>NC_079321.1:59461523-60088273 GCF_029931775.1 Euleptes europaea
AGTGACCGGGGCCGAGACTTCCGACCAGGAGGGAGCGGGGGTCCCTCGGCCGCTGAACGGCGCAAGCGTTTTGAGACTGGTGTCTGCCTGACCTGCGGGGGAAAGGGACACTTTGCGTCGCAATGCCCCTCTCGTTCCGGTCGTCCCAACCCCCCTCGCCAAGCCCCGACCGAACCGCAGAAGGCGACCGCTGAGGACCAGCCCCGCCGCAGGAGCGGACCATCGGGCCGGCGTTCCGGCGCACCCTCCGCCCTCCATGCGCGCCCCCAGGATGTGATCTCCACCTCTACAGGCCCAACGGGGTCCCGGATTACAAATACTACTTTTGATTCGGACGGGTCCCCGAACGCCACCACTCCGTCCCCCTCTTCCAGCGAGGAGGAAGAGTGGGAACGGCCGGCAAAAAACGCCGTCGGTCTGCTGTAGAGGGGGCTCCGCAGCAGACCGCCCCTGTCGTTGTGCAAGGAGCTCCACCGATGGTAAGCGCCCAAGAGGACAATGTGTATGTGCGTGTTCACCTGTCCCTACCCAAAGGGGGTCCCAGTTTAGAATTTCCCGCCTTGGTTGACTCGGGATGTGCCCGCACCATGATTAGTGAGGAAGCAGCCAAGAAACTGGGGGTCCGGCGCAAGCGGCTTCCGGGACCCCTCCGCTTTTCCCAGATGGACGGGAGCGATTTTAAACGGGGCCCAGTGACCCACCGAACTGTAGCCGTAATTATGTCTGTGGGAGAACATTGGGAACGCTTGTATTTTACCATCGCCCCTATTGTAACCCCAGTGGTGTTAGGGATGAACTGGCTACGGGGGCACAACCCCTCCATCGACTGGGTTAAACGGGTGCTCTCGTTTCCCGAAAGCCCCTGTGGGTTGCATGACAAGGAACGGGTACTCAGGACTCCGGCCGCCGCATTGGTAGGGTCCCCCACCCCAACCTCCGTTCCTCATCAACTACCCACAGAATACTCGCAGTTTGCGGATGTCTTTGATGTTAGAGAATGTGACGAACTACCTCCCCACAGAGAGACGGACTGTGCCATCGAAATTGTGGGGGAAGGCAAGCTGTCTAAAGGGAAGGTCTATCCCATGAGTCCTAGTGAGAAGGCGGTGTTACGGGACTATCTGGATGCCAACTTGGCGAGGGGTTTCATACGCCCTTCCAAAGCTCCTTATTCGGCCCCAGCCTTCTTTGTGAAGAAAAAAACGGGAGATCTAAGACTGTGTATTGACTTTCGTAGACTAAACGCGGTCACCCAGTCTAACGCTTACCCTCTTCCTCTTATTCCCGACCTTCTAGCACAATTGAAGGAGGGCCGAATCTTCACCAAACTGGACTTGGTGGAAGCATACCACCGCATTCGCATTAAAGAAGGAGACGAACCCAAAACGGCCTTTTCCAGCTGTTTTGGAATGTTTGAATACCTAGTCATGCCGTTCGGACTTTCGGGGGCTCCCAGTGTGTTTATGCAATTGATTAATGAGGTTTTACATGATTTGCTGTTTCGGGGGGTGGTGGTATTTCTCGATGACATCCTTATCTACTCTGAAACCATGGAAGAACATGTGCGCCTAGTGCGAGAAGTGCTCCAGCGGCTGCGGGAGCACAAACTATATGCTAAGGTATCCAAATGTGAATTCCACCAACCATCCATTACATTTCTTGGGTACGTGATTTCCCACCAAGGGTTAGAAATGGACCCCGCAAAGGTCCAGGCGGTGCGAGATTGGGAACCCCCCACTACCCGCCGCCAGCTTCAGCAGTTTTTGGGATTCGCTAACTTTTACCGAAACTTCATTCCCAACTTTGCCCAAGTTGCGCTTCCTCTCACTGCCCTGTTGCGTACCAAGGACAAGGGGGCTAGCGCCGTGCTTCCCTCAGCCCGTTTGCAATGGTCCCCCCAGTGCCAGCAGGCTTTTGAACGTTTAAAGCTACTTTTTTCATCCGAACCCGTTTTGGCTCACCCGGATTGCACCAAGCCTTTCGTGGTGCAGGTAGATGCCTCGGATGTGGCCATGGGCGGGGCCCTATTGCAGAGGGATGAAGGGGGGCGGTTGAGACCATGCGCCTACTTCTCCAAAAAGTTTTCCCAGTCCGAAATCAACTGGGCTATTTGGGAGAAGGAGGCGGCGGCGGTCAAACACGCCCTCACCATATGGAGACACTTCTTAGAAGGTGCCGAACTGCCGTTTGAAGTGTGTACCGATCACAAAAATCTCGAGGCTCTCAAGGGAGCTAGAAAGCTCAACGCCAAACAAATTCGGTGGGCCCAATTTTTCGCCAAATTCCGGTTCACTCTCAAACATGTCCCGGGCAAGGAAAATGCCCTAGCCGACGCTTTGTCACGACTTCCCCAGTATCGCAACGATTTCGATCGCCCTGTCGACTCCCTGTTCACTCCCGAGCAGCGTGGGGAGGTCCCCAGCTTAGCCGTCACTACCCGGTCCCAAGCCCATCGACCAGAGACCCCCCCTATGCTCAAAGGTATCCCGGAAGCCTTCCAACAGCGGCTCCGGGACGCTTCCTTACAGGAGGAGGAGCACCATCTCCTCCCTACTGGCCTGGAACGAACCAACACTTGGTGGATGCAAGGGGGAAAACTGTATGTCCCATCCTCCCTTCGCAAAGAGGTATTGGGACTTGTACATGGTGCCAGGTTGGCAGGTCATTTTGGGTTCATAAAAACACTTCACCTGGTACGGAGGCAGTTCTGGTGGCCCGGTATGAGAGCCGATGTGGAGCTGTATGTGCGCAGCTGCCCCACTTGCGCCACAGCTAAGAAACGGATGGGAAAACCCCCAGGGCTTCTCAAACCGCTGGAGAACCCCTCCCGCCCCTGGGAAGTCATAGCCATGGATTTTATCACCGACCTACCTCCTAGTCGGGGAAAAACGGTTCTCTGGGTAATCACGGACCTTTTTTCCAAACAGGTCCATTTTGTTCCATGTGCAGGTCTTCCTTCAGCCCAGGGTTTGGCTAAACTATTTGTTACACATGTCCTCAGGCTACACTCGGTCCCGAGGAAGGTCCTCTCCGACCGGGGGGTCCAGTTTGTTGCCAAATTCTGGCGAGCCTTCCTAAAGCTCATGGGGGTGGAGGAACAGGGTTTGTCTTCCGCCTATCACCCCCAGACGGATGGTCAAACGGAACGAGTAAACGCGGTGGTAGAATGTTATTTGCGTTGCTATGTAAATTTCCACCAGGATGACTGGGTCGACCTGCTGCCATTCGCCGAATATGCGTACAACAATGCGCCTCATTCCTCTACCGGCTTTAGTCCCTTCCAAGTAATATACGGGACGGAATTCGGTCCTTTCGGTTCCGCCCCCGTCACGCCAGAGCTCCAAACCACCCCTGATCTTCAGGAGTGGATTCAGGCAGTTAAATCTACCTGGCCATGGCTGCTCAAAAATCTTGAGAAGGCAAAAAGCAAGTACAAGGAACAGGCAGACAAACACCGGTCTCCGGGATGGGAGCTAAAGGTGGGGGAGCAAGTGTATCTGTCCACCAAAAACCTCCGCTCTCTTCGTCCCTGCAAAAAACTGAGCGACCGTTATGTGGGACCCTTCCCCATTACCAGAGTAATCAATGAGGTTACCGTGGAACTGAAACTCCCAAAGACCCTCAAGGGAGTCCATCCCGTGTTTCATATTAGTCTCCTCAAACCTTATGTGGCAGCTCCCCAGTTCCACCCCCCTCCCGACCATGAGATTCCTACTGTGGTAGGAGGGGATACCCATCTGGAAATATCCAAGGTCTTAGATTCCAAATGGAAGAAGGGGAAACTGTTTTACTTTGTTCGTTGGAAAAACCTTGGGTCCGCTCACGACGAGTGGGTGGCCGCACCCCACATGGCGGCCCCTCGCTTGGTCCGAGAATTCCACCTCGCTTATCCCGATAAGCCTCGCCCTCTCGAGGACCCCGGAGGGGGGCCTTAAGGGGGGCAGAATGTGAGGGTCTCTGTTTATGTGTCTCTGCTTCCCATCACCTGCTATCAGTGAACTCGTAAAAGCAGTTCACACCTTCTGGTCTCAGGCGCCAGGCCTGATTGCCCCAAGTATCTTCCCCCCCCGCTGTTCTTCCTGTCAGTACTCCCTCAGGCCGATGCGGCCTTGGAAGTGTGATAGCTTCACCAGACTTCCTGGGACTCGTCTGATGTTTTGTATTATGCCAAGCTTGTAACTTCCCATAACAATAAGTGTGAACCCCAGTGCCCCAGTGCCCTGGAGTCAATATATTCTGTAAACCCGATTAGCCCCTCACTTGCAACTTGCTACCTGTGCCTGTCTCATCTCCTGATGTCTTCAATAAATCCTTTGTTTCTTTATCAACGTCTGAACATTTGATTTGGAGAAGTAAACTCAGAGAGAGGGGATCTCTCACACCAACACAAAGTTCCCATACATAAAAAGCCTAGATCACATTTCCTCTGACTCTCTAATTTAGAAAGGTTTGTGCTACAGTGGATTGTCAGTCTTTAAAAGGAGCCCCCAGAGTCCTTGCTGTCACTCCTCCAGAATGCCCTATCAGTTCTCTTCTTGGTGCGGAAGCAATTTTAGCTTCTGCACCTGAAGTATGGCTGACTGGCAAGAAAGTTTCATCAGCCGTTGTCTCTCTCCCCCTGGCAATTTGTATAAGAGTACCATTCTGTGTGTGTGTAAAGTGCTGTCAAGTTGCAGCCGACTTATGGCGACCCCAGCAAGGGGCTTTCAAGGCAAGTGAGAAGCAGAGGTGGTTTGCCATTGTCCTTCTCTGCAGAGACTTCCATGGTGGTTGCCTTTCCAAGTACCAACACTGTTTAGCTTCCAAGATCTGACGAGATTGGGCTATACCATGCGTCCTACCCTCCCAAGAATACCATTCTAGATAAATATTATTTATAAATGTAAATAGTACTGTTTACTAAGAAGTTATGTATTTTCTTAGAAATAAATATATTTTTGTTGGATATTAAGCCCCATAGATCGTGTGATTATGGTCAGGTGGCAGTCATTCAGTGCACACAAATAAACAGACAGAGTCTTTCCTTCTTTTAGAATCAAAACTTTATCTAAAAGGAGAGGGTAACCTGGAATAAAACAAATACAATCCTTACTACCAAATCTAGTTTCCTATAAACTTGCTAGATTTCTCTAGCAGGAATCTAAAAGCTTAACGGCGACCCTCTCTGCTCCTGGGAGAGCAGAGATGATCCATACTGTTTCTGTAAAAATCCAAAGGTGTGTGACTGACTGCCTGGGGCAGCTTCTCTTCCTGTCTTAAACAAAGGAGAGCAATTAACACATTGAGCCTACATGACTTGGAATATGTAGTCAATGGTGAGCTACTGGCCATTTGCTTAAGGTCGCAATGAAATGACATCATATTCTTGAGTCTATCGAAACATCAACTTAAACAAAGTTAACTCTTAGCTTTCCTGACAGAGACGAAACTCGCTTCCTGTACCCAACAATTTTCATAGAAGAAAGCTTCATTGACCTGGGTGGCTCAAGCTAGCCTGATCTCATCAGATCTCAGAAGCTAAGCAGGGTCTGGCCTGGTTAGTACTTGGATGGGAGACCAGAAAAGAATACCAGGGTCACTATGCAGAGGCAGTCAATGGCAAACCACCTCTATTAGTCCCTTGCCTTGAAAACCCCACTGGGTTGCCAAAAGTCAGCTGTGACTTGATGGCACTTACATACACACGCCTCATTGATTTCAAGTAGGATTTACTTAGGAACCATACTTGAAGGATTGGAACGGAAGAGCGGGGAAAATGATGATGATGATGATGATGATGCAGTCATGATTCGAGCTAGCATGGTATAGTGGTTAACAGCGGTGGACTCTAATCTGGGTGACCTAGGGCCAGTCACAGTTCTCTCAGAACTCTCTCAGCCCACCCGTAGGCAGACAATGGGGGTTACCGCACTTTGTATTCCCAGCGATGTATTAAGAGTTTGAAAATGTTATAAAAACATCGCTTTAAAAGGGTTTTTGGATACCATGGCTTATAAATGGTTGGAAGACATCTTCACAGCTAAAGGGGCCAAACAAAGTGCGAACAGTATTTTTTATAACGTTTTCAAACTTTTAATACATCTCTGGGAATACAAGTGCATGACCCCCAATGGCAAACCACCTCTCTGAACCTCTCTTGCCTTGAAAATACTACAGGGCTGCCATACGTCAGCTGACGGCACATATACACACAGTCAGGATTTGCATCCTTCTCTGGGATGTGGTGTGCACCACGTGATTTGGGCAAGGGAGAATACAGGGGGGATTTATCTTAATTGACTTAAAAATGAGAAAAGCTGGGATCTCATAAGAATCACTAATGAAAAAATCTGGGCTGTAAACCCAGTTAAGAACAGATAACATGATAGAAGTTTATAAACTTATAGCTGATGTGGGGGGGGGGGAAATGAACAGAGAGAACTGTTTATCCTGAAATATTAGAACTCGGAGTCACCTAATGAAGTTAATGGAAATACAGTACTTCTTGAAATAAGTATTAATCAGCCTGCGGAACTCACTGTGACAGGATATACAGATGTTGTGGATCAGAGACATGGATGCCTCTTTGTTAGCAATCTGAATTCACGCAGCTGCGGAACCAGAAGCCAATAAATCAGAATGTCCCTCCACCCTGGCAGAGTTGAAGGGAAACCAGGGAAGGGACCTGACCCTGTCCTTAGGCCAGAGCAAGCAACCCTTCATCTAAGGTGTGTGCCATTACAGGGACTCTGGTTGTGCCAGTGGAGGAGCAATGTTGAAACAGAGACTAACAGTGCATTCCTATGGAGAGTTACTCCAGTCTTAGCCCATCACTGGAGTAACTCTCCTTAGGAATGCACTGTAAGTATAATTGACTGTCATATCATCCTCGAACAGTTTTCTTAATCTCTGTACTTATCAGGGTGGGAACCTTTTGGGTTTTTGTTGTTGTTGTTGTTCTTTGTTTGGGAGGGGATTGCTTTCTGAAAACAAGGCGATACTCAACAAAGGAGAACCAACATCTGTTTAACCAGCTTCAAACCCGGACTGTCCTGAACCTCGCAATCTGTCCCAGACTCCCCTGAACCTGGCCCCACTGCACCAGATCAAGTCTCTGGAAAGCAGGAGTGGTGCGAAGGAAGCTTTGACTTGTCAAAACCCATTCCTCTCCTGACAGAGCGGAGGGACGCGTAGCAGGAATAAAGCAAGGCAGGCGATTCTCCCGACCTGGCCTGTTTCACCATGAGCGAATTTTTGGCTGAGTGCCAGGAACAATTCACCTGGGATTGGGCCTGGCTGGTTGGTTTTGGGGTAGAATCCTAGAATCACAGAGTTGGAAGGGGCCATTCAGACCATCTAGTCCAACTCCCTGCTCAATGCAGGATCAGCCTAGAGCATCCCTGACAAGTGTTTGTTCAGCCTCTGATTAAAGACTGCCTGTGAGGCAGTCTTTAAGCAGTGAGGAATGAGTTCCTTATCCCTTTTCCTAGCAATGGTAGTTCTGGGTTGGGAAATTATTCATTTATTTAGTATATTCCACTTTTCTACCCAATTGGGATCCAAAGCAGCTAACAACACAGGGAAGGGGAAAATACAGCAACAACCAAGAACAGAAGGGGAAGTTTCTCATTGGTAAGAGGGTCTCCTCTGTCCACCAACTGATCTTCTCCCCTGCTCCAGCCCTGAGGCCAGGAGCCAAAGGCCCTTCAGCTCTTACCCAAGTGCTTGCACCTAGCGATATGCCCAGACCTGTGTGCAGAGAGGAAAGCAAACTCAGCCAGATGTTACTTGGCTGTAGTAACGAGTAAGGTCTTCGCCAGGTCCTCCTCTGCCAGGGGGTTGCTCGGCTTAGCTCCTCCTGTTTTGCCTGGTGGCTCATTCTTTGGAGGCAGTTTGTGAACAATAGGGTGTATTCGGAATGGCACTCCCTCCTTAGAACAGTGAAATAGTAGCGTGCACAACAACGCCTCAGGATTCCACTGCTTCATTCTAATATATGTCCAGACCAGGCTTAAACACATGGCGTCGCTTCATCACATCTATAAAATCTATAAAATGGAGTGGACATGTTCATGGAAGAGAGGGGTATTCATGGCTACTAGTCAAAATGGATACTAGTCATGATGCATACCTATTCTCTCCAGGATCAGAGGAGCATGCCTATCATATTAGGTGCTTTGGAACACAGGCAGGAGAATGCTGCTGCAGTTGTCTTGTTTGTGGGCTTCCTAGAGGCACCTGGTTGGCCCCTGTGTGAACAGACTGCTCGGCTTGATGGACCTTGGTCTGATCCAGCGTGGTCTTTCTTGTGTTCTTATGTAAGGGTTTACCTTGCTCTGTGCTGGCACTCAGGGCCACCTGGATGAAAATTGCTGCACAAAAGCCAGGATTTACATGCACAAAGTTGTTTTTAGTTTCTTCTGTCCTAATTAAACAGAGGCAGGCACAGATTCACAGCTGTGGGCTGAAAAACATTGGATGTTTGCATATACACATACCCACCAAACAATGCAGCAGCTTGTACGTTAACCCTAACAAGAAGTAGGTGATGCTGACTGCAGTCCTAGACCTGCTTAATAGGCAATGGATTAAGTGATAATGAAAATGCAGTCAGACCCTCCTTTGAGCAACTGTGCAGAAATACTATCGCAGGCTCTGATTTTTTTTGGGGTCGTAGAAGACCAGGAGTTCCAGATGTTTGGAGTGCTTCCTTCAAAAGCCTCTCTTAGCCCTTCTTGGTGATCTAGGCTGGCAAGGCAAAGACTTTGAAAAGGCTCAGAGTCCCTGGGCTACAACCCAGGCAAGGTGGCTAGACATGTTTAGTTTCCTTGCAAAAGGCCTGCAGCCCTTGTGGATACTGAGTTGGCACACAAGCTCAGCATTCATAGCTCCTTTGCATGGCTGATCCTGAGCCCCTCTTTGCCTCACAGCTGGCATGAATGAGGTGATCAAATGAGGCCAAGTGGGACTGTGATCACTATCAAGTTGGGTTGTCTGTGTGTGTGTGTGTGGGGGGGGAGGCATGCATTTTCAGATGCCCCTTAAAAAAAAGTATCATGATAAATTAAAAACAAATAGTACACCAGTGATTAATTTTCCTGCTCCCTGGCATGCTAGTTTTCTGTTTCTCAGTGGAGGGGAGAGAGAGCATTCAAAATATCACCCCCTTCCTGAAGCTGTATAGTTCATTCTACCACCTCAGCATCTTCATTTCCACTTCATTCTTCTGTGTTTATAAAGCAGGTATGAGTAACTTGATTAACACATGACATGGTACCACAAGTGACATTAAAACCTGGGATCTGTAATGAATCAGAAGGGCTTTCATTTAGACAGGGAAGACACCCATCTCCCACTTGTTAAGGGCATGACCCAACCAATATGGGACCTTTTGTCCCATCGATTACAGTGGGAGAGATTTAAGAATGCCTTTAATTCTTTATTTGAAATCATTGGTGTTTAAAAGTGCTTAATTTTGGCTAAACTTCTTCCCCCTTTACTTAAGCAATAATTTAAATGTAATCATATTGCATAATAATTTCTCTGCTGATACGACATAGTAATGGCAGGTATAATTTATTTTACTGACAGAGTGGAATCTCCATTTTGGCAAAGCTTTGACATACACCCCCCCACACACACACACACTATTACTGCCTTCCTATTTTGCCAGCCATTATTGAGCAGGGCAGGGTGATGGCTGAGGTTTGTTAGAAGTCAATGACTGGACAAATTTATGGAAAAAGACTAAGAGTGCCCTGAAGCATGGAAGGGGTTCAAGGAAGACTTTCCAGATAAAGACAGTCTCGTCAAAGTCTCCAAGAGGGCAATTAGACCAGCATCTTCAGCTAAGCTAATAGGGGAACAGAGTGTGAAAGTAAATAGAAAATGACAAGGGGGTGGGAAGCTGAACTGGAGACTCTGTAGATCTGGCCTTAAATAGGGAGGTTTCTTTCTCAACAACAAACCTGGCTTTGCACTGAGTGTCAATGAGCAGTGAGACTCTGGCCAACTTTTCACGGTAGATTTTGCTTCTCTCTTGCCGTGGAGCAAAAAAACCCATCGATTAAAAAAAAAATTCATGGCCGCGGATCATCCCCATCAATCCTGAAGCTGTTTCGGTTTTTTATGGGAACAAAGCAGGCAGTATTCTACAACGATTTGGTCTACCCCTTTGCTGGAGCCCTCCCCTTCTGATAAACTCATTGTTTAGGTCCGCCCCCAACTCCGCCCCAGCTCCAGCCAGCAGATTACCTTGTGTGGTTCACCTCTGTGGACACGGCCGCAGCGCAGAAAAACAAGCACCAGTCCCTCTTGTTTCCTTATATAATTTTTCTATTTACCATGCTCCGTTTCCCCCCAACCCCATACTTGGCAATGCTTCCCCCCTTTCCCAGACTTTGACAGACAGTCATCATTGTGCCCCCCACCCAGTACATCTCCGGCTGTCCAGTGCCAGGAACTTTCATCCAAGAGGGCAAATCTTGGTGGCGAGCGCTCAGGAGACCAAACAGCTCGAATCCACTTTCATGCAACCAAATGTATGGGGAGTTTTGCCTTGGATTTGCCACTCTCTGGATGCAAACTCTCCCTTCCCTTCCCTTTGCAGTATGCCGATCCGCACACTTTCCCAAGATTTCCATAGTTCCTTTGTTCTGTTCTTTTACCAGGTTGGTGATGCACAGGATGCATGTGGGGGGTGGTGGTGAGAGGAGGGAGACCCAGAGCAGACTGGCCGCCCCTCCTCAGAAGGGTGACAGGAGTTTTGCCTTGGATTTGACACTCTCAGGATGCACATTTTCCCCATCCGAATTCTCAAAACTCAACAATTAGCCCCCAAATGGCCAAACACTCTCCGTTCGCTTCGCAGCATGCTGATCCATCCTGCTTTGGAGGGAGGCTGTCCCCTGGGCACGATCCCCTAAACATACCCCCCCCACAAGCAAAGCCGCAGCACTCACTCTCTGAAGAACAAAGAGTGTGATCTGCAGCAGCTATGCACTGCCCGACAGTCCTATGAAGAGGAAACGCACACATCTCCGGCCGGAAGACTTCTGCGGATGCGGAATGGCGGCCTGCAATACTTGCCGGAGCACAAAACTCCCCTTGTCTAATCACTGTTCATGTGCCGGGGTAGGAGGAGAAATTTGGCTGCATGGGCGGGGAGAATACATCTGACCCCAGGGAGTTTTTCATGGAGATCTGCGCCAAAAACCACATAGCAAAAGGAAAGAACAGACCAAAACAGGTTTGACTTGATGCAGGGATGAAGCGGTTTTTTCCCACAAATTCAAAGCAGTCATGAAAAATAAAAAATTAGCAGCGTTGCAAAACAAAAGTGAAACCGTTTCAAACCTCCGTGAAAAAATGACCTCTGACAAGTGATTCTGCACATGTTTTCTACCTTCTGACTTTTGCATTCCAAATAAGGCTTGTGCTTACAGAAAAAAATATTTGGTGTGCCCCTAAAAAACACAGCGTGTGAAGGGTCAGGGTAAACAACCCCCAAATACAGGCAGCAAACCTGGACTGAGAACCCTTGATGTGCACAGAATTCACAGCGCCATCCTTAGCAGAGTTACACCCTTCTGAGCCCATTGAAGTCTAGGAGTTTGGAAGAGTATCACTGTGCTGAGGATTGCGCTGTCAGATGCCTTTATTGTAAGACTCAGTCTCTCTGCTTCTGGCCCAGAAACATGTGTGCCCCATCCTGGCCCCTTCTGGCAGCCTGTTTGGTTCAGTGACTACGCAGCTACTGGCTTCCCACCCACAGCTGCACCAGATCCCTCTCCAAGAGGGAGAAAAACCCACAGCACAGAAGCCAGCGCTCCGACAAGCAAAGTTCAGCGAAGAAGCAGTTTTGACACAGAATTTACTGGCATGCCATGGAAACTGGCTGCCACCAAACTCTGACCTCTTTTCTGCCAGTCTTTCCACCCACAAGCATGTCGAAAACGAAATCTCAGGGCTTGGGGCGAGCCCTGTGGGGAGACTGCGAGGTCTTTGAGCCTAGAACCAAAAGAATGCGCGCTACCTTTGTGGTCAGTGACAAGGATGACAACTGCCGTGATGAATGAGGAAGACCACCATAACAATAGGCAGGCAACACAGCGTGCTCAAACTGAGCTCATATGCACGGGAAGCATCTTGTTACCAGCAAAGGTTGTCTCTGCTACAGAAGCAATTACAAACAACCAGACCAAAAAAACTTTTCTTCAAGAGCCTTTCCTTTCACATCAGAGTTGTCGCTACACTTTTAGTAGAAACTACCTAGCGAGTGAATGAGGCTGTGGCTTCTGAGAAGTCTATGGGGTCACGTCACAGGTCTTGTCAGTTTAATTCATTTTTGGAGGGGGCACTGCAATGGGCGAGTTAGTATTTACATCCCCCCAAAATGTAACCCTTTTTTTGGCTGTAAAAGGGCCAGGTTAGGGACCACAGTATTTTAGGTGCCCCATTCAAACCCTGAAAGACTTGAACAAGTAACATTTTATTGAAAGGGGAGGGAAACAGTAAAGGCAGACTGGGAATTTGAAACAAAACAGTGTGAAAAGCAATTATATTAACCAGTCCCAAAGTCAGTGGGCCAAGGGAAAGGGGTCTCTTTAGTCTCCGGGTTCGGACTCACAAACTGCAGACAGGTTCCATTTATACGCATTTCACTCGGGGGGAATGTTAACGGCTTAAATTTCAAAACAGAAAATGAAAACACTTCTTCCCCCAGGCGTGTACAGGACAACCAGCGTAATTTTAAAAATACTTCAAAATGAGATAGTACAGGTACTAAAATGTGACAATAAAGTGTTTACTTATTGAGCTAAGTCCATACATGAAATTAAAAAAACTGGAAAAACTAGACTTTTCAACTGTGATTCTGTTCAGTTTCCTGTAAACATGTATTTTATTGTCCAACAAAGAACAATTGAGGTGACTGTTTTACCACTGTTATCATTCTAAGTTCTGGACACTATTGATGCTGTGGCTTGCTGAACTGTTCTTGTTGGAAGTCTTTTTAAAGGTGGGGTGCTGATGGAATTGCTGATTATGAACTCTGCACTGACACTTTTTCTGCTTAACAGGTTGATGACCGTGCTTTTACAACAATGTTGCTATTCGGCCTTCATAATACTTTCTCTCTTTTGATAGAAATTGGGGCGGTATAAATGCAAGATGTCTAGAAAATTATTAGTTTACATCAAGGGATACAAATGCTTTAAATAATAAGGAGCCAGGTGTTTGTTTGTTTTTAAATCCTTTTTCTGCACCTTGAGGTGCTGCCTGATTCTGTGCACATTATTTCAGACTCATTCCCTAGTAACTGTGCTTATGACCGCACCCTTAAAGCAAATGTACTGACCATTGGCATCGCTCTGTATTATATGATCTGCTCGTTGGTAATTTCGCTGGTCCCAATGTAACAGCAAACTAATATTTCATGACTATATATATCATATAATTCAGCAGCAAAAGCTGGAATTGTGGACTGAGTTTTATGCTAACTGACCAATCTAACTTGTATATGCAACACAATTCTACGTTCTTGCTAGGGCAGCTACTGCTTCATTCCTTCTTGTGCTACTCTGAAGGGCCAGTTGAAAGTATTTGGTTGCCCCAGGCAGGGCCCACTCTGCTACTCCAACTGCTGCTGGCTGGGTGTGAGTCCATGCGCATCTGGAGCTTGGATTGGAGCCATTCACCAATGGAACAGGTCCAGGAGGTCTAGCACACCTCACTTCCTTTGCTGTCAATGGCCAGGAGCAAGCCGAGCTCCTCCTCACTGCTGAGGTGGCTTGGGCGGGGAACCAGGCCTGCTCCTCAGGTGTTCTCCTCTGCTGAGTTACTGGAGTTTGTACTTGAGCCCCTTTGAATTGCCCCTGTTTGTGGTCCCGCACTCTTATTTGGAGTGGGAGCAGATGGCTGTTGACATTGAGGACAGCTTGTGCGAGCTAGCCTTGGAAGGAGGGCAACAAGGGAAGTGGGGGGAAGGTCAGGGGTTGTGAATGGGAGCATCTCAGGCAGTTGATATGTTTCCCCAGCATTCCAGCTGGGGCTCTGATCCTGATTTCACGCATAGGACACTGATGAATGCTGCTGTTCCCACTGCTAGGTGCTCCCAATTCCTGCTCACTTGGCATCTGTACATGGCCTTGTCTGTTTCAGCTAGTTCTAGACAGCCAGTGCGGTAGAGTTGTTTGGAGCGGTGGACTCTGATCTGGAGAACCAGGCTTGATTCCCCACTCCTCCACATGAGCGGCCGAGGCTAATCTGGTGAACTGGATTTGTTTCCCTACTCCTCCACATGAAGCCAGCTGGGTGACCTTGGACTAGTCACAGCTCTTAGAGCTGTCTCATCCCCACCTACCTCACAGGGTGTCTGTTGTGGGGAGGGGAGGGGAAGGTGATTGGTTTTTTTATTTTTTAATATATTTTTTATTGCATTGGAGGTCATTTTACATCTCCATACCTTTATAATTACACTTTACACTTTCCTTCTTCCAATACAAATTTCTCCCTTCCCCCCCCCCTTTCTCTCCCCCCACGGACCAATCCATAATATCATATTTTCATATTTTCAGCCATGAGCATAGCCTTTTTAGTTTTACTAAAGTCTCTTCGTTGGCTTCTCCTCTTTTCACCCAATTAATGTATGGGTTCCACTTAGTCTTCAGTTCCATTTCTTCTGTTTCTCCCATCGTCTGTTGTTTTAAGTATCCCAATACATCTGTTTGCACATATTCGAACACATAATTATTCCACCTGTCCATAGTCCACTTTGTTTTATCTTTCCATCCAAAAGCTATAATTGCGTGAGCTGCTAATATCATCGCTTTAAACATCTCTTGTTCACCCTTTTCTACCTTCTCACACCCCATTATTCCCATAAACATCAGGTCTACAGTTACTTGAAGTCTAATCTTAAACAATTCTTTAATTTTACTAAGTATTTTGTTCCAAAATTCTATTACCCTTGGGCACTCCCACCACAAATGTGAGAACCACCCCTCTTTTGCGTTACAATGCCAACAATTTTGTCTCATTCCTTTGATCATATGTGCTATTTTGGCCGGTGTTCTGTACCACTTCAGCATTATTTTCCTTTCCAACTCTTTATATCTATCCATCTTCAACATTTTAATACCCTTCATCATTTTATTCACCATTTGTGTTGATATTGTGGTTTCTTTTGCCCATTTTGCCTGTATTATTCTAATCATAAATTCTTTATCTCTTATCATCATTCTGTATATTTTCCCTGCTAATCCTTTTCTAATATATGCTTCACTCTTTATTAACTCTTCCAATTCATTGTCCTCTCTTTTCATACATTCTCCCCATCTTCCTTGTTTTACTGCTTCATATAGTCCCCTCAGTCCCAGCCAATGTCTTTGGCCCACTTCATCTAATACTCTCTGAAAAGGTTTCAAATTTCCTTGGTGATCTAATATGTCCTTCACTCTATAATAACCCTTATTTTTCATTTTTAGCCCTAAGTTACCATCTATGACACTTTCTTTCACGCAGACTATTGGGGTCCATCTTGATTGTTTGTTCATCCACTTCATTTTCCATTTCTTCCAAACACTCAATACTGCCCGTCTCGGGCCCTTGGTTAATCGTAAAGCTTTTTGAATTTTCTGTAAATATTCCATATTTCCCCATACCTTGATTTAATTCATTGTCTACTCTTATCCATTTCTTATTTTCAGCTCCCTCAATCTCCATCAATGCTTTTAAATGAAATGCTTCATAATACTGTTGTAATTGTGGGAGACCCCATCCCAATTCTTCCTGAGGCACATAAATAATTTTCTTCATTACTCTTGCCTTCTTTCCTCCATATACCCATTTCCTAATAGCTTCATCCCATGCACCCACTTGCCGTGAATCTAGTTCCACCGGGAGAGTCTGAAACAAGTGCATCATTTTTGATATTATAAACGTTTTGGCTGCCCTAATTTTATTTAATATACTCAAGCTTTTATTCTTCCATTCCTCCATCTTCTTACTCATCTTTTCCCATATCTCCTTATAATTAATATTTACTATTCTTTCTGTATTCTTTGGTAACTGTACTCCCAAATATTTAATTTTTTTAACGTCTGTTTTCATTCCTGTATATTTCCTAACTTCCTCTTTTTCCTTTTTCGTTCCATTGAACCACATAATTTCCGATTTTTTTATGTTTACTCCCAGCCCTGAAATATTCTTGAAATCTCGCAAAATAATAATTAGCTCTTTAAGACCTGCCAATGGTTGTTCCATTATCAATAATATATCATCAGCGAACAGATTAATTTTCACCTCCTCTTTTCCTATCTTATATCCCTGTATTCTTACACTGTTACGAATTCTATCAGCCAATGGTTCCATTGCCAATGCAAACAGCATAGGTGACAATGGACACCCTTGTTTGACCCCTCTTTGTATAGGGATCTCTGGGGAAGGTGATTGTAAGCCGGTTTGACTCTTCCTTAAGTGGTGGAGAAAGTCAGCATATAAAAACCAACTCTTCTTCTTCTTCTTTAATGGTCTATTTATACTAGTTCGTGCACTGGGTGACCCTTCTGACTGCAGAGGATGGCAGCACCGAGGTTATTTGCATGCTTATGTACTCAGTGATTCTTTTCCTGTAGTGAAGTATGCGCACAGGGGCAAAAGTCCCAGTGGGCCAATGGCCTGCCCTCCCTGCCAGAGCCACTACAGCCCCAATACATGGGTGGCCCCATCCAGGGATGGGGAAGAAGGAGCCTTCTCTTCTTTGGGGGCGGGGCTGGGGATGTGATGGGGATTAAGCCCTTTTCCTGTGCCATTTTTTCCTCCTAGTCCCCCCTGTATGCACACCATGCATTCCTCTGTCATGTACAACATATTGGGTGATTCTATGCAGACCCCGTTTTGTGATTTCAACCCCCCTTTCAAAATAGAGAAAAGCTTGAATGAATGTCCTCTGTGCATGAATGGATGTTTGAATAGAGCACTCTTATTACAAGTCCTACAAGGAAAGTTTGAAGGAGCTTGGTATGTTTAGCATGGAGAGGAGACAACTGAGAGGTGATATGATAACCATCTTCAAGTACTTGAAGGGCTGTCATATAGAGGATGGTGCAGAGTTATCTTCTGTTGCCCCAGAAGGTAGGACCAGAACCAACAGCTTGAAAATAAATCAAAAGAGTTTCCGGCTAAACATTAGGAAGAACTTCGGGACAATTAGAGCAGTTCTTCAGTGAAAAAGGCTTCCTCAGGAGGTGGTGGGCTCTCCTCCTTTGGAGTTTTTTAAGCAGAGGCTAGATGACCATCTGACAGCAATGCTGATTCTGTGAACTTAGGCAGATCATGAGAGGGAGGCCAGGAAGGTTTACATCAGTGTTTGATTCTTGTGGCCCTTTCTTACATGCCCAGGGAAATGCCAATCACCACTTTGGGGTCAGAAAGCAATTTTCCTCCAGGCCACATTGGCCAGGGATCCTGGAAGTTTTTTTTTTCCCCATTTTGTTTTTTGGCCCTCTTCTGGGCATGGAGTAGGCGTCACTGGGGTGTGGGGGAAAGGTAGTTGTGAATTTCCTGCATTGTGCAGGGGGTTGGACTAGATGACCCTGGTGGTCCCTTCCAACTCCATGATTCCTTGTTTATGTATGTGTATAATGAAAGCAGTTGTGTGGACCTGTTCTTTCCCCACCAAAAGCAGATAGTTGGCTGGGTAAGCATGAGACCTGCAATTGAGGTCATCATTCTAGACGTTTCTTGATAATGGAACAGACTAGGTTGTGGCCCAAGGAATATATTTCTGGCTCAGATTTTAATTTCACTCATTTTGCCTTTTTAGAAAGACTGTGCATTAATGCCTGTGCTTATAGTGCAATCCTAAGAGGAGGATTCTGAGGACATTTGCTTCTTACACTCCTAAATTAACAGTCCCACCCCTCCAGCAATATTGAACTCAATGTAAATATTGGGTTGACTGAGACCCACTTATTTGTAAATGTGAAATGTGAGCATCATTTTTTTCTCTTCTGTTAAGGCAAGAAGGAATTTAATGTTTCTGGAGAATGTCCCTGTATTGTTTTATACAGCACTGTCATCAACTTCTCTACACCAGGCATAATAATAATAAAAAAACTTCAAGGAAGTTTTAGGGGCTCTGGAAAGTTTGAGTTAAAATAGATGGGTTATACTTCAGGACTTTATTTCATATTCTGAATTGGCAAGCATCCCCTTACTTGCTCAGTAAAAATGTTCAGGATCGTGATGGTAATCACTGTTTTGAGCTGCCTTCATTTCCTTTGTTTTCTATATTTTTGATCATATTTGATTTTGCTTGGTGGGGGAGAAAAAGGAAAAGAAAATGAATTAGGGGCAAATTGATTCCCAAGGGAGAGCTAAGCCCTGGCTTGCTATCTTGCCTGCTGAAATCAGTGGGACAGGAAGTGCTTTGCTTTGACAGAATTATGCCCTTAGCTTAGGCTGGAAAAATAGTCTCTTGTGACAACTGATGAAAGAACAACTTCCTACAAACTAAGACAATGACTTTGTGTGTGTGTGTGTGTAAAGTGCAGTCAACTCGTAGCCAACTTGTGGTGACTCCTTATGGGGTTTTCAGGGCAAGAGACTAACAGAGGTGGTTTGCCAGTGCCTTCCTCTGCATAGCTACCCTGGTATTTTTGGGTAGTCTCCTTGGTGGCTGATCCTGCTTAGCTTCCAAGATCTGACTACATCAGGCTATACCATGCTGCCTTCTCTCTCTCTCTCTGTATGTGTGTGTGTGTGTGTGTGTGATAGCCAACCTTTTAAAAGAGTTCAATTGGATCAACGTGTCCATCTAATCTGGCATCCTCTTTCCAGCAGTGGTCAGCCAGAGGCTTCCTAGAAGCATGGCAGAAAAGCTCTAGCGCTGCCTCCCTGGCTGCTTGAGCCCAGCATCTGGTATTCAGTTATAAACCATTCATCTGGTTTATCTAGTATAACACCAGTAATCCCACATGTGGTATTCCAAGATACCGGGAGAGTCCACTTAACCCTATGACCAATAATGACCGATTAGCCTATCCTCCATAAATGTGGCCTCTCTTTTTACTCTGTGGTCTAAGCCTGTGACCACCAATGCTTCTACAGAGGAATTAAGTGTTGTTAGAGGAAGTTCTCATTTGCTTTCCTCAACTGTCCATCAGTTCCCTTAGAGTAGAGGTTCCCAAACCTTTTGAGTCATGGAGCACTTTTCAGAAGATAAATTCATCACGGAGCACTAATTTTCACCTAGCGATGAAGTCTGATCTGGAGAACCGGATTTGATTCCCCAAGGTGAACTGGATTTATTTCCCCACTCCTTCACATGAAGCCTGCTGGGTGACCTTGGGCAAGTCACACACTCTCAGTCTCACCCACCTCACCTCTGTTGTGGGGAGGGGAAGAGAAGGTGATTGTAAGCAGGTTTGAGTCTCCCTTAAGTGGCAGAGAAAGTCAGCAACTCAGCATATAAAAACCAATTCTTCTTCTTCTTCTTCTTCATCTTCTTCCTTTCTTCCTTCCTTCCTTCCTTCCTTCCTTCCTTCCTTTCACAATGACAGTAGTATTTTTCTTTTCAGTCTCTTCACGGAGCACTAAGAGATGTTTCATGGAGCACCAAGTGCTCCTTGGAGCAGGGGTTGGAAAGCTCTGCCTTAGATGAATTGCAGCAGGGGTGGAAAAGTCTTTTGATCTCTCCACCCCTCATGCCATTCATAACGGTCTAAGTGCCCATCACAATAACAACATCAAATAACAAGAAGTCTGCATGTCATAATAGTAATCTTGGCTGTTTCCCAACAGGAGTTTGATTAATTTAGCTTTGTCCATCAGGATCTAATTAGGTCAGGGAATTGCTTGTGCAGTTTTTAACCCCCCCCCCCCCCAATTCAGAAGCTGTCCTGAACATTTGTTGGCCTGGCAAGTCCCACAGCCGGGGAGAGAGAGAGAGAGGGAGCCGGCAAGCCAGAGAGAGACATTAACCTTCTCCTTTGGCAGGGTCCCCCCTCTTTTATGTTCTCCGTTTCTCCGGGCCAGCTTTGTAAATCTCCTCTCGAGGAGGTGTGTCCAGGCGGGTGGAAGGCTGGAGACAATGGGACCTGAGAATTTCTGTCACTCTCCGCATATGGTCCGAAGTGCTTTAATCCCAATTAGGGGCGGCTGACACACGGTCCCATTCATCCCCCTCGGCTCTTGAATACATTTGCCTAGAAATGAACTTCGCCCATAGAGACGCCGCTAAATGTGCCCAGCAGCAAGGAAAATCGAATTGAGGCCGGGGCTCCTCGCAAGGCGAGGGCGGCAGAAAAGGTATGAATTTATAAGGTACACCGAAACATCGCCATTCACCCCCAAGTCGGGTGACTTTTCTTTGCACCCTGTCAACCGAAAGAGCCAGGAGAGAGCCGCGGGCCAAGGGAGGGGCGGGAGGCGACCCTCGACAGCTTTTGAATACGCGATGTGGCAAGCGGCCCGTCCTCCCCTTTTGAAAGCCGCCGATTGTGCGCCTTGAAATGCGCTCGCCTCCCGTCCGCATTCCAGCGGGGCGGCCGTCTTGAGCGCGTCCGCGCAACGGGGCCGGCGGGGGGCGGGGGGGGGAAGGAGGGAAAGGAGGAGGAGGAGCAGGAGAAGAAGAAGAAGAAAAGGAGGAGGAGAAAAAGAAGAGGAGGAGGAGAAGAAGAAAAGGAGGAGGAGAAAAAGAAAAGGAGAAGGAGAAGGAGGAGGAGAAGAAGAAGAAGAGGAGGAGGAGGAGAAGAAGAAAAAAAAAGAAAAGGAAGAGGAGAAAAAGAAGAGGAGAAGGAGGAGGAAGAGAAGAGGAAGACGAAGAGGAGGAGGAGGAGGAGAAGAAGAAAAAAGAAAAGGAGGAGGAGAAGGAGGAGGAAGAGAAGAGGAAGACGAAGAAAAAAAGGAGGAGGAGAAAAAGAAGAGGAGGAAGAGAAGGAGGCGGAGAAAAGGAGGAGGAGAAAAAGAAGAGGAGAACGAGGAGGAGGAGGAGAAGAAGAAGAGGAGGAGAAGAAGAAGAAGAAGAAGAAAAGGAGGAGGAGGAGAAAAGGAGGAGGAGAAAAAGAAGAGGAGAAGGAGGAGGAAGAGAAGAGGAAGATGAAGAAGAAAAGGAGGAGGAGGAAGAGAAGAAGAAGAAAAGGAAGAGGAGGAGGAGAAGAAAATTTGATTTGAATGGATCGATTTGAATGGATCCAGAGCACACAGGAACAGCCGAACCCTGACCACAATCATACCTTCTAAATCCTTTAAAGTCAATGGGCTTAACAGGCATCAGGACTGCGCCTTCTAAATGTGGACTCTCCAGCCATTCGAATCGATGGGAACTTCAGCGCCTCTAAGTACATAGAAGTCAAGGAGGAGGAGGAGGAGAAAAGATGTTTTTTATATACCGACTCTCTCTACCAACTTAAAGACGATCACCTTCCCTTCTCCCCACAACAGACACCCTGTGAGGTTGGTGGGGCGGAGAGAGCTCTAAGAGAACTGTGACTAGCCCAAGGTCACCCAGCTGGCCTTATGTGTAGGAGAGGGGAAACTAATCCGGTCCACCAGATTAGCCTCCGCCATCGAGGAGTGGGGAATCAAACCGGGTTCTCCGGATCAGAGTCCACCGCTCCAAACCACCCCTCTTAACCTCGGCTCCTCGCTGGTGTTTTTGCGTGTTTTATTATTATTATTTTTTAAAGGTGGGCTTTCCCACTGGTGTTCCGCAAGCCCTCTTCCAGCAAGGAAGGCGGCGATGCAGCCCGCAGCCCGGCCGGTGTCATCTGCCGGGGTTCCCATCGGAGCCTCATTACTATTCAAAGGCTGCTCCGCTATCCCACCCGCATCTCGTCTGCCCCGCGCAGCTGGTCGGTCCGGGGCGCCTCGCCCAGCCCACCAAACCCGCTTCCCGCCTCGCGCTTTCTGCGCTTGGAAACCAAACACTTTGGGGCCGTTTTGCCTTGGATTTGCTGCTCTCTGGACCCACATTTCCCCCCTCCGAATTCTCAAACCTCTGCATGGGGGCTTATTGTAGAGTTTGGAGAATTCGGATGGGGGAAATGTGCATCTATTGAGCGGCAAATCCAAGGCTAAACCTCCCATGCATAAACGGCCAATGGGTCTTCTCGGGAACCGGCACGTAGCGCCCCCCCACCCCACTTGTTTGCCTGGCCAGGGTCATGTAATGTAAAAAGACGGGGGCATCTGACCAAGCGCCCCCCCCCCAGCCCCAGCGAAGGCTTACCCTGCGAGATTCTCTTTGGAATGGGAGAACTCCGCCCAACGGTCTGCCGGTGACCAAGAGTGCCTGTAAGCATATGCAGAGTGCACGTGCTTGCTCTCGGTTAGCCTGAGCCCTCCTCCCCTGAGAAAAGGAACGGAGCCATCCGATCCGGCGGCCTGCTTTGATAGGTGAACCACTGCTCTGGTTTTCCTCTTGGGAAGTGCCCGAAGTGGGCATGAGAGAGAATATGCCCCCCCAGCGTGTGCAGAGTGCCTTCCTTTGATCAGTTAGTAGCCCCGCCTGCTCCTGAGATGAAGGGCAAGATTTCTTGCTGAAGAATGCCTTGCCTTCGGGCCTGGCACCCAACCCCATCAAAGGGTCAGTCTATGACAATTTAGAAGTAAAATAGGTGTTTCATCCTCCTCACACCCCGGTGGAAACCAAAAGAGAGGGGTGTCTGGGGAGGGGAGAAACTGGCCTGCCCCAATTGCGCTGGGATAAGTCGGGCTCCTGAATGAACAGGCGGCATTTTAAGAACATAAGAACGCAATAAAGGCCCTGCTGGATCAGACCAAGGTCCATCAAGTCCAGCAGTCTGTTCACACAGTGGCCAACCAGGTACCTCTAGGAAGCCCACAAACAAGATGACTGCAGCAGCACCGTCCTGCCTGTGTTCCACCGCACCCAATATAATAGGCATGCTCCTCTGATACTAGAGAGAATAGGTATGCAGCATGACTAGTATCCATTCTAACTAATAGCCATGAATACCCCTTTCCTCCATGAATATGTCCACTCCCCTCTTAAAGCCCTCCAAGCTGGCAGCCATCACCACATCCTGGGGCAGGGAGTTCCACAATTTAACTATGCGTTGTGTGAAAAAATACTTCCTTTTATCTGTTTTGAATCTGTCACCCTCCAGCTTCAGCAGATGACCCCGCGTTCTAGTATTATGGGAGAGGGAGAAAAGCTTCTCACTATGCACTCTTTCCAAACCATGCATAATTTTATAGACCTCTATCATGTCTCCCCTTAGCCGCCTTCTTTCCTTTCTTTCCCCTTCTTTCTTCGGTTCCCCCCCTCCTTTTTGTCCGGGCAGCCACTGTGTTTCTCCCCCCCCCCCCCGCATAATGGAGCTGGCCCTGTCTACAGGCATTCATGCTGGTTTGAATGTAATGTTGAACCTTCCCGGGGCCCGAGCGGTTGGAGCGGCTGAATGGAGCTCCCTGGTGGGACATTGCTCGGCGCAACTGTGCCTCGGTGGACGCCTGTTGTTCCTGAACATTCATGCCTCATTACGGGGCAACTTGTTCGAGCCAAGAGAGCGCCAGCCCCGCAGCCAAAGCCTTCCCTCGGGGGCGCTGGCAGTTCAGCGCTGGCCAGAGACGGGGAGGGAGGGGAGAGAGGGAAGCTGGCTAGTAAAACACACACACACACACACACACACACACACACACACACACACACACACACACACACGAGAAAGCTCTTTTGCTTGCTGGGCAAAAGCGATCCCCCCCCCTTTGAAGGGCTCTTTCCAGCGACCCAGTTGAAGCCTCTCAAAAGAGGCTAGTGGGACGTTTTGAGCCCCAACATTGTCTCGGAATAAAGCTGGAAGCATGTAATTAATGTGTCCTTTTAAATAAGGGACAATAAAGACGTTCAAGCTATTTAATTTCATTTAATTTTCCATCCCATTTGCTTCCAAGGCGCCTTTTTCTTAACCCCCCCTTTCTTTTTTTCTTTCTTTCTTTCTTTTTTATATAAACACCCAGGCCTTTCATGGCGTGGTTTGCTCCAGTGGGCACGTTAGATCGGTTTCAGCCTTCCTTTTGAGGGGTGTGTGTGTGTGGGGGGGGGGGAGAGAATGAAAATCAAAGCCTCCGTGCCTCCTTCCCTTTTCGGCGGGCGAGGTCTTCCAAGCAACCGAGCCTCGGGGAGAGACCTCCAGCCCGAAAGCCGAGGCGGGAAAGGCGGCCTCCTGGCTGGTCTACATCTCTTCCCTCCTTCCGAGCTGATGAGATGGGAGGCTTTGCCTTGGATTTGCCGCTCTCTAAATGCACATTTTCCCCAGCCAAAATCTCAAAACTCAACAAGAAGCCCCCATGCAGAGTTTTGAGAATGCAGATGGGGAAAAATGTGCACCTAGAGAGGGGCAAACCCAAGGCAAAACCTCCCATGCGTTTTGCCTTGGATTTGCCGCCGGGGACCGAAAGGTTCGCGTGTCCTTCACGCTCCTTGACTGGATGGCCAGGCGCCCCGGAGGAGCGGCCGGGTACCTTTTGGCCTTCGACCAGGCGGGCCAGAGGTCAGACAGACTCGTCCTGGGCCGGGATTTATTGCCCTCTGCTCCTTGTTCAGCCCATTCAGGACACTGGTCGCAGGCTTTCGGAACCCCTGCGGCATGTTAGTGTGTGTGAGTAAGAAAGAGTGAAAACGCATGGGGGGGTTTGCCTTGGATTTGCCACTCTCTAGAGCACTGGTTCCCAACCAGGGGTCCGTGGACCCCCAGGGGTCCGTGAGAACTAAATTAAGATCCGCGAAACAAAGTTATAAAACCATAATAAAGTAATATTTTCAATTAAAAGTTCTCTATTATAAAAAATATATTCAAATATTATTCTAAGTTTAATGTTTAACTAACAGTTATGATTAAAGTTTATTTTCATATTCTCATAATTTTTATTTTGAACCTTGGGGTCCCTGCACCAAACAAAAAAGTCCTAGTGGTCCCTGGTCAAAAAAAGGTTGGGAACCACTGCTCTAGAGGCACATTTTCCCCCTCTGGATTCTCCAAACTCTGCATGGGGGCTTATTTTTAAATTCTGAGAATTTGGCTGGGGAAAATGTGAATTTAGAGAGCGGCAAATCCAAGGCAAAACCTCCCATGCGTTTTTGCCCTGAGTGATTTTACAGGAAATAATCCAAACTGATCCCATTCGGAGAGCGAAGCTAGTTGTCCCACGCAGATCCACAGGCTTTCTGGACCCCTGCAGCATGTTAGTGTGTGTGAGTAAGAGAGACTGAGTGATTTTACAGGAAATAGTCCAGACTGATCCCATTCGGAGAGTGAAGCTAGCTGTCTAGTCCCACGTAGATCCACTGGAGGGAGGGGCGATTTGTGATCTCGGAGCAGTCCGAAAGAAAAGAGGCGCTTGCTACACCTGCTTTCGTATTTCACTATGGCCATTTATTCATGGAAGGTTTTGCATTGGATTTGCCACTCTTTAGATGCACTTTCCCCCATCCATATTCTCAAAACTCAACAATAAGCCGCCATGCAGAGTTTTGAGAATTCAGATGGGGAAAATGTGCATCTAGAGAGTGACAAATCCAATGCAAAACCTTCCATGAATAAGGTTCATGGGCCCTAATAAGAGTGGGGCCCTAAGCTATAGCTTGTTTAGTTTATACGTAAATCCGCCACTGTCTAACCTACTGCACAAAGTTGTTATGAAGATCAAATGGAGGAGGGAGGAATGTTGAACGTCGCTCTGAGCTTCTTCGGAAAACGCGGAAAGAAAGTTGCAAGCGAAAAAGAAGCAACCGAGCAGATTTCTCGGGTGCCTTTCGCAGCACGTGCCTTTCCCGGTCCTCCACGCATCCGGCGAAGGAAGATCTAATGCTCGGGATTTAATGCCACAAGAAAGCTGTTCGTTGGTAAGGTGATCTCGGTTCGAAGCAATGAATGCACTAATACAAAAGGTCAGGAGGAGAAAAAACAAATCCTAACAGCCCGACCCGCCAGCCTCTCAAGACGGAACACACAAGCTGATTTAAAACACGCGCGCACCCCATCTATGCAATGTTAGTAGAGCTTATTGTGTTGAAGATCAGTGTGTCAAGATCCCAAACAAGGGCGTTTGGAGCTAATTTCCCATCGAAGCCAATTGCCTTTGCTTCCAGGCAAATGGAGCCCGGGTCGGTATTTCGGATTGCCTCGGAATCGCCGCATGAAAGCCAGCTCCAGCTTCCGAGCGCTGCCAGGGGCCGAGAGGGGTGAAACGGAGAGCGGGGGATAAAACCTGCCCCGATCGAGCTCCTTGTTAACATTCCCATTAACTGCAAAGAGTTACAACCAGGCTTAGCACCGGCCCAGCCAAAAATCGCTTAAGAAGACTGAACTTTACAATAGTCTTGCAGCTCAAGTCTGTACGAGTGCTTCCTAGGAGGCCGGGAGGGGTATCAATCCGTCTTGTGTTGCTTTTGGTTAGTATTAATACAAGGAAGCTTCATATTCGGCTTGAAAAGCGGCTTGAATTCGCTCCGGCTTTACCGCTAGATTAGTGGTAAGTATGACCCGAGTCACTGGAAAAGACAGTCATGCTAGGAAAAGTTGACGGCAGCAGGAAAAGAGGAAGACCCAACAAGAGATGGATGGACTCAATAAAGGAAGCCACAGCCCTCAGTTTGCCAGACCTGAGCAAGGCTGTCAAAGATAGGACATTTTGGAGGACTTTGATTCATAGGGTCGCCATGAGTCGGAAGCGACTTGACGGCTCTTAACACACACACACACACACACACACACACACACACACACACACACACACACACACACACACACACACACACACACACACACGAGAGACCGGGTGCTTGCACAGGGGACTACCTTTACCTTTATGGATAATATAAGAAAGCTTAGGGTTGCCAAGTGGCCTGGAGAGAAAATGTCCTTTCATGGGGCTTTAATGTGTGGAAATGGGCCGCTGAAACTTTTCGTCGCCGGCTGGGTGTGCGGATTTGCTTACGAGGCCAACAGGCGTCTCTCTCACTACCAGCTTGCCTGACTACCTCTTTGAAGGCGAAGAAGTTCTGCAGAAGTAGGGAACAGAAGAGTGTCTCCAGATACGCTTACTTGAGAGTAGGCAGAATTTAAGGGGCGGCCTACAGAGCCTTTGGTCCTCTCAAGACGAGATGGCCTCTTGCAAGCATCTGGTTCTTTCACCCTGAAGGCCAGAATGAAGCTTTGACTTCTGAAGCTTTGCACCTGGAACGCCAGAGAATCGCCTTCACAGATTCCTGGCACCTCTCACATTTGGGGGGGGGGCTGAGATTCTTAAACATGCTTAGATGTAGGTCAGTTCTGTTTGAAATCAGCGGTGCCCTTTATTTTTTCAGAGCAGCAGCGCACCAGAAGAATTAAAACAAACAAAATTCCATCTGGTCCTCAGCGCATGAGACTATATGCCACTATATGCCAGACTCCGGAGTGGGAAATCCAAAGCACAGCATCGCACAGCACAAGTTGTTCTTTAAAGCAAACCCACCCGCGCATTGCACGGGCAGGGGGAACCCGTTCCTAATTGGGGTGGGGGGGAAGTCCTTCAAAGGACCTGTGCTTTTTGACACCCTGGCTTCTTCTGTCCGTCCCATCCTAACCACGAAGCAAGCCCCATCCATTTCCATAGGATGTCAAGAAACGCGCCCACCCACCGTGGGGATATTTACCCCGAAGCCAATTCCCGAAAGAGGCTCGCTCAGAACTTCCAACTAAATTTGGAAGCAGGTCTGGTTTTTCCCTGGTCCTTTCTTTCAAATCAAAGCCTTCAGAATATGGTTCAGTCCTTGGTGTTGCCTCTGCCAT
Organism: Euleptes europaea; assembly: GCF_029931775.1. Taxonomy (NCBI): domain Eukaryota; kingdom Metazoa; phylum Chordata; class Lepidosauria; order Squamata; family Sphaerodactylidae; genus Euleptes; species Euleptes europaea. The sequence continues at coordinate 59,489,303 of NC_079321.1, forward strand.
GTTTTAGGACAGCCCAGGAATAAACCTGTCAAAATATTCAATATTATTTCTCCTAATTCCTCATCATTCCACCTCTTCGGTATCTTTAGTTTCATTTTTATAATAATTTATCTTAAATACAGTGCGACTCCATGAAATGCCCTTTGCTCGCTCGCTCGCTCGCTCGCTCTATCTATCTATCTATCTATCTATCTATCTATCTATCTATCTATCTATCTATCTATCTATCTATCTATCTATCAAAAAACCGGCATAACAGCCTGGATCAGAGAATGGATCATTACTTCTGAAAGTAGAAGGAATCCGGCCTGGGATCCCTGAGAATGAACTTCCTCCGCTCCCTCCAGTCAAAGTGATTTTTTTTCTTTTTTTTTTTTGCAATAAGCTAAATAAAACAATTTCCAAGTGCCCGGTTCGGTGTTTTCAAAGTATAGCGAGGTCCTCTGGTTTTGCGCCAAAAGAAGAAAGCCGGAGTGAAAGAACAAAGCCGGTGTCAACACATTTCTGGTCTCAAACCAGCCCACTGAATTGAGAATATGGCAGCGGTTTTTTTTTTTTAAAGAGTAGATATTTTCTGGTGTTTTCCCATCAAGTACCTGCCCAATTTCTGTATGGCACACGCCAGGAATCAATAGAAGTTAACAAGTCCTCCAAACATCCCTCCCCCATCTCTTTGTTGAATCGCCTTTACAATCGAGCCAAAGGGAAGAGAATTAAAAATCTTTGAAGTCTCCCGGAGTACAAAAGGCGCAGCCAAGGAGACTTAAAACACTCCCTTCTTTTCCAAAACGGGTTTGTCGAGGCACAATCGGAGGAAGTAAAATTTATGGAGAAATTATACAGTGGATTTGTCACTTAAAATATCGTAACTGTCTGGGGGACAATCCCCCATGCTGAGGATTAATGGTCCCTCCAGACCTTTGATTCACCAGGGCCTTTTCTTTGCCCTTGACAAATTGGATTTTTAGGAATGGGAAGGTCGCCTGGGCCATTGTTGGCCGCCCCATTCAAAAAAGCCCTCGATTATGCGCTGGGGGGGTGGGGGGAAGGGGGGGGCTCGGGAAAAGCTGCATGTGACCCTCTCGGACGGGCTCTCCGGCAGCTGCTGCGAGAGCCCCACTCTCTCACCGCCCCAGCCCGCAGCACCCGCGTGCCAAGGGGGAGCCCTTGAAAAAGGCGGCGCGCACCCCCCGGCCGCGTCACTGCGCGGGCGGAGATTGCGCCGGGGCGGCCCGGCCCTCCCTCTCCCGCTCCGCCACTCCGAGCCGGGGCGAGTCCGGGGCCGCCTGCCTCCCTCCCTCCCTCCCTCCTCCGCCCGGGCTCGACCCACAGGCGGCGATGCAACCCGGCCGGGCCCCGCCGGCCGTCGGCGTGGCGGCGGAGAGCTGCATCCCGGCCGGCCTGCGCCTGGGTCCGCTGCCGGGCGCCTGCAAACTGGGCAAGTACCTGTCCGATCGCAGGGAGCCGGGACCCAAGAAAAAGGTACTGCTCCCGCGCCGTGGGGGCAAGCATTTCTGGGGGAGGGGGACGGAGGAAATGCCGTCGGGGAAGGAACAGGGTGGTGGTGGGGATGGGGGAGAGACTCCGGTCAATTATGCACGGGAAGTTTGGCCTTGGATTTGCCCCTCTCTAGGTGCACTTTCCCCCCCATCCGGATCCTCAAAAGTCTGCCTGGGGGCTCGTTTTCGAGTCCTGAGAATTTCGACGGGGAAAACAGGCACCTACAGAGGGGCAAATCCGAGGCAAAGCTTCCCGTGCGCAAACGGTCTCCGAACCCTTGCCGGGGAGCACAGCTACTTTGGACCCCCCCCCCAACCCGTCCAATCGCTGTAGCGGGAGAGCGACGGGGGTTCAGGGGTGGCGTGTCCACACGAGACGAGAAAGAGGCTCTTCCGCAGCCTTCGGAAGGCTCGTTTGCTGAGAGCGGCGGTAGGGCTTTCGGTTGGAAGGAAAGGCGGGAGGAGAGCGGAGATCCGCCGGCTGCTGGCTCCTCCTTCTCCCAACCCAGAGCTGGGATCCGGGATGCAAGTTTGGGTTTCCAATCAATAGTCTCGTTCTCAGGCTAATTTCCACCCAAATTGCCACAATATCGGTGAATGCCGGATTTCAATCGATTCTGTGTATCTTTTTGCCAGGTCACTGAAATCAGTGCCTTCCTCTCTTCCATCCTGACGGTATTACGGATGCCCTATTTTGCATTCTTCTTGATTCATTTGTAGTCTTTTTTTGGGGGTGGGGGGTGGGTGGGAAATGAAGAAACCAAAGGGCAATGGAATCTAAAAGTTCCTAGCAATAGAAAGTGAACTTCACACATGCTGAATAATGCACTTTCAATCCACTTTCAATGCACTTTGAAGCACATGTGTGAACTGGCAAAATCCACGATTGTTAAAGTGTACTGAAAGCGGAATGAAAGTGCATTATTTGGCATGTGTGAAAGGGCCCCTAGATACAGGTGTTGTTGTTTTTTTCAAACGGCAAACCCTAATGCGACAGGAAAACTAGCCACCATCCATCCAAGCGAGCTTTCCAAGGAGGTAGGCTATTGCCCCAAATTAGGCTATTGCCCCAAAGCCAAGCAAGAGCTTTGTGATAGCAAAAAAGATTGGCCTTTAGTGGAACGGAGCACACTTCAGTCGATGCAGGAAATCGTCTCTCGGTGGGCAGGCACAGCAACACGGGCACTGAAGACCAACGTCTGAAACCCCTGGGGTCAAAAGGCCACGGACTACAAGGGAGATCTGTAACTCTGCCCTGTTTCTAAAAATAAGAGATTGGGGGGGGGGGGGCGACGAAAAATTCCGCCGGATTCGCAGGGTCTTCCTCGACACGTCTATTTACAACCCTGCTCAGGTCTATTGAGTCTTTGGCCATTGATGCATGGGAGGTTTTGCCTTGGATTTAGATGCACTCTTTAGATGCACATTTTCCCCATCTAAATTTTTAAAACTTAACAATAAGCCCCCAAGGCAGAATTTTGAGAACTCGGATGGGAAAAATGTGCATCTAGAGAGCGGCAAATCCAAGGCCAAACCTCCCAGGCGTAAATGGCCCGGGTGATCCTCCCGGGCGCTCCGCTTCTGGAACGACCCCCTCTCTAAACGATCTGCGCTATTTACGCAGAGAGGGTTGCTTCTCTCTCTCTCTCTCTCTCTCCCCCCCCCCTTTATCAAGAAGATTTCAGTTCAGACGAAAAATGTGCCAAACCAGCCTGGACCGGCATAATAACCCTTTGGCTCCTCCGCTGAGCGCTTCAATCGACGCAGAGGGAGAGGCCAACGGGTCTTGGGGTTCAGCGCCCAGCAACTGTTTCCCTCTTTTCTTCCTGAGCCCAGAGGCTCCTCCGGCGTTCCGCTCGGGCGCTGAATGCCCTTTAATTGCTTTTAAACGCTCTGCCAGCCCGTTCAAATTTATTTCTCATCTGCCTCCGTTGGGGACTCCCTTCAGGCTGCCTTTTGTTGCGACGCCTGCTACTGCCTGGGTCGTTCGGCGGAGTCGCCTCTCCCGGGCTCTTCCTGCGAGCGGCCCAGCCGGTTGCAAAGGACGAGAGGGAACTGAGCGGCTCGGCAGAAGTCTCCGGCTCCTTTCTTCGTCCTTTCCCCGACCTCCTTCCGAAAGGAGGCTGATCGGGGTCTCAGTGGCCCGGCAAGGGTTGGGAGAGAGGAAATGTGGAGGCTTCAGAGGGGGAAAGATCCTTCGACCCGATTCAAATGATCCATTTTAAGGGGGTATAATCGTAAAAGTTGCTTAAAGCAACAGCCCCAAGATACTGGGGAAGAACGGCCCAGGCAAAGGGAAAAGAAAGGGGCTTGGCGCAGGTGCTTGGCAGTCATTGGGACTGTTTTATTTCAACGGATCTGTGGCGTTTGTGTTTTATTGAGCTCGGGCTAATGCCTTTATCAGCACCCTTTTGGGGTGGGAAAAAGGACGGTGCATCTCAGGCTGTAATCCTATGCGCGCTTGCTTGGGAGTAAGGTGCACTGTGCTTAATTAGATGTACTCTGGAGTAAACAGAAACGGACTGCCGGTTATTCCACCGCCGCAATGTATAAAGCCATGAAGCCCGATCAGCCGCTCTGGTTTATACCCAGTGACAGCGAGGGCGATTCGGACTTGAATTGCGTTTTGATTGGGAAAAAATGAAGCGGGAGCGGGGGGGGGGACTTAGACGGGGCTGGGATCCGACTGCCAGCTAGGTCCGCTTCAACCCAAGCGTATGATCTGCGTGTGCTCAGAAGGACCAGGTTGGAAGAAAGCCATAGTCCGAAGAGTAATTATTTAGAAGGACGCTGAAATGAAATGAACTGGGGAGGGGGGCGGGAGAGTACGAATGTAGTTAGATCAGGGTGCCAACCGGTTTAAAAACCGAGAGCCTGGGCACGTTTACTTAGGAGCAAGGCTGGCTTCCGAGTAAACATGTCCATTATGAAACAAACCCACCCTCCAAGTTCTTTATAAACTATAATTTCGCATTGTGAATACCGCCCCCCCCCAAACTACCGTCTCAAGAGACGACCTAATCCGTTTGCTCTTTCCCAGAGAGCTGCGCGATCCGTTTCCTCCCGGGATGCCGACCTAACTCACGAGGAATCGAAGCTGGCTTTTCAAAAAAAGGGGTCCTTTTATCGGGACCATTTAAGCGAGACAAACCTGCGTCTCGTTGGCCATTGATGCCTGGGACGTTTTGCCTTGGGTTTGCCGCTCTCTAGATGCACATTTCCCCCCCATCCCCATTCTCCAAACTCTGCTCACTGTTGCGTGTTGAAATTTTGGAAGAGCAAAACGTGCATCCAGAGAGCGGCAAACCCCAAGCCAACCCTCCCGCGCATCCGTGGCCGTCGCGTTGCTCCGTCCAGGATGACAGCCGCCGCCCTCCTGTGTTGCAGGTCCGGATGGTGAGAGGGGAGCTGCTCGACGAAGCCGGGAGCCCTGCCGGGGAGTGGCTGGGGTTGGTCCGGGCGGCCAGGCACGCCCAAGAACAGACCCTGGAAGCCGTCGCCGACCTACCGGGCGGACAGGTAGGGAAAGCCTCTCCCGTCTCTCCGGCTGGCTCCGGGCGGCGCGTCCTCTTGGCTCGGCCCTCGGCTCGCCCGGCCTCCTAACGTGGCCTCTCCCCTCCGCCTTAGGTCTTCTACCGGACGCTGCGGGACGTGCAGCCGGGGGAGGAGCTGACGGTGTGGTACTCCAACGCCCTGGCCCAGTGGCTCGACATCCCCACGACGGCGACGCCGACCCACGACGAGAAAGGTGGGTGCAGCACCTTGGCCAGCGACGGGGGCAAAACGCCGCCTGGCCGCCTTCCCCCCACCCCAGTTATTAGGGCACTTTGGCCATTTGTGCCGGGGAGGTTTTGCTTTGGATTTGCCTCTCTCTAGACGCGCGTTTTCCCCATCGGAATTCTCCAAACTCTGCCTAGGGGCTTATTGTTGAGTTTTGAGAATTTGGATGGGGAAAACGTGCATCTAGAGCAATGGTTCCCAACCTTTTTTTGGGCCATGCCCCACCTAAGCATCTCTAAAATCCTGATGCCCCCCCCCTGACATTGTCACCAGCTGACTGCCGTGTAGATTTTGATTTTTAAAATGTGTATGTCACAATATATATTTATATACTGTATATGAGGCCCCTAAAACCATAAGAAATGCAAAAAAAAAAATCACTGTTAATAACTCATTCTCTAATTGCCCCCCCAAAAATCAAATTGCTCCCCGTGGGAGCCATGTTGGGAACCACTGATCTAGAGAGCAGAAAATCCAAGGCAAAACCTCCCATGCATAAATGGCTTTTCCCACAGCCCAAATAATGCGCTTTCAATCCACTTTCAGTGTGCCTTAAGGATCGTTTGCAAGTGGATTTTGCCAGTTCACACAGTAAAATCCACCTTCCAACCGCATTGAAAGTGGATTGAAAGTGCATTATTTGGGCTGTGTGAAAGTGCTTGACCGACCAGAGCCAGTCCGCTCTGTTCAGAACGACGGGAGTTTGCGATGCCAGTCGGAACAGGGTTGTGACCCTAGCTCAGCTCAGGAGTCAGTTCAGTTGGGTTCACTTGGAGTTCCTCACCGGTAAGTTGTGATAGCCATCGTGGGGATGTTTGATAGACATATAGGACTCAAGAGCGTTTACTGCTGTTGTTGTGGATTGCAACATCTGGTTCTTATAGCCTGGGATTGAAACGTAGGCCATTTACACATGGGAGGTTTTGCCTTGGATTTGCTGCTTTCTAGATGCACGTTTTCCCCATCTGAATTCTCAAAACTCTCCATGGGGGTTTTCGGATGGGGGAAATGTGCATCTACAGAACAGCAAATCCAAGGCAAAACCTCCCATGCATAAATGGCCACAGTAAAGGTGTCAGCAAGTCTGACAAAAGGACAACTTGGAAATCAGTTAAAATTAATAATGATGATGATGATGGGGGAGAAAATCTGCTTCGAATGGAGCGCTAGTCAATGAAACTTGCACCCTCTTCCCCCTTTAAACGTTTAAATGCTAAAGTGTTTAAGAGGCTCACCGTACATGCGTTACTTGAGAGTAAGCCCTACTGAACACGAGGCTTTCAGCAGTAACGATGCTCGATCGGTTTGTAGGTTTTATTGAAATTAGTGAGGAGCCCTTCGAAGGAGTTCCAGTGAGGTCAAAGGTGCCTACTCCCAAGTAAGGCGGGTAGAGTTTGGGTTGAAGTGAAAGAAGACCTAATCCCTTAGTCAAGCTCTGTGGAGGTACCATAACTGTCTTCAGTTCTTCGGTTAAAGAGGAAGGGAGAAGAGCGCAGCGACTCCAAGGCTTAAAACCGGATGGATGGAGCTGAAGCACACTGATAGCAGTTTACAAGAACATCAGTTTCAGTCAGCAAATGCAGTAATAAGGGTGTGAAATTGACCTATCCATTATACCTGTTGTTCTCCTTGTAGTGCATATGTGTTTCTAAAGCATCGATTGTCATGTGCCTTTACCATCGTGAGAGCTGATTCCCTTTGGATAGCCCTCCGCCCGCACATCCCCCCTACCCACGATTGTCTTTTTGAATCCATTGTTACTGTTAAGGCCGTTAACCCAAAGTAACTCGGAGTGCATGTGTATATATCTATATATGCAACAGATGCTTTATAATAGCAGATGTTCTTATTATTTCTTACTTTTTATTGTTGGAAGCGGCCACCTGTAATCTTTAAAGCAGGACAAAATAAATGGTGACCACTGTTTAAAGAAAAGGAGCCCAGCACAGCAAGAAAGTCTTTGGGGTTCCTGAATTAACAGTTCACTGGATCTTTCTTCCGGTTTCAAAGTGCTGGGAGCAGATCTCCCCTCCCTCTCCCTCACAAAAACACGGATAAATAATTTGTGTTAGAAATTGATTTCTTTCCCTTTGGGGGGGGGGAGAAACCTGGCAGGGCTTTCCTGCCCGTTTTATTCTCATCTTCTCTCTGGATCCGAACCTTTTGTTATTTCGTTCCCAAGTTACATGTTCCATTAAGTTCCGCTTGCTGGTGCTCACCTGCCTGCTGACCCGAAGGCTTTCAATGGCCATTTATGCCTGGGAGGTTTTGCCTTGGATTTGCCACTCTCTAGATGCATGTTTTCCCCATCTCTATTCTCAAAACTCTGCATGGGGGCTTACTGTTGAGTTCTGAGAATATGGATGGGAAAAAATATGCATCTAAAGAGTGGCAAATCCAAGGCAAAACCTCCCATGCATAAATGGCCACAGTTCGCAAGTGAAGAAAATGGAATGACAAATCCCTTCCATTCATTGCCTTCTGGACCTCCATATTTATCAGCGACGTCCTAAACAGAGTTACATCCTCCAAAGCCTCGACTTCCCTGGACTTGTAAGGGTGTAACTCTGCTGAAGATAGATCGCAATGGGTAGCTGTGTTCGTCTGTCACTAGCGGTAGAAAAGAGCTAGAGTCCCAGTAGCACCTTAAAGACTTAACAAAATTTCTGGCAGGGTATGAGCTTTCTGGGGAGGGGCCATGGCTCAGTGGTAGAGCCTCTGCTTGGCATGCAGACGGTCCCAGGTTCAACCCCGGCATTTCCAGTTAAAGGGACTAGGCAAGTAGGTGATGTGAAAGACCTCTATGAGACCCTGGAGAGCCGCTGCCCGTCTGAGTAGACAATACTGACTTTGATGGACCAAGGGTCTGGTTCGGTATAAGGCAGCTTCATGTGTGTTTATGTGGTCTGCTGAAGATAATGCTGTTAGTAACCACACTTGTGGCTTCCTATCAGTTAGGAGGTGGCCACTGAAGATAAACTGGCAAATGGGGAAAGTGAACATAAAGTGGAAAAATGGGGGAAAGAGCTAAGTCCCTCTTCCCCTAGGGGCAAGGTTAATCATCGTCCCTCAACAATATACACATTTACAGCCTTAGCTGAAATACACATGAACGCATAAATACTTCAGTTTAGGCTGTAAATATGTATGTTGTGCAGAACGACAATGAACCTTGCAGCTAGGGGAAGGGGGACTTAACTGCATCTTTTCCCCATCCTGAAGTGCCCTCCTCCGGGTTTACTTATACCTTGTTAGGGGGAAATGTACTGTATAGTGTGTGTGTGTGTGTGTGTGTGTGTGTGAAGTGCCCCAAGTGGCTTCCAACTCCTGGAGACCCTATGAATCAATGTCCTCCAAAATGTCCTATCCTTAGCTGCCTTGCTCAGGTCTTGCAAACTGAGGGCCGTGGCTTCCTTTATGGAGTCAACCCATCTCATTTACTGATTGTATTCCCATACAGTTCTTAACGTTGGAACCCACAATGCGGCTGATGATAATTGAGCTGCAGTGTTAGGGGCCAGCGGGCACGCAGTTAGAACCAAACACATGTACTCGGAAGTATTTTTCATTGAGTCCTTTGTTGTTGTTGTTTGTTTGCCGTCGTCCCAGTTGACAAATGGCCATTGCCTGCCTCTGTATAGAGGCCCTGGACTTTCTTGGTGTTTCCCATCCAAATGTCAACCAGAGCCGATCCTGCTTAGCTTTGGAGATCCGGCTGGCCTGGGCTATCCAGGTCAGGGCACTATTGATTCTAGAGAAGCATATTTCGAACCCTGGAAAGGGAGAGGATGCTCTCAGCAGTACCACCCCCTTGAGGGGCGGTGGGATTACCAAGGGGGGCACTAAGAGGCAAGGGGGCAGCAGCGGGGCACTAGAGGTGGGCCCCTTCAACTGTGTTGTTGGATAGGGTAGGGGCACTGGGGTTGAGTTTGTGGAACCAAGGGGGAGGAGGGCGGTGGCCCGAAAAGTTTGGGAACCACTGCGATGAGTCCATTTGTGGTGTAGTGGTTAAGAGTGAGTTTTGGAACAGTGGACTCAGATCTGGAGAACCGGGTTTGATTCCCAGCTCCTTCACATGAGCGGCAGAGGCTAATCTGGTGAACTGGATTTGTTCCCCACTCTTACACACGAAGCCAGCTGGGTGGCCTTGGGCTAGTCACACTCTCAGCCCCACCTACCTCACGGGGTTTCTGTTGTGGGGTAGGGAAAGTGATTGTAAGCCAGTTTGAGTCTCCCTTAAGTGGTAGAGAAAGTTGGCATATAAAAACCAGTTCTTCTTCCTCATTGCACTGGGCTAACAGATCTAAGATCTCTTAGTTGCCATGTGTGAGACCAAACTATGCCGGTTTAGCTAAATAATATGACGATAAAGATAGGTTTATAGGGACGTGTGGATTCACGTGGACTGTGGACCGGGATTCTCAGGTGTAATGGGGTTCCAACTTACTTGTTCCTGGAATCTGGTGTGTGAGTCTGGGGAGGTTGCGATGCTTTTCATCACAATCTCCTACTCCCTGCAGTAAAAGCTGGGTAGAATTCCTTTGAATCTTAGACCCGCCAGCTTCATGAAGTGCCTTTAATGTGAATGTGGACACAGGTGTGATGAATGCATGCACGGGGGAATCTGGCTCAGTAATTTCATTGATTTGACTCAAGAGTTCACAAGGTCTCTGAGATGTCAGGTGGCCAGCATTTTGTGCCATCTGTGGCTTAAAGACTGGCCTAGCGCCGGCTATTTCAAGCAGTATAGGAGAAGCAGTATAGGTTCTATTTGCATGAGGGGCAGCAGTAAGATTAAGGATTGAGATGAGCTTTTGACACGGGTTACCTTGCAGAGGTGTGAGGTTTATAGATCAGGGATAGAGACCACAACCACTTGAGCTGAAGTAAGTGGGCTTAAGGAGGTGTGTTCCGCTAAGGCTAAATCATCACAAGTACCCCTCTTTGAACTGATTTGTCTTCCTAGACCCCCAATATGTCGTGCCTTGATATGTAGAGACCCTGGCCTTGTTTGTGGGAGGCCCCCATGTGCGGCTTTCCTTGTCCACACAGGGAACAGCCAGTTTACCAGGAGACAGAGTATTTCTGTATTTGCTGTCCGCCTGCCACCATCATTCGAAACCGCCCGGATAACGCGCATTTCATCTGTCCCGTTAGACCTGTCTTCTTTTGGATGATTTCTCAAGATTAGGACCTGGGCTGTGGGTGAGACTGAAAGTCAATCTCTGCAGCCCACATCAGTTTGCGGGGCCTTTGAATCCAAAAACTGGGTGAGACGTTTGTGCTTGTTGCAGGGACGCCTCAGAATAAGGTTACAAGGAAGGCAGAGCATTGCAGCTGCTGTTTTTGGCTTTAGGTATTCCAAATGTCAGAGACGGTAAGCAAGGAAGGGTTCGGTCCAGCCCACGGAAGCTGGTTTAGCCGTCAGGGAAAAAGTTGGTTGAAACGTGTTGGTGCACCGATTCGTGGAGATTGCAAGTAATTTAAAGAATACTAGGGAGATGCGTGAATTCTTGCTTGCTTGCTTGCTTTTCCTGCTGTCATTTTGAGGAGGGCAGTGGCTCTGAAGGGAGGGGGAACCCAAACATTGTAGGTGTTCAGTCCCAGGTCTTCCTAGTTGGTATATATAGAAAGTAGTCTGGTGGCTGGCTGTGATGAGGAGGGGAGGCATAAGGGTGATGGGGGTGTCGGGAGAAAGAAGTTTCCTTTCTCCTTTCTAGCCCAAGTATTATAGTACACCAAATGCCAAGGTAGCCCAAACCCACTGAAATCAGAGTCACTTCCCAAACAATCTCATATAGTTCCGGGTTCCAAGAGTTCAATATTTCCCTAGAATACCACATTTTAACCTTTCCCCAGGAGGCTCAGGCATTTGGAAGCACGTTTTTTCCCCCTTCTGGTTCTTCACCCCCACCCAGTTGAGTGCTTAGATTCCAGCATGGATAATAAAATCCTTTAGATGTCCGAGGAGTGTAAGACACATGTCACAAAAACAGTGCTGGGACCGAGCCTAGTTCATGATCTGAATGAGTTATTTTTTCAGCATCTCATCCCCACATGGTTTCAGTTTCTATTAAACACCACAAGAAACTACAAGGCCATACCCGTTCTCAACGTGCTTCGACTAGGGCAACAGGAAGCTGGTTAAATCATTCCAGATTTTAAAGCGAAGGATTTCGACGCCTGTCAATCCAGCACTTCAGTTGCAGATTAAATATGCGCAAATCTCGAAGACCTCAGAGGGCCTTGCTGACATAGTGCGAACTGGAACGGGGGTTGCCAGCTTCTTTCCGCCGAAGAGGCTCCTGTAACCTCAACAGCTGTTTGGCCGGCAGACACCAGCCAGGTGAACTTTTTCCCAAGGCTACGTTTGCTTCGGGCGTTGTTTTGTTTTTGTTTTTTAATCGCAGCTGCTTCTGGTCACAGAAGCCCCTCTTGAAACAAAGAAGCCCACTTAAAACCGACAAGCAGCGACTTCTTCACGGGGAGCGGGCCTGGGAACCCGTGGGGGGGGGAATCTCCAGGGCGAATCGTCAGCTCTAACCGGCGCGCCACACTTCCTCCAGGTCACTTCGGTGGGACCGGCGCCCCATCCGACAAGGGTTTCCCCAGGGAAATTCGCCCGGCGCCCCATCCGACAAGGGTTTCCCCAGGGAAATTCGCCCCGTTGACCTAAACGGACCGAATACACGCTCCTCTGGGATGAGGATCGCCTTAAATCGGGTTGGGGAAAGGTTGCTGCTTTTGGTGCGAGGTGACAGAATGCTGATTCTGTGACCTTAGGCAGATGATGAGAGGGAGGGCATCTTGGCCATCTTCTGGTCACTAGGGGTGTGGAGGGGGGAGGTAGTTGTGAATTTCCTGCATTGTGCAGGGGATTGGACTAGATGATCCTGGTGGTCCCTTCCAACTCTATGATTCCACGATAGGTCATTTATGCAGGGAAGGGTTTGCCTTGGATTTGCCGTTCTCTAGATGCGCATCTTTGACATCCAAATTCTCTAAACTCTGCACGGGGACTTATTGTTGAGCTTTGAGAATTGTGTGTGTGTGTTAAGTGCCGTCAAGTCGCTTCAGACTCATGGCGACCCTATGAATGAAAGTCCTCCAAAATGTCCTGTCTTTGACAGCCTTGCTCAGATCTTGAAAATTGAGGGCTTTGGCTTCCTTTATTGAGTCCGTCCATCTCTTGTTGGGTCTTCCTCTTTTCCTGCTGCCCTCCACTTTTCCTAGCATGACTGTCTTTTCCAGTGACTCTTGTCGTCTCATGATGTGACCAAAATACGATAGACTCAGTTTAGTCATTTAGCTTCTAGGGTCAGGCTTGATTTGATCTGTAACCCACTGATTTTTTTTTTGGGGGGGGGGCAGTCCACGGTATCCGTAACACTCTCCTCCAACACCACATTTCAAAGGAGTCTATTTTCTTCCTGTCAGCTTTGAGAATTGGGATGGGGAAAATGTACATCTAAAGAGCGGCCAATCCAAGGCAAAACCTCCCCTGCATAAATGGTGTTAGGGAAGCCGGCTGAAAGTGAACAGTCGCACAAGGCTGAGACGCGCTCCCTCCTTTCTCTCCTTCTTTTCACCCTCCTGCAGCGATCCACCCCACCCCCTTCACCTCCCGGCACGGGGATTGAGTTATCACGCCAGAGGCCACCGACTTCAAGGCAAGCCAATCAGGACTACAAGCGAGAAACCCTCCAGTACTTAACAGGGCGAACCACACACACACACACACACACACACACACACACACACACACACACACACACACACACACACAGACAGACAGACAGTTGGGATGTGGGCTTTCATTATTCACGATGCACTAAAGTGCTCCGAAGGAAGGGAGGGGGGAGCGGACCAGGGACTGAAAGGGCTTATTTTGTCCGCTGAATGAATGAACGGGTTCACACTGGTTGATGCCTGCCCTCCGCCTCTTTCCAAAAGAGCGTTTGGCTCGCTGATTCGAGCAGAAGGAGCTCTCTCGGCTCTCCTCGGCTCTCAGCTTCCCCCGGCAGCTTTTCCTGCAGGTCAGCGTCACACTGCTGGCTGCCAAACCCAAAGCCGTCCCTTTCTGTTAAGCCTATAACTTCTGTTAAGCCACCGACGACAACAGAACCCTGTGCTGCTCAGTACAGCCTATATGCGCATAAAAGCAGGATGTCTGGAAATTGCTCCGCATCCCCCTGCTAGTTATGTACAGGGAAACGCAGCGTGGCTTCTGCATTTTGACACACTCGGTGGCGTGGAGTCTATATTTCGACAGCCCCGACCTCCCAGTATTGAAGATTTTGAAGAGTGCAGAACAGGGATTGTAGTAGCCTCTCTCTCCGCCCATCGCCTACGAAGATAACTTTCGGCTTCCAATTTGACTGGATCCTGTCTTCATATTTGACGTTCAGTGAACCCAGTTAGCGCCTCTCAGCCATTTGCAGCCGCTGTTTCACAACGCGACATCTTTGGAGACACTTCGGGGCGAAAACGCGCGGGAGGTTTTGCCTGGGATTCGCCCCTCTCTAGATGCGCATTTTCCCCATCGGAATCCTCAAAACTCTGCATGGGGGCTTATTTTGGAGTTTTGGGAATTTGGCTGGGGAAAATGTGCATTTAGAGAGCGGCAAACCCAAGGAAAAACCTCCCGTGCGTTTTGGCCCTTGGTGTGAAATGCCTTAACTGCCCGGCGCTGGTTTGTTCTCTAATACACCCCTCCCAACGTTGTTCTGTAAGGTCCCGACGAGTGTTTTCTTCTCGATAAAGGAGGGCAAGAAGGGAAAGTGCGCAGCGCCGTCGTTGGCTGCCAAATGGGAGGCCATTTCGGTTTGTTCCGCCTTAGGGGATGTTAAACGTTTAAGGGGCGAGAGGCACAAAGGGCATTGTCTTGTGAATGGCCCCATTACTTATGGCCCTATAGGTATAGGATATTGTCTGGCCTGGTAATGAGGGGCTCATGAGCATTCGATGGGCTTTTGTTCCGCCGGCTCAGCCCTGCGACATACGCGCCACCTATTCTGCAAACGTCAACAGATGGGCCGCCGGACACGGGACTTCAGGCAACAGCTGCTCGCCTTTGCCTCCTCCTGGAGCCTAGAGACGGGCCCGCTTCGGGCTTCGGCGCCTACTCCGCTTCCGTGGCCCTTATGCACACCGCTGTCCAAGTGCTTAGCAGGCAGGAGGGGCTTCAGACCCAAACGGACCCTTCAGGGGGCGAAAACGCACGGGAGGTTTTGCCTTGGATTGGCCCCTCTCTAGATGCACATTTCCCCCATCCGAATTCTGCAAACTCTGCCTGGGGGCTTATTGTTGGGTTTTGAGAATCTGGATGGGGAAAAGGTGCATTTAGAGAGAGGCAAATCCAAGGCCAAACCTCCCCTGCGTTTTCGCCCATAGCTTTTTCTTTTTTCGGTTTTAGATTTAACGGGCAGCCAAAAGCAGCTTTACAAACATAACCGTCAGTGGCAACAGAGATAGTTGTTGGGTGTGTGTGTGTGTCAAATGTCTTTTTCCCCAAAGGCCCATCTCATCAGGCACCCGGGAAACAGTTTAAGTAGGAAGCCAGGCTTAAATTATTGTCTGAGGCAGAAGCCAAGTCAAGAGGCCGAGTCAGGCAACTGTTTGAATGATCCTGTGAATTTGGCCGTCCCAGTTCACTCTCTTCATCGGGGTAGCCAGATTCAGACGAAGAGGGGGCCACTGTCCCCTGGAGAGCTGGGCTTCTATCAGCAATCTCAGCTGATGGAAGTAGCAACGAAAAGGATATGGATGATGGCTGAGATTACATTCATAGCCTTTTCGTTTCTACTTCATTAGTCCAAAAACTGCTGCTTAGGTCCTTCGTTCCCAAGCACATTGCTTGTTCGCACAGGGAAATGTGTAGCGGGGGAAGTCGTTTCTCGGTTTGCTTTATCTCTTTTCTTTATTACAAGTACAGGTGCGTGCTTATTTAAACCCGTTTTACTTTGCCGTAAGCTAGGTCTCCATCCAGAACTCATAAAAATCACCTCATTCTAATGCTGAAAAAATATATTCTGAGTCGTTATATGAAACAACAAAGCATGTTATGGCACTGTACTGACTAGCAAATGTGTGGCGATAAAGGTTTCCCAGAGCCCCAGCCCATGGCGCTAGGGATTTGCTTTGGGGCCACAATTTTTTGTTGTGCTGGCTGTCTCCACCTCACAGTGCAATCTTATGCAGAGTTCCTCCAGTCTAAATGCAGAAATGGATGTGTTTAGAAAAGGATTAACTGTCCATAGGATTGCCCCCCGACTCTACAACAACTTGCGCATTCGCAGGGGAGGTTTTGCCTTGGATTTGCCGCTCTCTAAATGCACGTTTCCCCCAGCCAAATTCTCAACACTCAAAAATAAACCCCCATGCAGAGTTTTGAGAGTGGGGAAAATGTGCATCTAGAGAGTGGCAAATCCAAGGCAAAATCTATCTTCTATATTCGCGCTTTCACTGATTTGAGTCAGAAGTTAGCACGACAACCGCCTTGAAAGGGGGGGGGGATCAGTTTGTTGATACCCTCACCCCAATTGTGAACAGCAACAATAAGGACAAAGGCTGAAACGCGCAGATCAGCTTTCAGTGATCTTGAGTGTTCTTTTCGAAGCAAAACCGAGAAGTTCTTCTCCCGGAAAACGTTTAACTGTTGGTTGCAAAAACGCATGGTCAATTTATCCTCCTTTCATCCCTGTTTCATCCAGCATTCAGCCAGGATCGAACGCATGCGTTTCGCTTAATTGCATTCGATCCTGGCTAAAACAGGGATTAAAGGAGGATAAAGCGACCATGCATTTTTGCCCAACGTTAGCGCGACTCGTTCCTCTGGCGCTGAACTGACTGGACGCGCCACTCACTCTGGTTTTGAGAGGCGGTCGATCGAATCGCGACCCTCCACACATTCACCGGGCGGACACTTTCGCGGCGGGGGCCAAAGACCTCTCTGCAGCCAAGCCAAGCCCTGCCAGACTTCACTGCTTTCAGCACAACGCCTTGGAAATCCAGGCAGAGGCTCCCCAGGTTTGGCCCGATGGCACGCAGCATCGCAAAACTCTCAGGCCATTTATGCATGGGAGGTTTTGCCTTGGGTTTGCCGCTCTCTAGCCACACATTTTCCCCACCCGAATTCTCAAAACATTAAAAAAATAAGCCCCCAATGCGAGTTTTGAGATTTTGGATGGGAGAAATATGCATCTAGAGCACTGGTTCCCAACCAGGGGTCCATGGACCCCCAGGGGTCCGCGAGAACTAAATTAAGGTCCGCGAAACAAAGTTATAAACCCATAATAAATTAATATTTTCAATTAAAAGTTCTCTATTATAAAATATATATATTCAAATATAATTCTAAGTTTAATGTTTAACTAACAGTTATGATTAAAGTTTATTTTCAAATTCCCGGAATTTTTATTTTGAACCTTGGGGTCCCTGCACCGAACAAAAAAGTCCTAGTGGTCCCTGGTCAAAAAAAGGTTGGGAACCACTGATCTAGAGAGCGGCAAATCCAAGGCAAACCTCCCATGCAAAACCTCCCTCTTTTCTTTCTTGCTATTATCTTGCAGCCATGTCTCGTTTTTAAAGTGGTTTCCGTTCATTCCTCCTCTCTGTCCTTTCGTCCGGCTGACTCCTGCTTGCCAAATGGGGAGGGGCTCCTGGGATGAGGGCCGAACGTTTCGCGGATGGTCGCCTCGGCCTGGGTGTTGTGACACCGGAAAAGAGGCCAGAAATTCTGGCCTCAAGAATGACTGCCTTGTAATCCAGTACGTTCCGGAGAATCTGCACAGGGGGCTGCGTCGGGCTCTGACTCAAGCCATAGCTTCAGGGGAAGGGAGGGCCACCATTTATTCTTCCTAATATTTCTCGGCTTCACTTCCTGCATTAGGGGATCGTTCAAGCAAAGCAGTTTCTGCCCCAGCTTCTTCAAGAGGCGGATGGAATTGCAGGGCGAGCGGTCGACTGCCACGCCTGCCACGAGCAGAGGAATCAGGGGAGGGCTACCCCTCAGATAGACTGCGTTGCATTTATATTGTTCAACTAAATTGGGCTTCAAGTCCCTACTGGAGCGATGACAAATATTGGGAAAGAACGCATGGGCGCTTTAGCCTCCTTTATTTCGTGTTTCAGCCAGGATTCAGCCAGGATCAAATGCACGTTCGGCGAAACGCATGCATTCGATCCATGCGTATTTATTTAAAAGATTTATATCCCGCTCCTCCCTGACTGAGGTCGAGCTCCCAGCGGCTTACATTCCACACAATCACAATCATATAGAAGTCATATAGATAGTTACAAGAATACGTTTAAAATTACCACTAAAACTCCAATAAAACCCACAATTTATACCTTATCAGATCCAGAGGTGATAGTGGAAGCCTATAAAAACCCTTAGTCAGGAGAAAACAAGGCAGGTGGGGAAGATTAGCCAGGCGTAGAACACAGAAAACAGGACCAGGGAGGCTAGTTTCGATGGCTACCCTCAACCACAGGCCTGGTGGAACATCTGTCTTGTGGGCCCTGCGGAACTGAGCTACACCCCACAGTGCCCTGGTCTCATTTGGCCGTTCCGCCACACAGGGGGATACTTTATCGGACAGCTGGATAATTTATCAGGCCAGGGACCGCCAGCAAGTCCTCATTTGATGAGTAGCGCCAGTGCTGGATTTACGTATAAGCTAAACAAGCTATAGCTTAGGGCCCCACTCTCTTGGGCCCCCCAATTTTTTTTAAAGGAAAACAAAAAAACGGGATGTACATTTCCAAAATGTAAGATAAAAAACAAATAAAATAAAACCTACATACAGCAACAGTGTTTTGTGTTGTGTAGGCTCCTATGATGTAAGTAATGGGCCCCGCCTGCTAGCCTGCTCCCTAAAATTACCATATAGCATATATTCAACACAAAAAGCAGCAACAATTTGTTGTTGACAAAGGACAGCTGGACATAAAGGGCCCCATTACCTTCAATATCTTAGGGCCTCATCAAACCTAAATCAGGCCCTGAGTAGCACTCTCTGAGAGGTGTAGCTGGAGAGGCAGTCCTGCAGACACGAAGGTCCAAAATATACTCTGCTCACGTTGGCACAACAAACCTCCAAGGTAGAGTTTCACAGAGACTGTTACTTGGCCAAAGAGGGGAGGTGGTTTCACTTTTGCATGATCTCATCAGGCAGTGGCTCCAACCAGGTCTTGAATCTCTCCCCGCCCCCCATCTTCTTCTATGCACTACATCATGGAGAAATTACAAGGGGCTACTTTGACTATCTGATAGGCCTGATAGAAACGTTCACTCTTATGCACGGGAGGTTTTGCCTTGGATTTGCTGCTCTCTAGATGCATATTTTCCCCATCCAAATGCTCAAAACTAAAAAAAAATAAGCCTCCATGCAGAGTTTTGAGAATTCAGATGGGGAAACTGTGCATCTAGAGGGAGGCAAATCCAAGGCAAAACCTCCCGTGCATTAGATTGTGGTTTATTATATTTCTGATTAAACTGATTCTCAAAACTCTGCACGGGGGGGGGCTTATTTTTGGAGTTTTGAGAATTTGGATGGGGGAAATGTGCATCTAGAGAGGGGCAAATCCAAGGCAAAACTTCCAGTGCATAAATGGCCCATGTGAGGGAAGGTGGGTGCAGGGAGCTGATGTGCGTGAAGCCACCGGTGGGACCTCTGGTCCTTCCTTCTCTGTTTTGGAAGAATATGCAAGTGTAATCAAAATTACTTTGATTGCCACGCCTGTCAGGGGCAGAGGGATCAGGGGAGGGCTACCCCTCAGACAGACTGCCTTGCATTGATATAGATTGTTCACCTAAATTGGTCTTCAGTTCCTACTGGACCAATGACAAATAGTATGTATGTATGTATGTATGTACGTACATACATACATACATACGCAGGAAGCTGATGTGTCTGAAGCCACTGGTGTGACCTCTGTTTTGGAAGAATATTGCAAGTGTAATCAAAATTACTTTATTCAGTTCAGTGACTCATGTTTAAATATTTGTTAATCTATATGTTTAAATATTTGTTTATATAGATGTTTAAATATTTGAAGGGATGTCATGTTGATGAGAGAACTAGCTTGTTCTCTGTTGCTCCAGAGACTAGGACACGGAGTAATGGATTTAAACTAAGAGAAAAGCGATTCCACCTAAACATGAGGAAGAACTTTCTGACGGTGAGGGCGGTTCCACGGTGGAATGCGCTGCCTCTGGGGTGGGGGTGGGTGGAGTCCCCGTCCTTGGAGGTCTTTAAGCAAAGGTTGGATGGCCATCTGTCGGGAGTGCTTTAATTGTGGGATCCTGCATGGCAGGGGGTTGGACTGGATGGCCCTTGTGGACTCTTCCAACCTTGTGATGTTGTGACTCAAAAACTATCCCAACCAGCTTTCCCTCCCTGCCTAAGGGTGACTTAAGCATTATCTACACTGTGTGTGTGTAAAGTGCCGTCAAGTCACAGCCGACTTATGGCGACCCCTTTTGGGGTTTTCATGGCAAGAGACTTAACAGAGGTGGTTTGCCAGTGCCTTCCTCTGCACAGCAACCCTGGTATTCCTTGGTGGTCTCCCATCCAAATACTAACCAGGGCTGACCCTGCTTAGCTTCTGAGATCTGACCAGATCAGGCTAGCCTGGGCCATCCAGGTGAGGGCATTATCTACATTAGCAGCTGTGAATTGGCAGAACTGAGAGATGGAGCTATCCTGCACATCTTGTAAACATGCAGCACTGATACAAATTGATAACGTTTACAGCTGTAAGGATGAGGAGGGGGCAGCGCCAAGAGCCACCGGGGGCGGTGAGTCCCGCCCCGTTGCCTCCGCCTTGGCTAGATGGCCAACAACCGTCTCAGGACCAGATCTGCGGTTTCAAACCTCCAGCCTGGGTGGGACGTCGGAGGCGGCTGGAGCTCAGGCCAGGTGGGTTGGCTTGGCAGCAGGTATACCTGGGTCTGGTAGCACAGATTTCTGGAGGTGAGGGGTAGGTTTAAAGGTGCCGGCCTAAGTCCTTAGGGACCAAGCTAATGTGAAACCTGTCTTTGGGTACCTGGTGGGGACTGAACTGAGGGGAAATGTGTGAACGGTTGCCTGCAACATGAGTGCTGAACCTGACCCTCTGTTGCTTTGCGTGTCTTTTGCAGGCGAGGAGCGCTACATCTGCTGGTACTGCTGGCGGACCTTCAAGTACCCCAACAGCCTGAAGGGCCACGTCCACTTCCACTGCGCGCTCAACCACGGCCGCTGCTTCCTGGGGGCCGAGCCCGTCCGCCCCTCCGAGCTGTTCAGCGCCTCCCCCAGGCCGGCCCCCTTCCGCCCCCCCTGCCCCGGAGGGGCCCGGGACAGCATCAAGCGGGAGTCGGCCGGCTCGCCCCCCCCGGCCCGGGCGGGCGGAGCCGGGCGCAAGGCGGCCAAGGAGGAGCCGGAGCGCGCCCTGGACATGAGCGTCCCGTCGGGGCGGGGGCTGCCGGCCTTCTACCCCGGGGCCAAGTCGGCCTTCAAGCCCGCCGTCCTGGAGGGCAAGGGGGGCGGCGGCTTCAGCAAGCTCCTGGGCGGCCTCAAGCCCGGCCGCCCGGGCGGCCAAGCCCCGCTGGGCGCCGCCTGCAGCCCCCAGCCCCCGACGGCGCCCCACCATCCCCATCCCCCCCACCCGCAGCCCCCCAAATGCGGAGGCCCCGCGGCCGCCGTCGGGGGGCTGGCCTACCCGGGCGGCCTGCGGGGCTTCCCGCTGCTCTCGCACGTCGAGGAGACGTCGGCCTTCAAGCACGTGGAGCGGGGCCTGCCCGCCGGCCTCTCGCCGCCCGCCGGCCGCTACCCGCCGCTGCCCCTGGAGCGCTTCGCCGCCCTGCCGCCGCCCTTCGACGGCCTGAAGCCCTACGCCGCCCCGGGCGAGGGCCCCCTGCCGCCCTTCCTGCCCTTCACCCTCTACAACGGCGAGCTGCTCTACAGCGCCCCCTACTACCCGCTCAAGCTCCACTTCGGCGGCCTCCTCAAGTACCCCGAGGCGGTGTCGTACTTCCACGGGGCGGCCGCCGCCCTCCACCCGGCCGAGCTGGGCTCGCTGGCCGGCCTCGACCGCGAGCTCGCCCTGCACACCCAGCAGCTGGCCGAGCTGGCGGCCGACAAGGGCCGCGCCCGCCTGGAGGGCCTGCCGCCCCCGCCGCCCCCCCCGACGGCCGGCCCGCCCCACGGCAAGCCCAAGAGCGGCCACCTGTGCCTCTACTGCGGCAAGCTCTACTCGCGCAAGTACGGCCTCAAGATCCACATGCGGACTCACACCGGCTACAAGCCGCTCAAGTGCAAGGTGTGCCTGCGCCCCTTCGGGGACCCCAGCAACCTCAACAAGCACATCCGCCTCCACGCCGAGGGCAACACCCCCTACCGCTGCGAGTTCTGCGGCAAGGTGCTGGTCCGCCGCCGCGACCTGGAGCGCCACGTCAAGTCCCGCCACCCCGGGCACAGCCTGCCCAAGGGCGAGGAGGGCGGCGGCGGCGGCGGCCAGGGGGGCCCCGACGCCGCCGCCGCCGCCCGCCCGCCCGCCCCGGAGCCAAAGACTGACAACGAGAGCGACGTGGACGTCTGCTTCACCGACGAGCAGAGCGACCAGGACACGGGCGGGGGCAGCAGCGGCAGCAGCAGCAGCGGCGGCGGAGGCGCCAAGGAGCAGCAGTGAGGGGGGCCAACGCCGAGAAGGACATGCCGCGCGCCTACGCGAAGATGCGCCCTTGCGACCTCCTTGGGGGTCGGTGGGCGTAGCTCCGCTTGGAAAGGCGAGGGGCCCGCAGGGACTGGGGGCGGGGGGGGCCCCCGGGAGAGCCTCCTTAAACACAGCGGGGGCCGCTTCTCCACAAAGGGGCTGTGGCTCAGCGGCAAAGCATCTGCTTGGCATGCGGAAGGTCCCAGGTTGGCATCTCCAGTGAAAAGGACTAAGCAAGTGGGCGATGTGAAAGACCTCCGCCTTTGACCCTGGATGCTGACTTGGATGGACCAAGGGGCTGGTTCAGGATAAGGCAGCTTCATGGGCGCTTAGGATTGCTTAGGGAGGCCCGGTTCAGGCGCCCCGACCCATTTGTTAAATTCCAAAGGCGCAGATTCCCTTTGGGTTCTAGCCAGAAAATGATGGAAGGAGGCGGGTCCCTCTAAGGTGGAGTTCAAGCAGAAATACTTCTCGGCGCATGACTTGGTAGTAAATTTCAGTGGGGCTTCTTTTGGCAGGTTGCCCATTGATGCGTAATCCTGAACGTGTTAGGTAGGCTGCAGTGCTAGGGACGCTTGCTGCAGAGCCTGCCCCAATAAAACAAGCGACGTTTACTTCCGAGTGTAGCCCAACATTGTCCGGCCTGTCCCATGAATGAAAAGGATGCCGACTGAGATGGCAGCCCTGCGTGGAAGCAGGGACGACTTGGCTTCCTAAGGCCATTTATGCATGGGAGGTTTTGCCCCGGATTTGCCACTCTCTAGATGCGCGCTTTCCCCATCCAAATTCTCTTGTTGGGTTTTGAGAATTTGGATGGGGAGAAATGTGCGTCTAGGGAGCGGCAAACCCAAGGCAAAACCTCCCAGGCATAAATGGCCCTTATGATCGAGGAGTCAAGTCAGCCGATTTCATTCCAAGCCGGCGCGCTCCGGCGAAAAGGCGGTGGGTCAACGCGCTTCTGGGGTCCCGCAGGGCTGTGCGCTTCGCTTCGGTTTCCAGCGCGCCCAGAGAAGCATGGGGGGGGGGGGGGTTTGAGCATTTTAGCAGCCAGTCCGTTTTTCTGTCTTTGCACCTTGCTACGGTGGCAACCGTGCCTTGCGGGTAGGTTGGGGGGTGGATAGGAAGTACTTTGTCTCCCTGGCCGCTCCCCCTCCAAGCTCTGGTTAAGAAAGACGAGCCTCGCTTTTTGCAGCCAGATGGAGATCGCAAGTGGCATCTCTGCGTTTCCAGCACACTTCAGTACGCAATCGGGTCTAAACATTCAAAAGCCTCTTGAACCACAAATCGGCCTCGATCCTCAACACATGTAGGTTGTAGATCCTCAACACAACACATGTAGATCCTCAACACATCCTCAACTCAGCAGGTCCCGCTGAGTTGAATGGGGTCTCTTTACATGGAAGGAGGAAGTAATCGCAGAAATGCAACCGACTTCCACATCGGGCTGCAAACCCTTCCTGTCCATACCGACAGGGGAGCAAACGTCGTCGAAGGCCATTTATGCACGGGAGGTTCTGCCTTGGATTTGCTGCTCTTTTGATGCACATTTTCCCCATCCGAATTCTCAAAGCTCAAAACTCAGCCCCCATGCAGAGTTTTGAGAATTCAGATGGGGAAAATGTACATCTAGAGAGGGGCAAATCCAAGGCAAAACCTCCCGTGCATAAATGGCCGGAGGTCAGTGGGATATATTTGCTAGTTGAGCAAGCCTAAGGCCCTGCAGCACCATGGAAGGGAAGCAGGGGATGCCGCGACAGAAACCCCCATTTGAAATTTATTTATAGCAGAATATTATTTGACCAACACATGTAAAATAAATATTGAAGCATGAATCATAAAAAGCACGCTCTATATCATTTTCAGAGATCCTTTTTTTTGTTTTGTAGGCTACATATGTGGTGTATGCTTGTTTTATAATGAATGATGTACAGTGGATACAGTCTTTTGATCTTGGTTGCAGTTTGTCGAGATTTTTTTTAAAAATAAAGTTACTGACAAACTGCCCTCTGTCTGGTTCTCTTAAGGGCTTTCAGGTCGCTTTCTTTGTGGCCCGGCCGCTTGGGATTCTCCGGTCCAAATCGCACCAACAGCAGTTCCGTTAGAGTGAGCCATTTGCTCGCCAAGGATGGTGACTAATTCGCTGCGACAGAGAAGTACGTGCAGTTGAATTAAACCGGATTTAAGGAGCCTAAGGGCACTTTCACACATGCTGAATAATGCACTTTCAATCCACTGTCAATGCTCTTTAGCGATTGTTTGCAAGTGGATTTTGCCCTTTCACACACTAAAATTCAGCTGCAAAGAGCATTGGAAGTGGATTGAAACTGCATTATTCAGCATGTGTGAAAGCACCCTAAATGTGCAGCGCGTACTTGCCCCTGCAGCCTTCCTGAGTCCCAGGGACTTTGACTGACCCCTGTCTACTCGAATTAGACAAGTCCCAGAGATTTCAACGGGTCTGCCCACAGAACCTCCCTTCCTACCACCCCGGGGTGGGTGTGTGGCAACTTTGAAACTACCCAAACCGGGAAACGTTAGTGGCCAGAAAAGTTAATTTTCTGGGGGTGATAGTGGTCGTGGTGTGGGGTAGCCAGGGGCAAAATCGCTTTTGACCAGCCTTTCGACCGCCCCTGACATGGAAAGTAGTACCATCCTAGTTCTATTGACATAGGGTTCTTTCACACATCCTGAATAATGCACTTTCAATCCACTTTCAATGCACTTTAACAATCATTTGCAAGTGGATTTTCCTGTTTCACACAGCAAAATCCAGCTGCAAAGTGCATTGAAAGTGGATTGAAAGTGCATTATTCAGGATGTGTTCAGAGCACCCTTGGAGACCAGCTACATTAATTTCAGTGGCGTTAATTGCTCATGTCTTTAGGATACCTGTTGTGTACACTGAACAATGTTTTTCTTTCTAACTGTGACTCTGGCCGCAAGCTACTACCGAGAAACTCCCCCTGCGCTAAGCACACTGAAATTCAGGGGAGGCTGAAAGGAATGGGGGGCTGTGCCTTTCTTCGTCCAGATTCGTTTTGAACCAGCATATATTTATCTCCCCCACCCCCATCTAAAAGAGGTCCGTCTAGTTAATCTCTAATAACAACAGCGCTTATGCCCACAGACTGTACAACGTACAATACACAATGGAGAGCCAGCGTGGTGCAGTGGTTAAGAGCGGTGGTTTGGAGTGGTGGACTCTGATCTGGAGAACCGGGTTTGATTCCCCACTCCTCCACTTGAGCAGCGGAGGCTAATCTGGAGAACTGGATTTGTTTCCCCACTCCTCTACATGAACCCAGCTGGGTGACCTTGGGCTAGTCGCACTCTCTCAGCACCACCTACCTCACCGGGTGTCTGTTGTGGGAAAGGGAAGGTGATTGTAAGCAGGTTTGAGTCTCCCTTAAGTGGTAGAGAAAGTCGGCATATAAAAACCAACTCTTCTTCTTCAAACCTCAGTATTACTCAGAAATAAATTCAGTTTTGTTTAATCAAATTTACTTCAAGGTACAATTTACTTCAAGATACAATTTACTTGCTTTGAGCCTCTCTTTTTTAAGCGGCTGCATAAGGAACCAAGGAATCATCTTCCTTTTTTTGTTTATTCCTTTGAATATTTATACACCGCTTTTCTCCCCAGCGGGGACCCTGAGTTCAACATAGTTCTCCCTCTTCCACTTTATCCTCTTGAAGTAGTTTAAACCCTGGCAGGTAGTTCAAACCCGAAGTCACCCAGAGAGCTTCCATGGCAGAGTTGGAGAGCAGGCTACGCACATTTACCCGGGAGTCAACTGACCCAGCGGGACATACTTCCTCGTAAAACTTGCATAGGCCTGCACCGGTTCGAGAAAACCCATTTGGACATATTGTGACTGGAAATCTCAACCTGTCTGTCATTATCAGGCATCTGTCCCTAGCATACCATAAGCAAACTCATCCAGGCAGGTAGCTCTGAAGCAGTAATACTTTATTAGGAGCAAAAAGACAGATCAAAGGACTGACTGCCTACAGGCAGGTGAGGCTAGTAATGGTGAACACAGGCAGGTTACATGCTTAAGACACTACGGACTGAAAAGGTAAACATTGCTAGGCAACCCCGAGATAAGCAGTTCCCAGGAAGACAGACTAAACATTATCGCAGCTGCAGAAAACAGGATGAGCAAAACTGTACACAGATGTTCATAGGCATGAGAACCAAGGACTTGACGTGTGGCCAGAACCTGGCCTAACTCATGTCAAGAGCCTTTGCTCCAGCTAAAAGGCAAAGGCCTGACACTGTCATTTCTCACTGGTCAGATTTCCATGGATTCCTGCAAGCCAAATAGTTCCACTGCCCCTGACAAGTAAATCTCACAACCTAAATATTGACAGGATTTCCAAGTGGTTCCCATGGATTTCAATGGTTTGTTCTTTCAGCTTTGAGTTTAATTGCTCTCCGACCCTGACCACACTCCCTTGGAATCTGGTCCAAGGCAAGATGCGGGAAAAGATCCACCCCTTTATCCCGCCTACCACAGTTCCCGAGAAATACACACCTTTGGAAATCACTCATCTAACATTTACCAGAAATTGTTTCGAAAAGAGTGGGCCAAGATTAAAGGGGAGGGCATGGTTAAATCCAGCTACTTCTCCTTAAGCAGGTTGAGGATCGGGACTTTGAGCCAGGGAAAAGTTGAAACAATCTAGGAACGTAGGGAGTTAAGGTTGCCCGTTCTCTCCAGCCAGCTCTTCTAACCACCCCTCACAGTTACCATTTCTGAAATCTCTGTGACTAGTTAGCCATCAGCAGGCCAAAACGGGATTTCACCTTCGGTGATCCCAAGCAATGGACCAGGGTCCGTCTGAGGCTTGCAGTATGATGAGAAAGGACATTGCCTGCTCCATTCAAACCTGAAGCCGTGTTTAAATTGATTCAAGCTTTTACTTGGAAATACCGGGCACCGAGTAACTTTCAGATTAAGCTGCAATGCTATGAATGGATATGCCTTTGAAATGAAGGGCCAGTGTGCAATTTACTATTGAGGAACTATGAATGGGACTGTAAACGTGTTTAAGATCCAGTCTGAAATGGGTTTATATTCCAGAATATTCTGTTTGCTCAACCCCCCTCCCCACCCGCAATGGAAGCACACACATCCACTCTGATACCATATTGCTTTCTAACAGATCCTTTGCCCTCGACGTTCCAGTTGGGATAATAGTCACGTTTTCGCTAACCCGATTTAAATAAAATGTGGATTTTCTAAAAGGCAAAACAATGAAAGGGGGAAAGAACATAATTTATCATCTTGATTATTTGCTTCAGCATTTCCCTGTGGTGAGATGCTTGTACTTGTGGCTTTCAGCTGGGAATGGAAACGTGCATGTCAATCTGACATTCTTTAACGTCTCGTGCCCCCCCCCATGCAAAATCCTTTTTTTTTTTTTTGGTGACACTTCTGATTTTAATTCATGTGAGGTTCTTTCTTTCTTTCTTTCTTTCTTTCTTTCTTTCTTTCTTTCTTTCTTTCTTTCTTTCTTTCTTTCTTTCTTTCTTTCTTTCTTTCTTTCTTTCTTTCTTTCTTTCTTTCTTTGCCTTGCCTTGCCTTGCCTTGCCTTGCCTTGCCTTGCCTTGCCTTCTCTTCTCTTCTCTTCTCTTCTCTTCTCTTCTCTTCTCTTCTCTTCTCTTCTCTTCTCTTCTCTTCTCTTCTCTTCTCTTCTCTTCCCTCCCCTCCCCTCCCCTCCCCTCCCCTCCCCTCCCATCTTATTCTCACTTTGGTGTTAGTCCTTGGCTTGATTACAGTGGGATAATCACTCAACTGATTTTAAACTCAGGTACCCCCAACCCACACGCTTAGGTTGTTGCCCAGTCTGTCTATGATATTCGTGATACAATAAATTCTGCAAGGAACCACAGTTAATCCACAAAGAGTTTTATATTGGGAAGGACTAAATCATCACATAACTTTATGTATTACCTATTACCTATTTTTGTCTGTGTGATGAGTATGCACATTATATATGCACATCGATACACATTAATAGTGTTTGCTTAAGACAGTGGAGGACTTCTCCTAGCTGTGGTTCAAGTCGAATGTTTTAATTTGAAGCTCTCTGGATGAAGCTAAAGATTCTATGGATAAATGGAGAAAGTAAATCCATTTGCTTCTGAGAGCCATGATTAAGATTGTGCCACCAGAGAAACAAACCAGCCAGGGTTCCCAAGAAAGCTTGACTGAGCTGGATGTTCTCTCTTCTCCACAAGCAAGCTCTTCTGCCAAGTGACCTTTCTATGAAAAACTGCTAGATTGAGAAATGAAACGGAGAGTCGTTCCCAGGACAAACCCAGTTGACTCAAATAAGAGAAACACACCAAGCAGCCTCATTGGACTATGAAAGTCAGTATCGCCCACTCTGACTGGCAGTGGCTCTCCAGTGTCTCACAACATGTACTACCAGACCTTAAAACGAGGGGGGGGGGTCACGACGACTGGAGACGGCTGAGAATAGGGACATCAGCAGCAATCCTAATGATATCTACTTGGAAGGCAAAGGCCATTTATGCATGGGAGGTTTTGCCTTGGATTCGCCGCTCTCTAGATGCACATTTCCCCCATCCAAATTCTCAGAACTCAAATATTAGCCCCCATGCAGAGTTCTGAGAATTCAGATGGGGAAAATGTACTTTTAGAGAGCGGCAAATCCAAGGCAAATAGGAAGAAAATAGGTGCCTTTGAAATGTGGTGTTGGAGGAGAGCGTCGGGTACTGTGGACTGCCAAAAAAAAAAAAAACAAATCAGTGGGTTATAGATCAAATCAAGCCTGAACTGACCCTAGAAGCTAAAATGACTAAACTGAGGCTACCATATTTTGGTCACATCATGAGACGACAAGCGTCACTGGAAAAGACAGTCATGCTAGGAAAAGTTGAGGGCAGCAGGAAAAGAGGAAGACCCAACAAGAGATGGATGGACTCAATAAAGCAAGCCACAGCCCTCAATTTGCAAGATCTGAGCAAGGCTGTCAAAGACAGGCCATTTTGGAGGACTTTGATTCATAGGGTCGCCATGAGTCGGAAGCAACTTGACGGCACTTAACACACACGCGCACACACACAGAGTGGCAAATCCAAGGCAAAACGTCCCATGCCAAAGTGGGGTTTAGGCGCCTACCATCATATTAAAAGGAAGGTGGGGAGAGGGGAAAACCTGGGAAACAACAGCACCCCTCCGCTGGGAGAAGCGCCCCTCGGTGAAGGGAAACAGTGGCCCAGGCAGGGATCCTTGCCCTGGGGCTGCTAGGGCCCCGGCTTCAGCCCCAACATGCCAGGATGAATCAGGCAGGCTGGAAGGAGGACAAAAGGTCCAATTTTTTGTTGCTGTCAAGTCACAGCTGACTTATGGTGACCCCTGGTTAGGGTTACCAGCCTCCAGGGTCTAACAAAAATAAACATCTCTGTACTGTTACCATAGGTTAGGAAATTAGTACAAGAATATGCTAGGATATCTGCAAAAACAGTTTTTATTGGAAAACCAAACAAACAACAACAGCAAGTGCTATAAACAGAAGTGACAATTCACTTCAGTGAAGTGCTATGTACATAAATTGCCATAAGCATATACAGCAATCTAGGCGTATATTTTTTTGTATCCTAAACGCAGGTAGATGTTCAATGGATGTTCATGTTGCTGAAGGACAAGGTGGAATGCTGGGATACGATCGTTTCGGAGTCTTCTTCAGTCCCACATCTACACAAAAGTACACAATACACAATGTTCTAAACTATCCATACAATAATCAATTACTAGTATACATTGTATTACAAAAAAAAGTTTTTTTTGTTACTCACATTTCACCATAAATGTATGTATTCACTTCAATGAAAATTAACAAGTTCCTCATACGGATACATGGTCTTGCCGTTGTAATAGCTCCCTGCTATTACAACTGATCTCCAGCCGATAGAGATCAGTTCTCCTGGAGAAAATGGCCGCTTTGGCAATTGGACTCTCATAGAATAGAATCATAGAATCATGGAGTTGGAAGGGACCACCAGGGTTATCTAGTCCAACCCCTTGCACAATGCAGGAAATTCACAACTACCTCCCCCACACACCCCCAGTGTCCAGAGGTTGGCCAAGATGCCCCCCTCCCATGAACTGCCCAAGTTCATAGAATCAGCATTGCTGACAGATGGCCATCTAGCCTCTGCTTAAAAACCTCCAGGGAAGGAGAGCTTACCACCTCCCGAGGACTCTATGGCATTGAAGTCCCTCCTCTTCCCAAATGCTGCCCTCCTCAGGCTCCACCCTCAAAACCTCTCGCTGGTGGCGAAGAGGGACCTGGCAACCCTACCCCTGGTGGGGTTTTCAAGGCAAGAGACGTTCAGAGGTGGTTTGCCATTGCCTGCCTCTGCTTCACGCCCTGGTATTTCTTGGAGGTCTCCCATCCAAATACTTGCTGGGGTTGAGGTGGAGAATGTGTGCCTGGCCCAAGGCCACCCAGCAAGTTTCCATGGCAGAGTGGGGATTCGAACCTAGGTTTTCCAGATCATAGTACGACACCTTAACCGCTACACCATGCTGGCTCTTGCAGAAGGTCTACGTCAGGGGTGGGGAACCTGTTTTCCGCCAAGGGCCATTTGGATATTTATAACATCATTCACTGGCTGTACAAAATTATCAACTTAAAAATTAGCCAACCAAGCCCCAAGCAGGCATCTGCCCCAGATGACACCCCCCCCCAGTGTGGGCAAGCAGGCAGGCATCCAACCAGTGGCACACTTGCCCACCTGGTGGCACAGGATGGTCTGGTGCACCAGCTGGGCATAGCCGTCCAACCACACGCCGCAGTTATTCCTGCTCTGCATGGTCAGGGTCAGATTCTACAGCCGGCTCCTGCTATCTCCACCTGCAGAGATGGAATGAGGACACACTGGCTAAGAACGCCCCCCCTGCACGTGCATTCTGGCCCTGCCCCCTTTAACCCCTCCATTGTTGCCACTTCTGCCCCCAGCCCACTTGTAGTACACAGGGAATACATTTCTCCATGGCCCAGCTGGGAAAGGGTTAACACAGTTTCTTGGGCGGTCCTAGCAGCTCCACAGCTAAGGACTCTTCTATGCCTGCTTGCCTGCCTGCTTGCGTGTGTGTGTGTGTATGGGGTCATCTGGGGCAGCTGCCTGCTTGGGGCTTGGTCGGCTAATTTTTAAGTTGATAATTTTGCATGGCCCGTGAATGATGTTATAAATATCCAAATGGACCTTGGCAGAAAAAAGGTCCCCCGCCCTTGGGTTAACAGGTCCCAGGAATCTAATTATTGCTGACCTCTTTTAAAACTGCTGGATTTTGCCTACTCTTCTTCAAGTCTCTGTGCTCTACACTTTTTGGGCCAAGGGTGGTGGCTGCTCTTCCTGGTTATGGCTTGCCACCGCCTTGCAACATGCTCCTTGTTCTTCCCAGAAATTTGTGTTGCAAAATTGGTAAGGGACTGTGCAGAGTGATTTTCTCCTTGACAGTTGATTAGGAATCTCTTTTGAGGTCTGTCATAGACTTATGAGTGACCTGGGGCAGGGGGTGGGTGGAGGCTCATAATTCTCAGACTGTGGGCTCAAGCCTACTTAAGCAAAGTGGGAATCATGTAGGCAGGAGTCTGTAACTTACTGATAAGCCTCAAATACAAAATTCACTTTGAGAAGTAGAAGAAGAAGAAAAAGAAGAAGAGTTGGTTTTTATATGCTGACTTTCTCTACCACTTAAGGAAGAATCAAACTGGCTTACAATCACCTTAACTCCCCCTCCTCACAACAGACACCCTGTGAGGTAGGTGGGGCTGAAGCTCTAAAGAGTTGTGACTAGCCCAAGGTCACCCAGCTGGCTTCATGTAGAGGGGAAACAAATCCAGTTCACCATATTAGCCTCATGTGGAGGAGTGGGGAATCAAACCCAGTTCTCCAAATCAGAGTCCACCGCTCCAAACCACCGTTCTTAACCACTACACCACGCTGGCTCTCATAAAATGAATGACTGCACACAACTGATCTAGGGCCATCTTTCATGGTAGAAGGATATTGATTCCATGGAGGAAATAGCAAGTGCTGAATGTGTAGAGGTGTTCGATACATCATTTGTATAGAACATATGCTTCTCTTTGCTTGGTGTGGTCCAGAGAATGGTTTGACGGCGCACAGCAATTTTACAGCTGAATCTTAGCAGGCCTGGCTCTGTGGGGCCTGGAACATCTGAGATGGAGCTCCTTGACTGGCCACTTTGTCAGACCAATGGTTTGACTCCATATAAAGCAGCTACATGTGAGCCAGCTGAGGCTTGCCAGGACATGGATCTCTGTGTGCGGTTCACACGTGATGATATACACATTGGTGATATTTGTGTAGGCAAAGCATCAGGTGTGAAGCTGTTCTGATCCTAAGCATAGTTACTTAGTTCCCAGCAGAAAAAGCTCCCAAATTAACATGCCTAGAAACAGGGCAATTTGAACTTCTGAATTCCACTGAGGAATCTGCTCCCTATTTCCACAAATGGTGGACAGTTGAAAAGCTTTTGCCGGAGCCAGAGATGGTTTTGGTGCACCTTTGCAAGCACATCAGTGAAGTGCGCAGCAAGCACTGGCGATGCTCCTATTATTCTTAAATAAAAAGATGGCTGCAATCTGTTCCATTAAACACAGATTAAACATTGCCTTTGGGCAAGATGCTAATTGCGGTGCTCAGCTGGCCAAAGTTGGATCTCCCCCCGCCCGCCCCCCGCCACTGCCCCATGGGGAAGCAGTTTCTTTTTAAACACAGTTTTGTTCAGACTTGTATTTTGAACTTGTAAAATAAGTAGCATGGAAATTTGCCAAAGTTAGTCATTAGATGCAATCATATTTTATTATTTTAAAGGATCTACTTGTAAAGATGTCATTTTATACTATGGAATTTCATTTAGACTGTCAGTTAAGAACAATCCATAAATACCAATGAGGAAAAAATAAAACAACAAGGTTAGGTTTATTTAATTAGTCAGGTTTACTTAATGTTACTGAAGTTAATTATAATTAAGTAGTGAATGCTGTTCTGTAGCCAATTTCCTACTTCATGTTGCCAATATTTACTATTTGTAGCAAAAGAAGGTAGTAATCTTTATTAACCTTACTTGGAATCAAGTCGCATTGAAGGCAATGGGACCTATTTTAGAATAGAAACGGTAAAAATCAGGCTGACTCTTGTTTTATTGACAAGCATTATTTTAATTTTAAGCAGTGCGAC
Source organism: Euleptes europaea (assembly GCF_029931775.1). Lineage (NCBI taxonomy): Eukaryota > Metazoa > Chordata > Lepidosauria > Squamata > Sphaerodactylidae > Euleptes > Euleptes europaea. The sequence goes on from NC_079321.1 coordinate 59,522,528, forward strand.
CAAGAAATATATCTGAAGGGTTTGCCAGAAAGCCCCAGGCCAAAACATCGTCAGTGACGATCTATCAGCTTTAGGTCAGAAAGCAGTGATGATGATGGATTAAATATATATATATTTCTGCTTCTTTCTTTTAAGATATATATATATAAATATACATTGAGGATGATGTCAAAGTTGAGCCAGAGCAGTTCCTGTGTTATCACCTTAAGGTAAAGAAGACCATATCAGGATCAGGTTCAGCTGTGCTTGACTTCACTGGACTGTAGCAGATAAAATCTGGGAGCAAGAAAACGCTTTCAGGTATGTTTAAAGTCAATCCAATATGATATGGTTTCTTATATCATGTCGGATTTTATTTTCTTGTTTGAGGTTTCAAAGGCACAGTAGGAAACAAATTCCTGGCATTGGGGAGACATAGGAAAGGAATCTTAGCAGCAGATTTATGGAGGCATATATGGGGCATCTATTTAAATGTAGTATTTTGAAATAAAGCAACAACACTCATTTTTTAAAAAAAGTATTATTTAAAACAAACAGAACGTCAATTCTGTGTATTGTTTGAAATAAATAGTGCAATGCTTCAAGATTATCTGGAACAGGTTAATTGAACATATTTGCTCCTTCAAAAGTGTTATTGTAAAGGGCTTTGTTTCCCTTCTCTTGTACTTCAAACAGAAAATCCAAGTCATTTGGTGTCTGAGGTAGAAAAATTTATATAGTAGTAAAGTACAATTTTAAAAAGCAACAGTTTGCTGTCCTTTAAGGACACCCCCAGATCGTCTCCTTGAGGCATGCCATCTCACCTACCTAAAGGTAGGAAGAGCTCTGGATTTGCAGTAATTGCTCCTGAGCACAGATTCATGACACTAATTAATCTGAATGCTTTGTTCTGCCAAATGTGAAAATAATTGGTTAAATGGAGCCTATCTTTACATTTTAGTGCCTATCATTAATCCATTTACAGTGTCATCCTAAAGAGAGTTGCCCCAGTCTAAGCCCATTCTGTACTGGCCATTTGATTTCTAGCAAGCCCTCTTGCAATATCAGGAGCAAGATACAAAAGGTTAGGGGGGAAAAGCCCTTCATGTGGCACCAAATAATTGGATGTAAGCTTGTGAAAGCATCCCCAGTTTTAATAGCGTTAGCAACGGATCCTATTGAAAACCTAGGAAGCTGTTCACAACCTCTTTAATAAAAAAGGATTTCACCAACAGAAGGTATGTAATGGTTGAGGAACATTGGTTTTGTTGCACATTTTTTATCCACCTGAGTTTCTCTGCAAATATATGTAGAGGACTCATCTCCGGATGTACCCCCCCCCCACAATGCCTCTTCTGCTGAAATGAACAAAGAAGCTCACAGCACTATAGCTCATGGCTATAGTGTAGTCATGGCGTGTTATGATTTAAAAAAAGGTAAAGGTACCCTGTGCAAGCACCTAGTCATTCCTGACCCATGGGGTGATGTCACAACCCGATGTTTACCAGGCAGACTTTGTTTACGGGGTGGTTTGCCAGTGCCTTCCCCAGTCATCTTCCCTTTACCCCCAGCAAGCTGGGTACTCATTTTACCGACCTTGGAAGGATGGAAGGCTGAGTCAACCTTGAGCCGGCTACCTGAAACCAACTTCTGTTGGGATCGAACTCAGGTCGTGAGCAGAGCTTGGACTGCAGTACTGCAGCTTACCACTCTGCACCACGGGGCTCTTACGTTATGACTAGAGATGTAAAAAAAATTTCCCCATCCCCCCGGAAAAAAACTGATATTGGGGGGAAATTGAAATATATGCAATACTTATTTATCCTATCAAACCTAAACAATTTTTACTGCTTTAATAACATAAAATACATTGTTCATAATTTACTTAGCATATAAAATCACATTTGACATATGTATGGAATTAAAAAGTTATAAATGCCTTAGTTCCTTATAAGGAAATTTGCCAATATACCCATTACTTGAGAGAAAACTGCAAGCTGATGCACCCTATGCTGTTTTAGCACATGGACGTTATTTTTTGCTGCCTGGTCAAAGAGAGCTCAGTTTTCAATGAAACTTCTAGAATGTTCCTCTGAAGCTTGGTGCAGTTTCTGCCCCACTTATTTCTGATCTCCCCCCCACCCAGCAAGGTAGGCCAATAAGCTACTTGTTACCCAGTCTGTGGGTATATGTGTCATAGTGGTTTGAGAGAGAGGTGAAAGGGTCAGCCACAAGATCAACCACAACTCAAATCAAAAGGACAACAGAAGGTATGCAACAGTTGGAAGGCAATGAAAGCCCTGCATGCTCCCCTCACGAAGATGAACTATCCTTCTAGGTATAGAAATGCATCTTGGATTTAAGAGCTGTGCGTGTCTACAGCAGCCTGCTTAGTCTCTAAAAGCCTTTCACTCATTCTAAAGGAGAAAATATTTCCAGGCCTTCACATCTCTACTCATGACCCATACATTACGTTATGACCCAGAACTCATCTTCTCGTAATCTCCTGTATCACATTGTTGCAACCCTTTTGGGTACTTTTTTGGGTAATTTATCAGCACATCCCCCAGGCTTCTACAGTCCACCAGCATAGTTCCTAATTATTTAAGAACTACTGGCCTAAAGCAGCTTCTTATATGAGAGCATCCTAGACCATTTGTACATCCACTTATTGAAATTTGGCTTTCTATGTACTATGGCTATGTTGTTTATCAGGCTATCTATGCTGTTTATCGGAGAATTTCGTAGAAAAGTGCTAGTCTTTTACATAGATGAGAAATTATACATCTTTAGAAAAGGGAAAATACAATTAGCTGAATGGAACAAGCATATCTTTTATCTGTAAAATGGCATCCTGTTTTCTGCAGCAGATGGTGCTCTATTGTGATTATATGTCAGTTTGATTTTTCTCTGTGCAGAAGGTTGTATGATGGGAAACAAGGCATATGCCATGTAAATATTGTATAGCAAAGCAATCCTTGGGAAGGGTGCCTATTTTGCTTTCTTTTGTGATCTACAGCTATTTTTTTTCTTGGACATTTCTTCTGCACTAGGACATCTCTTTTCAGTGCATTTAGAGTTCATTATAACATTTAATAGCCCTTCTAAAAATGCCAATGTTGGAATCAATCATAATGATCCCCTCCTGTCCTTAGCTACTATTAAGCTACAAAGTCTGTGAAAGGTAATATAAGTGTAGTCTTGTTAACTGATGTACTTTAATTTAAGGGGTGCATATGGTCCAGTCACTAGTATCCAGAGCATCTCAAATTCTTCTGCCAATGTGCTGATGAGATCTGAAGTTACTGTCTCTAGAGGTAAGGGAGTCACAAATCTTACCATGCTTATTTCTCTGGAACAGCTCAGGATGTAACCTTACTTCCTAATGCAATGCTATCACTGTCTCGCTCAGTTCAGAGCAAAGCAACAGAAACGCCTATTGACATCTATAGTCAAGTCATATAATGGGGGTTGACCAGGGTAAGACTCTTAGGCTGCTCAAGTGAGACACTTGCCAGTTCAAAGGAACAAACAGAAACAGACTTTGGTCCATAAAATGGAAGGAGGAGCCCAGTTTCATCCGCCACCATTGTCAGGGCTAGGAGGACAAAATTTCATGGTCTCAGGAAGTACCTTGTGGAACTCTTGGTGTACGTCACTGCTAGTGGTGTAATGCAGCCTCGCGCTGCTTTTCTCCTCCTCCTGTCTCCCATTCACATATGGGAAACTAGGGGCGAAAACGCATGGTCGTGTTAAGTGCCGTCAAGTCGCTTCCAACTCATGGCGACCCTATGAATCATTGTCTTCCAAAGTGTCCTATCCGTAACAGCCTTGCTCAGATCTTGCAAATTGAGGGCCATGGCTTCCTTTATAAAATCAATCCATCTCTTGTTGGGTCTTCCTCTTTTCCTGCTTCCTTCAACTTTTCCTAGCATGATTGTCTTTTCTAGTGACTCTTCTCTTCTCATAATATGTCCAAAGTACAACAGCCTCAGTTTAGTCATTTTATCTTCTAGGGTCAGTTCAGGCTTGATTTGATCTAAAACCCACTGATTTGTTTTTTGTTTTTTTTGGGTGGTCCAGGGTATCCATTACACTTTTCTCCAACACCACATTTCAAAGGAATCTACTTTCTTCCTATCAGCTTTCTTCATTGTCCAGCTCTCACACCCATACATAGTAATAGGGAATACGATGGCATGAATTAACCTGATCTTAGTTGCCAGTGACACATCCTTACACTTTTCTAGCTCCTTCATGGCTGCCCTTCCCAGTCTCAATCTCCTTCTGATTTCTTGGCTGCAGTCTCCCTTTTGGTTGATGATGGAACCAAGGAATAGAAAGTCTTCAACAATGGTCGCTTTAGCCTCCTTTATTCCCTGTTTCAGCCAGGATTCAACCAAGATCGAACGCATGCGTTTCACCGAATGTGCGTTCGATCCTGGCTGAATCCTGGCTGAAACAGGGAATAAAGGAGGCTAAAGCGACCATGTGTTTTCACCCTAGGAGAAGGAGCAGATAAGATATGATGCAACTACACCCTCTATAGGTGGGGAACCTTTTTTCCATCAAGGGCCATTTGGATATTTATAACATCATTCGTGGGCCATACAAAATTATCAACTTAAAAATTAGCCAACCAATACGTTTCTCCATGGCCCAGGTGGGAAAGGGTTAACACAGTTTCTTGGGTGGTCCTAGCAGCTCCATAGCTAACGACTCTTCTGTAAGGGGGAAAATGTTCCTTTTCTTGGCAAAACAAACACATCTGCCTTGAATAGAGGCTATTCCTGTCTGCGGGAGGGTGCGGATCACCAGTCTTAGATCCTTCTGAGCTAGAGATCTGCCAGGACCCATGAAGGGCCAGACCAAATGATTTTGCAGGCTTATTGTGACTGATACAATAATGGGGTCATTTGTGTCTTCTGGGCCCCTTTCAAACTGCCCTAATAATCCGTTTGAGCAGCCAGTTGCTAATGGATTTTTGTGTCGTTTCAGACACAACCGTTTTGGCTCCTGGCTGCTAACTGATTTTGAAAACCTTTTTAGACAAAGCCTCTTGCATCCGGTTGGCATTGCAGGGCTCTGCTATTTTTGATGAAAACTGCTTTCTCCTGTTTTTGGTTCTTCCTCGTGCTTCTGAATTGCTGCAGTGTGCTGTTTGAAGTGTCTGGAGTGCTTCCGAAAAGACCACTATGTTTTTTCCTGTCTTTTTCTGCGGTACATTCTTTTCCAACTTTTTTTTGACGCTCTAAGATCTGTGCTATAGTGCTATAGCACAAATCTTATAACGTCCCCCCCAAAAGCTAAAAAAGAACACACCGCAGAAAAAGATTGGGGGGGGGGGAATAGCGACACTGTTTGAAACAGCCAGAACACTTCAGAGTGCTTTAGAGATGGCTCATAGATAGATTGAAACAAGCAGTATAAAATACCCGTCCCGGTGTTGCTTTACTTAAATTCGGGACAATAACGGATGACATCTGGTTTAGAATGGTAATCTGAAAGGGGACAATGATACAACAAATATTTCTGAAGAGAAACCATCATTTCTGAGACCAAAGGTGGCTTAGCCTAAGACCCACATCACCCTAGAGTCAGTGCGCCTGCCCTTAAACCCGGTTCCTCCCATTGAGTTCAGTATTTGTTGCACTATATTTTCTTGTGGGGATTTTTTTTTTAAAAAGGACTTGCTCACTGAAGCCATACAGCTATTCAGTGAATACAAGGTTAAGAAAACTACTTGAAAACATAGCCACTTGAACAGTCCTCTCAACCACGCACAGAATACTCCATCAATATTTACCTGAAGGCGTCTGGGCATTGTTTTATCAGCAGAAACATTTAGAGACACGCCACCGGCATTTGAGCTCTTAAAGACTGTACACACTTCTTGTTGTCTTTCTCAAGGCCCAGCATAGATTGGTGCTCAACTGCCTTTTTGTTCTAGTATTCCTTCTGTCTCCTCTGACTATTTTAATTGCTATCTGCTATCCATTTCAGCTTGCTTCACTTCTATTTAACTTTTTTAATGTATTGTTGTATTGCCAGCTTCCTTGATTTCAAAAACAAAAGACTGGTGGAACCAAGGAAAATGATGAAATTATTCTTGCGCCACAAAGACAGAAGTGGGGCATAGATATGACCTCTGTTTGTGTGATGTTCTATGTCAATGTAATGCTTTGCTTTGCTATTTTGGGTTTTTGGGGCAGACTAACACATAGAGTAGTGTGGCACTAAATTATTTAGGGTGGCTGAAACAAAATCAGACTGTGAAGAGATCCAAAAGGATCTTTGGGGAAGGGCCATGGCTCAGTGGTAGAGCCTTTGCTTGGCATGCAGAAGGTCCCAGGTTCAATCCCCAGCATCTCCAGTTAAAGGGTCTAGGCAAGTAGGTGACATGAAAGACCTCAGCTTGAGACCATGGAGAGCTGCTGCAAGTCTGAGTAGACAATAGTTACTTTGATGGATCAAGGTCTGATTCAGTATAAGGCAGCTTCATGTGTGTTCATTTGTGATCTTTTCAAACTGGAGGAGTGGGCACTAAAATGGCTAATGAGATTCGATGTGAGCAAGTGTAAAGTGATACATATTGGGGGGAAAATCTCAACTTCACATCTACACTGATGGGATCTGTGCTGGCAGTGACAGACCAAGAAATGGATCTTGGGATGGTAGTGGATAGCTTGATGAAGAGTTTAACCTAGTTTGCGGCTGCTGTGAAAAAGGCAAATTCCATGCTGGCCATAATTAGATAAGGAATAGAGAATAAAACTGCTGGTATCATACTGCCCTTGTACAAATCTATGGTGAGACCACACTTGGAATATTGAGTATAGTTCTGGTCACCACACCTTAAAAAGGATATTGCAGGGCTTGAGAAGGTGCAGAAAAGATGATCAGTGGGGCTAGAGCAACTGCCTTATGAGGAGCAATTGAAATGCTTAGGGCTGTTTAGCTTAGAAAGGAGGCTGTTAAGGGGAGATATGATAGAGGTGTATAAAATTATAAAATTATGCATGGTATGCAGAGAGTGGACAGGGAGAACCTTCTCTCCCTCTTTCATAATACTAGAATGCCGGGTCATCTGCTGAAGCTGGAGGGCGAGAGATTCCAAACAGATAGAAGGAAGTATTTCTTCACACAACACATAGTTAAATTGTGGAACTCCCTGCTCTAAGATGTGGTGATGGCTGTCAACATGGAAGGATTTAAGAGGAGAGTGGACATGTTCATGGAGGATAGGGCTATCCATGGCTACTAGTCCAAATGGATACCTATCCTCTCCAGTATCAGAGCAGCATGCCTATCCTATTAGGTGCTGTGGAACACAAACAGAATAATGCTGCTGCAGTCATCTTGCTTGTGGGCTTCCTAGAAGCACCTGGTTGGCCACTGTGTAAACAGACTGCTGGCTTGATGGGCCTTGGTCTGATCCAGCATGGATCCAGCTTTTCTTATGTTCTTATGTGTGATGTATTCTAATGTCAGGATGATCCAACCAGAAGGCTTGGATTTAAATATGGCAGTAGCTTTCACTGAAATAAATCGGACTCCCCAGTTCAGGTTCTAATTCTCTAAGCTCTAAGGGGATTAACCAGATTGATTTCTCCCTCCCTTTATTTCACTAGCACTCACTGCTTTCAGCATTCCATGTTCCTGGAGCATATTTAGGGCTGAAGTCAAACAACATTTCTATAGGTCCAGAGGCTTCGGCCCATGGGGTCCCATTTTCCCACCTTCCACTGCAGCCCCAAATGTCTCCCCAAATCCTGTTCCTGGGAATCAGTAGTCAGAAACCAAGCCCAAGTCTTCACCACAGTGTTTCACTAGGGTCCCCACATTTTCCTTATTGCTCATTTACAAGGTCATATTTTCCCGCTGCGTCCATGGGATGTAGAAATCTCTTATCTATGCATGGCCTAGTTTTGCTGCTCTTTGCTATTCAATCAAGTAAGAGGCTGGGGTCCCACAAAGAATAATGGGGGTTTAAACAATTTGGACATTCCATTCCATTTCTCCAATCTCCCCCACCAAGATTCTCTAAGCTCTCAGGGGCTTGATCAGGCTGATTTCTCATTCCTGCTGTTTCATTTCACAGGCACTCAGCTACCCTCAACATCCCATACCTTCTGGCGCATTTTCAGCTCTCATCAGTTTAGGTTTCCCCCCTCTTTTGGTTAATTTACAGTGTCATATATTTTCTGTGTACCTGGAGACAACCTTTGGGAGACCCCCTGCTTGAATGTGGGTGGCCCCAATGTGTGCATCATCCAAAGAGGGGGATTTTACCATCCATGCACATATCACTATTAAATAGATTCAATGAAATTCATTTCAACCAAGCACATATTCCTTTTGCCTATGCCCAGATTTGACTGCTCTACTGACATCTAAGGTTATACTGACTGGAGTTAATGTATTTATGATGAGGAAGGTAGTAATATATTGGTCTGTACTCAGTGAAGATCTATGAGTGATGCTGAGATTACTTTCATGTGCTATGGTATTAGTCTAGGAATGATGCAATGTGGAGGTATTGTTTTGTGTATATAAGCAAAAAGGATTTCTTTCTTTCTGCTGTGGTTGCAACAAGTTGGGGCAGTTAATAGTATAGTTCTTAAAACAGGTTATATAAGTTAACAGTGAATGTACAAAAACAGTTTAATATTGATATTTGCTTGTAAATGCTGACAATTTTAGACAAATGTTGTATGTTCTAAATCTCTGAGTGAATGTTGAGTCACATACCCAAACAACTGTTATTCGTTCTCCTCCCTGGGTTTGTTGTTGTGGGTTTATGTGTTTATATGTTTTATTGAATTATTTTATATAATTTTAAATACTATTTTAAAGTTTAAATGCTTTAATGCTATCATGGTGTGGGTGGTATCCTGTGTGTGAGAGAGGATCCACCTAGCGGCAAGCCAGTAAAAGCCTGCTTGTACCTGAAGGCATTAAAGAAAATTCTAACCATACTCTGAAACCGTAACTTGCTTAAATTTACTTGCCACAGTCAGATTTCTCCTTTGACTACCTGGAAACCTTTGCTGCTGATCTGTTTTTTGAAACCAATCTGTAAATGAATAAATCTTCTTTGTTATCTATATATAACACCTGCCTCAGTGCTCTCTGTGTTCTACTTGCTCAACTCAAAACTTACCTCATGTATGTGGGTCCACTGAATTGTTAGAAAAGTCCTATCACACATGTACAATACAATAAAATACATAATTATTTTTGAGGAGGTTTTGTTAATTTTCTCCTTGCCTTAAACAGGATGACAGCATTTGAGAACCGCCGTTGTGAGGACTGGGAATAGAAGAGATGGGATACAACTATTGATTCGGGAAGTTCCTCATTATCTACAATAAAATTTCCATACAATAAGTGGCTGAGAAATGTAGCTATGATACAGTTCTTGCTTTAAACTCAAACCCAGTGTGGGTAATCCAATGTGCAAGCAACTTCTACATGTGGGTTTTCCACAGGATTAGGGGTCACTCATGTAAAAGAGTACTGCATTTATGATTTCTGTGGCTGGATCTCAACATTTAGCACCTAGGCTGTGTGGTCAGACCCCATTACGGGATTTGAGCCATATATACAGTGTTTAGGGGAACTAGATTCAGATACTCCTTTTTCTCTCAGTTGGACAGTACCAAGCATCTGCTGGACAGGTGTACCTGGACAGAGCTTCTTGCACATTACTGTATGTTGGATTTCAAACCAGGACATGCGTGGTGTAGTGGTATAGTGATTTCAGACCAGGACAGCATGGTGTAGTGGTTAAGAGTGGTGGTTTGGAGTGGTGGACTCTAATCTGGAGAACCAGGTTTGATTCCTTACTCCTCCACATGAGGGGCGGAGGCTAATCTGGCGAACTGGATTTGTTTCCCCACTCCTACACACGAAGCCAGCTGGGTGACCTTGGGCAAGTCACAGTTCTCTTAGAGCTCTCTCAGCCCCACTTACCTCACAGGGTGTCTGTTGTGGGGAGGGGAAGGGAAGGTGATTGTAAGCCGGTTTGAGTCTCCCTTAAGTGATAGAGAAGGTGGGCATATAAAAACCAATTCTTCTTCTTCTATATACACATAGGTTGTCCTTGCACAATCAACCAGCAAGTCAGTTATCATTTTAAAAAATATTGTTTCCTATGAAGTTTACTTGTTCAGTATCTGATTTTTGGAAAACCACTTTCCTTGAAAATATGCGTGCAAGATTGCATCTAGTTACATGACCTACCAGGTCTTGTGGCCAGTAGCAGGTCCTGAATACAGTTCATACCAGCTGTTGAAGACTAGTCTAGTACTCTCTCAGGGAAACAAAGACATGCAAATAAGGTGCACTTTGCGGCCTGGCAAAGATGAAACAATATTCACTTGTAAATGAGTTTCTGTGTTTGATCTATAGATAAAGACAAGTATTCTATTGAAGGAGCTCTGATACACATTTGCATTTCTAAATGCATCTTAGGAACTAAATATTCTGTAACATTTGATAATGCAAAGCTGAACTTTATTTGTTAAAACAACACTCATTATTATTCATAACTTTCTCAGTAATTGACTGAAAGTTGATAAAGGACTGCTTCTTGACATTATCAAATTTGTAACAATTATTAACAATTACAGCATTTCAAATAACACCCCACATTGTAGCAGTATTAAAAAGGGAAAGGTAGTCCCCTGTGCAAGCACCCGGTCATTACTGACCCATGGGGTGATGTCACATCACAACGTTTACTAGGCAGACTATATTTATGGGGTAAGGTTGCCAACCTCCAGGCAGTAGCTGGAGATCTCCTGCTATTACAACTGATCTCCAGCCGATAGAGATCAGTTCACCTGGAGAAAATGGTCACTTTGGCAATTGGACTCTGGCATTGAAGTCCCTCCCCTCCCCAAACCCCACCGTTCTCAGGCTCCACCCCAAAAACCTCCCACAGGTGGTGAAGAGGGACCAGGTAACCCTATTACGGGGTGGTTTGCCATTGCCTTCCTCAGTTATCTACACTTTACTTCCTGCAAGCTGGGAACTTATTTTGCAGACCTCAGAAGGATTGAAGGCTGAGTCAACCTTGAGCCGGCTACCTGAAACTGACTTCCATTGAGATCAAACTCAAGGCATGAGCAGAGCTTTGACTGCAGTACCACAGCTTACCACTTTATGCAAATAGAGGTGGGAGGGAGGAGGGATGGAAGTCTTTCTAAGGCCACCCATGTGAGTTTATAGGAGCAGTCTGTTTTGAAAAAAGGACTTCCCACCTCATTTGCTAAGCTATGCAAGTGTTGGAACATGCCTAACTGTAAAACAAGTTTGCCTTTTATTACATTCATTTGATTTAAAAATACATGTCATAGATTACCCTGATAACAACCAGAATCCATACAACATCGTTTGTGGGGTGACTGCCAACATTATCCTCATTTCACTGGGAAACTGCAGGGAAACAGAACACGTGGAAGCTGCTTCTCCGTCTGGGCAGCTGCAGGGCAACAGGGAAACTACAGGAAAACGTCCCTGTGTAGAACAGGTCAAAATATTTCATCTGAACTTCCTCCATGTGTTTTTCAGGTGATACTTTCCATTTAGCTTCAAAAAATACATGTTGCATGAGGTTATTATGCTCATGAGGTTATTATGCTAATTGTTTTAAAATATGTTTGGACATCCATGTTAGGTTACAACATGAATGTGGTAGCACCTTTCAGACTAACTTTTGATGCAGGCTACGTTTTTGTAAGGATGTAATCTGCTTCAGAAACAAAAGTTAATGAGCTTAACCTAGGCTAGATCCTGCCTAGGTTAAATGCTTTATAAAAGGCAGAACGAGAGAGTCTGTTCCAAAAGGAGCCAGCAGGAAACATCATGAGACAATTTACTTTCAGCATTTTAAAAGGACAGTGCCTTTACTACAAATTAGATGGGCAAGGAAGGGGTGCGTAATACCAAATAGGTCACTCCATCTGTACTTCTCAGTTTGCTAAGTTCAGCTTAGTCACGTCCCATTTCATGCACACTGTTTTTCACCAAGCCTTTGATATGGGGGAAGAAGTTGGAAACGACCAATTTTGAGTTTGTGAGAGCCAAGCAGTACATTAGAAAGAGCCTTCTAATGCTTAAGAGAAAGGAAAGCAATCTTGAAGCTTACCATCAGTTGGCTTATTAAAGGCTGGGAGTGTCTTTCAACTATGTGGAATGCCAAGAGTTCCCTTTTATTTCTTACAGGGAAAACAAAATCCTTGTTTATCAGTGTAGGTTACTGATAATTAAACCAACATCATCAATTAAAGCCTGGGCTAAGGAGGTGGTAGACTGCTAAGGTGGTAGAATGAATTGTCTCACTTCAGACTAAGGCGGGGGATGGCATACCTTAATAACTGTAATGGAGGGAAAAAACCCACAGCTTGCAATGATGCAACGTTAGAACATTTCTCATTGATGTGCTGGGGTCCCCCTCCCCTGATTTTTAGGGAACTTTTGATATAAGGGTACACTCAAACTGTGACCCCCTCACCTGCTGCCTGAAGTAGGACAGCCCGTTGCCCCACCTCAGAATTCTCCCACTGCATGTGTAGACCAGATCTATGTAACTGTTGAAGAGGGGGCGGAGAGCATTAGTAAAAACTAAAGTTCCTAGTTGTGATTAAAGGTGGGTCCTGAGTACTGATGCAAGTGAAGATTACACTGGTATATGATCCATCACCGGGGACAAATGTTTATGACATGATATCCATCACGTGAACTGAAATCATAAATCTACCCAAAGGGTTTGCTAGGGGCCTGAGCTTCAGTGGGATCAGGGTGTAGATTTTGGAGGCGGTAGATACAGATTCAGGAGGGAAGGTGGCGTGGTATAGCCCAATCTTGTCTGATCTCGGAAGCTAAGCAGGGTCAGTACTTGGAAGGGAGGCTGCCAATGAAAACGCTGCAGAGGAAGGTAGTGGCAAACCACCTCTGCTTGACCACTTGCCTTGAAAGCCCCTTGCTGGGGTCACCATAAGTCGGCTGCGACTTGATGACACTTTACACACACACACACAGATGGATCCACACGCCATTCTCCCATTTTGATTCTGCACCAGTTCATTACAGGCTAGGGCTACCAACCTGAAGATGGGGCATGGAGTTCTCCCAGAATCACAACTAATCTCCACACTACAAAGATCATTTTCCCTGGAGGAAATGGCAGCTTCAGGTACTAGATTAGGGTGTCACATACATGCCTTGCCAAGAGTTGTTTTTTGAACTTCTAAGAAAAGGTACTTGCTTTTCCAGGCAACCCACTTTGTTTCACTTTCTCTGTTTCTGGTTAGTCTGCCCGTACTGAATGGAGAGTGTGGGAAACAGCCGTCTGGGTGTGCCCTAGGGCTGCAATATAGAAACTGTTCTTCCATCTGTTCATCTGCTTTTTATTCCTAAATCTTTTTCCCCCCTATTTTACTGTTCATTGATTTCTCATGTTTGAAATCTTAATTATATTTCTAACTTTATACCATCTGAATATGTCATTATTTGCAGATTTTTGTTCCCTTGTTACCCTCTCTCTTTACCATCTTCTTTTTTCTCTTTGTTTTTAGATTGTAAGCTGCATTGGCAGAGGGATTTCCATACACCGTTTAAAAAGTGCTTTGTGGGTGCAGTATGCAGCCAATGCGAAGCATTTTAATTTCAGATAGGTTATATCCTAAATGCACAGGTGTTATACTAAGCAACCAGGGCCACAACTCAGAAGTAACTCAGAGCCAGGGGCAAAACATACGGAACAATCCTAAGCATGACAACTCTGAAGTAAGTTCCATTGCATTCAGTGGGTTTTACACCCAGGAAAATGTTCTTAAGACTGTGGCCATAATCCTGGGCCCCCACTCCTGCAGTAGGGTTGCCAGGTCTCTCTTCACAACCGGCAGGAGGTTTTTGGGGTGGAGCCTGAGGAGGATGGGGTTCGGGGAGGGGAGGGACTTCAATACCATAGAGTCCAATTGCCAAAGCTATCATTTTCTCCAGGTGAACTGATCTCTATCGGCTGGCGATCAGTTGTAATAGCAGGAGACCTCCAGCTAGTACCTGGAGGTTGGCAACCCTATCCTGCAGGTCCACAATGCGATCAATAGATAACATAGCATGTTTAAGGACATGGAATATCAACACAATAAATGTGTCATATTTATTTATTTAAATGTTTGTATCCGGATTTTCTCTCCAAAGGGGCCCAAAGTGACTCACAAGAGAAAAATTATAATAAAATATAATATACCATACAAAATTACTCCAGACTGTGTGTTAGGATGGTTCAGGGTTAAGGAGCTGGCTCATTTAAGGGTGCTGCTTTGAGCTAAGGGCCAAGAGCCAAACGTCTCAAACCTCTGCCCAAGTGCAAGCCTTAGAATACCTGAAACAGGAAAGGAAAAACAAATAATCAGCAAGATGTTAATGTAGCATGAGTATTTAATGATAATATATTCATCAGTAACTATGAATGCTGATTTACTAGATAGGTTTCCTATTTGACTAAGAGCGCATTCTTGAGTGGGGGGCAAAAGACGTTTGGAGGCAGCATGACCCCACGTGAGCGTAAGTGCCCACTTATGGCATAAGGGGCACTTACACTGGCACGGGAGGCATTCTCATCAGTGCCTGGGTTCTGCTGAGCTGCGCTGGGCTCCCTCACCAGCACAGCCTCTTCGAAACTAAATCCCGGAAGAGAATGGTGGTGCTGGCATGGGGGGGGGGGAATTCCCGGGTGTTCCCAGGGGCAGAGCTGACTTTAGTCAGCTTGCTAACCTCTTCCAGCCTGGGAAAACCCCTCGCTGCTGCGGCGGGTCTACGGCACCTTTTTTGGCGTCGCAGCCCTGCTGTTTTCAATGGGGGCATTCCCCCCCATTTTCACCTTTTTTATTTTAAAAAAGGTTTTTTAAAAATTTTCCACAGCAGCTGGGAAGCCTCTGAGGAGCCGGTGTGGCTGCACCTCTCCTGGCCACTGCAGATCCCACCCCCGGGAATGAGCTGTATATAAGTCACTGCCCTGGTGGGTATGATCCAAGCTTGTTTGTCCACTAAACTTATGCAACAGGAACCAATACATGGAGGGTCCTCAGCCTCAGAAACAGAAACACATTTCCTTCCTTCCTTCCTTCCTTCCTTCCTTCCTTCCTTCCTTCCTTCCTTCCTTCCTTCCTTCCTTCCTTCCTTCCTTCCTTCCTTCCTTCCTTCCTTCCTTCGTCCTCCCTCCCTCTTTCTTTCTTTCTTTCTTTCTTTCTTTCTTTCTTTCTTTCTTTCTTTCTTTCTTTCTTTCTTTCTTTCTTTCTTTCTTTCTTTCTTTCTTTCTTTCTTTCTTTCTCTAAGCTCCTTATTTACTTCCTTATTTATTGACAACTCAGTGCTATGAATCTGAATTCGTCATTAGTTGTCAAGAAATAGCAGCAATTTTCACTTATTGACGAGTGGTTTTCTTCTGGGAAAGAGCAACTGGGGTGGCTAACAGCAGTTCTTCCTATTTCAGGATTTGTGATTCAATATCTTTATGCCTGTTCTTCCAATCTGGCGTCACTGTAGGCTTTTTATCATAGATGGGACTTTGAGAAAGATTGATAGCATGATACAATGCATCAATGACAATAGGGCTAATTTTCCATGTTTTTTAAAATCCCAAAATATAGAAATTGATCCTATTTTTCTATTGAAAAAAAGTTCAGATTGCAGTTCAAAAACATATTCCATTCATTTTCCGTGAACTGAAAGACCAGCTCCTTAGGGAAACTTTCCACATTTGCATCTTTGGGATCATTTCAGAAACTGTAAGCCCATTTGTTTTTAAATAATGTTGCTGAAAAATACCAGGAATTATATAATGACTGCAGAAACCATATTTTAAATAAACGAAGAGAAAAAATTATTATTTTTCAAAAAAATTGTAAGTCTCCAATTTGTAGGTAATTACTAGCTATAAAAGAACCTTCCCGGTATGCATAATGACCACCTTTTGTCCTTGTATGAAAAGTCGAGGTGTTTTCATTCAAGGTTTTGTTCTCATCAGCTTATTCCTGGCTGGTTGGAAAAGACAGAGGCAGCTGTTTTTATGACACCTCTCCCCGTCCTTCTTCAACCGACCAAACATATTCACATGAAAACCAGCTGGGTGTCTTCCAAGTCTGTTAAACCCAGCCCTGGCAAAGAAGCATTGGGGTCAAGGTTATTATTTTTTTTTAAAGCTATTGGAGTACAAAAAAAAAGTTTAAACAAAATCAAATAAGATTCTGATGATCTGTGATTATAAGAATTTTAAAATTTAAAAGCCTGCATGCCCTGCTTTCCTACTCATGTTAGCTTTGTTGGAGATTCTATTAAATGGCTTGTCCTTTTATGCTGTACACTTAAAGGTGAAATATGGTTTTCAGCACATTACCCTGCTAACCTACGTGCTACATTTTAAAATATAGTCTGCCAAAACCCAGCCATTTGTCTTTCAGTCAGTCTTTCCCTAAACTATAATGCAAAGGAAGGTTATTCTTCTATTATAAAGTTATCCGTTCATGCTGCCTCGTCAGACTTGTGTTGACGGTATTAAAATCTTTCAAAATGTGTTTTTTTTTCTTGGCTCACAATAATTTCTGAATAGTATTTGTAGAATTTACATATTACTAGACCTCTCTAACATCTTACCTTTAATGTCACGTGTAACAGAAGTTTTCAGTTCTTCAAGCTTTCTTTGTGAATTGGTCATAGGCTGTTTAGATGGGAAGTTTGTTTTGTTTTCATATTAATTATCCAATTGTATAGTTATTGTAATTAATAATGAAAGGAACACGCAAAGCTTCTTCATAGTCAGTGCTGTCCCGCTCCAGGTCAGCCACTATCCTGGCCTTTCTTCCTCCCCCATTTCTTTCTTCCTTTGGCAACTTCCCCCACTCACACTTTCCCTTGCTAGTTCCCTTTCCCCATTAGAGCCTCCATGGTTTCCCTTCTCCCGTCTCACCAAAGGCTTCTGAGTAAACTGTACTGACAGTGATAAGAGGATGGGTTCCCTCATGAATAGAGTTGCCAACCTCCAGGTAGTAGATGGAGATCTCTTGCTATTACAACTGATCTCCAGTCGACAGAAATCAGTTCCCCTGGAGCAAATGGGTGCTTTGGCAATTGGACGCTATGGCATTGAAGTCCCTCCCCCAACCCCGCTCTCCTCAGGCTCCACCCCAAAAATCTCCAGGTATTTCTCAACCCAGAACTTGCAACCCTACTCATGAATGAGAAACTGATTAAGCAACAGGACACAGACAATAAACCTAAGTAAATGGACGATTCTTGTAATGGAGAGAAATTCAGTAGGGTGCAGTGATCAGAACTGGCAACATTGCTATTTAATTTGTTCATAAGTCATATAGAGTGAGGGTGGTAAGCAGTGAATTGGTCATGTTTACAAATGACATCAGAGTGATCAGGATGGTGAGAACCGCAGAGGACTGTGAAGAGCTCCAAAAGGATCTCACCAAACTGTGTGAGTGGACAACAGTGTGGGAGATGAGGTTTAAGTATAAAGTGATGGTCATTGGGTGTGAAATGGTACTGATTGAACAGGAAAGAGATCTTGGAGTCATGGAGGACAGCTTGAAGAAAATGTAGACTCAGTGTCTGGCAGTGGTGAAAAAGACATATGTTATGCTAGGGATTACTAGCAAAGGAACTGAAAACAAAATGTCCTGTGCTGTAATGCCCTTGTACATGATGCAGTCACATTTGGAATACTGGGTACAATTCTCATTGGTGTATCCAAAAAAGGAATTATGCGCTGGAAAGGGTGCAGACAATAGGGCAACCAAAACGAGCAAGGAGTTGAAGCACCTTCCCTACAAAGATAGGCTCAGGAGTTTGGGACTCAGGAGTTTAGTGAAAAAATGATTGGGGGTGCTGGTGATAGAAGTTTATAAATTATGCATGGAATGAATAAAGTGGATAGAAAGAACTTTATCTCCCTTTCCTACAACAACCACATCATGAAGATTGGCAGGAGAATCAGGACTGATAAAAGGAAGTACTTTTTCACTCAATGAATAATTAGCTTGCATAATTCACTGCCACAGGATACACTGAAGGACATTAGTTTTGAATACTTTTAATGGGAGATCAGCCAGATTCATGGAGAATAGGCCCATCAGTAGCTATAAGCTACATCAATTGAATAGAACCTCACCATTCAGAGGCACTAGTCCTGTAAATACCTGTGCTGGGAGGAAATAATGTGTGTGTGGGGGGGTGTTTGTGGACTCTGTGCTATGTTTAGGCTTTCCGTGGGCCCTTGATGGGCCATTTTGTTAGCTTTTTATGCTGTTATATCTAATCCCCCTCTCTTAATTATTTTCATTACCAAATATGGAGTTGGAATCAGGTCACTAATGTCTGATGATTATTATAGGCCCTTATTATCCTACACAGTAATTTCATTTGTCAGTGTGGGCTTGACAAACAAAACAACACTGTCTTATATTTCTATGAAACAATGTACCCCTTGTTAGTTCCTTTTGGGGGGGTGGCTGAGAAGAATACTTGCCTTTTCTTTGCTGCCTCTTGAAGTCTCATGTCCCCTCACACACCTATTTTTGAAATGGAACCTGATACACAATTCCCCCCTTGCGATAATATCTCCATAATATGTTTTCTGCTTCTAAAGTACACATCTTCTTAACAATTATAAAATAATGACTCATTAACATTACCAAAGGTTTAGTAGTGCTTTAAATGGAGAAATCTAGTAAACGCTAGACTGGTCCCAGTCTGAGACTGCAGAGTCAGTCTGTCCTGGAGGGGGTTGCACTCCCCTGAAGGAGAAAGTTCGTAGCTTTGGGGCACTAATGAATCCTGGTCTATGGGTTCATGCCACCTCTGTGGCATGTAGCACCTTTTATCAGCTCTGGCTGGTTCTCCAGCTATGGCTGTTCCTTGAAAAGCATGCTCTGGCCACAGTGATCCGTGCGCTGATCTTATCTAGAGTTGATTCCTGTAACGTGCTTTACTGTGGGTTGCCTTTGAAAATGCTTCAGAAACTTCAATTGGTCTAAAATGTGGTGGGCAGGCTACTGTGAGGGTCTGGTTACAGGGATCATATCACTCCTTTGCTGGAAGATCTTCACTGGTTATCCATCTGTTTCAGGGCACAGTTCAAAGTCCTGATATTTACCTTTAAGTCCCTAAATGGCTTGGGGCCAGGGTATATGAAAGACCATCTCCTTCCATACTATCCAGCTCACCATTTAAAATCTGCCTGTCAAGCCCTGATCTCTGTGTCCTCTTCTTCAGAGGTGAGGTGGGTGGCAACTAGAGACAGGGCATTTTATGTGGTGGTACTTCACCTTTGAAATACCCTCCCCCTTGAGGCTTGCCTGGTGTCTGGTATATTTTCTTTTAGGCTCCAGGCTAAAACACATCTTTTTACCCAGGCTTTAAAGTAGAGATTTTATCTAATCAGCATTTTAATGGTCTGCTTCTGTTTTATAGATGTTTTTTATGCTGTTTATGTCCAATGGCTTGTTCTTAATAGCTTGTTTTTTAATATTGTGACATGGTGTTAATTGTAAGCCGGCTTGAGCAGGATTCTGAAGATGTGGCACAGATATATCCTAAATAAATAAGTAAACGAGACATCTCATAAGTAATGCAGCAGAACTGGGATTGCAGAAATCTGAACAAATCATGTATTGCATATGACATGTTAAATAAGTAGTAAACAGTATGACAAAAGTGAAAATACAATGCATAGAGAACAAGACAATGCATATAGCAACAGATAACACATACCATACACATTAGTAAAGTCCACAGTCCCATTCCTTTCATTGAAACATGAATTTCCTGAACCACTGTGCTATAGCATAGCCTTATGGCCCTTATAAAAATGCCCTCCTGAACAATTCTGTTTTACATAGTTTGCAGACTGCCAGCAGCCTGACCTCCTCAGGCAGGGAATGCTACAAGGTAAGGGCCATGAAAGAGAATGGTAATCTTTGTATTTAAAAATGAACAGGCGGAGGAAGCATTAAGGAAGCACCCCATCAGCAACACAAGCGACTTAGAATGCCCCTAAATCATATTTCCTCCAAAAATCCTTATACAGGCTATGCAAACCAGTTCCATATTGCTGTCTGCAACTAGGGTTGTGCATATTGATAAACCCAAGCCAAAAATAAACCCAATGTTAGCCATTTCGGCAATATTCAGGTTTTGGTTTTACCGAATACCAAAACCTGCGAATAAAGCCAATCACCGAATCAGCTGAATAGGTATTCGGCTTTTTCCAGCTTCGGCTTTCCCCAGGCTTCTCCCTATGGGGATTTTTAAAATGAGCTCTGGGGGAGGCATTTATGGAGGTAGAGTTCCCAAATTTTCAGGGTAGTTTCAAGGGACTCTCCTTGCATGAACCCTGAAGTTTGGTGAAGATTGGGTAAGGAGGTCTGATTTTATGGGGTCCGGAAGGAGTTGCCACCCTCCTCTATAGAGAAGCACTGTAAACTTTACCATACTTTACCATGCAGGCCTATAGCAAGCATTCATGGGACTCTTTGGAGAGGAAGCGGCCATTACAGACTGTGAAAAGTAAATCTTTTAAATATTCTCCCGGGGGGGGGGGTATTTTTTGAGGTAATGTCACCAAATTTGCAGTGTAGCTTCAAGGCTTGCACAAAACCCAGTTTGGTAAAGTTTAAGACAGGGGGTCCAATTTTATGGGGTCCATGAAAGGTCACCCACTCCTCCATAGAGAAGTTTACAATGCTTCTCTATGGAGGAGGGGGATGACCCCTTCCAGACCCTATAAAATTGGACCCCCTGACCCAATCACCACCAAATGTTGGGGCTCATGCAAGGGGAGTCCCTTGAAGCTACCCTGACAATTTGGGAACTCTACCTCCAAAGATGCCCCTACAGGAGCTTTAAAAAAAATCCCCATAGACTATAATGGACCCAATTTTTTTTTTGGTAAACCCAGACATAAAGCCGAAATACAAATTTACTGGTATGGGTATTCGGCTTATTCTGGGTTTACTGAAAAAAATCGGGCCCAATAAACCTGAACCCGAAATTTACCAATATATTTTTTTTGCACAACCCTAGTGGACACTAGAGCAAGTTCATTCTAGTTTCCACTTGTAACGGACAGGAGGCTGGTCCCGCCCCTGACAGGAAAAACATCCATTCAGCTGAGCTTATAGGAGTGCTGCTGCAGCATCCAATCACCTTTGAGAAGGGAGATGGAATGATGGAGGAAAGAATAGCAGGAGTTTGTTCAGGTCTACCTTGGGGAGAGAGCAGGGATAGCCGGTGAGCAGGCGTGGCGTAGAGGTTAAGAGCAATGGTTTGGAGTGGTGGGCTCTGATCTGGGGAACCGGGTTTGATTCCCCACTCCTCCACATGAGCGGCAGAGGCTAATCTGGTGAACTGGATTGGTCTCTTCACTCCTATACATGAAGCCAGCTGGGTGACCCTGGGCTGGTCACAGCTCTTAGAGCTCTCTCAGCCCCACCTACTTCACAGGGTGTCTGTTGTGGGGAGGGGAAGGGAAGGTGATTGTGAGCCGGTTTGATTCTTCCTTAAGTGGTAGAGAAAGTCTGCATATAAAAACCAACTCTTCTTCTTCTTCTAGCTCAGGTCTGGCTCAGCAAAAAAGCAGACAGAGTGAAGGGTAGCTCTGCCTTGTAGTGTAGCAGAGTGGTTGGCCCTATCTCTGGGAGAGAATAGAATACCCAATTGACAGGCCTGTCTCTGGTAATGAGCAGAGTACCATTGTACCATTTACAGCGCATTCCTGACTGGAATGCCTGCGCCGGGCTTAGGAGGCAACGCAGCGGCCTGGCCGAAACCTCCGCCCGGAACACAAAAAATGTGCAACCCTCATAGGGGCGTTCCCGAGCCGAAACAGCTCAGGAGGCTGCCTAATGGCGGCCCCGCCCCTGGCCGGCACCATAACGCCCCGGGAACGCCTTCCGGGTCGCTGTCTCAGCCTTTGCTGACATCTGGACGCTGGTGGCAGGCTCTGCCGGCATTTGGGTATGGCGCTACTGCGCCAGCGGCCGGAGACTGGCATCCGGCTCGGCATGCCGGCGCTGGGGCCACAAACACTGGTGTGCGCCTCCCGCACACTGGTGCTGTGGGCTCTTTGGGTGCTGTTGCCGGCGCGGCTCAGGATTGGGCAGTTAGTCTGACTCTTGGGAAAGGGCAGGCTGGTGTGGGTAGAATCTTATCTGTGTGGGAGGATCCAACCTAGTGGCTAGTCAGGAAAAAGGCTGTTTGTTCCTGAAAGCATTAAAGAAAATTCTAAGCCAATTTTTTTTTTTACCATCAAGCTAACCTACAGTGACCCTGTAGCGATTTCAAGGCAAGAAATCATGACCCTGGTATTCCTTGGAGGTCTCTCACCCAAATACTAGCCAGGGTTAGAGCTGAGAGTGTGTGACTGGCCCAAAGTCACCCGCCAAGCTTGTGGCGCCAATGGGGATTGAACCTGGGTTTCCCAGGCCCTCATCCAACACCTTAATACCAAATTTAAATGTATGTGCCTCAGCCAGGTTTTTCCTTTGTCTACCTGGAGACCTGTGCTGCTGATCTTTTCCTTGAAACCAACCTATAAATAAATTAATCTTCTTTGTTTTTTATGTACTAATCCTGCCTCGGTGATCTCCATAATCTCCTTGCACACCACAAAACTTACCTCACAGCATTGAACCCATTCCTATACACCTGGTAATTGAAGGCAAGGTTTATAGTTTAAAACAAACCTGGTTCCAAAAATCATAGGAGATCGTGTGGGTCCCCTCTGTAGGTAGAAAAGGACTGTCACACCACCCAGGCAGGTAAAAGTGACTTGAACTATATTCCAAGGTAGTTGACCACTGAAAAAAAGGCTGGGTTGATCTGCTGCACTTATTGCCATTCATTAGGTTTCATTGTCCACAACCAAGCCTATTGAGAGCGAGGACTACTTTGCATAACAGGTCAGCCTGGCTGTGTCAGCATTATACATATGGGAAGAGTTTAAATCACTTGATGTCTTCCATTTATCCTATAGAAACAGCTCACTCTTGACTGTGAATCCAAGAGAAGGGTAAAGATAATAAACAGAATTTCAAGATAAAGCATACAGGTAAAAGGACTGACTACCTGGTTTGTAATAAGTGGTTTTCCATTTAACGTGTTGGCATTATTCCAAGGACATCTTTTCAAAGATGAAGCAGGGGCTGATGAAGTTTTGAAGAACTTGGGCTGTATGTTTTCAATTACACATTTAATTAACAAGCTTGAGCACAGTGAGGCACTTGAAATCATATTAAAACAATTGTTGCATATTAAGTCAGCTTGTCAATGCAGTTGTGTAGTGAAAAGCCTGAAAATATCATCAAATTGCTGAGCAATTAAAATAAGTTTTAATTTTCATTCAAGGTTTTCTTTTGCTTGAGGGAAATTCTAATCTTTAAAAGAACTTTCTAGTGACATGAAAGAAAAGAATTCATTTGCGGAGTATAAAAAAAACCTTATAATTCATCCCTAGCAGAGCAGCCAAAAAGTTTTGACCTACGTTCTTAAGTACTGCACTTGACTGTGACAGTTTTGCATGGAAAAAACCTCAGCTGCCACAATTATGCTGGCTGATGTGATTAGGATTTTGTCCTATCACTTTTAAAGAGACAAGCAAACCAAATATATGGAACAATATGCATGATGAGAGAGAGGGAGCTCGGGACACATCAAGAAAATCCTTCCACAAACTTCTCTAGGGCTTTATGTTTGGGGGTGAGGAAGATTTTATGCCTGTCTGATGCACTGAAGGAAACTGTGTTGGCGAAGCCAAGGGGCCTCTGTGCTGGGCTTGGATCTGGGTTCAAATTCCTGCTCAGGTCTTGCTTGGTGGTTGTAGAGATGCTGCTGCTGATCAGCAAGATAAAAGGAAAATAATAGGAAACCACTTTTTGAGGCTGTTGAAGGAATGGCTATGTATGCTGCCATTATGGCTATTCTGGAAAGCATACCCACACTGATAATGCTGCATAAATAAATAATACCATAACAGCTATTAAACAGCTATTAAAATAAATGTTTTGCAGCAATTTCTTTTTAAATGTTCCTATCTGAATTGCATACGGCACCTTATGTATTTATTTTCTCTTTATCACTTGTTTCCTCTAAGGTTCTCTTGCCCATATTTTATCCCTATGACAGGTGGTAGCTGGAGATCTTCTGGAGCTGGTAACCCTCCACCCATTGCCCTCCACCATTGCAATTTCAGGATGTGAGACAAGGTTCTGTGTTTTAAGATTAGGTCTACACCAGGAATGCTCATCCATGATGGTGACAGGACAATCCCTTCCCCAGACAAATCATTTCACTGCCCCTTCAGAACTACAAGATGATATTCATGCCACAGGAGTCCAAAGCTCTGCTCGACCTGAGTTCAAGCCCAACGGAAGTTGGTTTCGTTTAGCCAGCTCAAGGTTGACTCAGCCTTCCATCCTTCTGAGGTCGGAAAATTAGTACCCAGCTTGCTGGGGGTAAAGGGAAGATGACTGGGGAAGGCACTGGCAAACCACCCTGTAAAACAAAGTCTGCCTAGTAAACGTCGGGATGTGACGTCACTCCATGGGTCAGGAATGACCTGGTGCTTGCGCAGGGGACCTTTACCTTTTTAATAGGGCTATGCTATAACGGAATGGTTAAGGAAGGCATTATATGAAGAGAAAGGGACAATATGATACCACTGTGTTTAGGATGTATTATCTGCTGAGTGTATTATCCAGCTGTCTCTGCACTGTTTGATTGAGGAGATTGAGACTGGGAAGGGCAGCCATGAAGGAGCTAGAAAATATTTTGAAGTGTAAGGATGTGTCACTGGCCACCAAGACTAGATTAATTCATGCCATCGTATTCCCTATTACTATGTATGGGTGTGAAAGCTGGACAGTGAAGAAAGCTGATAGGAAGAAAATAGATTCCTTTGAAATGTGGTGTTGGAGGAGAGGGTTACGGATACCGTGGACTGCCAAAAAAACAAATCAGTGGGTTATAGATCAAATCAAGCCTGAACTCACTCTAGAAGCTAAAATGACTAAACTGCGGCTATTGTATTTTGGTCACGTCATGAGACGACAAGAGTCACTGGAAAAGACAGTCATGCTAGGAAAAGTTGAGGGCAGCAGGAAAAGAGGAAGACCCAACAAGAGATGGATTGACTCAATAAAGGAAGCCACAGCCTTCAGTTTGCAAGATCTGAGCAAGGCTGTCAAAGATAGGACATTTTGGAGGACTTTCCTCCATAGGGTCGCCATGAGTCGGAAGCGACTTGACAGCACAACACACACACTCTGCACTGTTTCCCACTGATATAATACTATTTTTCTGTGTTGTATCTACACTCTGTATAATGTCTAACATGCTATGCTTATTCATATTTCTGTAATCCTAACCCTAGTACATTGCTTATTAGATGTCTCATCATATTGATGGTATCACCTTACACCGTGTAACCCCTTTGTGTAATCTACTTTGACTCTCAATGAAAGAGGAGGACTATAAATATAGTAAATAAATAAATAAATACATACATACATACATAGACAGTTTTCTGCCTTTTTAATGCTCCCCAAGGTGGATCTCTCCTTGGTGGTATATAAAGAAAAACATTAAATGTTACATTTATGGGATGTTGTTCAATGGAATGGGAGGACAATGATCACAGTTGTTTCAGTTTTTCCAGATTAGGGATTTAGAGTGATTCCAGTCTAAGCCCCCCTGAAATCTACAGGTTTAGACTACAGTAACCTTGTACAGGACTGCACTGTTGCATTTCGAACTGGAAAGTGTATTATGTAGTCAGCTTGTTCTTTCCTTTTTGTTATGAATGATATTGTTTTGGCTTAAATATAAAAACTATTGAAGTCTAACCTAGGCCATTTACGCACGGGAGGTTTTGCCTTGGATTCGCCACTCTCTAGATGGACATTTCCCCCATCTGAATTCTCAAAACTCAATTATAAGCCCCCATGCAGAGTTTGGAGAATTTGTATGGGGAAAATGTGCATTTAGGGAGTGGCAAATCCAAGCCAAAACCTCCCGTGAGTAAATGGCCCTAGTTTAGGATAAACAGAGGAATATTCCATCTGTTGTATGAATATCATGGAGGGAAACTGAGACAGCAAAAATTAAGAATTGTTTCAGGGATGTTAGTGGAAAGCTACTATTACCTGTTAGATGAGGACAATACTGTACTCATTCCAAACTGTATAAATGACGCATTGATCCATTATTTCTTCTGTTACTAATCTTGGGATGTAATAGCTAAATTTACTCCCCATATTATTATTCTGGAAGTCAATAACCCATGGAAAAGTTGATTTGTTAAATACCTCTTCTAATAAAGACAGGATACAACTGGCAGAACAACCTTGTTATCAGTTCATGGGCACTGGTAGATAGTAATTGTGGGTAATGATGTGAAAGGCCTCTGCCTGAGACCCTGGAGAGCCGCTGCCGGTCAGTGTAGACCGTACTGACTTTGATGGACCTTTATGGTCTGATTCAGTATAAAGCACCTTCATGTGTTCATGCTTTTGTCTCATGGCATTCCTTACAGACTGAGCAGACAGACTACCATGGTGCATTCTCCTTTCTGATCTTTCTTTTCCCTCTCTCCAAGGACAGAAATTAAAGCTTGTTAGGCAGAAGCTCAATGGAAGCTCAATTTTCTTAAGTGTTTTCCTCTTATTGGAAGTGCCAGGTGTGTTGTGGTAACTATAACAGCTACTATTACATTCAGTTTCAAACTTGCATGGAATCCTAAAAGTTTTTTTTTTTTTTTAAAGATTGCTGCCCTTGCTTTAGATTACTTTGCTTTTTCCAGGCATTTAACGTTGTGGTGCCATTTCATAGTACTTCTTGGTATTGCAACTAAACATACAGCAGTGGGTTTATGCTTGTTAGATGCAACACAGAGAAGTGGTGTAGCTCAGTAGCTAAGAGACTGAGCTATGAATCAGGAATGCCCCTAGTTAAAATTTCACCTCTGCCATGAATTTACTAGGCAAGCCAGTCTATCTTTTTAATGGTTGTTTTTGTGTATGCGTATCGTATCATGTTGAGGTGTGTTTTAAATTGGTTTAAATTGTGTTTAAATGTGTTTTTGTTTGGTTTGGTTTTAATGGTTTTAAAGATGTTTTAATTATGTATGTTTTTAATTTGTTAGCTATCTTGATGGCCCTGATGAGGGTCAAAAGGCAGGGTATAAATTCTGTAAATAAAATAAAATGGAACATCTCAGCCTCACAACTGCCGTCTGCACTGACCAACCTTACAGGGTTGTTGTAAGGATTATGATAATAGATGTGAAGGACCTCTGAACACTTAACACATTATTATTATGAAATGTGTTCCGTGTTACTGTAATTCAGTGGCTTTCAGACTGTCTTCTGGGAACCCCTGAGATTTCTTGAAACTCTATCGGCAGTTTGTCAGTGAAAAGACATTACTGAGGTTTAGGGTTGCCAACCTCCAGGTATTGGTTGGAGAGCGCCCGCTATTACGACTGATCTCCAGCCAATAGAGATCAGTTCCCCTGGAGGAAATGGCTGCTCTGGCAATTGGGGTCTATGGCATTGAAGCCCCTCCCCTCCCCAAATCCCGCCCTCCTCAAGCTCCACCCCTAAAACCTCCCAGTGGCAAAGAGGGACCTGGTATCCCTACTGAGGTTGTATCTTTACTGATAGTAGATCCTGGTCCCCACTATCAGTCTTTCCCTGCAATTTGCATTCAGTGTTCTGTTCTAAGATGCATTCTTGGTTAATGTGGGGCGAGGCGCAGCCATCTTAATAAAACCCCAAGTAGCGTGAATGTATGCTGCAGAATGTGCATGAGTTGCACAGGAATTCAGCGTCAGATAATTAGGGGTTCCGATCCTCTGTAAAATGTCTAAGTGGGAAATGTTCCTGTCCCTTGAGCCTGTTGCTGTGACTATATCACTGTGGACAGTTAAGAAATAACAAATTGATGTAAGCATGGCAGGATTCAGGCCCCGTGCGCACACGGCATCTAAACAAGCCAGGCCATTTTGATCTTTTATAAGCAAAATACGAAAACAGAACCCAGTGCACGATGTGTGAAAAGGGGCGTGCGGAGCTCCTAAGTGGACCAAACGTGCATCGCTTTAAACCAACATGCTCGCAACTTGTTTTAATTCAAACAATCTGCGGCAAATGGCCCCGCAGTGAAGTAGATATTTCCTCCTTAAGTGGCTTTCCCTTTTCACTTCACGAACGTCTAGTTGGATATTCATAAGGAAGAGAAAAGATCGGAGGACCTGTGGCCCAGGCCTATTATGTGTGATTCCATCTGTTTGTGATGAACCAGAAAGAGCTGCATGTTAGGTCCTCTGCCTTATGGCGATCCCTGGTCTGCAGTTGCTGTTTTCCCACACTTCCTTAAGCCTCTCTGCGCATGGACCCACACAAAGCAGATGCCGGTGCCACAGCAGGCCTGGCAGCATCATCCAGAGTGCAACATATTTTTATATAGCCAGATCCTCAGGACTTGCTGCCGGCAATACCAACCATGCAAACACACAAAGCTGCTTATGGTTGACATCAGGCAACCAGAAACTGGTTTTTGGATTGTTTAAGAAGAACGTGCAGGATCATCAGTTATAGGCTGTAATGTTTTGCTCGAACCTTTTCCCCCAGGAAATCTTTAAAAAAATAAAAATACAGATCTAGGATGTTTAGTTCCTCCCCTTACAAAATGCTACCACTGAAAGTGTGATTTAAAAAGGGGAAATCAGCGTTGGGGGAGAAGGGCTTTTAAATCCTTTCTCTAGGGCCACCCCCTACCCTGACAATTAACATCCTTGAGCAGATTTTACTCCTCTGGTGAAAACTTTCATTTAAAAATTAGAGCCTGAAGAATTGGTGCTTGAGAGGTTGATATTTTTCTCCTAAAAAAACCACCGAATAACATTTAAAAAACTAGAAATAGTTGTCACAAATTTGCTGAGCACCATGTTGGTTAAACTCAGAAGGGATTTGGGAGTGGAGAGACTTGGGTTCACACCCCTACTCACTAATAAAGCTCATGGTGTAAACGGCTGCCCTCTCTGTTAGTCTAACCTACCTCACAGGGTTGTTGTGAAGAAAAATTGGACTCCTTGGAGGTAGGGGATATAATTGTGAGCAAGGAGAACTAGAGGTGTTTACAAGCACTATAGAATGCTGGAAGGGGAGATTTTGGGAAGGGGGTAGGATGGGATTTCCAAGTTGTCCCTCCCTCCTATGATTCCTTGAAAGCTCCCACTTGCAGTGCTTACTTTTAAAATTACATTAGGGGTTAAACATAATTTTACCACTCCAGGGCAAAACCTGTCATCTAGCCCTTTAGCTGAAGTAGCAGTCACTGCTGCGGCTGTAATAATTGAATCAAAAACTTCTCGGTTATCTTTTAGCTTACGTTAATTTATTTCATTAGATTTGTCAAACAATTTGATTCCTCTTTTAGTGCTGTCTTGACTTCTTTCATCACGATCCATCAATGGCTGTTAGCCATGGTGACTATTTTCTAGGGTGCCAGAGGGAAGGAAAAGAACTCAGACATCGAAAGGCCGCTTTGGCAATTGGGCCCTAGGGCAATGAAGTCCCTCCCCTTTCCAAAACCCACCCTCCTCGGGCTCCGTCCCAAAAACATCCTGCCAGTGGCGAAGAGGGACCTGGCAACCCTAACCACACCACTAAGTTCTTCTAAAGAAGAGAAAATAAACTTTTTTAAAATTTTGTGTTGCGAAAGGAATGTGTTGATGGGAATCACTTCAAAAGAAGGGGAGAGGGAAATCGTAGGAATTACCTCATATTTTTATTCTACCTCCCTCGGCTTCTCTGTAATAGCAGCATGTAATCCAACACCGTTACTAGTTAACAATGCCTTACTGACCACCTGCAACCCATGCCACACCTAAAATCAACTCAGTCACTGCTACTGGAAGGTGTGATGGGGTGGGTGGGGAGCTGAGAAAGCACCTAGCGACCACATAGAAGTGGGTTGGTGGCAGAAGGGGCACTAAAAAAAGCTTGCTGGTGGCAAGTGGCAGTCCCACAGGGGCTGCCCCAGCCCCACTGCCATTACTGAGGAGCATGTAATGGTCAGCAAGGGTCTGCTTGCCCTGCCAGCCTTTTCCCACCCCACCCCTGTGCAGGAGGGAGGCAGTGGAATGGTAGACAGCTGGAAGGCTCCACTACTGCTGCAGCTCACCTGGTTGCCTGTCTTCCCCTCCCTGCCCCACCCTGTGATGGAAGGAGGGAGCAGGAGGAAAAACAGGTGCATGTCCTCTTCTCCACTACTGGCCACCAGCTCTTCCACCACCGCTTTGGCTTACCTGGCTACCTCCCTTCCCAACCCTGCCCCTGAGAAGGAGGCAGGGAGCGGGAGAGACATCAGGCAATACTCTTTCTCAGTGTGTTTTCAGAATTACCCCTCTTCTCCACACAGTTGACCTTCTTCTGGGTAGGAGTACGGATCCACCTCCCACATAGGGTTGCCAGCTCTGGGTTGGGAAATACCTGGAGATTTGGGGGTTTGGGGAGGGGAGGGACTTCAATGCCATAGAGTCTCCAAGCAGCCATTTTCTTCAGATGAACTGACCTCTCTCGGCTGGAAATTAGTTGTAATAGCGGGAGATCTCCAGCCACCACCTGGAGGTTATACAAAAAATCAGCACATATGACCAGAATACCAATGCAAGTGTATTACATATAATTCAATACATTCAATATGCATAAATTGGAGATTACAGTTCCATATACACATAGTCATGTTAACTTTACTGTGCCGGTTTTGTAAAGTTCCAAGGCTATCAAAACAGATAATGCACCATGTTGTCAACATGAAGACACTGGATTCCAGCTGTTCAACATAAGATGGGCTTCCGGTACAATGCCATTTCGCTTATTGCTTCGTCAATCTTGGAATTCATGTTGTGCCAGCAAAACTGGTGCTTGTTCCAGTTTCAGAGGAATGGGCCTCTCTATTTTTTACAGATGGCTGATTGCGTCATAAGCAAAATAGGATTGTACCGGAAGCCCATCTTATGCTGAACAGTTGGAATCCAGTGTCTTCATGATTGACATGGTGCATTATCTGTTTTGATAGCCTTGGAACTTTACAAAACCGGCATAGTAAAGTTAACATGACTATGTGTATATGGAACTGTAATCTACAATTTATGCATATTGAATGTTATTGAATTATATGTAATACACTTGCATTGGTATTCTGGTCATACATGCTGATTTTTTGTATAACGTTCAACAGCAGCACAAGCTTTTCAATTTGATTCTTTAACCACCTGGAGGTTGGCAACCCTACTTCCACAGCAGCCAGAGATGTCCACAGGCCTAAAAAGGTTGGGGACCCCTGCTTCCTGTTGAACTGGTGCTTACCAAAAGATGATCCTTACCCCTATGGTACTCAAAGTAGGCTA
Organism: Euleptes europaea; assembly: GCF_029931775.1. Classification (NCBI taxonomy): domain Eukaryota; kingdom Metazoa; phylum Chordata; class Lepidosauria; order Squamata; family Sphaerodactylidae; genus Euleptes; species Euleptes europaea. The sequence continues at coordinate 59,553,996 of NC_079321.1, forward strand.
GTCCTTTTCCCCAGCCAATAAAACCAACAAACAAAGCTGGAGGAGTGCTTCTTTTGATCTCAAAACTGAACAGAAGTATGATTCCTGTAGACCACTGCTAAATAGAATCCAATGTGACATTTTATTTTTGACCATTCTTACTTGTAGAACCGGGAAGACTTTAATCATAGACATGAATGAAGTATTTTATACATGTAAGTCCTATTTGCATGTACAAGTTTGATAGATTTTCAAACAGGCACTGTTAATATTTACTAGTTGATCTATGTTGCCTTTGAGAAATATATACTATCAAAAAATTTTGTGCTTGAAGCACAGACCTGAGAAGACCACCATCTGAGATGTTCTTGCCTTTTGATAATTAATGAGGTATTATTAAATCTAAGGGCTAGTAAAGGGCTGGGCTCACAGTGCTCGCAATTTATTCGCTACCTGAAGTTTTTCATTGTGAAATGAACACTCAGAAATAAGTATCTGTTCAGGCTAAGTGCTATTGAGTAAAGTCCGTTAAACTTAGAGTGCATTTTCTGAAAGCTGGAGTTAATTACACACTGGTCAGCCTTCCTTGACTTTTCTGACAGTAACTAACTTAGTTGGAACACAATAATGAAATTATAGCATGCTTTGAGCTCATCTTCGTTTCATTGCTGTGATTTTAAATTGCTTAATTATTAGGGGTTGCCAACCTCCAGGTACTAGGCTGGAGATCTCCTGCTTTTACAACTGATCTCCAGCCGATAGAGATCAGTTCACCTGGAGGAAACGGCTGCTTTGGCACTTGGACTCTATGGTGTTGAAGTCCCTCCCCTCCTCAACCCCCCCCCTCCTCAGGCTCTGCCAAAAACCTCCCACTGGTAGCGAAGAGGGACCTGGCAACCCTATTAATTATGTTTATTTCTTTGTATTAGAAATCTTTTGGCCTTATTGTTTTACAAGAACTAGAAACAAATATGAAATTTTAGTTCTGTTTTGAACACTGTGATTCTTGATGTGCAGCAGCTCCAAAGCAAACCTGCTAGGAATTAATACTGAAAGCAGTGGTAGCTGGTGGTTACAGGAAGGCCTCCTCTTTGCCTGGTTGCGTAGCCTTCACTACTGCCAGGCCTGCCTCTTGGATTATTCTCCTCCTGAAACGAGCATGTACTGGTTAGTATGTTGGACTATGGCTTGGGAGACCGGGTTCAAATTACCACTTGTCACAAAACTGACTGGGTGACCTTGGCCGAGTCATTCTCTCTCGCCCTAATTTACCTGCAGCTTGGGAAGTTTGTAGATCCATTCCCAGATAAAGGATGCTTTCTCTGAGATCAGGGCCTCCCAGAATATTTGTTAAGGGATCCTGCATCTATCAGAACAAGGAAACCATTAATGTTTCCCTGAGCAAATGGTGGAAGGGCAGGTCAACAATGGACTAACAAGATAAAATAAGAAGAGGACTAGACACCATTCCATTTCCCTAAAGCTTCTATTATGACTTTCCTTTGTGAACAACAAGTGTGGCTGTTGAGCTTCCACTTCTCATGCTGCTGTAAAATGAACAGGAGCTCCGCCTAGGGTTGCCAGGTCCCTCTTTGCCACCGGCGGGAGGTTTTTGAGGTGCAGCCTGAAAAGGGCGGGGTTTGGGGAGGGGAGGGACTTCAATACCATAAAGTCCAATTGGCAAAGTGACCATTTTTTCCAGGGGAACTGATCGCTATCGGCTGGAGATCAGTTGTAATAGCAGGAGACCTCCAGCTCACACCTGGAGGTTGGCAACCCTAGCTCCACCAGAAAAAGCGAGTAGTAACTCCAATGGTAAGCATGGCAGCTCAATAAGAAGTCCTGCCTGAAGCCACTGTCACTTCTTAAGCTTCCTCTCTCCTCATTTCCCATTTGTATTTTAAATACAGCACACCAAGCTGTGCACGTCTAGTAGGGCTTTCTGAGTTTTGTGAGAGTTGAAGAAGCCCTATTGGGCACGCACTATGTATAAAAATGCCTGGGGAACAAAGAATGAAGGAATGTTAGTTGCTCTGTCTCCTGAGTGCAGTACAGATTGCTGCCCCACCCCCCCCATCCAACAACCTCATTTGGCCATGATGATAAACTATTTTTTCTTGGCAAGGAATACATTTTGCTTGAATTTTGTCCATGCTGAATTTGCACGAGGGCTCTCCCATGAGCTCGGAACACTTCCCGAATATGAACAAAGTTGAATAGCAGTGATGTTGCTTAGCACCCACATGTCGGGTGTGCACTGTGTTCTGTTATCTCAGTGGCTGATGTGGGAATGAATATGTGTTCACTCATGTTTACCATCACTGATGTTAAGCAAAAAGGCAGGAGAGAAGCAGGCATGCTGAGCTTGTAGAAATGCCTCTAGGGACCAATGTGAACTGATGATATCATTACTCAGTGACATCTCTGGGAATATCTGCACAAATGCAGAGTGGCACCACCTTTGCACTTGGTGATGACAATGATGCTGTAGTGCAGGGCACTCTTTTGCAGGGCTGTGAAGGTTTACAGCAACTTTTAGGGCAGCCTCTTCCTGGAATGGTTCAGGTTTCCATTATGGCTCTGCAGTGGTGGGGAGTTCTGTGAAGTCATTACTTCTAGCCCACTTCTACAGCTGTCCATTTACCTGCCGAATTTCATTTACCCCGGTGAATGCCCCCTCTGCTATCCAGCAAGAACAGGGCAAGAAAGCATGTGTGATGCCTCTGGAAGAATGGATGGGGTTAGAATTAATATAGGATGCAAAGCACCAGGAAGGTCTCCTACGTAAATCCAACAGAAATGAATAATATACTGTTGGAAGGTGCCATTTGGACCAGGCCATAATTTGATCAGCAGTTCCAAATGCTGACAACAACCAGCAAAACCAACATTTTCACTTTCTGCTGTCATTTCTAGTATCAGTGGATTGGAGAGACCTTTCTTGATTCTGTATAAGCAGCAGCTCAGATACTACACCTCAGCATGGTGTAGTGGTTAAGAGTGATGGACTCTAATTTGGAGAACTAGGTTTGATTCTCCACTCCTCTACATGAGTGGTGAACACTAATCTGGTGAACCAGGTTTGTTTCCCCACTCCTCCACATGAGCGATTGACTCTTGATTGATTTTTGTCCTTTTATGTCTGCTTTAAGTCTTCTTGTTTCAAACTTAGTTCATTCCTTCCAAGTCATGCTGACACTCTTTGCCTAAGATACTTCATACAGCCCAGACTTGATTACTATAATGTTACTTTATCTGGCCTTCATATTTCTTCTTGAACTGGTACCGTCTGTCTTAAATTCTGCAGCTCTTTCAGCTGACCTTCTCTCCCTTTTTACCATTATATTGGCTTCCTAGAGATCTCAAAATTGGTTAGCCTATAAATATCTTCATTCTCTACACTATCTTTTTACGCACTCTTTACATCCCCCCTTACGTTCCAAGAATATTTTGCTTTTTGACCAACTCTAAACTCTGCATGTTATCCTTCACTGACAGTTACTACTGAGGCCATCAGAAAAAGAGGAGGCAGCAGTCTGGCACCTTTTTGTCATGTCTGGATCCTGCTCAAGTTGAGGACATCTTCTCTTTCTGCATTTTGTCCTTGCAATAGGTCTTGTGCTGTTGGCCCATGTGGGAGCCAGTCTTGGGCTGAAAAGTGGGACAAAAATGCAACAAATAATAAATAATTATTTGCATCCTTGTTCTTTCTTGTCCAAGGAATAGGGTTGTGCAAAAAAAATAAAACTTCGGTGAATTTCAGGTTTGGGTTTTTTCAGCTTAATTTTTTCTGATAAACCTGAAAAAGCCAAATAACCCTACTGGTAAAAATTCGGGCCCATTACAGTCAATGGGGAATTTTTAAAGCTCTTGGAGAAGCGTTTTTTTGGGTAGAGTCCCCAAATTTGCAGCATGGCTGCAAGGGACTCTCCTTAGATGGTCACCAATATTTGGCGAACTTTGAGACAGGGGGTCCAATTTTATGGGCCCACAAAGGGGTCACCCCCATCCCCCAGGCATTTGCAAGCTGAACTGTCCATCAGGTTCAAAAGTTCAGCTTTGCCAAGGACTGGCAGAAAGAGGTGATTGCAGGCTGGCACCTCAAAGTCTGGGGTCTGCCTTCGTTTCTGGGTCACGTTGCATGATGTCCATGCAAATGAGTTTCCAAACGGAGAATAAGGGCTTAAATGCAAGAAAAATAAGGCACGGAAAACATTCTTTTTGGTGGCAAATGACATCCTGTGAGCAGTCCTTTATTGTGGTCATGCAAAATCTGATTCAAAGAGATGGTCACCGTGCGAGGAAACAAAGCCTCTTCTCGGGGCGACCTTGAGTTTCAGAGCAGGTTTTCGGTCTGTGTGTGTGAGATTGGAGCCAGCCAAAGTCTTGACCATGGGGGCTGTCTGAAGGAGATTGCTCATCCACATGGATGAAGATATCTCCCTCGGAGGCCTGGTGGTGTCAGCAACTGTTGAAGCTCGCTCTTTTTATTTGGAGGGTATATCCCTCGGGATGGGACTGGGTGAGCCCCATCTTTTAATTTCTCTTCTGCTTGCAGACTAGTCCTGTTGGGTGAGATACCTGGAAAGTTGGTCAGACCAAGTTGGCTCCAATTACACGATCTCCATCTCAAAAGGGCCCCAACTATAGGGCCCTAACAAAACCAGTCCACAAAAAAAAGGGGGGGGGGGGAGAAAGCACAGAGCCATGCCTCTGAGCAAAAGCGAATAGCTGATCCTGAAAAACTGAATATTTATTCGGCTTTTTCAGAAATCACCTATTTGGTTTCAGCTCTATCCCCAGGTTTTGGCGTACAGTAAACCCCAAACCCGAAATTTACAAAAATGGCTAATTCTGGATTTATTTTTGGTTCGGGTTTATCGCTATGCACAACCCTACCAAGGAATAAGGATGGGGATATACAGTGGTGCTCTTGTATGATTCAGTGGAGCATAGGAGATTGCAATCACTCTCTTCGCTGGGAAATAAAATGCGACTCAGTTGCTATGAAGTCTGTGCCTGTCTGAGATACACTACTACTCTTTTAATAACGCCAGCGCTTTATTCTGCTGTTTCAGGAATTATGGTCTGGAGGAGCAGGTGGTACTGTTCTTAGAGAAAAACTAATAGTAAGATTAACTTATTCTTCCCCAAAATGCACAAAATCACAGACTTCTGTAGTGTTACATGGTAATGCTGAGCTGTTCAATGTAATTTTTTAAAAATGTATGCACTGGCCGACCATATGAACATGTTCTCATTCCCTACTCAGGCTTTTGAGCAATTTGCAGTCTTTTGTTGGAACATAAAGGCTCTCTGAGCCTCCTACTTGAGTGCAGAGTTTACCAGCTGCTATCCACTACTAGGCCTCATTAGAGGCCTGCTGTTCTGCTGAGAACCAAACCACATGCTACACCCTCTGTTGTTTGTCTATTAGCCTGTTGCTGCTCCTTAAATTACAAGCTACAAAAGGTTGTTCTATTTCTCCACAGAGAACAACTATTCTTATTCCCACTTCAAGAGGCTCTTCATCATGATCTCTCTAACTAATTAAGGTTCGCATGCAGGCCACAGGTTGCTACAGAGAATATGTCCCCATCGTTGATATATTTTCTCCCCCTCTTCCTTCTTCCTCTAAAGGTTTAAAGCCGGTATAACTCATGTTCACTGGTGTCTAATAAAAATAAATACAGATGTGCATTGGTGTGTATTATTCTAGAAATACAGATGTGTATTATTCTAGAAAGACCATCTTTAAAATGTTATCTGATACTGGCTTGAATGATAATTTATATAAATAAGGACAATATTTCCTGTCTTCTGCATCATTTGGTTGTTCTTTTGATAACCATAATATCTGGTTACTAAAGGGTGTACTATATGCGTTTCAATAGAAGCAGAAATTATGTGAGCTCTTCACTGAGATAACCAAGCAAATGGGACCACTGTTTTTCTGTCAGTGGTACAAACCTCATACCTGCCCAAACTGAAAAGAGTAAAGAGGGAAGTCCTGTTCGCATGCAACAATAAACACACACATGTCTGGCACGAGTGCATCTTTTTGTGCAAAACAGCCAACATGCATTCACTTTGCAAATGAAGCTGGGGACCAATACTTGGATAAATGCAGAGTTTAGCACATGTTCAGCTGTATATGCATTGAACGAAACATTAGAATTATTCGACACAAGTATGAAAAAAATTCAAATGTACACTGTACATGGTTTGTATGAGCGTTCACTCTAACTTGTTAATAGGATTTAGATAGGCCCTTATCCTGTCTCTGAAGTTCCAGTACCCTCATCACTGCAACTGCGAAATCCAGGTGAGGAAATTCCTGGAAATTTGAAGGCAGGGCCTGGGGAGGGTCCTCAGCAGGGTATAATGCCATAGAGTCCACCCTCCAAAGCAGCCATTTTCTCCAGGGGAACTGATCGATGTAGTCTACCACTACATGCCGGAGTGATTGCATCTTCTGTCCAGAGCCTCCTAGGTGCTCTCAGAGGTCAAAATTATCAGCAGAGGTCACCCATACCTTGTGATGGACAGGTTAGGATCAGGCCTCTCCCTAAGAGTGACCAATTGTAGCTGACAAAATGTTAGTGGGAAACAATTGGAAAACAGTAGTTAGGAGAGCAGTTGGGAGTTGGCAGCTAGACAGCTGAAAGTGAAAAGAGTATGTCTGATTGGGTGAAGCTGAGGCAAAGATCTGCTTAAAGCTAGCTGACTAAAGAGTCACATAAGTTCCAAAATGCTGGAATAGGGGAACAGTTCAAAAGTTCAATGGAAGTGAAATGTTGTAACCTCTACCTTACTTTCTTCAGTGTTATGATCAAACCCTAAATAAAAGTTAACTTCTTGTTTAACCCTGTGGGCTGAGTGTCTCAGGGAAAGAAACACACACACTAATGAAGATCTTGGTCGACACATGGTTTTTTTTGTGTGTGTGCCGCCAAGTCTCAGATGACTTAAGGCTACATCATAGGGTTTTCAAGGCAAGAGACATTCAGAGATGGTTTGCTACTGCCTGCCTCATAAGAACATAAGAAAAGCCCTGCTGGATCAGACCAAGGCCCTTCAAGTCCAGCAGTCTGTTCACACAGTGGCCAACCAGGTGCCTCTAGGAAGCCCCCAAACAAGACTGCTGCAGCAGCATTATCCTGCCTGTGTTCCACAGCACCTAAGATAATAGGCATGCTCCTCTGATCCTGGAGAGAATAGGTATGCATCATGACTAGTATCCATTTTAACTAGTAGCCATGAATACCCCTTTCCTCCATGAACATGTCCACTCCCCTCTTAAAGCCTTCCAAGTTGGCAGCCATCACCACATTTTGGGGCAGGGAGTTCCACAATTTAACTATGCATTGTGTGAAAAAAAATTGCTTCCTTTTATCTGTTTTGAATCTCTCACCCTCCAGCTTCAGCAGATGCCCCTGCGTTCTAGTATTATGGGAGAGGGAGAAAAACCTCTCCCTGTCCACTCTCTCCAAACCATGCATAATTTTATAGACCTCTATCATGTCTCCCCTCAGCCGCCTTCCTCATCACAACACTGGTATTCCTTGGAGGTCTCTCATTGAAATACTAGCCAGGAATTATCCTGCTTAACCTCTGGGATCTGATGAGATCAGGCTAGCCTGGAGCTATCCATATCAGAACTTGTTTAGGATATAAATAAATGGTAGCAATGTGTGAATGGAACAGTGTTTTAGTCCCCAACCCATCAACTCAGTGAAGCATTTGAGTAAGGGCCTATTAAAGAGGGCTGGGCTACCCTATCTGCTGATGACTCTGTAAGTGAGAGAGAGGACCTGAGAGAGGAAATGGTCATAGAATCATAAAACCATAGAAAGTTAGAGATGGAAGGGACCTCCAGGGTCATCTAGTCCAATCCCCTGCACAATGCAGGCAATTCACAACCACCTGACCCCCAAACTCCCAGTAACCCCTGCTGGAAGATGGCAAAAAACAACAACAACAATGCCAGGATACCTGGCCAGTCTAGCCTGGAGGAAAATTGCTTCCTGACCCCAAAGTGGTGATTGGCGTTACCCTGGGCATGTAAGAAAGGGCCACGAGAACCAAGCACTGATGCAACCCTTCCTGTCTTCCCTCTCATGATCTGCCTAAGTTCACATCAGTCTAAGCACATGGCTCTCTAGAGATTTAAAAGACACAAGAAAGGTAGGGAGTATGATGGCCTGTCCTACTTGTAACCTTGAACCTGAGAGAGAGGGGCATAGAGCGTGGTAAGCAGTCTGTGTGATTGGAAAGGGGCATCACATAATTTAGGATAATTTGACTAATTATTTCATGAACTTATTTCCTGGTTCCTCTGTGGCATTGTGGGTGAATTTCAGGATCCCAAACCCTATCTATTGCAAATATTTTACCTCCATCATAGGTATGCTAAAACGAAGTCAGGGCTTAATTTGAGCTGGCGTTTAACCTCGGAACCTATTTTGAATGCCAGTATTCAGCTCTGAAAATTGTGAAATTAGTCAAGATGAGATCACATCTCTTCAAATACAGACTGCAGGAACTATGGTTAGCTCCTGAAGGGATTAGACAGCAGGTCAGGTCAGAAAGTGCAACTTCTAGAGGGTCTTTGACCTGTCCCCTTTATTTTAAGAATTTAAGTGCTTGTTGAGATTTACCTAACTGGAGGCTCTTAGAATGTGAAGTCTCAACCAATTCGTCCAATAAATTCGATAAATAAACACACACATACTGTTCTTTGCCCTTGGTGAGCTTTTTTCTTTCACTTGTCCACATGGGAGGAAAAATCTCAAGTGGTACCAATGATGTTGGTACATCATTAATAGTTGTTTTTTTGCCTACAGCACAAATGTCAGGAGAGTTACATTAACTAATCAGTTAAAAGATTTACACCAGGGAAGAAATTGACACTTTAGGTGATCTTCGGCACTGAAGTGCAACATTTGTCGATGGTGATTTAAAGTCCAAGTAAAGGAAGGATTTGACCATGTGAGATTTCTGTTTTAAGATCTTCCCATGCTCAGCTGTGTGGTAGTAGAGGCAATTAATATTCAACAAAAGGATGCTGATTACATACAGATATACCAGGAATAAATGATTCTGAAATCTGTTTTCATAATTGCTGGGCAAAATTAAACGTAGCAGCCACCAGACACCAGCTGACTGAGTACCCGCCTTAAAATTAAAATGCATGTAGACTTATATTAATATTGTTGTTCCTTACTCCACTGTTCCAGGCAAAATACAGTCATTTATCAAAGATCTCAGTATTTCTTTCATGATTAAAAAAGTGCAGAATGACAAAGGTAGTCCATGTTAGAGACATGCATCTGAAAAAAAAAAGGTATTTTTCTGATTCAGATTTTGTAAAGGGCATATGCCCTGACCTGGATGGCCCAGGCTAGTCTGATCTCATCAGATCTCAGAAGCTAAGCAGGGTCAGCCCTGGTTAGTATTTGGATGGGAGACCACCAAGGAATACCAGGGTTGCTGTGCAGAGGAAGGCACTGGCAAACCACCTCTGTTAGTCTCTTGCCATGAAAACCTCAGAAGGGGTCGCCATAAGTCGGCTGCGACTTGACGGCACTTTACACACACACAAAGGCCATATATGAGAGGGAAGTTGGCATGGTACAGCCTGATCTTGTCAGATTTTGGAAGCTAAGCAGGGTCAGAGGGCACCAAGGAAAGACTCTGCAGAGGAAAGTAATGGCAAAATATTTTTGCTTCTCACTTGCCTTGAAAGCCCGTTGCTGGGGTCACCCTAAATTGGCTGAGAGTTGGGTGTACTCTACACTCACATAGAGGGCATAAATACCAGTAATCCTTGTTATTCTGGCCCCCAATACTATTTTGGTATTTCGATTTGGATTTTATCTGGAATTCTGAAAATTTTCAGGTTCATTATTCATTATTATTCAGTATGGGAATTTTTTTCAGGAAGCTAATGTCACTGTTTTTCAAGCAAATGACACAAAAACCCCAGGGAACCCAGTCCTGTCTGTCCACTAAAGAACTGTCAAGTTTCAAGTAGATTGGATCAAGGGGTCTAATTTTATGTGTCCCAGTGCCCTCAGTCATCTTGCCTCCATCATTTCCTATGGGGGGAAAATCCCATGCTTTCTCCAAGGCAAAGAAGCCAATAGCCAAACACATAAGAGCAAGTAACCACTGGCCAAAAGCCTCACAACAGAAGCAACAAGCCCAACAGAACCAACATCAAGTCAGAGAATGCTAGCAGAACCATCCTAGAATCCTAGCCAAACCAACCTGGCAAGCCAATACCAAACACACATGAGGTCACTGACACAGCCTCACCATAAAAGTGAAGAAATACAGTCCTGTTGTGAGAGATCCCCTCTCTCTGAGTTTACTTCTCCAAATCAAATGTTCAGACGTTGATAAAGAAACAAAAGATTTATTGAAGACATCAGGAGATGAGACAGGCACAGGTAGCGAGTTGCAAGTGAGGGGCTAATCGGGTTTACAGAATATATTGACTCCAGGGCCCTGGGGCACTGGGGTTCACACTTATTGTTATGGGAAGTTACAAGCTTGGCATAATACAAAACATTAGACGAGTCCCAGGAAGTCTGGTGAGGCTATCGTACTTCCAAGGCCGCCGTGGCCTGAGGGAGTACTGACAGGAAGGACAGCGGGGGGGAAGATACATGGGGCGATCAGGCCTGGCGCCTGAGACCAGAAGGTGTGAACTGCTTTTACGAGTCCACTGATAAGCAAATGATGGAAAGCAGAGACATATAGACAGAGACCCTCACATTCTGCCCCCCTTAAGGCCTCCCTCCGGGGTCTTCGAGAGGGCGAGGCTTATTGGGATAAGCGAGGTGAAATTCCCGGACTAAGCGAGGGGCCGCCATGTGGGGTGCGGCCACCCACTCATCGTGAGCGGGCCCAAGGTTTTTCCAGCGAACAAAGTAGTACAGTTTCCCCTTCTTCCATTTGGAATCTAAAACCTTGGATATTTCCAGATGGGTATCCCCTCCTACCACAGTAGGAATCTCATGTTCGGGAGGGGGGTGGAACTGGGGAGCAGCCACATACGGTTTGAGGAGACTTATATGAAAGACGGGATGGACTCCCTGAAGAGTCTTTGGGAGTTTCAGTTCCACTGTGACCTCATTGATTACTCTGGTAATGGGGAAAGGTCCCACATAACGGTCGCTCAGTTTTTTGCAAGGGCGAAGTGAGCGGAGGTTTTTGGTGGACAGATAAACTTGCTCCCCCACCTTTAATTCCCATCCCGGAGACCGGTGTTTGTCCGCCTGTTCCTTGTACTTGCTTTTTGCCTTCTCAAGATTTTTGAGTAGCCACGGCCAGGTTGATTTAACTACCTGAACCCACTCCTGAAGATCAGGGGTGGCTTGGAGCTCTGGCGTGACGGGGGCGGAACCGAAAGGACCGAATTCCGTCCCGTATATTACTTGGAAGGGACTAAAGCCGGTAGAGGAATGAGGCGCATTGTTGTATGCATATTCGGCGAATGGCAGCAGGTCGACCCAGTCGTCCTGGTGGAAATTCACATAGCAACGCAAATAACATTCTACCACTGCGTTTACTCGTTCCGTTTGACCATCTGTCTGGGGGTGATAGGCGGAGGACAGGCCCTGTTCCTCCACCCCCATGAGTTTTAGAAAGGCTCGCCAGAATTTGGCAACGAACTGGACCCCCCGGTCGGAGAGTACCTTCCTCGGGACCGAGTGTAGCCTGAGGACATGGGTGACGAATAATTTGGCCAAGCCCTGGGCTGAAGGAAGACCTGCACATGGAACGAAATGGACCTGCTTGGAAAAAAGGTCCGTGATTACCCAGAGAACCGTTTTTCCTCGGCTAGGAGGTAGGTCGGTGATGAAATCCATGGCTATAACTTCCCAGGGTCGGGAGGGGTTCTCAAGCGGTTTGAGAAGCCCTGGGGGTTTTCCCATCCGTTTCTTGGCTGTGGCGCAAGTGGGGCAGCTGCGCACATACAATTCCACATCAGCTCTCATACCGGGCCACCAGAACTGCCTCCGTACCAGGTGAAGCGTTTTTATGAAACCAAAATGACCTGCCAACCTGGCACCATGTACCAGTCCCAAGACTTCTTTGCGAAGGGAGGATGGGACGTATAGTTTCCCCCCTTGCACCCACCAAGTGTTGGTCCGTTCCAAGCCCGTGGGGAGGAGGTGATGTTCCTCCTCCTGTAAGGAGGCGTCCCGGAGCCGTTGCTGGAAGGCTTCCGGGATGCCTTTGAGCAAAGGGGGGGCTTCTGGTCGTTGGGCTTGGGACCGGGTAGTGACGGCTAAGCTTGGGACCTCCCCCCGCTGCTCGGGAGTGAACAGGGAGTCCACAGGGCGATCGAAATCGTTGCGATACTGGGGAAGTCGTGACAGAGCGTCGGCTAGGGCATTTTCCTTGCCAGGGACATGTTTGAGGGTGAACCGGAATTTGGCGAAGAATTGGGCCCATCGAATTTGTTTGGCGTTGAGCTTTCTCGCTCCCTTGAGAGCCTCAAGATTCTTGTGGTCGGTACACACTTCAAACGGCAGTTCGGCCCCCTCTAGGAAGTGTCTCCATATGGTGAGGGCATGTTTGACCGCTGCCGCCTCCTTCTCCCAAATCGCCCAGTTGATTTCGGACTGGGAAAACTTTTTGGAGAAGTAGGCGCATGGTCTCAACCGCCCCCCTTCATCCCTCTGCAATAGGGCCCCGCCCATGGCCACATCCGAGGCGTCTACCTGCACCACGAAAGGCTTGGTGCAATCTGGGTGAGCCAAAACGGGTTCGGATGAAAAAAGCTGTTTTAAACGGTCAAAAGCTTGTTGGCACTGGGGGGACCACTGCAAACGGGCTGAGGGTAGCGCGGCGCTATCCCCCTTGTCCTTGGTACGCAATAGGGCAGTTAGGGGCAGTGCGACCTGGGCAAAGTTAGGAATGAAGTTCCGGTAAAAGTTGGCAAACCCTAAAAACTGCTGAAGTTGGCGGCGAGTAGTGGGAGGTTCCCATTCCAGCACCGCCTGGACCTTTGCGGGGTCCATTTCTAACCCTTGGTGGGAGATTACGTACCCAAGGAAAGTAATGGAAGGTTGGTGGAACTCACATTTGGATACCTTAGCATACAGTCTGTGCTCCCGCAGCCGCTGGAGCACTTCTCGCACTAGGCGCACATGTTCTTCCATAGATTCAGAATAAATGAGGATGTCATCGAGAAATACCACCACCCCCCGAAACAGCAAATCATGCAAAACCTCATTAATCAATTGCATAAACACACTGGGAGCCCCCGAAAGTCCGAACGGCATGACCAGGTACTCAAACATTCCAAAACAGCTGGAAAAGGCTGTTTTGAATTCGTCCCCTTCTTTAATGCGAATACGGTGGTATGCTTCCACTAAGTCCAGTTTGGTGAAGATTCGGCCCTCCTTTAATTGTGCTAGAAGGTCGGGAATAAGAGGGAGAGGGTAAGCGTTAGACTGGGTAACGGCATTTAGCCTACGGAAGTCAATACACAGTCTTAAATCTCCTGTCTTTTTCTTCACAAAGAAGGCCGGGGCCGAATAAGGAGCCTTGGAAGGGCGTATGAAACCTCTCGCCAGGTTGGCATCCAGATAGTCCCGTAACACCGCCTTTTCACTAGGGCTCATGGGGTAGACCTTCCCCTTCGATAGTTTGCCTTCCCCCACTATTTCTATGGCACAGTCCGTTTCTCTGTGGGGGGGTAATTCGTCACATTCCCTAACGTCAAAAACATCCGCAAACTGCGAGTATTCGGAGGGCAGTTGAGGTGGAGCGGTGGTTTGGGGGGAAGGTCCTACCACCGCAGCGGCCGAAGTCCGGACAACCCGCTCCTTATCATGTAACCCACAGGGGTTTTCTGGAAACGAGAGTACCCGTTTAACCCAGTCGATGGAAGGGTTGTGTCCCCGCAGCCAGTTCATCCCTAACACCACCGGGGCTACAATAGGGGCAATGGTAAAATACAGGCGTTCCCAATGCTCTCCCACAGACATGATCACGGCCGCAGTTCGGTGGGTTACCGGGCCCCGTTTAAAATCACTCCCGTCCATTTGGGAAAAGCGGAGCGGTCCCGGGAGTCGCTTGCGCCGGACCCCCAGTTTCTTGGCCATTTCCTCGCTAATCATGGTGCGGGCACACCCCGAGTCAACCAAGGCTGGGAATTCTAAACTGGGACCCCCTTTCGGTAGGGATAGGTGAACACGCACATACACATTGTCCTCTTGGGCGCTTACCATCGGTGGAGCTCCTTGCACAACGACAGGTGCGGTCTGCTGCGGAGCCCCCTCTACAGCAGACCGACGGCGTTTTTTGCCGGCTGTTCCCACTCCTCCTCCTCGCTGGAAGAGGGGGAAGGAGTGGTGGTGGTCGGGGAGCCGTCCGAATCAAAAGTGGAATTTGTAATCCGGGACCCCGTTGGGCCGGTAGAAGTGGAGACCCCATCCTGGGGCCGCGCATGGAGAGCGGAGGGTGCGCCGGAGCGTCGGCCCGGTGGTCCGCTCCTGCGGCGGGGCTGGTCCTCGGCGGTGGCCTTCTGCGGTTCGGTTGGGGCTTGGCGTGGGGGGTTAGGACGGCCCGCTCGAGAGGGGCATTGCGACGCAAAGTGTCCCTTACCTCCGCAGGTCAGGCAGACCCCAGTCTCAAAACGCTTGCGGCGTTCCGCGGCTGAGGGTACCCCGCTGCCCCCCGGGCGGAAGTCTCGGCCCCGATCGCTTCGGGGCCTTGGGTCTCGTCCGAGACGTTGTTTGGACAAGGTCAGGAGTTGTTTGCGGTTCTCTATGTCGGCAGCGTGACGAACCCAACCTTCCACGTCTGGGGGGTTCCCTTGCATGAAGGCCCAATGTTGGAGGTCTGGGTTGAGTCCCTCCCTGAAACACTGTACCAAGGTGGCTTCACTCCAGTCCAGGATTCGGCTGGCTAGGGACTGGAACTCACTTGCATACTGCGCCACCGACTTAGTCCCTTGGCGCAGTTGCATCAAGGAGGCTTTGGCCCGCTCACCCAGAGTTGGGTCCTCAAAGCGGTTGCGGAGCGCTACCATAAACTCATCCAGCGTTCGCAGCACCGGCGAGCGAAGTTCATACTGCAACACCATCCAGGCGGCCGCCTCCCCTTGCAGTAAGGAAGCCACGTACTGCACTCGGGACTCCTCGGAGGTGAAGGTGCGGCCCTGTTCTCGCATAAAAATGTCTACTTGGACCATGAAAAAGGTCAACTGGTCCCCTGAACCGTCATACGTGACTTTCAGGTCCCGGCGGGACGGGAGGCTAGGGGGCGCGGGAGGGGCTCCCGGTGTTCCGTCCGGAGGGTTGCCAGCAGGCGGCTGCACTTTCAGCGCGTCCAGAGCCGCTGCCATCTCACCCATCACCCGCTGCATGGTCTCCATCTGCTCCTGCATGGCCTGGCGATCCCCCTGCCACTGCCTGCGTTCCTCTTCCATCAGGGCCTCCTTGCGCGCCGGGTCCCCTTCAAGTCCCGTGCTGGGAAAGGCCAAACGGCGATCCTTCGCCGCGGTTCTGGAGAGAGACCAACCCTTGGGGGAGTCCAGCCAATTGTTAAAAAGCCCTCGGGGACGTCCGTCCTGGCCTTGGTCAGGGATGGGATCCATAGGCTTCTTTGGCTTGGCACCCTCCTCCTTGGGGTCCGGTTTCTTCGGTACCACCGGTTCGTCCGGTGCGTCAGGGGTAGTTGGGGTATTTTCCTCATCGCCTGGCATTCTGTCCCAAAAGGTACAGCAGCAGTTCGAGAGGCAAAGACTTGCAACTCAATGTGAGAGATCCCCTCTCTCTGAGTTTACTTCTCCAAATCAAATGTTCAGACGTTGATAAAGAAACAAAAGATTTATTGAAGACATCAGGAGATGAGACAGGCACAGGTAGCGAGTTGCAAGTGAGGGGCTAATCGGGTTTACAGAATATATTGACTCCAGGGCCCTGGGGCACTGGGGTTCACACTTATTGTTATGGGAAGTTACAAGCTTGGCATAATACAAAACATTAGACGAGTCCCAGGAAGTCTGGTGAGGCTATCGTACTTCCAAGGCCGCCGTGGCCTGAGGGAGTACTGACAGGAAGGACAGCGGGGGGGAAGATACATGGGGCGATCAGGCCTGGCGCCTGAGACCAGAAGGTGTGAACTGCTTTTACGAGTCCACTGATAAGCAAATGATGGAAAGCAGAGACATATAGACAGAGACCCTCACACCTGTCCCCAAATATTTCTGTATGTTCCCAAGTATTTCCAGAATGATTGAGGACCCATGGTTATCCCAAAAAGTCCTGAATACCATCCAAAAACCTGGATAGAGATTGAGATAGAGGTATTGTACTTTTCAGATATATATTTGGACCAGAAATATCCACACACATTCCTACTCTGCACACATAGCTATAAGGCCATTTCCAATGACCATATAAACATGAAAACATGTTAAAGCAAATTAAGCCAGCCAATTAAGCAAGGGGCAAGACCAGCAGAAGGTTCAAATAGCTGCAGATACTTGTTGACACAGTGAGGGTGCCTTCATCATTCAGTAGCTGAGGCACACTGAAGCCAACTACTTGAAGTCAGAAGTCCTGCGTTTTATTCCTGGGTAGGCTCAACAGGTGACTGTGCCAAGTATGGGTGGTAATAATGGCAGACAAGCCATTAGAAGTTGTATGTGTTGCTCTGAATGATCTTCTTAATGTGGTGGGCTGATTCTTGGTGAAACTGTGTACTGCGAAACCAATGCATTGTGTCACACAGAATAGTTCAAAATGTAGATGTTTGGGTGAAAGTTAAAATGTATCAGTATCTGGTTTGGATTCCAGTAGATCAGATAAAGCAGGGGTGAGGAACGTCAGGCCGGGGGGGGCATATAAAGCCTGCAAAATAATTTGGTATGGCCCTTCGTGAGTCCTGGCAGATCAGTAGCTCAGAAGGATCGAAGACTGGTGATTCACCCCCTCCCACAGACAGGAATAGCCTCTATTCAAGGCGGATGTGAGTTTGTTTTGCCGAGAAAAGGAACCTTTCCCCCTCCCCTTGCAAAAGAGTCATTAGGTATGGAGCTGTTAGGACCGCCCAAGAAACAGTGTTAACCCTTTCCCACCCGGGCCTTGGAGAAACATATTCCATCTGTACTACAAGAGGGCTGAAGGTGGAAGTGGCAACAATGGAAGGGTTAAATGGGGCAGGGCCAGAATGCGCACTGGGGGCAAGTTCTTAGCCATTGTGTCCTCATTTCATCCCTGCAGGCAGAAGTAGCAGGAGCCGGCTGTAGAATCTGGCCCTGACCATGCGGAGCAGGAGCAACTCCGGCGTGCGGCTGGACGGCTATGCCCGGCTGGTGCAACAGACCATCCTGTTCCACCAGGTGGGCAAGTGTGCCACTGGTTGGATGCCTGCCTGCCCACATGGGGGGGTGTCATCTGGGGCAGCTGCCTGCTTGGGGCTTGGTTGGCTAATTTTTAAGATGATAATTTTGCATGGCCCAAGAATGATGTTAAAAATATCCAAATGGTCCTTGGCCATTATAAATATAAATATCCAAATGGCCCTGAGATAAAGATACACCAGCGTGGTGTAGTGGTTAAGAGAAGTGGACTCTAATCTGGAGAACCAGGTTTGATTCCCCTCTCCTCCACATGAGTGGCAGACTCCAATCTGGTGAACCGGGTTGGTTTCCCCACTCCTTCTCATGAAGCCTGCTGGGTGCCCTTTGGTTAGTCACAGTTCTCTGAACTCTCTCAGCCCCACCTACTGGTGTCTGTTGTGGGGAGAAGGGAAGGTCACTTTGAGACTCCTAAAAGGTAGAGAAAATTGGGGTATAAAAACAAACACTTCTTCTTCTCCTTAATCTGAACATCATAGTTGAATGGACTATAGCAAAACATTTATGTCTATTTTTATTGGTTGCTTAAGTGATGCCAGGCAGATTTAAATGGGCTAGCAAAAGGCAAAGATGTTAATTTATTTGGGCAACTGTGCCAGACAGGATGAATCAGGGGAGATGATAAGGTCAGCTTCCAGGAGATCACAAAGATCTGTTGTACAAGGCACAGTGAAAGTTATCTCAGATGAGTTAGATGATTAGGCAACTGCCATTCCTATATGTGCAAACAAGAGATATCTTGAGAGGCCAAAACCCATGCTTGGAAATTTAGGCTTGTAATTTAGGACAACATATTTAATTTTTTTCTGTAAATGAAACCATACTGCTCGAACTTTCCAACTTTACGGTCTCTGCTTCACATGTTTTGTCTGAGAGGTTAACCAAAGTGTATGCCTTTCTTTTTTGGTTTCCTGGTCCTTGATATAAATAGCTGCAAATGTCTGACTTGACTTGGCAACAAGTACTAAGCCACGTGGAGCAAACTACTGTGAAAATACATGTATGTATGTATGTATGTATGTATGTATAACTATTTTTCTTTTCCGCTTGTATATTTTGTGGTTGGTTGCATATGTACTGCTTGTATATGTATTTTGATTAATGATAAAATAATAATAGTAGTAATAATAATATATAAATAGTTGCAATGGAATACAGAATAATATGATACATAAATGGTGCATACATAGGAATGCTTTGGAAGACAAGGGTGGGGGCAAAGCTGCAGATTTTTAAAACTGTAACTAGAAACATACATACATATAAATCTGCTTCCCATTATTCTGTCATACTGTAGAATACCCAACAATGGGACCATGCAGTTCAGATTATTAAAGTACTGTTTGGATGACCAGGACAAGGAGCAGATTTAGCTTCCTCCCCAAACAAATCCCATACTGCACTTGTTTATTTTTTCTCTTGTAAGGGACCCCCCCCTCCACCAAAACCAGTATTTGACAATAAATTTCCTTTTAAGTTATGACAAATCATCCTTAGGAAAAAGTTACACTTAAAACATGAAAAGTATAAAACTGCAGAGCTAAGACTATCTGGGCAAACCGCAGTTCTATATTTCTCCTCCAACGTACTGGAAAGCGGCAATTTTCTGTGTTTTTGCTGTTGTCATTTTACAGTTGACTCACTCATTGTTCGGGTTCCTGTTCATTGCTAGTTGCTTTATTTCATAGATTTCAACATGGGTCTTCAATTAATGCCAGTTATGATGGCAGGTTTTGTTTGTGTGAGTGTGTCAGCGTGTGATAAACACACCTGTCCACTAGGAATTGGGCTGAGGCTCCCAAATTGCTTGAGATAGATCAGCAAACAGCTGTCAGTCACTGTAATTTGGTTTTCTTGATTTGGAAAGGGACCTTATTCATGGGCTATGGTGTTTGTCCACTAATACGCTCAAGCACATTATGCTGTACACAATGTAGATGATGAATGCTTGTTGATTGGCACAATTCTGTACTGTGATAAAGATGAGGCCTTCCGCCATTGTGCCCCTTTTTTCTTTTACAAAATATAACATTGGGGGGGGGGGACATCCCTGGGAAACAGGTGACACAAATTCTGTGTACTGGATGAGCAAGTATGTGGATACACTAGCAGTGCAGCAAGCCAGAATTTTCTATGACCATTCTGGCTAACTAATCAGCTTTGAATCTCTGCTGATTTTCATTCTTGTTAGTCTTCTTTTCTGTTACTATACCACAATAATAACCTGCTGAAACATAGCTTGCCTCTGTGCATACACTGGAAATGAACAATTCCCACACCATCAGTTATTATCTTCTAGGGCTGGCAAAGTGTATTCATGGTGTATCTCTGGGAGATGGGGCAGAAGTATTGCATTGCTGTGAGTTTAACAAGAGAAAGTGGGGGAGGGATGGAAGATTTCATTTGAGATCAGATCAACCTTTGCTTTGTATAATCTTGCAGGCACCTGCAGGACCCTCAGAATTAGATTCGGCTTTTTAGTCATTCTCCTTGACACTGTTTTCACAATTGAAGTCACTTCCTAGAGCTGCTGTTAGCGACAATAAAGGGGAAAGCAAGTACAATATGTGCCACTGAAATGAATAGGAGAGGTACAACTGCACAGTCTTCTTCTTGCACATTTTCAGTATATTTCAGTGAGGACTGTATTGGAAAACCTACTAGAGCACTGTAGCCATTGTCAGTGTATAATGTTTACAAAATGTATAGTACCACCAGAGTACTAGGTATCACCTTTGACCATAAGCAATAATGAAGTGTCATCAGAGTGGGGAGGCTCAAAGCGCAAAAAGTGAGACCAGGTCTCCAACTGCATTTTTCTAAGGTGTGTGTGTGTGGGGGGTGTCTCGAAGTGGATCAGGCCCTTGGTAGAAGGTGAGGGCTGTTTCACCATTTCATGTGCTATTTTCCTTGTGGAAATCAAGTACCCTAAAATGATATTTAACTGTTCTGGTAGAGGGGGGAAAAGCAATCTTAACTTCTTTACTACCATGTTGAGGCTAATAACAGCTGAGGGTTATTTCTATAGGCAAATGACATTTCAGGGGGGGGGGAGGTGTAAACCTCCCATTCTTCATGCCACTATCCAGATCCAAATCGTTCCACGTGGCTTTCATGAAACCCAACAGGATCATGTTCTCATGTTTTGTTGAGTTGTGCCGTCAAATATTTTTCAAAGGGACAGTTTATCACATGTGAAGGGAAACATCCCTTTCTATAAATTTGAGGTATGACTCATAGCCAGTTCTTACGAGAAACAGAATTTATACAGAGTTTACAACCCCAGTTTCCAGCACTGCATAGATAGTAGCTTCAAAATCCAGAGTCCCAAATACTATGAGGTCTGTAAAATCGATTGACAAAACAGAATTTACAACCAAAGGACATGCAATTTATAATATTTTCAGGATTCCTTTTATACTTCACATTTTTATTTATATTTCCTTTTAAAATAAAACATAACGTCTGATTTGCCTTTTTGGCTACTTCGTCAGTTTGGTGCATGTTTTTGTTAAACCGAACAATAATTTCTACGTCTTTCTCCTGAGTGTTTACAGTTAATTTACAACCCATCAATGTGTACGAGCAGTTCACATTGTTCTTTCCTTTCATTGTGCACTAGCTTGCCTTTGTCTAAACTGAATCTAATCAGCCAATTTCACCTCCTATAGCCTACTCAACTAGCTTTATTAGTTCCTTCTATGGATGTTTTCAATCAACCCCTATCCACCCCCCCAAAAAAAATTCTGCCAGAGGATGGGGCTTATAAAGCTTTTAAAGCCTATCTATTGTGTCAAAAAGTAAACCAGCGTTTTTAGAACCTGGACTAGGAAAGGTTATGTTGCTTTTACATTTTTGGTGGAGATCTCATTCTTTCATATTCTGCTTTCTAGTTTGTTATTGCAGTTCATATTAACCCTTTCCTATATATATGAGGGAAGGTGGCATGGCATAGCCCGATCTAGTCAGATCTCGGAAGCTAAGCAGGGTCAGTACTTGGAAGGGGGACCGCCAAGGAAGGCTCTGCAGAGAAAGGCAATGGCAAACCACCTCTGCTTCCCACTTGTCTTGAAAGCACCTTGCTGGGTTTGCCATAAGTCAGCTGCGACTTGACAGCACTTCACACACACATGTATAACTTTTATTGTTATGTCACAGAATCATGAACATGGGGACTTGCCTGGCAAGGTGGAACTTGCCTGGCATTCAGACTTATCACAAGATGCTTGATTAAAACAGGTGTGCTACTACTTTCCTCCAGCAGCACCATACCTGGCTTTCTGGCCCCTATGAAGTGACCCAAGCCCTTGCTAGAACTCAGCTGCTATTTTTGAGAGGGGAGGAATATGGCTAGTAATACACTGATCGCTGTGTTTGGCATACTGTCCACTGAGTCATCACTTCCACTTAAAAACAAAGATTTTCAAAAGTGTCCTGGTGTGATAGCATTTCAACACATAATCAAGTGATTTTGTTGGTGTTTAACAATTTGGTCCCGGCTTCTATAATTTCCCACTGTCCTACTGTCCACAGGGCTAATTCCCTTTTTAATTTTCTCGTGTTGGATTCCCTCAACTTGACATAAGCAGTAACACTTAGTCTTTAATTGCAAATGCATTTGCTCTGTTGCTTATCAGCTCTATCGAAGTGTTTAATGCTGACTGACATGACGTAGGACTGCAGAACTGCTCAATGACCAGTGAGATCCATAGATGCAGTCTACATGGCCACAATGGGGGAATAATTGTGCGTTGCTCCACCTTTCCTGCTTTTCCCCACACAGTTCCTGATGGCCCTCTGATCCCGAGAAGCAGCTTTTCAGGGGCTGCAGGGGCTGCAGCTGGCAACTGGGAAAAACCTCTTCCATAAGCTCATGGCTTTGTATGTATGTTTGTTTGTTTGTATGTATGTATGTATGTATGTATGTATGTATGTATGTATTTATTTATTTATTTATTTTTCAAATTTATAACCCGCCCTCATCCCCAGCGAGCCAGGCTCAGGGCGGATAACAATAATTAAAACATAAGTACATCCAATATATAAATCCAGTACCTCCTTAAAACCATAATCATTAAAACCATTAAAACCCTACTCAGATGGCCGTAACTAACCCTAGGTGCCACAGCAACAAATGTCAGCAGATCAGCCCCCCAGATTTCAAGATGGGGGCGGGATGGGGAAGCCAGTAAAGATGGATCTTCTTGCGGCTGTCCTCAGTTATAGGCCTGGCGGAATAGCTCCATTTTACAGGCCCTGCGGAACTCCTTAAGGTCCCGCAGGGCCCTGATGTTACCAGGAAGACTGTTCCACCAATTTATTTATTTATTGTCTGCCTTTTCCACTGAGACTACAACTCAGTGCTTAGTATTGATACAGTGTTTTACAGTGTCATTCTAAGCAAAGCATTTAAATGCTTTGCATACATCTCAATACTTCGAATTATCATCCATGTGTTACTGTTGGGGGACTGAGCCAAGAGGCTTACACGAGACAAACGAGTGAATTTATGGCAGGTGTAAGAGTTGAACTCAAGAGTTGAGATGTGACGCCACCCCATGGGTCAGGAATGACCCGGTGCTTGCAGCAGGGGACCTTTACTTTTTAAGAGTTGAACTAGGGACTTTCTGATTCACTGCTAAAGTTTTTAGTCCCATTCACTTAAACAGTTAGAAAACTCTCTTAATCATACCAGTCCAAGAACACAAGAGCCCTGATGGATTTGGCCAGTGGACTCCATTTAGTCCATCATCCTGTTTCAGGCAGTGGCCACCCAGTTGCACTGGAGCACCAAGAAATAGCCCAGAGAGGCTACGGTTATCCCCTGATGTGGCTTTCTATCACTGGTATTCAGAGGTTTCCTGTCTCTGGGTGTGGAGGTTTCCTTTCCTCATCATGGTTAGTAGCAAGTGATAGACCTATCTTCCATCAATCAGTCTAATCCTTCTTTAAAGCCATGTATGCTAGTGGCCACCACTATCTCCTCTGGGAGTGAATTCCACAGTTTAATTACTCATTAATTACATTAACTTAATTGAGTAACTGAGCTAAAAACTAGAGAGTGAGAGTGAGTGCATCTCTGTAAGAGAGAGAGAGTCCCATGCTGAATTTATTGCCTGTCAACTTCATTGGGTGCTCCTGAGTTCTAGTATTATGCAACAGAGATCAATTAAATAATCTATATTAAAGGCAATGCTGCAATCAGGTTCTATAGAGCATTGTAAACTTTACCATGCATCTCTATGGAGGAGGGGGGGCAACCCCTTCGGGACCCCAGAAAATCAGACCCCCTCACCCAATCTTCACCAAACTTCGGGGTTCATGCAAGGAGAGTCCATTGAAGCTACCCTGAAAATTTGGGAACTCTACTTCCAAAAATGCCTCCCCCAGAGCTCATTACATAAATTCCCACAGGGAAAAGCCTGGGGAAAGCCAAAGCCGACAAAAGCCGAATACCTGTTCGGCTGATTGGCAACGGCTATCCGGCTTTGGTTTATTCGCAGGTTTTGGTATTCGATAAAACTGAAACTTGAATATTGCCGAAACGGCTAATTTCGGGTTTATTTTCGGTTCAGGTGTATTGATATGCACAACCCTAGCAGCATCCCTAATGTGTCAGGGACAGGTTTTTTTGGAAGAGGACATGGCATTCTGCAACTGTGTGTAACGCCCTTCTAGGTTCAATACAATCTGGCATCCCTGTTCTATAGAAATAGCCCAACCAACTTGTGAGCAGGCATGATGCCAAACTAGCAGATGGGTTGAGCAAAGGCAGCCAAGAATACATGCACTTTTTTTGGGGGGGGGTATTTTATTTTAAAAAGTGATAATTAA
Organism: Euleptes europaea; assembly: GCF_029931775.1. Classification (NCBI taxonomy): domain Eukaryota; kingdom Metazoa; phylum Chordata; class Lepidosauria; order Squamata; family Sphaerodactylidae; genus Euleptes; species Euleptes europaea. Next base: position 59,578,198 of record NC_079321.1, read on the forward strand.
TGACAAAAAAGTATAGGATACAATATAACATCATTTGATATTTTTAACAAGTTCTATCCCTATTTGAGTCTAATTCAACTCTCTGTCATCTGTACTATTTAATCATTTATAATAACCTGTAAATTAGCTATATAAAAGTTATTTACATAACAACTTAGTATACATTATAATATTATATCCAAAGAAAAATAAAATAAAAGCAAAATAAAATATAGAATATACCCACCACCCCCATCTCCTGTGAATCACCCCCTCCTCCAGTGGTTGACCTCCGGTGAAAGCTCTCATAGACTAAAATTATTCTGTTTTTTTTTACCCTTTTCGTTTATTTATTTTATTTACAATCCTTTCAACATATTTTTAAAGTCAATTTTTGCTGTTTTCCCCCAATATAAAAACACCTTTTGCCACTGTTCTCTGAATAGTTCTATGTCTTTGCCCTTTAGACTATTAGTAATTTTGGCCATTTGTATGTAATCTAATAATTTGTCTCTCCATTCTTTCTTGTGTAATTTTTTGTCTTCCTTCCAGTGTTTAGCTATAGTTACTCTGGCTGCTGCAAAACTATATTCGCAGACTGTTTTGTCTTCTTTACTTAAGTTTTTAGGTGACAGTCCTAATAAACAGTACTCTGGATTCCTGTTTATTTTACCTTGTATAAAATTTGCGGTTTCTATTATAATTGCTTTCCAAAATTTCTTAACCTTTACACAGGTCCACCATAAGTGATAAAAAGTTCCTTTTTGTTCTTTGCATCTCCAACATTTATCTGATATTTTTCTATCCATCTTAGCCAGTAGTTCTGGAGTCACATACCATCTGTAGAACATTTTATGCATATTTTCTTTTATACTACTAGCAACTGTGAACTTTGACCAAAGTTCCTTTGACCAAAAATCTACACTAGAAAAGCTATTAGAAACAGAAAATAAAGGCCAAATCTCCAAATTATATAAACTCATATTAGAATATAATTTGGAAGAAGAAAGGGTTAAATCAGTTATGATAGCATGGGCAAGAGATCTAGGCCATAATATAGAAATGGATGACTGGGAATACATGCACTTGTATGACCAGCAAATGTGCTAACTGGAGACAGGATGCTGAGGAAGAAGAAAGAATAATGACATGAAATTTTGTATTTGCAAGGAGGCAGAAGAAAAAGGCATGGAAAGCCAACTCAGGAAAAAGGACCAAGCAAGGGATGAATATGGCATACCCATAAAGCGGGTGTGTATTACTGCACTTTCACACATGCCGAATAATGCACTTTCAGTCCATTTTCAATGCACTTTAACAATCATTTGCAAGTGGATTTTTCCGTTTCACACAGTAAAACCCAGCTGCAGTGCATTGAAAGTGCATTATTTGGCATGTGTGAAAATACCCTTATTCATTTTTTAAGCAGGAGCAGGGATGCAACTGTAAGGACCAAAGTAGCATGTGGATGCAAGAGTCTGTAACCTCTGCCTGTGGCTTCTTTTGATGCATCCTTCCAAGGAACTTTTCTCCAAGCCAAGCTCATTTCCACTTCTACTATGTGGTTGGGAGACAAGGGCCAGGAGAGGCACATTGTGGAGGTAAAAGGTAGTTGGGAGGAGGATGCAGCATCCCTCACCTACATGCTTCTTGGGCCTTTTCAGATACTGATGGACTTCACCAGCCCTTTCTGGGATTTCCACTGCTGGAGTGTGTGCATGACAGGGAAAATATACCCCTTGCTCTAAAGGTGAGCCGGGTGAGTTCATTGTCTCTGGCAGGCAACTGTTATTCCATCTACCCTATTCTTGGTAGAGAGAACTGAGCAGAAGATTCATGGAGGGTTAACTTTTCAAAATCTTTATAAATGTTTCTGTTATCCCATGCAGCTCCAAAGGTTACAAGGGGGAAGTAGGGCTTCAGGCTCCCCTCCTGAGCCATTTTTGCCATCCCTAGGAATGAACACGTGGAATTAGAGAAGGAGCCAAATGGGCCCTCCCTCCATGGCTGTTTCCACTGGCGAATATGGCCTGGGAGGGAAGACTGAAGCCCCTTCTTCCCTCTCTCAGCATTTGGACCCATGCAGGGCAATGAAGATACTTTTAAAGGATGTTAAAGGTTAGTCTGCATTCTAATGTTTGATTATGAGTCAGGTTGGACACCCATGCCCCACATTTCAAATATAACATGTATTTTGGTCTCAAGTATTATCTTAGATGCTTATGTGACATGCCCTAGTTCCTGAAATAGAGTTTTTGATCAGCTTAGATCCTCTCCAAAATTGTCTTTTTTAACAGCAAAGGCGATATTCAACTATCACACCTGCCCACCCACATGTAAAAACAGTGCAATCCTAAGCAGAACTATACTCTTTTATGTCTATTGAATTCAATGGTTTTAGAAGGGTGTAACTCTGTTTGGGATTGCACTGTAATCCATTCCACAGCCCATCTCTCATGAAATGAACTTGTTTTTAGAAGTCTAGAATTCCTGTTATTTATTATGACTGTGAGCATGGCAGGGTTCTTCAAACTGACTGATAAGGGATACTTTGAAGCAGGGATGGCCAACCTCATGAGTATGGGAGCCAGATCGTCCTAGCCATGATGTCACTGCTCTGTCTTCATGCAAGTTGGTTGGAGAGGGTCTAGGCCTACCTGGAAATATTATAGTCCCATCTAATGAATTTTTTAAAAGATGAATCTAGAACTTGGTATATTTTTTGATAAGAACCGTTTGGTCAGGTCAACAAGTGGACTCACATCTATTTGAACCAGTCTGAACATTCAGACTGTTTACAAAGAGCAACTCCATAGGGTTTCAGTCCGTTTGGCTGAGGACGAGCTTTGAATAAACAGGCATCAGATAAAGAGAATGGATTAACTATACTTGAAGTGGTGTATGAGTTTCCTTTAGAGTGTTCTCAGATGATTGGGGGCAGGTATCATTGGGCAAATCATTTCAAATTCACATCCCTAAATTTAAGTGGGATGTGGAATCATATAGTATGGCCTGATCTCATCAGATCTTGGAAGCTAAGCAGGCTTGGAACTTGGATGGGAGACCACCAAGGAAGACCTTGCAGAGGAAGGCAATGGCTAACCACCTCTACTTCTCACTTGCTTTGAAAACCCTATGGGGTTGCCATAGATTGGCTGCGACTAGACAACACTTTATACACACACACACGCACACACACACACACAAATGTAGGCACCCTTCATGGGTTATGTTCATCCCATATTAACTTAGACAGGAAAAGCATTAATTAGCTGCAGAAGAAGCTTGCTTAAGGTTTCAGAGCAACTTCTTGACAGATCCATTAATAGAAACGAACTCCTCTGACTCCATGTCCTGTGCTTTACATGTACAACCAGCAAAAGGAGTAATCTATTAGTACAAGAGTTCATAATAAGTTGATCTTCTTTATTTAGTGCCTTTGGCAACAAGGACAGGGAGTTACATTGGTAACAATGATTTTAAGCCCATATGATGTACAAGCCCTTGTATAGACCAGCTAAACTCGGATAGGAGAAGCTGAAAATGAGGGCCTGACCAATTTGCCACCATAAAGGGACACTAAAAATTCAATTTCTATTTAAGGTCTGCTAGTAACTTGTCAGGATTATTCAGCTGAACTTGTAATAGTGCAGTGTTGGCATTTGCAGGGCTACATAACATAGCTATATTGGAGAAAAAGTGGAGTATGATTCCCCCCCCCCTCCATGGAGCCAAATGCAGCCAAATGCATTCTGAAGTTTTGCTCTGAACATGCTAGTGAACAAAATCTCTCTAGGAAAACAAATTGGGGTACCTCTTAAACAAATGTTAAGGGATAAAAGGATCGGGAAGAGGAATTTGATACAAAAAGATTAAAAGATGTAGAAAATGTAGCTGCACTTGAATGGAAACAGTGGTTTCCATATCCTCCCCCCTTTCCTTGCCTCCTTCTCTCCTTCTCAGACTTTCACCAGCTTGTCTTTTGTCTGCCTCCAGCTTTTATCTTCAGCTATATTTATTATTTATTTACTTCATTTTTACCCCACCATTCTCCACAGTGGAGACCAAAGCAGCTTAAATTATTCTCCTCTAGGGCTGTGCATATTGATAAACCCAAACCACCCACCCCGGGAAAAAAGCCATTTTGGTAAATTTTGGGTTCAGGTCTGAGGAGAAAGTAAAATCCGAATTTAAATTCCCTGAAAAAACTGGGTAATTATTTGGCTTTTCCGAGTTTGGCTTTCCCCAGGGTTTGTGAAGTTTCTGGAGGGGCATTTTCTGAGTTATAGCCCCCAAACTTGCAGCGTAGGTACAAGGGACTCTCCTTGCCTGAACCCCCAAGTTTGGTGAAGATTGGATCTGGGGGTCCAGAATTATGGGATCTGGAATGGGTCGCTCCCATCCTTCTCTATAGAAAATAAATAGTGAAGTAGCCATGGTCAGAATCTCTATTGTGAACTTTGCTATGTATCTCTATGGAGGAGCCCTGCAAACTTTCCCACAATGGTGGGAAAGTTCGCAGGGCTCCTCCATAGAGATACATAGCGAAATTTACAATAGAGATTCTGACCATGGCCACTTCACTATTTATTCTCTATGGAGGAGGATGGGGGCAACTCCTTCCAGAACCCTTAACTCCGGACCCCCAGACCCAATCTTCACCAAACTTGGGGGTTCAGGCAAGAAGAGTTCTTGTAGCTACCTGCAAATTTGGGGGCTCTACCTGCAAAAATGCCCCCCAGGAGCCACAAAAAGTCCCTATGGACTCTAATGGCCGAATTTTTTCAGGAAATCCAAAAATAAGACGAATTCCCATATGGGAATTTTTACTGAAAAAATTTGGCCCCAATAAACCGGAACCCGAGATTTACCGATTTTTTTTTTTGCACAGCCCTTTTCTCCTTTCCTCCTTTTTATCCCCACAACAACCAAGTGAGGTAGGTTAGGGTTTCTTGCTTATAGCATAGGGTTGCCAACCTCCATGTAGGAGCTGGAGATCTCCTGCTATCACAACTGATCTCCAGGCAATAGAGAAAATGGCTGCTTTGGCAATTGGACTCTATGGCATTGAAGTTCCTCCCCTCCCCAAACCCTGCCCTCTTCAGGCTCCGCCCAAAAAATCTCTCACTGGTAGCAACCCTATTATAGCAGGATACGTCCCAGGATCGGTCCCAGTTCTCTGCAGCCTCTTTACAGGCTGGCAGGACAAAAATTGGGTGGTGTTGCTGGCATTGTGCCAACATGCAACACCACTTCTAGCGCAAAACTAGAAGTGATGTCATTGAGCCAGGATGATGCTTTAGGATTCACCCAAAACTCTATGGTACAACCATTGAGTTTTGGGTGAATCCTACAGTGCTGCCCCAATACTATGACATCACTTCTGGCTTTGTATTGGATGTGGCATGTTGCATGTTGGCATGATGCTGATGTGACTGTTCCCACTGACCAGCATCTTCCTTCAACCTAGGAAAGGCATTATGTAATCGGAGGCACAGGGACACAGATTCAAGCTCTTGTTATAGCTTAATATAAATATCAGGTTCCAGAATAAATGTCACATATATTTGTGGGGAAAGATAACCCTTTCCAGTAGGGTTGCCAATTTTCAGAATTACAACTGATTTCTGTACTACAGAGATCAGTTCCCCTGGAGAAAAGGGCAGCTTCAGAGGGTGAATTCTATGGAATCACATCCCTGCTGGAGTCCCTCTTCTTCCCAAATTCTGCCCTTGCCAGGCTCCACCCCCAAATTCATGGAATTTGTACCTCAGCCTTGATTTTCAAGACAGTGATTTGGATCTACTGGAGATTTTCATGGACAGAAGGGGTTACATCCACAGATGTCATTTCCCCACCTCTCCTCCCCACTGCAGCTGTGATCTCACTTCCAGGTACATGACTGGAAGCAACACAACGACATTGTGTTCTGCTGGTTTTTCTCTCCCTCTATTTTGCTCCTGTTGTTCTGTTGAGCAGCAAAGGGAGCCTGCAGACAGGAGGTTAGAAGATTCTGGAAAATGTATGTATTTATTTATTTACATTATGAATGCCTTTAAGTTGTCAAAATTATTTTCTGGGCTGTTGAAGCATTTTTTAAAACTTTTGCTTTTATAATATGGAGTTCACTGTTATACCAATCATCAGAAATCAAACCAAGAAGTCACTTTCTGAGTTAAAGATATTGGTCATGGTTGCTGTAGTTATCTACTAGTTTGGAGGATAAGCTACTTATATCTTTCTGGAGGAGGACAGCGATGGTGGCATTTTTTGCACCCTATTCAGAGACCCGAAATCCTTCCTCTGCTTAGTTGCTCTAATATTTGATTTCTTTATCAGAAATGATATATTGCATCCAATGAAGTACACTGGTGTACATGGAAGCTTGTAATAAACCAGCCAGGGTTGCTTTGCATGTGAACCTACCAGGGGTTTACTATGTGGAGGTTTAATATGTATATGTTCCCCAGCATCATACAAAGACTTGTTCACATATATGTGTAGTTAGAAGCACCAAAAATACCAAAATCCACATACTTCAATATTGTAAATGTAGTCCTAAACCACCTTTGGCCTCTAAGGCCTCTTGGTGTTCTTTGTTGTCCTCTGCAAATTATTAATTACTCTTTTAAAAATTCCTTAATTCTTCTTTATTTCATTGGTAGCTGCCATGAAAACGTATGATGCGTTTTAACATTTTCAATTGTGGGATTTAATATCCAGGTCTTGATCATCTTGACTTTTTTTACAAAAATGAAATACAATTCATTTCCTCTATTCTAAATAGGCTTGAAATTACTAGACCTTGTAGTAATTACTTTAATGATGTTCTTTTATTATGGGAGCATGCAATTATTAGTCTAATAAAAAACTTTGAGGGAGGCATAGTGGCCAGGATGAAATCTCATTAGGAGTCATGGGATAAATAAAGCCTACTTTTCTTATAATGTGCTATAAAATTATGTTCTCTGGAGCAATGTTTTTAAAATATAGGAAGAGTGTGGTAGCAATGACTTTGCTAACCAATGAGGTGAAAGTGTACAGGTAGGAACATATGTCCCATCAGTTAAGTATTTTGTTGACAGAAGTAAAATTGCATTATAATGCATCCCTATAAAGAAATAAATATGCCCAAGAAACCAATGCAAAGGGAAAAAAAATTGCCTCGCTGCTCTCCACAAGGTCTTTCAACCACTTTCCCCAGTGTCATCTTATTTATTTTTCTTTCATTTATTTCATTTCCCCTCAAAGGGGACCCAAAGCAGCTTATATTGTTTCTCTCCCATTTCATCCTCACAACAACCCCACAAGCAGGGTTGCCAACCTCCAGGTGGGGCCTGGAGATTTCCTACCATTACAACTGAACTCTAGAAAGCAGAGATCAGTTCCGCTGGAGAAAATGGCTGCTTTGGAGGGTGAATTAAATGGCATTATACTCTACAGGGTCCCCTCCCCCAACCCCACCATCCCCAGGCTCCACCCTGAAATAGCAAGGAATTTCTTACCTGGGAGTTAACAACCTTACCTGAGAGGTAGTTTGGGTTGAGAGTGTGTGACTGGCTCAAGGTCATCCAACAATCTTCCATGGCTGAGTGGGGATTTGAACCTGGAATCTTCCAGATTCTACTCCAACACTCTAAACACTACACTACACCAGCCCTCTCTTTGATTTCTTATTGAAACCAAAGCTGCAATATCAGACCAAGAGGGATGAGAATTACAAATCCGTGGTGTGAGCTTTAAACAATGGAAACTGTCAACTACAACTCCAGATCAATAGGCAATCTGTATCTTAATCTGAAACACATTTCCTTGTATCAATTTTTTAACTCACTGTTCACCTAAGGAGCATACATTTATCTTCACAGCAGCCCTGTGAGGCAGGTTAGACTGCAAGAGTGACTGACCCACAGTCACCCAATGAACTTCATAGCAGAGTGGGGATTTGAACTCAGGTCTTCCCTGTCCAAATGGGCCTTGCTCACCTCTTCACCAATCTGAATCTCTTCATTGATTGATTTCAGTGAACTGTTCTTAATGTACCGTAAAACTGAAAATGCTACTTTGGGTATGCCTGAGAGTAGGGATGTGCATATCAATATATCTGAACTGAAAATAAACTCGAAATTAGCAGCTTTGGCAATATTTAGATTTCGGGTCGACTGAAAACCAAAATCTGGGAATCTGCCTGAAGCTGAATAGGCATTTCCTGAAAAAGCCAAATAGATATTCAGGCTTTTTCGGGTTTCAGCTATTTGCCTTTGCTCAGATGCACAGCTCTGTGCTTTCTCCCATTTTTCTATCTTTGACTGGTTTAGTTAGGACCCCACTGTTGGGGCCCTTTTGAGGTAGGGGCCATGTAATTGGAGCCAGCTTGGTCTGACCAAACTAGTCTGGAAGGGTCATTTTAAAAGTTGGGGTTCACCCAGGCCGGTCTGGAGGGATATACCCCCCAACTAAAAAACTAATTTGCATGGACATCATGCTATACACCCAAGATATGAACGGAGCCCTCAGACTTTGAGGCACCAGCCTGCCAGTTGGCTCTTTCCACCAGTCCTCAGCAATGCTGAACTTCGGAACCTGAAAACCGATGGACAGCTTGGCTCACAAATGTCTGGAGGATGGGGGCGACCCCTTTGCAGGCCCATAAAATTGGAGCCTCTGTCCCAACATTCACCAGACTTTGCTGTCTGCCTAATGAGAGTCCCTTGCAGCTACACTGCCTAAGGAGAGTCCCTTGAAAATTTGGTGATTCTACCTCCAAAAATCCCCATAGTTTTTTTCAATAACCCCCCAAAATAAAGCCAAAACACCCCTTTACCGGTATGGGTATTCGGCTTATTCTGGGTTTACTGGAAAAATCAAGCCCAATAAACCCAAACCCGAAATTTACCAAAAATATTTTTTTGCACAGCCCCACCTGAGAGGCACCTTGGGTTTTTGGCTTTACTTTGAACAGCAGAGACCTCCCCATGCCTCATCAGAAATGACCTGTCCCTTATTTCTAAAAGATGGTTGCCATGTGGCTGCTGTTTGAAAGGCAGAAGGCCAAAGGTGCCTTGGGCAAAAGTGGCTTCAGTCTGTTCAGTTCAGGCTTTCTTTGTTCTCAGTAGGAATTAATTCAGTTTATATGCAAGACAAGCCATTTAATCCAGCACAGATGATTTATGTCAGTGAGGTAATGACTGGAATCCTCAAACTATTCCTGAATTAGGCTAAAGTCATATGCATATTTTAGAGTGATCAACCTTCTCACATGTCCATCATTCAGTCGAGAAATGTGATGTAAACTTGTTCTAAATTATGTATCTGATTTTTCATATGTGCACACCAACAACAGGAGAGGAGCTGAAAAACACTTGAATGGTCACTTGTGAAATTGGTGTTAGTCCCCTGACCCACAGGGAACCTTTCCATAGTAAGTGGTTAAAAGCTTCTAACTATGCGTTCTTGGAAGTGAGATCTGTCAGAAGTACATGCATCTCAGTAAACATGTTTAAGATTGGAACATATGATGGTTTAGCTCACTGTCTTAAGTGGCTTGTGAATCAGTCTAAATCATAGTATAGTTAAGAAAATGCATATGTATACATATGGATACTGAAGTGATTTGAAAGGCAAAAACCTATTATAGAACTAAAGAGCACAGTATTACATAGACAGTATTACATAGACAGTCAGATTGTATTATAATACGAGAATATCAGCTTTTAGCATTCCCAGGCTATAAAGATTTACGATTAGTAAGAAAAAATACATACCACAATACTCCTGTTGGCTGCATTTAAACAATGCACACCAATGGTAGGCTTTTGAGATGGATTTGTACATATTCAAATATATATATATATATATATATATATATATATATATATATATATATATATACATACACACACACACACACACACACACACACACACACACACACACATTCCACGTGCACGCTTGCACACACAAACCCAGGCACATAACGAGAACATTATTTTTCATGTGCTTATTTTCTTGGCACTTGCAGTTTCATTCTATATGCGATAGCCAAGGCATTTGCATCTACTATCTGCATAATGAGTCCAATATAAAATGACTGCAGCTCATGCAAAAGACAGGGTGGCATGTTTTCAGTTTTAATGGGGACACTCTGAAAACTTCCAATCTTTCTTGACATTTCTTATAGCAAAATAAATGTGGCCGATGTTGGAGTGTCTATTATGAAAATAAGAGAAGAGCAAGTCAATTATATTTCAATGACTGAATAGCCAGGGGTCCTCATTAAAATGATCAGAAGGGCTGCAGTGCTGCTTTCCTGTATGTAGTCACTGATTAAGTTGTATAAGAATGACATGGCCCTTTTAGGAGGAAAACAGAGGAGGCCTTGGTATCGAGCCAGCCAGCCAGAAATTGTTGACACTTACGAAAGTGAGATGTGCGCTCCATCAAGAAAGGGAAGTTACTACTTATGGGGTCATGGACTCCTGATGTATTTAAAAATAGTTATGGCTCTTTTTTTTTCATTGGAGACCGACCTCAAAAGCTTTGCATTTGCACTGGGGTGAATGAAAAATGCCTGTGGTTTGGTGGTGATATGGTATGTTTTCCTTTTCACTGGCTCCAATGACATACACAAACTATAATGGGGAGGAGAAAAAAATACTTTAAATGTGTAATGTTTGTATATTTGGACCTTAAAGCAATATTCTAGTTATCAGTTTATTACTGTTCATTTCAAAATGCAAATTTGCCCACTTACTATTTGTCCACTTACTATAATTCTAGGGGGGAAAGCCCTGTGATTTTGTTCCCACAAGAGAATTAATAGTGTACTCGTAAAGGATTACTTTGGTCTCTGGATAGTCTGCAGTATAAGGAAATATAGCATTATACATAGTCATGAATCAAGCCCCCTCTAAAGATTTTTTGAAGACTGGTGAACAACGATTAAATCTTAATACAAACACCCATAATCTTGATAATGTTTGCTCATGTTTAAATAGTTATAGTTATACCTGGTAATACTGCATTTTTAGGGCATGTCAATGGACATTGTGTTCTTTATATATTTCCTGTATTTCAAGACTGCTTTTCTAGTTGACCACAAAGAGGTGAACATCATCCAAAAAGCTCTTTGGGGTGAAGGGTTGAGGAGAGGAGGAGAAAACCATCTTTGGAGGAAGAGCAGGCTAAAATTGTGATAGATATCTTGTAGCGCCATAAAAGAACACATGGAGATAATGAGTAAGGCCTTCAACAATCTCTGATGAAAACATATAAGTTGGTAATAATTATCAATGGATGGGGGGGGGGAAGACAAAAGTAAAGTACAGACATGATGATTGAAGTGTCATAAAAAGGCAATTAGCAATAACAGTATATTAGATTTTTAGATTATGGGATAGAACTTAGGATATTATATGTGTTAAGTGCACCCTGGCAAAATATGTGATTGTATTGTATGGTGTCGTGTTGTGTATGTGATAGTGTAATGTATTGTATGTTTATATAGTTTTAAAAATTTTTTAAAAATTGGGGGGGAAAAGAACACATGGAGGTATTAATGTTTGGGAAACTGACACCAGAAAATAAAATTCTCTGAAACCTGAGATGCACTAGTTTCCCCCGTTAGGCCACTCAGTTTTTAAGGAGAAATTTAAAACCTAATTCAAATTTATAGTTTGAATGCAAAATTTTAAATGCTTTAGATTTGCTGGCATTTCTGGGGTGTTTTGATGTTGACTGACTCAAATATGAAATCTTAGAAGCAGTGACCTGTTAAATACTACTTACCATTGCATGCTATTTATCAAATTGTGTAAGATAAAGATAGCCTTAACGTGTCCGTTATTTTTTTTAAAATGATTTAATACTAAATACTATTGCATGCCAATCAACAATTACGTTTTCTAAACCATTTCCATTAACCCTGAGTTCTTTGGAAGATTACAGAGAGATGGTCAAGGGAAGGAAGAGCTGCAAGATACTACTAATCAAATACCAGGGGAATGTTGTCTGTTTCCTAAGACACACTCTTAACTCACAGTGGGCAGAACTGAGGCCCAACCCTGTCCTCACATTATCTGAATATGCAGGTCCAAAATCCTTTGCAATTTGCAGAATTTCTGGGGCAAAAATACTGAGACAACTTGGCAAATATCACCATGAAAAATGTTCTCAGCAAGAAGGAAGTTTGAAAACCACTGTGATACATCATTGTCAGGTTGGCTGTCCTGAGCCCCGTCCCCCAGAGCCCCTTAAAGGGTCTCCCCTTTTAGTCATGCAGGGAGCCCACCTGCACAACCTGCACTATGTTCCCCAGCCAATGCCTAAATACCAGCAGCCAGTTGGGACAGTTATGCTCTTCTTAACAGTTCAAACAAGCATACACAGTAAGTATATTATTTGCGGGGCTAAGGTAGATCGCTCTAGAGCAGAATTCCATAAATGATGTTGTTTTCAGTGGTTTATATCAATGTTAATCCTTCCAGATTTTATTTTCCTGTACATATTTCTTTTTGTTTAGAATGTGCTACTCTGTGGATGATGTTCTGTGAAGGCCTACGGCCACATACCAATAAATCTTTTACTCAGTATATTATGGGGAAGGCGAAAAACCCGGGGCCTATCAGCCATTTAGTGGATGTGACATCACCCCATGGGTCAGGAATGACCAGGGGACCTTTACCTTTTAAAAGTCCTTTCTAGCCCTGTTAACCAGTGACCCAAGAGAGTTGCTGAATGTCAAGCACCTCTTTGGCCTGCTCCTTTCAATCTGAGCTGCGTATCAGAGACCGGCCCGAAGCCCTCAGGTCTGCGTGTCCCACCCATCTAGGATTGCCAGGTTCCTCTTTGCCACCAACGGGAGATTGTTTGGGCAGAGCCTAAGGAGGGTGGGGTTTGGAGAGGGGAGGGACTTCAATGCCATAGAGTCCAATTGCCAAAGTGGCCATTTTCTTCAGCTGAATTGATCTCTATCGGCTGGAGATCAGTTTTAATAGCAGGAGATCTCTAGCTAGTACCTGGAGGTTGGAGAGAAAAATACACCTATGCTATTAACAAGTGGTTATCAAAAAAGAATAGCACACAGCTCTCTATATATTCAAATTGCAAAAGTTACATTATCTACATAACGAACAATAATGTGTTAAAGTGAATACCACCCAAACTGTGATTAAACAAAAAACATGTAAATATAGACAGACAAAATCTTCTTTCTATGAGCATCATAAGCTTTCCTCATAAATACATAGCTTCAAAGTTTGACAATTTTAGAACATTGCATGTATGTTCTTTCATCATGCCGACAAGGCTAAAGGCAGAATTGAGTTCGTTTCACATAAAGTCTTCTCCACCAGCAGGGAACACAAGGAATGGCTTCCGGATTGTTTTGCACATTTTCGCCGCTAGGGGCTTCGTCAGCAATTTCACAGCACAATGGCTCCCAAATGCCCCGTAGGGCTAGACATGTTGGCTCAACCTCTCGGGGCTGGCAACCCTACACCCATCCCGTGATGTGCTGACCTCTACAGACAGTCTGCAAGAAGCTGCTTGAGAGCTGACTGGCCAGTGATCCACCCCAAAAACCTCCCGCTGGTGGCAAAGAGGAACCTGGCAACCCTACCTCTGAAGGTGTGGTTCATTTCCCCCACCTCACACTGTTACATAGGAAAAGAGCAGTGGCACTGCAACCTGTCTCCTACGTCTGCCTTCTTCTCCTGTCAGCAGCCTCCTCCAATTTCCCCTTCCTTCCTTTTTTTTATAGCCCCAGCTTCACACCTCAAGTTCAGCTCTGTCCTCTTCTCCCTCTCCCATAATACTCCCATAATACTTCAGGTCATCTCCTGAAGCTGGAGGGTGAGAGATTCAAAACAGATAAAAGGAAGTATCTCTTCATGCAACGCATAGTTAAATTGTGGAACTCCCTGCCCCAAAATGTGGTGATGGCTGCCAACTCGGAAGGCTTTAAGAGGGGAGTGGACATGTTCATGGAGGAGAGGGGTATTCATGGCTACTAGTTAAAATGGCTACTAGTCATGATGCATACCTATTCTCTCCAGGATCAGAGGAGCATGCCTATTATCTTAGGTGCTGTGGAACACAGGCAGGATGGTGCTGCTGCACTCGTCTTGTTTGGGGGCTTTCTAGAGGCACCTGGTTGGCCACTGTGTGAGCAGACTGCTGGACTTGATGGGCCTTGGTCTGATCCAGCAGGGCTTTTCTTATGTTCTCCTCTGTCCTTGCCCTGCCTCAAAACACCTGGGCCCACAGAGCCATTGTTCTTTTGCCCAGGCCTGCTTATTTCTGCCACACCCTTTGAGCTTCCCTGAGTCAGATTGCAAAGGCTGCCCTTGTTCCCAACCTGCTCCGCCCCTGCGAGTCTTGCTGCTGGGTCTAAGGGCTTGTCCTGCCCTGCCAGGCAGTTTGTTTCCGGGCAAACTGTTACAGTGACATTGGGCAAGTCAGACACATCCCACAAGGTTCTTATAAAACTAAAGACACTGGAACTAACTCCAAGGAAGGAGCACAAATAGAAGGAGCTAGTGTGATATAGTAGCTGACGTTTTGGAACAGGGCTGGAAAGACCAGGAATTATACATCTGCTCTTCCATGAGACACCCTGGGTCAGTCATTATGTTTCATCCTAACCCACCTTACAGGGTTGGTGTGAACATGAAACAGAAGATAAAAATGTGTGGCACTTCACTCTTCTTAAAAGAAGGGTAGATAAAATTGGGATAGATGAGCAAGTTTTAAGTAAACAAAATAAGTTACTCAGTGTATACTGCCTTTTTAGAGGCAGAAGAGACCATTTTGGAGCACACACACAAAATTGGCATCTGAAAGATTAACCAATATATGATGACCTAAGTTTTTATTAGTCAGGAATCTGGCTAATGACTGAAATACATACAGAAAATGATCCTGGTTAAAAAAGGTAAAGGTCCCCTGTGCAAGCACCGGGTCATTCCTGACCCATGGGGTGACGTCACATCCCGACGTTTTCTAGGCCGACTTTGTTTGCGGAGTGGTTTGCCAGTGCCTTCCCCAGTCATCTTCCCTTTACCCTCAGCAAGCTGGCTCCTCATTTGATTGACTTCGGAAGGATGGAAGGCTGAGTCAACCTTGAGCCGGCTACCTGAAACCAGCTTCCGTCGGGATCGAACTCAGGTTGTGGGCAGAGCCTGGACGGTAATAGTGCTGGTTGGATTGTTTCTACAGAAAATACCTGGATACAGAAAATACCTTCTGTTGGGATCGAACTCAGGTCGTGAGCAGAGCTTGGACTGCAGTACTGCAGCTTACCACTCTGCGCCAAGGGGCTCTTATTCTTCATACATTCACTTTAATAATTGTCATCGTTCTCTGCATTGAATAATTGGTGCTGCTGTGGCTGCTTGTGCTTCAGTGACTCTCAGAGCTTTAAAATCAATACCTCAAATATATTTCTGAAGCCATTGATTTTTAACATAGCATGTAGCCTATACAGCTAGGCCACAATGTACTTATACACATTGTTAAAAATGAAACTTTGTAAGATACAGGGGTAGATCCTATCTAGCACGAGTAGGGGGGTAATCATGGAAGTAAATTATGTGCGTTCTCCTCACTCTATAGCTGCTCTATTCTTTGAAATAATTCCCCCAGGGGTCAGTGGACCCCTGGAAAAAGCATGGGGGTCAAGGGGAAGTCTGCAGTAGTAGGGAAGAGTCAGCAAAAATTGTTTCCTATTTTTCACTTGTGGAAATGTCTGCAACCAGTGGCAAAAACAGGATCCACTCCATTATCCACAGCAGTGCATAAATGGAAATTTTATTAAACCATATTTATTTATTTATTTATTTATTTCATTCCATTTATAGCCCTTCCTTCCCCGGCAAAGCCAGGCTCAGGGGGGCTTCCAATACATTATAGTCAATCAAGCAACACATACAGTAATAATAATAAGATCACTCTTAGTTAAATAATAAAATCACTTCAATTAAAGTTCTCGGATTTTGTTCCTTCTTCATAACAGTATGGCACCCCCAATGTTGTTTGAATGTGAATTGCAGGAGAGATAAGAATGGGAGCCTCAAAAATGAACGACCAGGGCCATATTTATTTATTAGTTGATCCAACAAGGAAAGGAAAAAAGGAAGGGGAAAGGGGGAGGAAAGGGAGAAAGGGAAAGAGAGAAGGGAGGGAAAGGGAAGAAGGGAAAAGGGGAAAAGGTGAAAAAAGGTATTTTAAGCTATAGTCCATAAGCCTTTTGCATCCGAACAAACAACATTCCTCAACAGGAGGGGCTGTGACTCAGTGGTTGAGTGCTTTGCATATGGAAGGTCCCAGGTTCAATCCCCTGCCTCTCTAGTTTAAAAAGTATCAAGTAATAGGTGGTGCGAAATACTTTTATCTGAGAGCAGCTGTCAGTCAGAGTTAGGGCTGTCGATTTGGTTCGGCCCGAACTGAAAAACAGCCAAATTTCCCCTGATTCGGCGGTTTTTAGTTCAGGACGAACCGAACTCAAAAATGGCGGGAAACCGGGGGAGCCGAATTCAGCGAGTTCGGGAGTTCATGAATAAATTTGGCAAATTCAGGGCGTCAGTAAGCAGCATAACCGTCAGTAAGCAGCATTCTCCTCCCCCGGCCAATCGGTGGCCAAGCTGGGTGGTCTTCTGGCCAATCAGTCAGGATTGAGTACTGGAGGAATCAGCTGCTGCGCGGCCCGGCCGGGGAGAGAGAGAGAGTGAGAGAAATCCTCGTGGGGTGTGTGTGCTTGTGCACATTCGCTCCTTTCTGTGGCTGCAGGGGGTGCATTTTTTGGGGTAGAGACCCCAAACTTTCAGAGGAGCTTCAGATGAGCCTTCTTAAGAGACCCCCAAGTTTTGTAAACATTGGGTCAGGGCCCCCCGAGATATGGGCTCCACCCCTTTTCCCTCCCCCCTTTCCATTTCCATGGCTGCAGGGGGCGCTTTTTTGGGGGTGCAGCCCCCAAACCTTCAGCATAGCTTCAGATGAGCCTTCTTAAGAGACTCCCCAAGTTTTGTAAAGATGGGTTCAGTGGAGGCAGAAATATGGGCTCCCCCCTTTTCTCTTTCGGTGGCTGCAGGGGGTGCATTTTTTGGGGTGCAGCCCCCAAACATTCAGCATAGCTTCAGACAAGCCTTCTTAAGAGACCCTCCAAGTTTTGTAAACATTGGGTCAGGGGGTCCCGAGATATGGGCTTTCCCCTTTTCCCTATTGGGATGAATGGATCACCCGATCTTGTATGCATCTCCAGAGCGGCAAATCCAAGGCAAACCTCCCGTACTTAAATAGAATCATATTGGATTACCGGGTCCTGCCAGCCCCTCCTGTTGGAACAGAAGACAGCCACAGTAAGACCCCTTTGGGGGCTTTAATCTATAATTTTTCTCCTGTGTGTGTGTGTGGGGAGGGAGCAGTTTCTGTGGGTGGGGGGGGGAAGCCAAAGGGGGGTTTCGCCTGTTCTGCCTGGGGTGTGTGTGCCCCCTCGAGTCTCTCTCTCCCTGTTTTGAGGGGGGGCTTCAGTTGTGTCTCCTCAGGTTTTCCCTCATTCATACGGTAATTAGGTCTATTTTGATGCTTGCTAAAACTGGTTTTCAAATGGTGACTTAAAGAATGCATTTTCCTGGTCCTGAGTCCCATGCAAAAGGGGAAATTCCACCCCCTCCTGCTCATTATGCATAGCTAGCTGCCTCTGTCCCTTTCCATGGTTTGCAAACTCCCAGGTGTCAGGTGTTGCTTTGCATGTTTGCAAAGGTGTTGCTTTGCAGTTGTGTTGCTTTGCAGTGTTGCTTTGCAGTTGTGTTGCTTTGCAAACTTCTTAGCACCTGCCCCGCCCTTTGCATGTTTGCAAAGGTGTTGCTTTGCAGTTGTGTTGCTTTGCAGTGTTGCTTTGCAGTTGTGTTGTTTTGCAAACTTCTTCACACCTGCCCTGCCCTTGCTCTCATCAGCTGTTTGTTGGGGCTGGGAGCTTTGTGCCTGGGTGGCAAGCTCTGCTCAGAGATGCACATTAAGGGTGGGGGGGACGCCTTTCGGGGCCCATATCTCAGCCCCCCCTGACCCAATCTTTACAAAACTTGAGGGGTCTTGCAAGAAGGGTCCTTTGAAGCTCCACTGAAAGTTTGGGACCTCTACCCCCCAAAAAGCCCCCCCTGGAGCCACGGAAGGGAATGGTTGTGTTTTTAATGGCTTTATTTTCCCGAACTTTGAATTCAAGCCGAATTGCACGGACCCGAAGCGGGGGAGTTTGGACTTCGGCATATCCCGAATCCAGACGGGCCGAATTCAGCCGAATTTGAACTATACCGAATTTTTTTTCAACAGCCCTAGTCAGAGTAGACCTTGATGGACCAATGGGTTAAGCTTAGTGTGTATGCATGTTAATAAACTTTTATCTTGGGAAAACTAAGACTGACTTCATGAATTTTAAAATGATATCATTAGGCAATCTTCCTCTGATTTAATTAATATGTACTACTACAATGCATGTCCCTACAGCTAGTCTGAGAGAGGGCAATACTACAGGTGCCTATCCAAGATTGTGATCCCTCTGCCTGGTTAATAGGCTTGGATGCAAACCCATAAGTATCCTTCTTACCTGCTTCACTGCCATACTGTTCCACTCTGTTCGCCAATGAAATAATCATCTGGGTAAATCTTTGTCAGGTTCATAAATGTATTGTCAGTTTCTTCAAACAAACAAACAAACAAACTGGTGCTCAAACTTTTCCCCTTTTGAAACGAATAACTCCCTCTCTTCCTTAGAGCACCGATATTAGCAAGAACAACAGGGAAAATGGATAGATGGTTAGTTTCCCCCGACCATGTTAGTTTCCTTGGCAGCAGTGAAGGAAGGATGAAAAAAGAAATTGGAATCCCAAAACTGAGACAAACTTGGTCCATTTCGGAAAACTGGCCACACTTTGCCCCACCTTTCTGTGTAGGGCAGCCGGCGCTAAAATGTCAACAAGTCATTCCTTAATGTGTAACTCTCTACAAAAAATACTTGATCGTAGACTAAAAATGCTCTCTAGATACAATACATCAGGGCAAAATGACACATAAAACACAGGGAACAACTCTGATTTTTAATCCACTTTCCTGCATTTTTACCCACGGAATTAAAAACAAACAAACATTTAAGCTGCCTTTCTGACTTTTGCACACCAATAGTTCATATGTCATTTCCCCATGGACCTCCATGTGTACATTAGCCCCAGGATGTCTGGAAGGAAAAAAGGAAGTGGCTTGGTGGCAGAGCATCCGCTTTGCATGTTCAGTAGCAGAGTGTCTGCTTTGTGTGCAGGTTCAACCCCTGGCATTTCCAACTAAAAGGATCAGATGGTAAGTGATGGGAAAGGCCTCGACCAGTCTGAGTAGATAACACTGACCCTGATGGACTCCTGGTCTGATTCAGCATAAGGCAGCTCCATGTGATGAGAGGCTGCTGCTGATCTGAACTGGTCTTTTTGTTATTTCACATAGCCTCAGACATAATGCAAGCCTTAAGATGTCCATGGGGAGGAGCCTGCTCCATGAGCCTATCAGCCCAAACGAGTTTGCTTTTTAAAGCCAACTTTGGAGTAGATTCTATAAATTAATGAGGGCTAAAAATGCAGATGCTGCTGAAAAGTTACCCTGAGTCTAAATGCAAGCTACCTTCATTATAATAATTGAAGGGAAAAAACCCTATTGTTGTTGAACAATTCACTGAATCTGACCTAATGTCAACAACGAACTCTGTTTTAACCAGCCTTTCAACCTGTGTATCATCAGAATAATTGGTCTTTTAGATGATTTGACTAACTGACAGCTAAGCCACTAATAATTATCTGTGGCAGCATTTAGATTTTGGGCGGTTTACATTAGAACACCACACTAATGAATGTTAAGCAACAACTGCATTTGAATGCTTACATTATCATTTAAACAATCCTTTGTGGGAGGTATGACCCAACTCCCATTGCTACGCTGAAGCATCTCTTTAATTAAAGGGATAAAAAAGCAGCATGTCTCACTAGTTCCCCTTTATGCTTGCACAGTTCATTATCTGTGTAATATAAAAATTTGGTCAATTTGTTGAAGTACCATTTCAACTTTCTGACAAGCTTTCAGTTTTATTTAGGAGTCAGAATTCAGCATAATGCTTATTTAATAACTTATGCTTTCTGGGAACTTCATGCACAACCATCACCCATAGTTGACCAGCGTTGTTACGGTGACCTTCTTAATGCTTAATATAATGCTTATATTTCCATACACAAACCATATAAGGAAAGCCAGCACATTAGTTACAAATCTACAGCAGCTACCTTCTGTAAAGGACTCCCAGTGGAATGCATGTTGGAGAACGTGAAATACAGAGGTAAGTTATAAGCATTGATATTTGATGTAGCCACTGTGGCTTTTCCCAAATCTGCCTTTGGAACTGGTATTTATTTATGCTTCTAGTAGTGATGGCATTATAATCATGTAAAATATTTGTTGAGAATTGAAAGGTCAATTAATCTCCTTCTGCCTTCAAAACTGGTTTTAAGAGAAGAGGCATGCGTGCAAACACACACACACGTTTCAGATAATATCAGCTTTGAAAGTGTGGCTGCTTTGAACAACCTGCACTTGCCAGCTAAAATTATGTTTATTATATTCATTTTAGTATTTGTTGTGTTTGATGTGGTATTGCATATTCTGTTCTGCAAAACAAAGTGAAAGATCAAATTTCACAAGGATCTACCATGCTTTCTACTTTCTGCAGAAATAAGTAGTAAGCACAGGCTGTCAACTGCATATTTAAAAATGTTTACTATCTTGTCTTGCAGGATATTATCAGGAACAGTATTAAAATGTCTTATATTATCACTTATAAAAATAGATTTTATGTTGGGAAAAGAATTTCATCAGTACAATGGGATAATTGCAAACACTGAAGAGTACCAGTTGAATATATATAATTTTATTGTGGAATCTTCATATACAGGTAAAGGGGAAATTCACATTAAAGGAATAAATGAAGGTCCTTTGTAATCAAGGTAAGTTCCAAGTAAGCAATTTAATTCTATTTCTAGATTTCCTTTGAACTCAAGGTAGTTCAATTTAAACTGGTGAATTGGCAGCATTATAAGCAAAAGGGATTTCATTTTGGGCTGTTTGATTTATACTAGTAATGAATATTATGAAACATTTGTATAAAAAGACCAGCTCATGCAGTACTTCAGTTTTTGGGGTGATTAAAAATAATTTAAAAAGTTATTATTAGGTATTAAAGTAGGCTTTAATATACATTGTAACTACCCAAACAAAAAATGTTTTGCCAGTGTTACGTTTTGGGTGCAATTGTAGAAATTTGGGCTATGAATTAGAGATTGAGTGAGGAATAAACATTTCCACTGATTTAACAGGGTTTGATATAATTTTAGCTTTCCCCTGACTAGAAACATTAACTGGCAGAGATAAAGTTGTAATAAAAGTATTTTGGATGCCACTTTTGGCAGAGAAAGAGGACTACAGAATTTCCTGTCATCATAGGGTCATCGTTGGTGGCTGTCTACATACGGTTTTCTATTGCCTTGCTATCAGTGCTGAGAAAACAGATTTTGAATTGCAACCCCCTGAAAAATCAGTTTGACCACAATGGTAGCTGGAAAAAATCATGATGCATACCACCAAGAATAATTCACCACATAAAACTCTTGGGTGGGGGCACTTGAACCTGTGTTTTCCCGCTGAGGTCAGTGGAAACATGATAAAGATTACCATGTGTTTTGCGTTACTTATTTACCTCTCATGTATCTCTGGCTTACTATAGGATGAACATAATGAAATATATGGTTGATTTCTGGGTTCAAAGACTGGTAGAAGGGAAAGATGTTAGAGAAATACGCATGAAATAAGGGAGAAATAGTCTCTTCTCAAACCACAAAAATGATCAGCATGATCACCCTTCAAAACATGAAACCACAGGAACAGAACATGAAGAACTACCCCTCTGGCTGCAATGTGGGTGTTCACGCATACCTGTGTACACAATACCCCTTGGGAATCTCTACTGATTTTCTTTGGCATATCTTTCCTTTCTCTTTTCTTTTTCTTCCTAAAACATGTATTTAAATATATTTTCAAGGATTTCCTTATTTTATGTACATTCTTGGTTACTGAATGTATTTTATGGTGCTTTCTAAAGTGCCATGAGAACCAGCTGTAGCAGGGCTGGTTCTTCCACAATTAAATTATTTTTCTTTGTAATTAGCCATTGAAAACATAAAATCACACGGGGCAACAGAAATCCTTTGCAAGGCTAAACATTTCATTATGGCACACACTTTTTTAGATGAGAGATCAATCCATCAGATGCAGGCAGTGTTTGTCTGAATTGGTCCTAAAGTGAAATTGTCGTTTCCCATTTCTAAGCAGAACCTTCGTGTATTTAAAATAAGAACATAGCAACCCATTCATCCAGTTCTTCAAAGATTAAAGATTCATCCTCTTGACTTCAGTCAAAGTGGGAGTCATGTACATATAGACCAAATTCACTGCAATTGCTAATGTATTCCTTTGTATTTGGCGGGGGATTCTTGTGCTGGAAGTATGTCAACAGAGCAGCTTTCTTTTCTTTTCTTCATTTATATCTTGAATTTCTCCCTTTTGGGGACTCATAGAGGCTTATGTAGTTCTCTTCTCCTTCATTTTCTAAGAACAGTCAATCTAAATGACTAGCAAATTAGGGAATCCACTCTGCAGGAAGCATAAGAAGATTGCAGTTCACTGGTATAATTTACAAGTTGACTAAGTTCCCCTGTGGAGGAAGAGTAATGATGGAAACTTCTTGGGATATTTGGGGTTATATCCAACTAACTGTGAGTGGTTCTCTGCTAACATTTCCCACTGCAGCCTACCATTTCCCACTGCAGCCTACCATTCCCCTCAGATGCTTCTCTCAGGTTCAGAGGACTTCCAGAAATATCTTCAGTAGGTGGGCAAAAATTGGCGCTCCATGCCAGCAGAAGTGTCCTCCCTCCAGTAGGAAGCAACCATTGTATGCAACCCTTGGAAGCCAGCTTGCATGGCTCTTCTTGTCTTCCCCTTCTTTTCATGCAGCTGTGTGATGTGGCTCTCATTGTGGGCGAACAGGAAAGTGCAATGCAAACTGTCTTTGCAATTATTTTGATGCTGATTCTTGCTTTTTTTGAGATGTATTTAATCATAAGAAACAGCAAAGGAATAGACATGACACTGTAACTGGGTCAAGAACTGCAGTCTCATTAACTTAAAAAAGATTTACGACCAGTGCTGGCATTTAACTACAACAACAAATTCAGATCCTCCAGTGCGGGTGCTTGTGCTACTGTAGATGAAGTGGCCTAGGCAATACTGTCTACCTCTTCCTACATGTGGATGAGTCTGTTCTAGCTCAGGATATATTGTACCTCACCCATACAATTTATCCTAGCCTTCACATTCAAGCTGACTTAAGAAAGACCTATTGGAACCACCAATTCCTGAGCTACCGGAGTGGCCCCTAGTCTCCCTGGCCAGTCTCTCTGGCCCCCAGTCTCCCTAGCACATAGGATGTTTTAGAAGGGGAAGGCACCAGGAGAGGATGGGATCCCCCCTGCATTTCTTAAGGAACATGAGGATTGGTGGGCCCCCTTCCTGACAGCCTTGTTTACATACACTGATGCTACCGGCCCCATTCCTAAAGACGGGGGATGGTGGTGGTGGTTACATTTTATAAGAAAGGGAGGAGAGATAAGCAGCAAACTGCAGGCAGATTAGCTTATTAAGCATTATCGGCAAGTTATATGCCAGGCATATGCTTGATAAGTAAGTTGCGTGGTTAGATCAGGAGAAGGTTATTGTGCAGGCCCAGGTGGGTTTTAGAGAAGGTAGAGGTACAATTGAGCATTGTCTAATTCTTCAACACCTAATAGAAAAATATAGTGCTAAGAATTTGACCTCGTTATATGCCACCTTTGTAGACTTCAAGGCAGCTTTTGATTTGATCTCAAGGTCCCGGTTATGGGCCAAACTGGAAGCTTCTTCCATGGACAGGAGGCTCCTTTTTCCTATATGCACTCTGCATGCATAGACGGCAATAAGAGTAAGGTACAACTGAAATGGGCACCTTACAGAACCAACTGAAACATTTAAAGGAGCCAGGCAAGGCTGTCCCCTAGCACCTATGCTTTTTATATACTACATCAACAGTCTGGCTTGTTGCCTGAATTCAGTTGCCTTTCATCCTCCTAAACTGGCTCTTCAAAATATTCCAATCCTCCTTTACGCGGATGATGTTGTTATTCTACCTGCTTAGCTGATTATTGTATTAGGGAATTTCTCACATTAAATGATAGGAAAACTAAGGTGATGGCCTTAGGCAGACACAGAAGGAAAGGAGCCCTGTTTATAGACAGGAAAAGAATTGAACAGGTAAAGGCCATTAGATACCTGGGGGTGACTGTTCAGGCAAACAAACTACAATCAGAACATCATAAACAGGTTGCAAACCTTGCCAAAAGATCGTCACACAATATTCTAAATTTTTCGCACCAGGGGAGCCTATTTTGTTCCAGCTGCCCTTAGACTGTTTCAGGCTAAATCAATTAATCAGATGTTATATGGGACTCTTTTGGGGTCACCTTCATCTAGTTATTTACTGATGGAGCGAGTTCAATATAAGTTCCTCAGGGCAGTACTCAAAGTTCCACCTTGTGTATCAAATTTGTGGGTGCGCCTAGAAACAAGTATGTTAAAGATGGAGTCTAGGATTGGCCTCTCCTTCTCTGGTTGAAGGTGCATGGGGTAACAGAGGGGCTCCTGCCATTACTTCTCCGTGATAATTTTAAATCTAGGTGGTAGAAGCAGACTGAACAGAGAATTAGAGGCCTTGGCTTCTCCTCCCCCTCCCTGTTGGAACTGAATAGAGATCAAGCAAGGTACATAATTAGACAAAGGTTTTTTGATATGGAATGTCAAAATGAGCTCACGAATTCCCCAGCTTTTTTGGCTCCTGTTAGAAATAGATGTATTCAAGCTCCAGCAGAGTACCCATCATTCTTAGAGCTGAACAAGTAAAGGCGATCCATTAAACTAGTGAGATGCTCCACTTTACCATTGGCGATTTTACAAAATAGATATAAGAAGCTTCCGAGAATGGAATGGGTGTGTCCTTGTAAGTCGGGGGAATTGGAGTCTATTTAGCATGTTTTGGTCAGGTGCTCTTTTTATGAGGAAGCTTGTTGTAAGTTAATCATTCCCCTGCTCAGCCAATTTACAGTCAATTCAGAGGAAGAGAGAATTAAGAGTCTTCTCTGGGAAGGGAATGTCCAGATAGTAAAACAGGTAGCTAAATTTTGTGCACTTGCAAATAAAGTTCACTGTCTAAAGTTGGGTTATGGCAATTAGATTAAATTATATTTGGTCAATTTGAGTTTATTATAAATTATTCAGAAATTTTAATCAGATATGTTTTTGCTAAATTGTTTGTAATTTTTTATCTTTGTATAAACGATACAAGTGTTTTACTGGTGTATGCTGAATTAATAAATCTGAATCTGCGCTACTAAGTGGTGTGAAGGTATGGTGAACTGACATCCCGGTGGATTCTGTTACAGTTGCCCTGGATGCAGAATTCTGGAAGACTGATCTAAAGAAAGCCACTTTCACAGGGCAAACAGTGGTTCCAGCAGTTTATCTATGTTACCTGTTTTAAATGCCTCTACCCACACTGACTCTCCTGGTTGAAGCTTGTTTTAAGATACAGTAGATGGTAACAAGAACATACTACACCATGGGGGTCACCTATAATCTGGTAGAATGGAGCAGGAGAAGAAAACCCTTTATACCAGCAGCCAATTTTGAGCAAAAAAAAAAAAAAGGGGGGGGGAATGATAACATTCATACCTGGTCCCAGAAATAACAACCAGAATATCCCCATGCTGCACTGGGAGGAGGGAGGGTGTCTGAGCCACAGCCGAAAAGTGGCACAGTGGAGTTCTGGGTTTAAATAATCCACCTGTGCTGGTCTCCTCATTGGCTGTCAAGAATAAGACTCATCTCATTGCCTGACCTTCCCAGTCAGCTGAGTGTATATAGGCTATCTCTGCAATATCTGCTCTGTAGGCTGACAGGCTGAGGTGTTTTGTATTGTACTGTCTTCACAGTTCAACAAAGGCAGTGGGAGGGTGAGAGAGTGAATAAATAATGTCAGAGATAGAGACACTGTCTAACCAGCAGTTATAGTGATCTTGTTGCCAAACAGGATTGTGCTGCTAAATATCTATGCACAGCATTTCTGCTAATCATTTTACTGTCTATTTATTGTTTCTGTAATCTGCACTGTGGGATGTGGAAAGGTATAGTATAGTCCAATCTCATCAGATCTCAGAAACTAAGCAGGGGTGGTACTTGGATGGGAGACTACCAAGGAAGAATTTGCAGAGGAAGACAATGGCACATCATCTCTGCTTCTCACTTCCCCTGAAAACCCTATGGTTGTGACTTGATGGCACTTTACATACACAATCTGCCTTGCAATTAGCTATTGCTACTGTGTGATAGAGCTGTGTGTGGGAGAGTGCTTGGGAATTCTATACTAGCCCTGCCTGATGTCTTGGTTTGACAATTGCAAAGTTTTCAATGCTTTTCTATGGAGGGGGGGTGACCTCTTCGGGGGCCCATAAAATTGTTCCCCTGTGCCAAACTTTATCATAACTGGAAGCAAGCACTTCCTGAGCCTTTGGAATGATTGCAGCAGTGGTAGAGGTAGAGGTAGCCTGACACCACACCCTTACAACTATCAATAGCCACATGGAAGCAGTGCACTCCAAGTTAGCTGTTTCTTCTGAGAAGCACCCTGACTCACAATATGGTTTAAAAAGCAAGAATTTTATTAAGGAAAGGCAAGCAATGGAGCCTGGGGTGTTGGGGAAGATATATGGAGGGGCAGACGTGCACCATGCAGATTTCAGACTAACGATGTTCAATTCATTCTATATTTAAATATTTGGATGCCGCTTTTCTCTCCAGAAGGACCAAAAGAGGCTCACAACAGGAAAAACAAACTAAACCAACATAAATAAACCAGTATGCCCACGGGATATTAGGGACCCTCTCTGCAGATGCTGCCACCAAGACATGGCATTCCAACATTTCCCATGGATTTATTTTCCATTTTTTTATTACGCTGACCCCGCCACTCTTCCCAAATCAGCTTATTTGTGATTTTACAGTAGGCTTGCCAGGCCCGGTCTCCAAACAGCAGGAGACTGGGTGGGGTGGGAAGTTTTTGTTGATTGCTAGAGATGCCTTCTCTAGAAATCACCAAAATCTCTATGGTTTTACCATAGGGTTTCTGGTGATTCCCCAGAGAGGTGTCACTTCCAGGTTTTGCCATAGAGTTTACCCTCCAAAACAGCCATTATCTCCAGGGGAACTGATCTGTGTAGTGTAGAGATAGGTTATAATTCTGGGAAGTCTCCAGGCCCCAACTCGAGGTTTGCAACCCTTTTCTTAATGAGTATGAAATCTTTTAAAAATCAGTTTGCCTTCATAAGCCATAGTGGGTTAAAAAAAGCCGGTATGAAAGGGAACTAAGTGAAAAAGCCATTTATGGATTCAGAGGTTCACGGAAAGCATAGCAATGATATGCCCCAAGGCAAAGCAAATGCTATCGCACAAAGGGGAATCACAAGAAACAATTGCAAAATATCTTTTAGATTTAATATCAAATTTGTATAACCAATTACTTTTTAGCTATTATAGTTGACGATATAGTAAATGATACAAGTATAATGCAATAGCTATCAAGTTTCGCAATGTTGTTAATTTGTTTGTGGGGTGAGAGTAATTATATATAGCTTCTGTTTTGTTTAAAGAGTGGCCATTTTTGCATGGTAATTAGCAGTGTGTTCCAGGCTGAAATGCCCTGCATGTTTTTTTGAATTTTTCACGCTGAACCGTCATTCCGGAAGGGACTGCGGAGCTGGCGCATACCTGCTTTGCATTAATTAAGAACCCCTATAATGCAACCTTTTGTATTTGCTCCACTGAAGCCCAGAAGAATCCCCTGAAGGAACCATGCAAAACAATAGCGGCACATTAGCTATGCACATGCTAATGGCTATGCAAACAGGAAAGAAGGAGCAGGCAAGTGGGGGGGGGTGGAATTTCTCCTTTTGCGCTGGGACCATGAATAGGCATTTTTAAAGTCGCATTTAAAAAAAGAGCTGTGAGTGAGCATCAAAATTGACCATGCAAAAATGGCCATTTATTTACTTTTAAGATTTCAAGATTAATGCTAGATAGTATAAAATGATGCATCTCTGCTCATAGGGTTGTGGATGAAGATCTTGTTTCAGGCATGGAGCACTGATTATGTATATGGAGTGTGTGTCATATGTTGTATGTGTTGTTTTATGTTATTTGGGAAAATTAATTAAAAAAAGGAATGCTTAATGATAAGTTTGTGTATGGGTGATACTTAATTTCATGATGCATTCTTAGATGTATACATTTAATTTTCCAATAAAAATTGTTTTAACCCCCCCCCCAATTGCAAAATATTATAAACTCCAACGGGAGACCAGTTGAGATGGTCAGTGCCTCATGAGAACAATTGGCTTTCCAGTCTTAAACTCACTGGCCCTGACTGAGAGATCCTTGTACACTGCAAAGCACATGTGACGAACACAGCCAAGTCCATCCACTTTTACCTGTTTTGGCAATTTTCCTTGTGTTGTGGATTTCCACAGCAAAAATATATTCGTGCCCACTCATGCCACTCCAACGTTTCACAGGATACATTATCTCCCTGCTGGATTGTCAGTTGACACTTTCAGCTTTGAAGACACCAATTGTCTGTTTGGAGTAGGGCTGCCAACCTCCAGGTACTAGCTATTACAACTGATCTCCAGCGATAGAGATCAGTTCACCTGGAGAAAATGGCCACTATGGCAATTGGGCTCTATGGCATTAAGTCCCTCCCCTCCCCAAACCCCACCCTCCTCAGGCCCCACCCCCAAAACCTCCCACTGGTGATGGAAGGACTTAGTTTGGAGGTAGAAGTGAATTATTGTAATCAATCTGCCCACCCTTGTAATGACTGGTCAGAGCAGTGGTAGCAAGTGGAGGAAGTGTAGCAGTGGAAGAAGAAGAGTTGGTTTTTATATGCCGACTTTCTCTGCCACTTAAAGGAAAATCAAACCGGCTTACAATCACCTTTCCTTCCCCTCCCCACAACAGACACCCTGTGAGGTAGGTGGGGCTGAGAGAGTGTGAGTAGCCCAAGGTCACCCAGCTGGCTTCATGTGGAGGAGTGGGGAAACAAATCCAGTTCACCAGATTAGCCTCCGCCGCCCGTCGGGGAGGGGCCTTGGCTCAGTGGTAGAGCATCTGCTTGGCATGCAGAAGGTCCCAGGTTCAATCCCCGGCATCTCCAGTTAAAGGGACTAGGCAAGTAGGTGCTGTGAATAGACCTCTGCCTGAAACCCTGGAGAGCAGCTGCCGGTCTGAGTAGACAATACTGACTTTGATGGACCAAGGGTCTGTTTCGGTATAAGGCAGCTTCATGTGTGCTCATGTGGAGGGGTAGGGAATCAAACCCGGTTCTCCAGATCAGACTCCACCGTTCCAAACCACCGCTCTTAACTACTACACCATGCTGGCTCTCCACGCTGGAGAAAAATACATGTGGATCTGATCCAGCAAAGAGCACTGTGCTCACAATCCCAGCTAGTGGATGTGGCAGAAAAAAAATTGCTTATGCTGAACCCAGTTTTATAGGGTGGTCTAGAGACAGACATTTGTTCCCATACTGAGACTGCTAGACAAGGGCAATTTTCTTGGAAACAAATCCTTGAAAGTAATGGGATTTAACCACTAGAAGCAAATGTAGGCAGATCTTAAATATCCCCCCTAAAACAAAAGTTGCTTCTCTTATTAAAACACTTTAGTAATTTGAAGCTTCAGTTTTTCCATGCAGACGCCTTGCATCAAATGTCATCCTGACAAACTCAATTGACCATAATAGTCAAAATTGCTGGTCATTAATTTACTTTCATTTTTTGCGTGTGAAAATCTGAACCTGCAAAAGTGCCATTATCAGTTATAGTCCATTTGAACTGACCTAATTAACTTTAGCAATGTGTGACCAACCAACATTGCGGGGAAAAGAAACGTGGGTACATGCTGTGGACATAATTGGATATGATGTAAATACCAGAGTCAGCCTGATAACATGCTGTTGATTGAAAAGACTCTTCAGGTAAAGAACTATATTTTTATTAGACTTACCTGTCAGACATTTTGGGGGAAAAATACAATAAGAATTCCTCTTACAATGACAAAAAAATTATCTTGTTTAGGAAAATGGAGAATAGGCTGAAGAATAAGAGAAAGAAAACCAATTAAAACTGAATCCATAGGAAGAAGTCATGCTAGATCTTGTCCGTAAACTTTTAAATATGACCCACCAGTGCAAGGTAACAGATTTGTGTTCATCTAACAGCAATCGTTTCAGCTCAACACAACAAAACCAGAGTTACAGAACAGGACGTTTTCTATCAGACTGACTCTAAATTTTAATTTTAGTGTTGACTTTTCCTCAGTACAGGAGCCATATGACTTTCTTGTTTAAACTGATGGGCAGTAGATGCAGTACAGGAAAGAAAGCACTTCTTTAGATAATGTGAAATGACTTTGGAACTCACTGCTGCAGGATACGGTGATAGCAGCTGACCTTAAAAGCGGATTTGACAAATTGATGGCAGCTAGAGGCACCATTATATTCAATTCTGGACATGAGTCCAGATGTGGATCATTAAACTCATACATTAAGGCCATGTACCCAAACGGGAGTTCTTTCTACAAACTTTGGAGAAACCCCTAGGAATTCAGAAAAAAAATCTTAAAATTTATAATGGGTGTGGTTTTTTTTTTTAAATGCAGAAATCTCACAGGAGTTCCTCATAAGAAGTCAGCCTAGGCAACTCTGGTAATCCAAAATGATTGCTACACCTTCACTTCATCACTGGAAGCCAATTGGGAAATGAAGGTGCGGTTAGACAGGCAAGATACGGAAAGGAAGAAAAGGAAGATGGGGATGGATGGGAGGGTGGAAAGAAAAATAGTGCAGAATGGGAGAAATGAGGACTGGAAGAAATCAAGAGAGCAGAACAACAGAAACACTGAAAGTAGAAAGGGGGGAGTGGCAGATGAGATGAGACATATAGGTGGGTGGGAAGGAGCCAGAAAAAGGAACAAACCTGTGGGGACAGCAATGGGAAGAGAAGGAGGGGAAACGGAGATAGGTGGGGAGGATAATCAGCTGGGGGGGGGGAGATGAGGTTCTCCCATGAAACCTTGTGGGGCCACACTTGTTAATATCAATTAACTATGAAATCTGAATGGGACTTCCATGAGCTGGAGGCAGTTTGATTGCCAGTTACTGAGGGCAGGTAGCAGCCATGGTAGGCTTTGGCCTTTGTACACTTGGTGAGTGTCTTGCTGATGGTCATCCACTGTGGTATACAGGATTTTGGACTAGGTTGTTCTAATACAGAAGGGCTCTTCTTACGTTCTTATTTGACAGATGTGCTTGCTGTTATCCATAAAGTAATACTTCATTATTTTATTTATGCTAATATACATTATTTGCATGCACAGTAAATAAGCTTATTTAAACAGGCAAGGACAATTCTGAAAAGAAATGAAAAATCTCATATCCTGAACAGGATGCAGTTATCAGAGCTGGGTGACCTCTTCGAAAATAGAAAAGAAAAAGTATGTTATTTGCAAGGCATTATTCACAAGAGGCAAAAGAAAGGCCATTCTTCCTACTCCTACTGTAATATCAACAGCGTTCTTAAAGTGTCAGGAGATAAGTGCATTTTAAAAAGCTTGTACATGTGTTCCTGTACTAAAATGTAGGTGGCAGTATCTTACCACAGACTGCCTTTCTTCTACAAGAACTATATCCCAGTCTGCTAATTGAGACTCTTAAGGAAAAATCTTAACTTTAACTTCTTAACATTGAGGAGCCCTGCTGTAAACTATTGATGTTGCAGAATTTTTTTATAACCTGTTTTGAAATACAAATTTCCACAGCTCATAACACTTGGCTGGATTACAAACCACTCATTATTTCCCCAAGAAGTTCTTTTCCAGCTTAGAATGCAGCTGAGCTTTGGAGCATATACAGGAGCCCTGGTATATGTAGTTTTCCAGGGTGCCTGAATTTTCAGCAGTGGTGTTAGTTGCCTTGAAAACCACATATCCAGGAATTCTTGTTCTCGAAACACAACTGTGAGCATGCTCAGCAGCTTCACAGGTGGGTGAAGCCTTGGAATGTGTAACTGCCACGGTGCCTGGCATCCTTACTTAGGTGTCCTGGAAAGCTACATTTCCCAGAGTTTCTAACACCTGGGATGCTGCTATAGAATGGGGCCAAAAACCTTTCCTGATTAGTACGATTCTGATTTTGGAAAAGAAGAAGAAGAGTTGATTCACTGCTTAAACTGCTCCATTTGTGGAGGGTGTGCTGACTCTCACTTTCATCCATTGCTGCCTCATGGAGGTAACAGGCCTATCTCCAGCACCGTGTATGATTCTTGCATATGCAAATCCAGAAGATACAGAAGAAAAGAGTTGGTTTTTATATGCCGATTTCCTCTACCTTTTAAGGAGAATCAAACTGGCTTACAATCACCTTCCTCTCCCCAGGGCTGGATTAACCATTAAGCCAAATAAGCACTTTCTTAGGGCATCAAGGGAAGGGAGGCACCGCAGAAATTTTCCATTGCCGGATTTACCATGGGCCATATGGTGCAAAACTGCAAATGGTGCAGCTGAACCAGGGGCCACAAAAAGTAGGAGAAAACTTGTCAAATGTAAATAAAGTGGAAGTATACAAAAATAAACATTATTTTCCATCTTACTGTAAGTTGTGTTTCATTTTGAAAAATAAAATTTTGTTTGATGGTTTATTATTGTTTACATTTTGAATTACCTGTATATGGGGGCACCAACATCTTTTAAGGGCTTAAGGCCTCTAAAGGTCTTAATCTGGCCCTGCCTCTCCCCACAAGAGACACCTTGTGAGGAAGGTGAGGCTGAAAAAGTTCGGAGAGAACTGTGACTAGCCCAAGGTCACCCAGCAGGCTGCATGTGGAAGAGTGGGGAATCAAACCTGGTTCTCCAGATTAGAGTCCACTGCTCTTAACCACTACACCACACTGGCTTGTAACAACTTGTCTTAGCGGAGCCCGTTCTGAATTAAGGGAAGGGAGTTTGTGCATGACTACTGTTGATGGAGCATAAAACATCTTCACTGTTGAGTAAACAACTTTCGCAGGCAAGAGGAGAAGTTGAGGAGGAGGCCATAGTGCAGTGGCAGAATGTATGGGAAAGATCCCAAGTTCAGTCCCTCCTTGACACCTTTGCTTGAAAATACCTCATGTAAGGGCAGGGAAGAGCTGCTTTGAGAGCTGCTTCACTTGGAGGAGATGCTACTAGGTCAGGTAGCCGGGCAGCTTAATGTAAGGCAGCTTCATAGGTACTAGTAATACCAGCTGGAAAATCATTCTAGAAAAAATCAGTGGCTATCTAGAGCAACACTGTACATTTCTGCCATGGTTTCTTATGGGTTAATAGCAAAGCGGAACAAAATTATGACCTGTACAATTTCGTTCCTGTTATAAATTACGACAGGATTGGTTGTGTTCTCTTAACTAAATATAGTTTCCACAGAGCTGATAATACATAGCCTGAGCCATGAATGCTGCAAAAAAGGTTTCCCCTCCCCAGACAACTAATTATAACATCAAGTGGGAAGGTGCTCACAATAGACTGAATGAGAAAAACTAATCCAATAATTATATAAAAGAGTAGGTGTTAGCTTCTGGTCTGTTCCAGTGGTGGTGGTAGCCGAGGGAAGCTTCAAAGTAACAATAAATATCCAGCCATTCAAGACATTTTATCCGCCTATTCATATTTCACAGCATTACAAAAATC
Organism: Euleptes europaea; assembly: GCF_029931775.1. Taxonomy (NCBI): domain Eukaryota; kingdom Metazoa; phylum Chordata; class Lepidosauria; order Squamata; family Sphaerodactylidae; genus Euleptes; species Euleptes europaea. The sequence goes on from NC_079321.1 coordinate 59,612,182, forward strand.
CAGTAGATTTAGTCTGCTTTTCAATTATACCTGCCACTTACGCACGTACCGCAAAGCCTTTGGTACAGTTGTTGTGGTCAACAAAAGACAATGAATAGGTTTTGAAAAAGCTGTGGATGAAATACTGTTACAATAGGCGTATGTAATCAGAGGTAATCACCTTCAACTAGAAACCTGAAGCTATCAAATGAACAGGAACACATGGCAGCTTTGAAGTCCATTTTTATGCAAAGATCAGATAGCTCTGCCAAATTTTATCCTTCACAGGTTTGAAGTGTAAATGTACATCAATGCACTGTCAAAAAAATGGCTTGCTATCCCCTTCTCTGCTCTTGCATAATTAAAAACAACAACAATTGGTTCCGGTTTGGGGGCACTAATGAATTTCACTGACTTTTTTTTTTAACCAGGAGAATTATGGCAAAATCCTAAGCATGTATATTCAGAAAGAAATTCCACTGAATTCAATATGACTTACTCCCTAATATCTATGTTTAGGGTTGCAGCCTTAAGCAGAGAAACACTAAGCACACCTATTAGGGGCAGTCCCATTGAGTTCTGAAGGAATGAGTAAATGTGCGCAGGAAGAGTTTTGGAAACCATTTCAGAGTGTTTCTGATGGATTACTACTTTGGCATTATTTTGAATGGAAAATTATATTGGGTTTAGCAGGACATTCTAGACTGAAATTAGAAAACAAAACGATGTTATTTCTTATGGTATGCAGTGAACACCCAAATTCTAACTTTGCTGTTCTCGAACCACTGGTTTGCAAGCAGTTTTCCTATTGCCAGAGATGGAATGAGACGTTCTGGGAGAGCTCTGCAAACTTTTCCAGACAAGGTCAAAGCCCTGGCTGTATGTGTGGCAATTGGACATCATGGCTGTATACACATACAGTGTATATTGTAGTTACATTTGTCAGAAGAACAGGTCCTATATGCTGCCACAGTGTGTACATTCTCTATTATTTTTTCTGAGTATATTTTACTTGACAATATTTTAATACATTTATATTTGAAGCTAATGTTTTTGATGGAATATATTTGTGCAAGGGTGCTTTTTGTTTTTTTTGGATGCTCTACTTTGTAAATAATTGCAAGGAGTCTGAACCCCAAGGTAACTAGGCAAAATGGCTTCCTTGAGAGAGAGAGCTGATGACTTCATTCTGTCTCCTCTGTTTGCAGGACCTTCAGGTGGAATGCCCCATCCATCTCAGTGAGCTCCACAGAAAACCTTTCTATCTAGTAGCTGAACTCCTCTTCCAACTCAAAGGTCTTTTATGCATGGGTTGGATCTCCCTGCTTGGACCTGGGTTCATTGCATATTAAAGTAACCCGGGTTGGGGGAAACTGTATGCATTGGCTTGAATGATCAGGGACGAAACTGTGTGCTAATTGAACCATGAATACAGAAAAACAGACTCCCATGCTCAAATCAAGTCCCACCCCTTTAAATGTTGCTCTGTAATTGGCATACTTTGCAGTGCTCCCCGTGAGAGAAGATTTCCTTTCCCCCAAACCCAACTGCCACATAAAAAAGCATTTTAAGAACAAAAACCAAAAAATGGAGCTACCTGAAAGAAGGGGGAGGGAGAAATCTAAGCCTTGATTAAAAAAAGTCTTTCTTTTGCTCAGAAAGAGCTCTGAGGTAGCAGGAAGCAGGAAGCACTTTAATCCCTGCCTCTTTACCCACTGCTTTGTGATTGGCTGTGAGAGAAGCCAATCTTCTGTTTTCCCCTGTTTAACCATTGGCATGCTGCTTTGAGGAGGGGGTTGGAAAAGGGTGGGGCATGATGGCGTGGGGAAGCTCAACCTGAGAACCGAGTATGCACGCTCTGTGACTCCAGAATGAGCCAGGATGAACAGTTTAATTTGGGCCAGAAGAGGAATGGGAAAAGCCGGGTTTGTTTTGCGTTGAAACAACGTTGAGCTTCCAAGGATTGAAATATAGTGCATACTGAAAAATTTGATCCTGGCTGAAATGGGGAATAAAGGAGGTTAAAGCAACCATGCATAAAACACCAAAGATTAGGGGATGGTTTGGCTTTCCCCAATGCCTCCCATGGTTTCTTGCCACATAGTCAATTACCAACTGTCCTCTGTGTGTCAATTCAGGCTAATTTTAATCATGCCAGTGATACACAAATGAATTAAGAAAGTTCAGTTATTATAAATTCTACACTAGATGGCAACCTATAAATTCCTTGAGAAAATGGATACTGAGTACTGAACTGGGTTTTGTTTTGTTTTGCTGTCAAGTCACAGTTGACTTATGGCGACCCCATAGGGTTTTCAATGCAAGAGACCTTTGGAAGTGGTTTGTCCAGTGGCAGACCTACATTTTTGGGACCCTGAAGCTTTAACTGTTATGGGGGCCCCTTCGCAACCAGCAACAATAGGGCCACATCCAACAAGGTCCAAAGGGCCCGGCTGCCCTTGCAAGGAACTCGAGGCCCAAATGGTGGAGAACAGGGTGGTGGGGTGGAGTCCTTGAAAATGGGCCATACAATGAGCCCCTTCTCACCAGCAATGAGGTTGGAGTAACCGCTGTTATCTTATTCGATGGGGTTGCTCTATGGCAGATGTATTGGTTCATTCTCTAATAGACAGGTAGAAGGCCATCAGAGGGGGCTCGTTAGGATAAAGAGGTGAAAATCTGATTTTTGGTGTTAAAATGCATCCTGAATTGAGAATTCAGATGTCTTTTTATGGTTCCAATTGGCTCTAGCCTAAGGGCTGAGCTATAGAACTATTAAGCTGTGCACCAACAAAGGATTCGAAGATCCAGCTGCCAAAATATAGGCTATGAATAGATTCTGGTGAGCTCAGCAAACCCATACAGCTGGGGGTTTGGGTGCTGCAAGCCCCCAAGAAAATTTTGAAATTTGACCAACTACAGGGATATTTTGAGGCCACATGAAAAGGGTATTCGAGCCTTATTTTGATAACAAACACTTAAAAAAACTCCATTAATTTTGTTGAAAAATGCACTTATATAACAAACAGTTGCTCCCTCTGGGATTAGGAGCCCTAAGCTTAAAGCTTCATTAGTTTCATAGCAGATCCGCCACTGGGTTTGTCATTGCCTGCCTCCACATCACCCCAGTATTCCTTGGAGGTCTCACATCCAAATACTGGCCAGGGTCAGGGCTGAGAGTGTGTGACAGGCCTAAGGTCACCCAGCAAGTTTCCATGGTGCGAGTAAGGATTCGAACATGGGTTTCCCAGGTCCTACTCTGACACCTTAACCACTACACCATGCTGGCTGTCCTGACAGAACATATTAGGTTTGGTACCTGCTGGTATTTCATTTCAGCACATGTATTTACAGGCTTGAGTTCAAGCAGGCAAGTATATAATCTTGAATTTATTTGAAACATTTCTGGCTAACAAGAGTCAACATGAAATGTTACTGCTAATGAGTTTCAAAAGGATTCCATTATTCCCATTCTACAATTTTAGAAGATAACAATGAAATGTACTGAGATAGAAAAATCTTAGATAATAATATAATATAAATAGAAAGCTGGACTAGATAAAACCAGCTGAACACTAGTCTGTCCTCAAGACCTAACGGGGAAGTAATAACAGGCTTTTGAATATGTTGCAATTTCTTTTGGCAGATATGCCTTGGACAATTCCATACCCACTGAAGAACCATTAGAACTGATCGGTCATTTAATCTATTTCTGAAACTGCATCTCCAAGGGGGAATTTGAAATATCTAGATAAGATATTATTTCTGGTTTACCTATAGCTGGTAAAAACTGGAAAATTGTCCAACGGGCACCATGAACTATGGTGAAATTCCAGATAACTTCATTATGCCTGTATGTGTTCATGTGTATGAAGCAAATATTCTGAAAGTAGATTAAAATATCCGCTGGAGGTTTCATTCTCCCAGATGAGCAGTCTCTGATTTTATTATATTAATTCCATACTTGTCCTTGCTGGTAGGGCATAAAAATTCAACAGGACACAGTGTTTGTGTGTACGTGCGCATGGAGATATCTAGGTTTCTCACAGAGCATGAAATAATGATGCTTAGAAATCCGATCTCATAAAAACAACCCAATGGTTTAGTACAAACCAGAGACTTGGTTTTCAGGAAAAGGCAAATCAATCTGAAGTAGCTTTATTTTTGCAGCATTCACCATGACTTTTCATTAAGATGAGTTTGTTTTATATTTCAAATGAGTTTTATTTTATTGTCAAAAGACTGCTTAAAATTTTGTCAAAAGAAGCAAAATGGTCATGATCTAGACAAAGCACGATTTTTTAGATTTTAGTTATTAATATGGAAAAGCCATTAAAATATTAATATCGATTATAAGGTAGAATTAAAATATACAGTATCTAAAACTATAGGATATATAATTCTTAAATAGATAAATTAGGTTAAAACTTCAGATTAAAATAACATTTTCCATTTTAGGTTAGATTGCCAAGCCCCGCTTTATCTGACGAATCTTGTATATTGTAGCACAGAATTTAGCTACTTGTTTCATCGCCTGGGCTGACCCTTCCCATAGGAGATTCCTCAACCTCCCTTCCTCAGAGCTGTCCTTTGTTAGATTAGGGAGAGGGGAAATTAGCCTAAGTCTTGCTTCCTCATAAAAAGAGCATCTGAAGAAAACATGCGCAACAGACTCGACTTCACCCGACTTACAGAGACACTCCCATTCTGATCTAGATAACCTTTTGAATGTGGCTTCTAGAATCGCTGAAGGTAGGACAGCACTTCTGGCCAATGAAGAAGCCCTTCTTTCTTTCTTTGTTTCCAGGAATGACAGGTATTCTGCTGGCGCTAACACATATCTGTTGCTGATTGGGGCCAAAAATGTCGGAGAGCTCACAAGCTCATTTTGGCATTCAATATCAAAGAGCCTCTGCCTAACTAATTGCTTTGCTTGGTCACCGTTGTGCTCTAACAGAAAGTGGGTGGAGAATCCCAGACTTTTGACTCTCCTCTCAGTCTGTTGCCACCATCTGGATTCAAAATCATCACCAATGAGTAATGGCAGAAGGCCTTCAGTTGCCCCCAGCATTTTCAGCCAAAGATAAATGGAGAGACCAATCCTAGCCTCCACCTTTAACATCCCGGTCTCCAAACGCACCCAGGAATTCAATATGCATGATGGTACTTGGAGTATTGCTCTGAGAAATTTAGCTTGGACCCGTTCCAGTGGGGCATAACTGGACACAGAGGAACCCAGTAAGGTTTCGTACAACATCTGAGTGATAGATTTTGCCTGAAACAATCTAAGGGCAGCTGGAATAAAGCAGGCTGAGGCTCCCCTTGTACGAATTTTTTTTTACTATATTATGGGACGATCTTTCAGCTACATTCGTGGCCTGCCTATGATGTTCTTTTTTAGACCATTCGATTGAAAAGTCACACCTAGGTATTTGATGGACTGTACCTGTTCAATTCTTTCCCCTTTTATATACCAGGCCTAAGAACTATCAATTCCCATTAATTTTAGTGAGAAAGTTAAACTCATGAACAAACACCACAGAATGAAGAAGACACAAGAGAAGAGTATGGGTTAAAATAGGTTTTATCAAAATTCTGACCTGCTGTTAACTTATTAAACATCTCATTAGTATCCTGCCCATTCAAGGTGAAATGGAAATGAAATGGCACCTTAAAGACTCACAAAGTTTATTCGAGCATAAGCTTTCGTGCTTTGTCTTTCATCACCTGCAGACAACCTGTGCTGACATGCGATTGGTCACACCAGCTTTCTCCTATGCTAAGGTTCAGTTGATGCTGCCCAGCACTAAGACAATCTTGTCCCAGACCCCTCTAGCCATAACAGGTGATAAACTTCATCATTAAACATCTCAGGGTGCTCACCTAATTTCACTACTTATATCACAGTGACCCAAGATATTCCTGCCACAGGAGGGAGATAGTCCACCTTATCTCTCTGCTCCCATGTGCCAACATTAAAGACATACAGCTCAACATGCAGATCAGTCAAGACTGCACGTCACATGCCTAAGTAGAGATATGGACCCCATACAGGTGCAGTATCAAGAAACAGATGCCCAGATGGTGGTTAAATGTTCCCCCATCTGTAGGGTTGCCAACCTCCAGGTAGCGTCTGGGGATCTCCTGCTATTACAACTGATCTCAAGCCGATAGAGATCAGTTCACCTGGAGAAAATGGCCGCTTTGGCAATTGGACTCTATGGCATTGAAGTCCTTCCCCTTCCCAAACCCTGCCCTCCTCAGGCTCTGCCCCAGAAATCTCCCACCAATGGTGAAGAGGGACCTGGCAACCCTACCCATCTACTACCACAATCCTCTGAAAGTCCTGATTCAATGTTACCTTGCTGCAGCACCTCCTGCTATATTTGACGCATATCTGAATCAAAGAATGGTGATTCCCAGGGACCATTTCCTAATTTCCTGCTATCCCAGACCTGCATCCTGAGAGGAATGCTGGCGTATTAACAAGGTTGTTCTCACCAGAGTGGTTGACCAAGTCTTGCAGGTGCAGGCCAACCATAAGGAGCTGGCTGAGGAAAGGAAGCAGCTGACTGCAGGACATCACATGATTCCCATACCATTCAGTCCTGACAATCGAACCAATGCCCAACTGGGAACCATAACTGGAGCAGAATACCTACCTATATGTATCATGCAAATGAATACTTTTGCGAAAGAGAAGTAGATTAACAAAACCCTGCACAACATTTAAATTTGAACATAAACGTTATAGGCACCTGATTCATTCTTGGTGCTCCTCACACCAACTGGACCCAACTCAAACATCCAGAAAGCAAAATGATAACATGTGGCCAGCTCTGTGGGCCCTCTGGATGAACTGGACCTTTGGAATTGTATCCCCAAGTCTGCTGTTGTCAGCCCTATCCCTCAGTCCAAAAGACGATGAATTAATCAAAAGTGAAATTCTGTAGAGACTGAAGGGGATTTCTCGTTTCTTTCCAACATTTAAGAAACCATAAGGAATTACTACATCAGAGGTGAAATCGGATGAGCTGAAGCATTCCGAATAAAACTGTGAGACTTTGTCCTGGGAGTAATCCTTGTAGAGATGTTCGTTTGTTAACAAACGTGTATATTGTCGACAAGGGAATCATGCAGCAGAAAGGGACCGTTGTCAGCATAAATGGTATTTATTGGAGAGAAGGGCTGCCATTGAGAGAAAAATGAGGAGAAAAGATTTCATCCAATAGGAAAAAAATGACAGTCAGTCCTTTGAGTCATGTCAGTACAGGGGCCAGATGTTTGTCAGAATGTTATGTGTAGTAGTATATAAGATACATTTTCCACCACATTAGAAATGTAATGAAGGGCACAGATAAAGTACCTCACGGTAGGCAACAAAATGGTTACAAGCCTATGTCTGTTGGCTAGGGTTGCCAGGTCCCTCTTTGCCACTAGCAGGAGGTTTTTGGGGTGGGGCCTACGGAAGGCGGGGTTTGATGAGGGGAGGGACCGCAATGTCATAGAGTCCAATTGCCAAAGCGGCCATTTTCTCCAGGTGAACTGTTCTCTATCAATTGGAGATCAGATGTAATAGCAGGTATCTGATCTCCAGCTAGAGGTTGGCATCTGGAGGTTGGCAACCCCACTGTTGGCCCAGATCCATGTGCACATAATTTCTCCCCACAGATCAAGGGTGCATAGAGCATTGAAACTTCCCAGTTTGAATACACAATTTTTACTGATGTGTAAATCCATTAAAATGTTTGATGTTATGGCTTGTCACAACTCTGTGACTTTTTTAAATATAATTTTTTATTGTTTTCTAGTTACAGCATATTCATCAATCAATCAATCCAATGTCATACATTTGTCATATAAACATTACCTTTTCAATCATTATATATAATCCTAACAATATTGACTTCCCCTCCCCCCTCCTCTATCTTTTTATATACCTGTTCTTCCCTTTGTATTTAGTTTCTAATCCATTATAGTAATATAGATTTAAATTTAAATAAAATTTCAATTATCTTAAAATATAAAATTTAAATAAAATTCAATAAATCCTTCCTCCACATGTCAAAGTATTTTGCTTGTGTAATTATTGGTAGGTTCTGAAATAAAAAACAACAGTCTTGGCAATATGTCCATTTGAACTACTGAAATACGTCCCAGAAAGGAAATGTTTTTATTAGACCACGTTATCATATCTTTTTTGATTACTCCCCACAGGTTAACATAATTATTGACAATTAAATCTTTACTTTTATTTGTAATCCAAGTACCTAAATACTTTGCTTTGTTTGTTTTCTCCCATCCTGAAATATCTACAAAGTCTTTTTGTTCTCCCCTTGAGAGATTTTTAAACAATATCTGAGTCTTATCTTGATTGATCTTAAATCCAAAACCTCACCATATTGCTTCAATAAATCCAACAGAGAATTTATAGATTGGTTCGGGTCGTTCAAGATGAGTAGAAAGCCATCTGCAAAGGCTCTCATTTTAAATTCATGTTTGTTTATCTTAAGGCCATGGATTGCATCTGTATCCCGTATCTTACAACATAAAGTTTCTAGGACTAGAATAAAAAGCAGAGGATAGAGCGGACAACCTTGTCTAGTTCCTTTTTGTATTTCACAATTATCGAAAATTGATTCATTCACTAATATTTTAGCTTTCTGAGTTGTATATATAGCATCAATTCCAGTCCGAAATCTGTCACCAAAGTTCATTTTTCCAAAACTTTTTTCATATATTCCCATGAAACCATATATAAAAGCCTTCTCCGCATCTAAGAAAATGAAAGCAGCTTTATGTTGGTTGTTATGTTCATAATATTCCATTGCATCTAATAAGACCCTCAAATTCTTTGATCTGTCTTCTGGGGATAAAACCCGCCTGATCTTCATGAATCAAGGTTGTAATAAATCGCTTAAGTCGGTTCGATAATATAGAGGCATATATTTTATAATCTACATTCAATAGAGAAATAGGTCTATAATTAGTTACTCTTTCTGAATCTCTCCCAGTTTTGTGAATTAACGATATAAAAGCATGTGACCATGTCTCAGGAGAAAGTCCCGTATCTAATATGGTGTTACATACCATCGTAAATGGGCTCTTCAAATCGTCTTTAAACAATTTAAAAAATAAAGCTGTAATTCCATCTGAGCCAGGTGTTTTATCCATTTTTTGTCTTACTATTGCTTCTTCTAATTCTGTTGTCGTTATTGGGGCATCTATGGACTTTTGTTGTTCAGAGGTTAGTTTAGTAATGTTTACCTTTTTCAGATATTTATCCATCTTCTTCTCAGAAATAAGATATTTCTGGTACAATTTAGTATAAAAAGATACAAATTCTTTCTGTACATCAGTTGTTGTATGTACTGGTCCCTTTTCGGTCTGTATTGTATTAATTATCTTCTTCTGCATAGAGTTTCTTAATTGGCTGGCCAAAAGTTTACCTGGACGGTTTGCATGTTCAAAATATTTTTGCTTCGCATATTTCATATTTTTATTGATTTCTTCCATGACCACCAAATTAAGTTGATGTTTAGCAACTTTGATCTTTAATAAAATATCTTTTCTCTGAGGTTCTTTAGATTCTAAAATCAGTTGTTGTTCTAAGTTTTGTAGTTCCCAGAGTATATCATTTGTTTGCTGTAGTTGTTTTTTCCTCCATGCAGTATTTTTCTGAATCAAAAATCCTCTCAATACTGCCTTAAAAGCATCCCAAATGGTATTAGTTGGTTTCTCCATTCATATTAATCTCAAAAAAGTATTTGATAAGAGTATGTAATTCTTTTTTTATTTTATCGTCTCTCAAAAGTCTGTCATTTAATCTCCATCTGAATGCTTGTCTGCTATTCCATTCAAAGGAAACCGGATTATGATCAGAAAAAGTTCTTGGTATTACATGTACTTTGCGTAGTTGAGTAAAAATAGACTTGCTCGCCCATATCATTTCTATACTTGAATGTGATTCATGTCTTGCGGAGAAAAAAGTATATTCTCTAGATGACAGATTCATCGTCCTCCAAATGCCTTGTATTTTAAACTCCTCAATAAGTTGAAAGAATGTTTTAGGAAGGCATCCTTCCTTGTCATCTTTGGCTTTTGATTTTTTGTCAATCGAACAGTCTATAACTCTATTAAAATCACCCATTATCAAAATCTGTTCTTCAGCATATTGCAATTAGATATCGTGAAGTTGTTTATAGAATTGTGCTTTTCCATCATTAGGTGCGTAGATCCCTACTACCAATGTCTTTTGGCCTAGTATTTTAGCTCTAATCATAAGTATTCTGCCCTCCCCATCTTTATATACAAGTTCAGGAGCAAATGAGGCTTGTGCCTCCTTTGGTTTTTGTATTAGTATTGTGCCTCCTTTGGTTTTTGTATTAGATGAGGAGACGAAGGTTTGCCCCAAAGAGTTTCTTTTTAAGTACTTTTTATCTTTCTTGGAGATATGAGTTTCCTGCAGACATATTGAAGAATATTTTTGTTTTTGTAAAAATTTAAAAATTCTTCCTCTTTTCCCCTTTTTATTTAAACCACTTACATTCCACGAAATTACTTTAGCCAGGTTGTCAGGGTGTTAAAAAACATAACTTTTATAATCCACCTGTTGCTCCTTTTATTGAATCATCTGCTTCCTCTTCTTGAGCTTGATCTTGTCCCTGATCTGGTATAAGGCCTGTGAGTTCCTTCCTGTACTTTCTCAAAAATTTCCCAACATCTTCCATCGTGGTGATAACACATTTTACTTCTTTATAGGTGAATACAAGTCCTTGTGGTTAACAGCCATCTGTATCTTATTCCACTTTTCCTCAATGTAATTGTGAAGTCTTTAAAGATATTTCTTTTGGCCATCAAATGCCCTGGAATGTCCTTAAGAAGTATTAATGGGTTGCCTTCCAGAACAATTGGATTTTTGTAATGTAGTTGCATTATTGTATCTTTCATTCTGACATAATAAAAGGAAATCATAACATCTCTTGCCTTTGCCCTCTTCAATCTAGGAGGCAGAGGCATCCTGTATATTCTGTTGACAGCATGATCTAACTCTTGTTCTTCTATGTGGAATAAGGTAGCCAAGGTTTTCACCAATGATTCTCTTGTATCACCACAGTCTTCAGGAAGGTTTTGCAGGAGTAAATTAGGCTCCCTCACTTTCAGATCCATCATAGCCAATTGATCTTTTGTGGTTTCTTCCTGTAATTGCATTGTTTCCAGTGACTCTGTGACTTAATCCAAAAAATGTGTTGTGTAAAAGTAAAATTCACCAATATCTGAAACTTGCCAAAATGGCCAATTTGTCATGCAAATGTTAATGGAAAACTTGAATATGCAAATGTTAATGGAAAACGTGAATATGAAATTCAGGCTTCCATTCCATTCAATTCAATTGCACTTAAAAAGCCTTCTTAAGCAGAAAAGCTTTACAGTGGTTCCCAAACAGAGATGCTCAGAAGAAAGGTGAGCATATACATATTCTAAAAAAATAAATGAATAATTAAAAACCAGGAAGGCTCAGTGGGCTATACCAAGATGAGGGAGGTGGGGAAGTCTGTAGTGCTTTGGATCTATCTCATTCATATCAGATTAAATATGTTTTAAATGGCTGAATGGGCGCTCTATCTTCAGCAAAAGCTTGCAACCTGATGTCTTCTATCACCTCTGTACTATATTTGTTGTGGTGCATTATGCAAGGGCCTTAAACTTCCTGACATGTACTTCCAGATTCTAGATTCGCGACCAGTAGCACCTTAGAGACCAGCACGATTTTGGGGGGGGGGTATATTATAGGGTGGCCAACTCCAGACTAGAAAATTTCTGGAGATTTGGGACCAGAGCCTAGGGAAGGAAGGGTTTGGACAAGGGAGGGCCTTCAATGGGGTATAATGCAATAGAGTCCACCCTCCAGAGCAGCTGTAATCTTCAGGTGAACTGATCTCTGTAGCCTGAAGATCAATTAAAATTCCAGGGGATCTCCAGGCCCCATCTGGAGATTGGCAACTCTATAGTATCAGCTTTCAAGAATCAAAGCTCCCTTCCTCAGAAACCCTGAAATATTGTTTGTCTGTAAGGTGCTACTGGACTTAAATCTAGCTGTTCTACTGCAGACCAAATGGCCTTAGGGTTGCCAGGTCCCCTCTGCCACCAGTGGGGGATGGGGGGTAGAGTTGCCAGACCCAGGTTGAGAAATTCCTGGCGATCTGGGGATGGAGCTTGGACAGGAGCCTCAGTGGGGTTCAATGCCATAGAGTCCACCCTCCAAAGCAGCCAATGTGGTGTAGTGGTGAAGAGCGGTGGTTTGGAGCGGTGGAGTCTGATCTGGAGAACCGGGTTTCATTCCCCACTCCTCCACAAGAGTGGCGGAGGCTAATCTGGTGAACTGGATTTGTTTCCCCACTCCTACCTTGGGCTAGTCACAGCTCTCTTAGAGCTCTCTCAGCCCCACCTACCTCACAGGGTGTCTGTTGTGGGGAGGGGAAGGAAAGGTGATTGTAAGCCGGTTTGATTCTCCCTTAAGTGGTAGAGAAAGTTGGCATATAAAAACCAGCTCCTCCTCCTCCTCCTCCTCCTCCTCCTCCTCTTCTTCTTCTTCTTCTTCTTCTTCTTCTTCTTCTTCTTCTTCTTCTTCTTCTTCTTCTTCTTCTTCTATTTCCTGCAGGGGAACTGATCTCTGTAGTCTGGAGATGAGCTGTAATTCTGGGGGATCCCCAGATCTCACCTGGAGGCTGGCATCCCTATGCCCTCTGAAACTATCTTCCAGATTCTATACTTACTCATTTCCTGTTTACTGCCACATAAACCAGTGCCACAGTCTTATTGCCCTTGTTGGTTACCGACACACAGGATACCAGTTTTGCTGTCACATATTGACTACTTTTTACACATACGGGGGTATTCTTCACAGAGATTTGCTGCTGTTTCGATGCTGATTTGCCTCGGAGGCAAATTTTGGTTATTCACTGCAGATCCGTGTTTTCCCCCACTGAGCAAAATAAGCCAGGTTAAAAGAGAGGCAATCCAAACCACTTCTGAGCCGTACTTTCCAGTAGAAGAGCGTTTTGTTGCTCGGATGCCCATGAAAAAATGTTTGCTTCGCTCCCCGGGACGTCTCCTTTCTCCTCCCCCAAGAACGGTGATTGGCTTGGGGAGTTGCCACTCTAACAGCATCGCACCGGCAGGAGGGAGACCCAGAGCAGACTGGCTGCCCCTCTTCAGAAGGGTGATGGGGGTTTTGGCTTGGATTTGCCGCTCTCAGGATGCCCTCCCCAACACACACACACATAGGATCGCACCGGCTGGAGGGAGACCCAGAGCAGACTGGCTGCCTCTCTTCGGAAGGGTGACGGGAGTTTTGGCTTGGATGTGCTGCTCTCAGGATGCCCCCCCCCAAAACACATACACACAGGATCATGGGAAGAGTGGGCGGGATTAGGCGGATTTGGAGCGGTGAGTCATGAGCGGCAGCAGACGTAAGCAGCGCAGAGAAGTGCGCTGTTTCTCCCATGAAAAATTGAAAATGCCTCAGGATGGGGGAGAATCTGGCCTGCCATGAAAAAACTGTTTAAATCGGTTTATTGTTTGCTCCGATTCGAAACCGAAGCAAAACCCACCGTGAAAAATACCCCACAGGCAATTTCTTAAAGTGACTGCAGCTACCTATTGCAAACGAGGCTCATCATATTTAAGCAGTTAAATAGATGCTGAAAAGATATTTACACGTCACAAGAAAAGCAGAGAAATGGGTCCCTGTGACTTAAGTAGTAAGATGAAAGCAGGCCTTGCTCTTCAGGGAGGCTAGAGTGCCCTGTGGTAATCATTTTCATAACACATCAGGGCCAATTCCCTGCAAAAAGCACAGACACTCTTCACATTTCCAAACTCTTTACTAGGCAAATATAGGAAACTTTATGCCTATTATATCAGCAGTCAGAGATTGTTAGAACTGCAGCTGGATGGGATGATAAAATTATGTGGATAAATAAAGCACTGTTCAGTAAAGCTAGAATTAAATGACTGGTAAACACATTCATGCTAATGAAGCATACTTTTGATTCATTTCAGGCTGCAACGTTTATTTATTTTATTGAGTATTTTTATTACACTTTTCTCCCTGATGAAGTCCCAAAGTGGCTTACAAAAATATACTTTAAATAAGTTTAAAACCACTCTGTTTGCTGTCTTGCCTGAGAATGACCTTGGATGGTTTAAAGATGCCTACCGCCTTGCCTGTGACCCAGACCTTGGACTGATTAACGACGACCCTTGCTGCCTAGCCTGTGACACGTAAGAGACCCTGGCCTGACTTCTTGGACTGCTTCCTAGACTTTGCCTTACCACTGCTGACCCCACTGTTTCTGTGCAGCCTCCCAGGCTGCAGAAGCCTCGGCTTCTGTACCCTCCACCGCTTCCTGCCATGCCCGCTCTCAGCTCCCTCTGCACCGTTCTGCAGTAGCAGCCCCGCCAGCCTGCCTGGCCAGTAAACCTTCCCTCTTTTCTTAAATTCTCTCCCTCTTTTCTACACTTTTCTCCTCCTTCAATTTGCTCTCTTCCTTTCATGATTTGCCTTCATCTGTCTCCCCCTCTTCTAATTCCCCCCTTTATTTTTCAATCTTTGTCTCAGCTCCTCATCCCTAGTTGGCAACTTAGAATGTACTAAATGGTAATGTAGCAGCCTCTCCCATTATCTCCCCCAAAGAGCACTCCACTCATCTGGGACCAACCTGTTGGTGATCCCTGGCCCAAGACAGATCTGGCTGTCCTCAACCAGAGCCAGTGCTTTTTTGCCCCTGGCAATAGCCTGGTGGAAGTCTCTCTCAAGTGAGACCCAGGACCTGTGGGATCTGACTCAGTTCTGCAGGGCCTGTAAGATGGAGATGATCCACCACGCCTATGGTTGAGGGTAGCAATGGTGGTACATCAGTTGGCCTGCTTGCTGGACCCACTTAGGAAATGATCCTCTGCTTGTTATTTCTGTGCTGTCCCATTGTACTACCCCATCTGACTATTGCTGCTGCTGTGTATCTTGTTAAGGGAGATTTGAAGGCACCATCTTTTAAGTATGTTAGATATGTTCTTAATTTTCAGATTTAGAGATATATTGGTTATATTGTTGTATGTTTGTTATTACATGGAATATTAGCCACTCTAAGTCCAATTCCTTTGGGAAGAATGGGATAAAAATCAAACAAATAAACAAATAAGTATTATGAAAAGAAGAAGCAAAAGAAGCAGAAGAAGAAGCAGCAGCTCCAAAGCAGCTTTTTTTAGGTTCAGCTTTCTTGGGTTTGGCTTTCCCCAGGCTTTTCCCTATGGGAATTTTTTTGGGAGATCTGGTGCAGGGGCATTTTTCAAGGCAGAGTTACCAAATGTTCAGGGTAACTGCAAGGGACTCTCCTTGCAAAATCAATCCCAATGATCTCAGTACTTTTCATCCAGTACTGCTACATAATCAATTTTCCCTTGCTTTTGAGCTAGGGAAAAGCGTGAGCGTAAACGTATAGATTTGTTATTGATTTACTAACTAAAGATTTATTGTGAACATTTTGGGGAACTACAGCCTACTTCATCAGATGTAAGAAGTGTGTCCTATATTGGTACATATATGTATGTGTGTACAAATATAAAATTACAACACTAGACACATGATTCGGATCAGGGTCATACAGGGAAGCAGGTGGGATCCCTGCAGTATTAGAAACAGGTGCCTGGGTATGAAGCTACATATCTGTTCTATTTCAGTATAACAGGGCACATTAAGTCCTCACAGGGTCTTTGTGGAGATGAAATGGAGGAAGTGAGAACTATGTATGCCACTCTGAGCTTCTTGCAGGAAGGTATGATAAATATGCAAGATCCAGTATGATAAATCCCTACTCCGTCATAAATGTTACAGAGTGCCTTGCACCAGTCTCTCGCTCTCTCAAACTGATCTACCTCACAGGGTTGTTGTGGAGATAAAATGGTGAGGGAAGATCCATGTACACCACCCTAAGCTCCTTGGAAGAAGTGTGAGATTAAAATATATACACAGATAAACATTTGAGGAATACTTAATGGCTGTCATTGTGTTGGTTTGTACAGTCAAAGTAGATGAAACAAATAAAACAAGTATAGTATAGTTTGTAGAGTGTCACAGTGAGTGATGATGACATCACTTCTGGTTGAAGAAGTAGCTATGTTCCTATTTTTGTTTTGCTGCTCACCGGAGGGAAAGAGGGCAACAGAGGGTGGGGGCCGGAGCTGCCTCACCCTTGGTGGGCACCAGGCAACTCTGTTGCAAAACGATTCAACTCCTTGGCTTTAACAGAATGGTAAGGGTCAGAATGTATCCTTTTAATAACTCAGCCAGAAAATTTCAGTTGATAGTATAGTTTATGCTAAATAGTTTACTTTAATTAAATTAGAAAAGACCTTTCTCATTCAGTGAAATTGTAGAATGCATGCATGATTTTTCTTCACAAGTGATGGAAAATATGGTTAATTAATTTGTTGAAAAGTCTTCTTTTGTTATATTCAATAAGTGTATTAGTTTTGAGACATTCATATGTGCCAGACTAGGTTCATGTTCACCTCCTATCAACATTTTTTCAAAGGAAGTATAACATTTCTGTGGAAAATGTCTCCTACATATTCAATGAAAAACCAAGTGATTTCAAGTTCCATTACGCTTGATGAATCTATTCATATAGCTTGGGGAGGGCAGAAGCCTCAGCAGGGTATAATACCATATGGTCCACTCTCCAATCAGCCATTCTGAGAACCTATGCAATCTATACATGATCTACATATAGATCTGAGATCTATATGCAATTTTTTAAAACAAAAACTGGGATTCTGCCTGCTCTCAAAGGGAGAATTTTAATTGCCTCTAAACTGGGGACACTTTTACTTTCTTCTGCCTGAAACTTAGAGGAAACTTGGGGGAAGAATCCTTGGGATATAATCATCCCTATTGGTAGGGGATAATTTACACTCATAAATGCTTTGTTCTTTCTACACCACTGGAAACAACTATTGTATTTATTTCTTAATATGACTAACATTAAATTCAATACCAAAGAACTCAAGACAAGGTTTAATCATCACGAAAGAACTGAATCAGATTATTTTTTGCACATGCCTATCAAAGTCCTCACCCCTATAATCCTTCCTTGACTGAACACTTCCTTCCTGCCAGCAGCTGACAACCTCTCATGTTCCTGGTCGAATGTGAAATAGTGCCTCAGTCCTTCATGGCTCCTTTCTTCTTCAACTCTGCCCCTCAACCAGCCACGGTTTCCTTGAAATCTCTGTTTCTGATGCTGTTATCTACTTTGTCTGTTTATTAGTCTCCTTAGAACTAATATTTTCAATATTCACTCATAACATACAGTCCTTTCTACCTTTCAAACAGCTCTGAACTGGATGGCCCAGAGGAGCCTGATCATGTCAGATTTTGGAAGCTAAGAAGGGCAGCACAGGTTAGTACTTAGATGGGAAACCATCGGGGAAGTCTGGGGTTGCTACACAGAGAAAGGCAATGGACAACCACTAGGGCTGTGCATATTGGGTTTACCAAAAAAGGCCTTTTCAGCTTATTTGAAGTTTAATTTCAGCTGAATATTAAAACTGGGAATCAAGCCTAAAATGGATAGCTGATCACCCAAAAACGTTGAATAGGTTTTAAGCTTTTTTTGGGTTTGGCTTTCCCCAGGCTTTCCCCTATCGGAATTTTTTGGGGAGATCTATGGGGGGGAATTTTTAAAGGTAGAGTTACCAAATTTTAGGGTAACTGCAAGGGACTCTCCTTGCATGAACCCCAAAGGTTGGTAAAGTTTGGGACAGGGCCCCCAATTTTATGGCCCCCCAAAGGGATCACCCCCATTCTCCATACGAAAGGATTGTAAAAAAAAAATCCCAATAAACCCAAACCTGAAATTTACCAGAAAAAAAAAATTTTTTTTTGCACAGCCCTACCAACCACATTTGTTCATCTCTTGCCTTGAAAACCGTATGGGGTCATCATCAGTTGGCTGCGACTTGATGGCACTATCCACTACTAGAAGAAGCAGAAGCAGAAGAAGAGTTGGTTTTTATATGCCAACTTTCTCTACCACTTAAGGAAGAATCAAACCGGCTTACAATCACCTTCCCTCCCCCTCCCCACAACAGACACCCTGTGAGGTAGGTGGGGCTGAGAGAGTGTGACTAGCCCAAGCCCACCCAGCTGGCTTCATGTGTAGGAGTGGGGAAACCAATCCAGTTCACCAGATTAGCCTCCACAGCTCATGTGGAGGAGTGGGGAATCAAACCCGGTTCTCCAGATCAGATTCTACTGCTCCAAACCACCACTCTTAACCACTACACCATGCTGGCTACCCTTAAACCAGGTCTACACAACCTCTTATTCAAAAAGCCTAACGCAACCAACTAGTCATTAATTGTAACCTGCTAGATTGTTGGTCTTCCTTTTGCTGGCAGGCAGTTATCAAAACTAAAACATTATCAAAACAAAAGTCCAGTAAGCTGCACTTTAGTAGCTGGGTAATAATTTATACAAACCTGCCTTAAATGTTTTGAAGTTTCTTTTCAGGATCCCTTCTGGCCCGAGTTTCCCATCTACTGTACATGCATTCTGACAGCTTCCTGGATAGACCGCAATGTTTGTGAGTTGGGTGGTTTTTACAAGCTCAGTCACTTTGCCTTGAGGCTTTGCTGCTACGTGGGCAATACAAAATAAACTAACAGCAATTCCCTCTTCTTGGAAACTGGCTTAAAAACTAGCCGATAGTGCCACCTGCTGCTTGGCTTCATTCCCAAAGTTTAACAATTCCACGGTGGTTCAGATACAGCATGCTTCTAAGCACACTGCGATGCTTCAGACCATGGATACGCCAAGATATTTTCTGTTATCTACTAGGTAGTCCAAAACACTCTTTGTTTATATGATGCATTTCTTTCCTTTCTCCAAAGAGCTCAGATATCCTCCAACATTTAGCAGCTGAAAACAGAGACACGTTTGTAATAAACTTTTTTTGTATACTTTTTTAATATACTTATATACTAACAACCCATTCCTGAGGTTTCTGGGCGAAACCTCTTAGGAAGCGGCATGGCCCCGCCGCCAGCGTAAGTGCGTGTAATCGTGTGATTACATGCACTTATGCTGGCGGGGAGGCCAGTCCTGCTGGCGGCCAAGCACTGCGGGACTGCGCCTCACCCCTCCGCCGGTGCAGCCTATCTGTGGCACAGGCCATGGCGTAGAGAGGCTGCGCTGGCGCAGGGGGGTGTTCCGGGGGCAGGCCGGGGGGAGGAGCTGCCGGGTAGGCGGCTTCCTATCCCGTTTCGGCCTTGCCACTGCCGGCGGGAATGGCGGCTTTTGAGCAGGCACAGCCTCGCTGTTTTCCCGTTGAAAACTAGAAAAACCTTGAAAAGGCTTTTTTCTTTTCCGTGGTGTGCGTGAATCGCCTTGGCACACCGTCAGCTCAGGAATGGGCTGTAAGGATCACAGCCCAAGGGCCTCCCTTCACAAGTGTTACATATTGCTGAAGGTTCTGTTCCACTTGCTGTAGTCTTTCACTTTTCTACAGCCTAGCCTTCAAAAGCCGAGAGGGTGCTTGTACTTGGCGTTAAAAATATGAGAGGGAAAAAAACAATCGACTGTCAGAATGCATTTGTTGAAAACATGTGTGAAGAGAAAGGGATTATGGCAACAGACTTATACACATTCAGTGGAAGCTTGGGACAAAGCAATTGCACATGCAGGGCTCTCCATCCAGAGAAAGCCCTCAGCTCTGTAAAGACTTTCTATTGAATGTGTTTAGTTTGGGAATGGGAACACCATCAGAAACCTTCTCCTGCCCATGTGTGTTTTGCATATGCTTCAAGCGATCAATATGTCAGCAGATCAAAATCTACCCCAGCAGAACTATGATTACCTTCCCAGAACTGCTAGAGACTGGGGGAGTGGGCTGAATCCTGAAGAATGACAACTCTGGCAACTTACAGCTAACAACGTTTTAAATAAACCATCACCAAATGGCTAAAAGGGCAGTCTCTGGTCTAGGGTTGCCATCCCCCTGGTGGATAGACTATAACCCAATGAGCAGCACGAGGGCTCAATCTTATCAGTCTTCCAGTACAATGTTTATTCAAAAATCATAAACATACATTCTCAAATTCCTAACATACTTCCTAACACTAAACTAATCTAACTTATTCAATAAACTATTCAATACCAATATAGAATCATTATTTAAAGGTGTACATTCACCACAAAGTGTTCAAGGTGTAAATTCACCATATTCAGACACAGGAAACAAAAATTCCTGTTAGTACAATATAGGCAGAGTACATTGTCAACAAGAGTACGTGCCCTCTAGATCTTGGCAGCGTTTCGTGAATATCTTCTTCAGCTTGTTGATTAGCCTGGAGATCTCCTGGAATTACAACTGATCTCCCAACAACAGAGAACAATGCCTTTGGAGAAAATGGCTGCTTTGAAGGGTGGATTCTATGGCATTATACCCCACTGAGGTCCCTGCCCTCCCCAACCATGCCCTTCCCAGGCTCCACTACCAAATCTCCAGGGATTTCCCAACCTGGAGCTGGAAACCATACTCTGTTCAATGCGGTTTCTCTGTTCAGTAGGGCCCCTGGAACACAAGCTCCAAGGATATAGACATTCCTGTGAATACCGTTAAGGTGACACATACAAAATTTAATGCTCAAGACTGGAACCTGTCTTTGTCACCTTGAAAGCCAAAGCTTCAGCATTACCAGCAGATAATGCCTGCTGGAAATAGTGTTTTGTTGAAGCATTGGCTTAACTGTCAAGGCTACATTCCCAGCAGAATTTGAACCAGTGCTCTTTGCATTTAAGACCTTATAGTACAGTCCTTCTGTTACTGACATGTGTCAACAGCTGTATAGTTCTGACCAATTTTTACTGGGTTAGTATCATTTCTTAGATGTTCATATTTGTCCACAGTTAGAAACTGATTTCATCTTGTTCCCAACACACTACTCAACATTCCATATATTCACTTTATTCCCCTGTATTATCTGCTTTGAGCCTAGCTGAACCAGAGCCTCTGTTTGACCACAGGACAAGAAGAGTTGGTTTTTATACTCCACTTTTCTCTACCATAAGGAGTCTCAAAGCGGCTTACAATCGCCTCCCCCTCTCCCCAACAGGCACCTTGTGAGGTAGGTGGGGCTGAGGGAGCTCTGAGAGAACAGTGTCTAGCCTAAGGTCACCCAGAAGGCTTCATGTGGAAGAGTGGGGAATCAAACTCGGTTCTCCAGATTAGAGTCCACAGC
Organism: Euleptes europaea; assembly: GCF_029931775.1. Lineage (NCBI taxonomy): Eukaryota > Metazoa > Chordata > Lepidosauria > Squamata > Sphaerodactylidae > Euleptes > Euleptes europaea. Next base: position 59,633,464 of record NC_079321.1, read on the forward strand.
TCTTGACCACTACACCATGCTGGTTCAAAAACCAAAAGACAGGAGACCAAAAGTAGGTGTCAATTTTATGATCTGCAAAAATCTGGTCTACATTTTTATGCTGTAATGGGGTTTTAATATCTTTTAATTTTTTTATTATCTTTATTTTGTAAGCTACCACAGGCAGGTTCCTGGACAGGTGGCATATTTCCCCCCCTAAATAAATAAAATAATAAATAAAAATGAGGATGTTACCTGAAGTAGGGCTGTTGAATTAAAAAAATTCGGTATAGTTCGGATTCGGCTGAATTCGGCCTGTTTAGATTCGGGATATGCCGAAGTCCGAACTCTCCCACTTCGGGTCCATGCAATTCGGCGGGAATTCAAAGTTCGGGAAAAAAATTAGGCTGAATAAAGCCTTTAAAAACACAACTGCGCCTTTCCGCGGCTCTGGGGGGGCATTTTGGGGGGTAGAGGTCCCAAACTTTCAGCAGAGCTTCAAAGGACGTTTCTTGAAAGACCCCCCAAGTTTTGTAAAGATTGGGTCAGGGGGGGCTGAGATATGGGCCCCGAAAGGGGTCCACCCAACCTTAATGAGCATGTCTGAGCAGAGCTTGCTGCCCACGCACAAAGCTCCCAGCCCCGACAAACAGCTGAGAGGTTTGAAAAGAATTGCAACAGTAATGCAAAGCAACTCGACTGCATAGCAACACAACCTTGTAAGCAACACCTTTGCAACTGTGCAAAGCAACACCTGACACCTGGGAGTTTGCAAACCATGGAAAAGGACAGAGGCAGCTAGCTATGCATAATGAGCAGGAGGGGTGGAATTTCCCCTTTTGCATCGGACCCGGGACCAGGCAAATGCATTCTTTAAGTCACCATTTGAAAACCAGTTTTGAGCAAGCATCCAAATAGACCTAACCGCTCTTATGAATGAGGGAAAACCTGAAGACACACAACTGAAACCCCCCCTCAAACCAGGGAGAGAGAGACTCGAGGGGGAACACGCACCCCAGGCAGAACCGGCAAAAGCCCCCTTTGGCTTCCCCCCCACCCACAGAAACTGCTCCCTCCCCCCCACACACAGACTCTGCTTCCCCCCCACACACACACACACAGGAGAAAAAGTATAGATTAAAGCCCCCAAAGGGGTCTTACTGTGGCTGTCTTCTGTTTCATCAGGAGGGGTGGGAGGAAAACTGGGTAATCCAAGAAGATTCCATTTAAGCAGGGGACGTTTTGCTCTGGAGATGCATACAAGATCAGCTGATCCATGGAAAGGGGAAAGCCCATATCTCGGGACCCCCTGACACAATGTTTACAAAACTTGGGTGGTCTCTTAAGAAGGCTTGTCTGAAGCTCCTCTCAAAGTTTGGGATCTGCACCCCCAAAAATGCACCCCTGCAGCCACGGAAAGAGAAAAGGGGGGAGCCGATATTTCTGCCCCCACTGAACCCATCTTTACAAAACTTGGGTGGTATCTTAAGAAGGATTGTCTGAAGCTATGCTGAAAGTTTGGGGGCTGTATCCCCAAAAAAGCGCCCCCTGCAGCCACATAAATGGAAAAAGGGGGGAGGGAAAAGGGGTGGAGCCCATATCTCGAGACCCCCTGACCCAATGTTTACAAAACTTGGGGGGTATCTTAAGAAGGTTCATCTGAAGCTCCACTGAAAGTTTGGGGTCTGTACCCCCAAAAATGCACCCCCTGCAGCCATGGAAAGAAAAAAGGGGGGAGACCATATCTCGGGACTCCCTGACCCAATGTTTACAAAACTTGGGTGGTCTCTTAAGAAGGCTTGTCTGAATCTCTGCTGAAAGTTTGGGGTCTGTACCCCAAAAAATACGCCCCCTGCAGCCACAGAATGGAGCGAATGTGCACAAGCACCCCCCCCCCCCACACACAAGGATTTCCCCCTCTCTCTCTCTCTCTCTCTCTCCCCGGCTGGGCCGCACATCAGCTGATTCCTCCAGTACTCAATCCTGACTGATTGGCCAGAAGAAGACCCAGCTTGGCCACCGATTGGCCGGGGGAGGAGAATGCTGCTTACTGACGATTATGCTGCTTACTGACGGCCTCGAATTGGCCGGATTTATTCGTGAACTCCCGAACTTGCTGAATTCCCTGCCATTTTTGAGTTCAGTTCGTCTCGAACTAAAAACCACCGAATCAGGGGAAATTCAGCTGTTTTTCAGTTCGGGCCGAACCGAATCAACAGCCCTAACCTGAAGCACTCTATCTGTTTCAAAATCATGAACAATGGAAGCCAGAGATGCAAAGTGCCGTCTCTTCTTATTGAAACAAGCCTTCCCTGTCACACCCCAAGTAATTCTCTGTTCCGACCCATCATTATCATGGTCTGGAAATGGCAGAGGGTGTGTGACTACTAATCCCAGGCCCCATCTGGCAGGTGTCCATGACTGTTGTACAGTCACATTCCACAAAGCACACTAGATAGGAATGAACATCCCAGTGGCTGATATTACTCAAGAAAGGAAGGTTGGTAAAAAAAATGACTCTAACTGCCCATTCCTGAGCCGAAAGGACGAAAGTCCTTAGAAGGCCAGGAAAGAACTTGCTTGAGCGGTTGGGCCCTCTACGCTGGCACCCATGCCACTTACACTGTCCAGGGGGACCCAGACGCCATTTTCCTGGCCCTGCTGTGGCAGTGCCTCCAAGGGACGCTGGCTGGGCCTCCCGCTGGCGCCCAGATGGCGCACTTCCATGCACTGTCCTCCCGGGGGCGTTCCCAGAGCGTTCCGTGGGGTGGAGCTGCCAGTAGGCAGCTTCCTGACCCCTTTCAGGCTGGGAACGCCCCCTCCGAAACAGCACTACTGTGTCAGCTTTTTGCTGGTGCAGCCTCACTGTTTTCAATGGTGCCAAATTCCCCATATTCTGAAAAACACACATTTAAAAGGCTTTTTCAAGCCTTTAAAGTGGCAGGGAACAGCTTTGGAGGCACTGCAGCAGCACCTCAGGTACGCCGTCCCCTGCTGCCAAAAAGCTCAGGAATGGGCTGTGAATCACTAATAGCAGCAGCAGCAGCAGCAGCAAAAAAAAAGAAGCGAAGGCTTTGGAGAGGCAGCAACTTCTCGAGTTGCCTGAAAACTCTTCAGTCTGAAAAAATGTTGCACCGGAACATTTCAGCATAGCCATAGTAAAGAGCATTTTGTTTTGTCACCTCTGCAGACTAGGTTTACTTCCAGATGACCAGTCTGGGAAACTTTTTGCCAGTGGAAAGAGTCTGGCTTCTCCTTGCAGGCTGTTGATGGGTCTCAAGTGACTATCAGAGGTATGTGTTGAAAGTAAGGCTTGAAAAATGTTTTGTGGGCTGGTGACTTTTGTGGACTGATTTTTGAGGCTGGACAAATATAGCCTACTTTTGTATCAACAGAACATTCATTGATATTCATTGTGACAAAAATATATTCAGATGGTAGAGACGCCGAGCAGCTTGCAACTCCAGATGGTTGATGAAGCCTGACAACAGTCAGCTTCACCCTATAGTGCATCTTGCTGAGACCGTCTCAACCTAACAGCTGTACAAGAACACAATGACAGAAGGGAGAACTTGACATATTTATAAACAAACATTACAATATTTCCTACGCTCTGGGGCACAAAGAATCATCTCTACGTCTAAAGCTGTGCTCCTTAACACCAAGTCAGGAACTAACATGCAAGAACTACCTTGGAGAATATAACATTAAGAACATAAGAAAGGCCACACTGGATCAGTCCAAGGTCCATCAAGTCCAGCAGTCTGTTCACACAGTGGTTAACCAGGTACCTCTAGGAAGCCCACAAACAAGATGACTGCAGCAGCATTCTCCGGCCTGTGTTCCAAAGCACCTAATATAATAGGCATGTTCTTCTGATCCTGGAGAGAATAGGTATGCATCATGACTAGTATCCATTTTTACCAGTAGCTATGAATAGCCCTCTCCTCCATGAACATGTCCACTTTCCTCTTAAAGCCTTCCAAGTTGGCAGCCATCATCACATCCTGGGACAGGAAGTTTAACACAATTTAACACTGGAAGCATCCTATCTCTAAGATGGTCTGGTTTTGTTCTAGTAGATTTTGAGGTCTGTCCTAAACTGGGCTACTCAGAATCCCACTCAGGTCTATTCAACAGGAGTTACTCCCAGAAAAATGTTCTTACGATTGCATAGTACATACTGATTTCAGGTGTATGCCATAAAGAAGTTGGTGCTGATTGGCACATTCCTATTACTAATCCATTGGACAAATGGTCTTTTCATGATTGCCCACCATACATGCATGTTTTAAAAGAACAGAAGCAGAGCTGCCTTCAATGATATAGTTTTCCAACATGGAAACCACTCCCAGGTACAGAGGCATGAAAGCAATGTGTAGGATATTAAGACTGATGATAGCACATGTTTCACTTAGGGTTGCCAACTGTCTGGAGAAAAAAAATCGGCCTGTCCCTTTAATAGGATGTTCCTTACCAAGTGGCATTCTTTACATCCATGCCACATAGCTGCCCGTCTCTATACATTATTCTCCTCTAAAAGGGACAGGCCATTTTTCTCCAGGCCTCTTGGCAACCTTACAAATACACAGCAAGCAATGCATGAATCTAAGATACGGACAGCATGAAACTATAGCAGATACTTCAAAAGAAGGTGACAGGTCGCCTAGATTCTACAACTGGTAATCAGCAGATTAACAGATTAATCTAAATCTCCTTCCAAAACCTGAGATATGATTTTTACCAAGTCTTAAAACTATTCCCAGACTGTACCATTTCAGGTGGTATGCAGGCGTTTGCATGCTTGAGTATTCCTTCATAAGTCTGGCTTGCACTGCAGTGCTATGGGAATTCTACAGCTTCCACTGCTAGAGGGGCAAGGCATCAAGTGGAGGTGACAAAGAGGAGCACTAGTGGTGAAGGAGAACATCAGCTGAATAAACAAGAGTGCTCAGAAGCAGCTGGTGATGTCCTCATCTGTGCCCATACTGATGACTACAGGATAGCCAGTGGCTGAATGGCAACATACTGCTGTACGAGTAGTCTGGTATGTCCATCACTACCACCTCACCCTGTCAGGTAAGAGCGCCTTCAGTTGTATTCAGTGTGTCCAAGCACACATAGTACCTCTGCTTTCACATGAAGAAGAAGATCTTCATATAGAACATTACCATATCACAGAGATGGGTTTATGTTGGCCTCTCTCTCAAGAGAATTATTTATGCAGAGAGGTTGATTAGGTTTTTTTTTTTTAGAGAGAAAACTTCCAAACCTGCAAAGCCCCATGTAACAGGAGATGCTTTAATTCAATAAATGGTTGAGTGTAAATCATAAAGCTTGCCTCTTTTTCAAATGAAATACGAGGCTTCTATCACACCAGGGACTTTGGCTGTTAGTCTTTTTGCACACCAGCCAGCCAAGCATGGAGTTTGGGTGGGGTATTTATACCACCTCCATCTTATCAAAGCGGCCATTTACTACAAACTAGTCCACTCACCTACCCTTCTGAATTATGTGTGATTAACTGGTCTATTGATTAACCTGGGCAGGATTTCAAACTGGTCAGGAAGATATCAAACTGGCCAGGAAGATATTATTTTCTTACCTGGTCCACATTCTTTATGAATTTGGGTTGGATTATTAAAAGGTATGGTCTTTGGTTACACCAGGGGTCGGCAAACTCATTAGTCAAAAGAGCCAAATATCAACAGTACAACGATTGAGATTTCTTTTGAGAGCCAAATTATTTAAACTATATAGGTAGGTACACTATTTATTAACTTAATAAACTTTAATTAAAGTTTTAAGTCTTAATTAAACTATAGGTACACTGAATAAAACTTGATATCATAGTTAATGTGTGTGTGTGTGTAAAGTGCCGTCAAGTCGCAGCCGACTTATGGCGACCCCTTTTTGGGGTTTTCATGGCAACAGACCAACAGAGGTGGTTTGCCAGTGCCTTCCTCTGCACAGCAACCCTGGTATTCCTTGGTGGTCTCCCATCCAAATACTAACCAGGGCTGACCCTGCTTAGCTTCTGAGATCTGACGAGATCAGGCTAGCCTGGGCCATCCAGGTCAGGGCATCATACTTAACAGTGATCTTATTTATTGATAAAAATTAAATTGTAAGTCCCTGCCATTTCCCCCTCCCCGTCCGGAGTCCTCGTCTGGAGGCGTGGTCTACCGCCATAAGAGCCTATTGGTGGACCCGGCCTCCTGCTGAGTCCCACTGGGAGGCCAGGTCTACCCATTGGCTTTCTTGACAGTAAACCTTGTCTCCGGAGGCCCATAGAAGCCAATTGGTAGACCTGGCCTCTGAAGGGGGACTTTCCCCCCCTCCTCGGAGTCCAGGTCTACCACCAAGAAAGCCTGTGGGTAGACATGGCCTCCCAATGGGACTCAGCCGGAGGCCAGGTCTACCAAAGGAAGCCCGCCCTGCCCAACAGCTGATAGGTGGGGGGGGCAGGAACCTCCGAGCCGCCCACCCAGCAATCATGTGGCTAGAGGGGAGGCTTTAGCCTCCCAACCATTGAGGGGAAGGGAAAGGGGTCTCGGCCATTCTCCACGGCGGGGGGGGGGGGAACAGCGCACCCACTCTCTCTCTCTCTCAGGCTCGCCGGCTCCTCAGCCCGGCTGCCGGCGCGAGCGGGTGCAAGAGCAGGGGCTCTGAACTAAGTTCGGAGAGCCGCACTCAATGGCCCAAAGAGCCACATGCGGCTCTAGAGCCGCAGTTTTGAGACCCCTGGGTTACACTGTCACTAGGGTTGGCAGGAATAGTACAGGTTGCTATAGTGTTGGTAAGATTATTTGAAGAGCACTCTGAGGCATCCATGGATGAAGGGCCCTTCACAAGCTAGCCCATTGTTGGCTGGAATGGCTGGATGGGTTGGGGAAGGGACACCTTTGCTGCTGAGGAGCCTCAGCCAAGACTTTAGTTGCTTGGGTGGTATGTGTGGGCAAGATAGGCTTACCAACCTCCAGATAGGGCCTGGAGATCTTCCAAAATTACAACTGCTCTCCAGACTACAGGGATCCATCCCCCTGGAGAAAATGGTAGCTTTGGAGGGCAGACACTATGGCATCACATCCCTGTAGAGCTCCCTCCCTTCCCCAAACTCCACCCTTCCCAGGCTCCACCACCAAATTTCCAGGAATTTCCCAACCTAGAGGTGGCAATCCTAGGGTGAAAGGGAGAAGACCAACTCTAGGTCTTTTTGGTTAACTCATCTGCTTTAGAGCCTTTTCAGTATAGCTTCAGCCAAAACTATGGGACAGAGGCTGCTGTGCTTGCTTTAATTGATGACCTCAATCTGAGCGCAGTGAAAGGCCATGTCTCTTTGATGCTATTATTGGACTTATCTGCAGCCTTTGATACAGTAGATCATACCATCTTATTGAAGCACTTGGAAGCAGAAGTAGGTATCAGGGGATGCCTGCTAAATTGGTTCAAATCATGAATCGGGCTCAAAGGGTTGATGTTGGAGACCAGTTGTCATCATGGTTGGTTCCAACTCTAATTCCTGTTGCATTGTTCATTGAATGTCCCTCCCTATCAATTGCATTGACTCACTCTGTGTAATCTGCCTTGTGTCCAAGTGAGAAAGGCGGACTGTTAATAACATACATAAATGAAAATAGTTTGGATGTGCATCCTGGGATAAACAAAGCCAATGATAATACTGTCCAAGCCTGGAGCCAGGTTGGATTTGCCTGCAGCAACTTGCATTTAAAGCAGGCAGTGCTTGATTGGTGCTTCAATCTGTAGAACTGCCAATAATAATAATTTAAAAACCAGTTTAACCAACAGACCGATCTCTTGTATCTTCACTAATGCAATGTTGCTTTTCCTACAATTGATGGTGCTTTGTTTATAATTCGATAACTATGTGCATGTTCTTTTGGCTTGTTCAACAATGCTGTCATTCTGTACAGCATCCATTTTGGCCTGGTTTCTGTTCAGAAATAAGCTGACATCGTGTCAGGAAGATGAACATTAAGAGTCACATGGATCCAGAAAACTTCATCTTTGACAGTCCTTCAGAACAGCTAGCCTGGAAGGCAAGAATTTGCTTCCTTTTACAAGTCAAAACAGTGGTTGCAGGCTGGTGCTGTATAATCTATGCCATCTTTCAGTGTTACTGAGGGGAGAGATGAGCAAGGTCACTGAGGAGGGAGACTTGAGGTCGAAAGGAAAGGAGCAGGTTTCTCTGGGGGTCCAGCAAAATGACACCAGGGGCTATTAACAGTTTGCCTGTTCTAACCAGGCATTTTGTATGTCTTCTTCTGAATGTGATGAGGATCCCAGAGGGAAGCTTTGTCTGAGGGCCTGTAAGAGCTTTTGAGAACCCCGGTTATAAGAACAATTATACAAATGTGATGGCTACATTTGAAAAGAAAGTTTGATGAGAGTATCTGTCTACTAGAGACATCAAAATCTCAGAGAATCAGTGGTATCCTGCATATGACATGGCACAGAACATATTAAGGATAAAGTACTCCCAGAGAAAAATGAAAGAGACCAGGAACTGTAAATCTAAAAGAAGTGTCCAGTAAGCAAATGCACAGACTGAATATATGGGAAACATTCTACACACACAATAAATAAATAGAAATCTTAAAAGGCAGCATGTACAGTGTTTATATGCTCCTGATGCACACCAAAAGGGGGTTATACAACTAATGTCACAAGCGCAGGAAGAAGCAGAGCATTCTGCAACAGCCTGTCATACTAAGATAGTAAGAAAAATAACTTGTGGAAGTCCAGAGTTACTTTTTCAGGTATCTATTGTTCATGTTAGCAGAATCAGTCTGGAGGAAAGCACAAGACCACTGACTTTTGAACTGATTCAGAGGCTAACATAACTCTTAATACCAAAGGGAACATATTCTAGCCTTGAACCATCTACTATGCTGAGACTTGGATACATTATTGTAAATAGTATGGGGCAATTCCCTACACAAACATTACACAAGGGCAAACTCTTCTATTTCAATTTGTATGTGATGATTAGAGGAATGAATGCAGATAACCTACTTAGCCACAATGAAGGTACCAAGATCAGACGTCAGAAACATAGATCAAGTTGGAGAATGTGTTTGGAGGTCTTAGACTCCTAAAAAGAGGATCCATTGATATTATTTTGAAGGGTATAGCTGAACCATATGGTTTGCATTCAATTCAGAGGATTCCTGTTCTAACAGACTACTAAGTTGAAACTGAATGGAAGAAAGAGCCATAACTGAGAAAATAATAGCACCAACTGCATGATGCTCATGATATAGAAAAATGGGGAAATTACATTTAAGAAAACTGTATAAAGCAGTTGTAAGAGAAATGGCTTATATTGAAGTATTTCCACCCATTCACTGCCAAGGTAGTAACTGCAGCTGTATTCTTTATCTGTGCACACAGAACAGGAGCCTGAGAATTATTTGAAAATATATCAGAGTCCATAACTCAAATCTTTCAAAATATCACCAATTCAGTCAAGGTGCTAGCAGAACTGAAGAAAGCCTTTCAAAAAGAGGATCTTTAAAAATATCCCAGCTAGGCAAAATAGCAACAATAAAAAAGAAACCTCTTCCTATTATTTCAAATAGACCATGTCTATTTGTACCTCGAGACTGGAAAATAACAGCCAAGTGTTTTTGACAGGTACATTTGTATAGGCAAAAAGTCCAGAATTAAGAGTAAACTTTGCCAAAGATCCAGATATTCTAGTTTATTCTACATGGGAGAAGGAGTACAGCCGTTGAAAGGCTGTGTTCCGAATTCCCACATCTGCAAGGCAGTGGTCTAGAAGATCATAATCGACCATGTCAAAGGCTGCTGGAAGATCTAATAGGATCAGCAGCCCTGGTACACCTTGATCCATCTATCAATGGAGATCATCTGTGAGGGTGACCAGAACCGTCTCCGACCTGTGGCCCGGGCGGAAGCTGGACTGGAATGGGTCAAAGGCCATTGGGTCCTCCAAGAATGCCTGAAGCTGTTCAGCCACCACTCTCTCAATCACCTTACCCAGGCAGGATAGATTAGATACTGGACTGTAGTTGGCCAGATAATTTGGATCTAAAGATGTTTTTTTAAAAGAGTGGATGACCACTGCCTCTTTCAAACCCCCTGGGAAGACCCCTGTACTAAGAGACAGGTTAATGAACTCAACCAGGGGTCTTGCACCTCATCTCCACTGGCCTTGACCAGCCAGGATGGGCATGGATCCAAGAGGCAAGTGTTGGGCCTCACAGCCTTCAGGACCCTGTCAACCTTGGCCTGGGTCTGGGAGAACCAACCAAAGTGGTCAATGATGATATAGTCTCAAAGTAACAGCAGAGAGCCGTCAGCATAAGAAGGAGCTTCCAGGATTGGACCCCAACTCTCACTTAGGGATAAACTGTCAGATAGAAAAGCCTTTGGGGCTCTCACCAGGGGACAGACCACTAACAGGCAAGCACAACTCCCCAGACACAGTTCCAATTGGCAGTACAGCTCTAAGCCCTGCCCGATCAAGATGGAGGTTGCATGGTTGCAGCACCAAATGCCAAGCACTCCCTGGATCAACAGGTGAACTCTCTTGCAGTCTAAGAAGTGTGACGGCCAACTTTTCGGGGGGCTCCAGCTCAACTCCAACTCAGGTACTGCCGGTATTACCAGTCAATTTATTTCTAATTTAGGGGAAAACACCAGAAGGAGGGCAGGAGCTCGTTGCTCCTACTGCGGTGCCATCTTTATCTATTAGTCCATTGGGTGTCTGGAAGGGCAGGAGGGGGGCTGATGGTAAGTGGTCCCCCCACAGCGGTATGCTGTATAATGATGGAAACAATGTCTGGCACAAGCAGCCCCTATAACTGACCTACTTTTCACCTTGCTTGCCACTAACATTGCACCACTAACCTACTTTCCAGCCAATGGCTTCGCATTGTCTTTTTGTGGTTAGCAGCTCTTTTAGAAACATGCTACAATGCTCTTGCTAACCTCTTGTTTTCCCATTAAAATCTGTTTGATTTCAAGATGAGGTATTCCTGATTCTGAACACTTGAGGCTTCTCAGGACAAGATTCATCAAGGTCATCAGGGCTATATTAACATATACTGACACTTGATACTATGAAGGCTTTAAAAGGGGGTTAGACAGATACATAGAGGATAGGGATATCAATGGCTAATAGCATGGTTGCCAGCTGGTGGCTGGCACCTGGTGGGGGGCACGGACATGGATGGCACCGGCATTGTACATTTTGACAGCCCTTCCGGGGAGAAACTGGAAGTGACATCACTTCCAGGTTTCTCCCAGAAATGACATCACACCACACTTGACCCAGACAATTTAAAATATTTCTTTCTTGCTGCCCAAAGGAGCAGCAACGAAAAGAGAGGGTTGTTGGTGGGAGACCTGGCAACCTTGGTTACTAGCCATGGCGACTAAAAGGAACCTCCATATACACAGGCAGCAACACTCTGAATACCCTTGCTAGTAGGCAGCGTTATGGGAAGGCTTCTATGCTTGTTTGTTTGGCCCTCCAGAAGAATTGCTTGGCCACTGTGTGAGACCTTAGGCTGGACTAGATAGACCACTGGTCTCATTCAGCAGACTTTTCTTATGTTCTCAAGTGATTATCTCATATCTTTACAAGATTCTGTGCTGTCCCCCCAAGATTTATGCACACACACACAAATGAGGTCACCGGGCAACCCTACTTTAACTGTATGTTTCTTTATGTTGTTGTGGCAATAATGAAAAAATCTTTCAGAAAGTAAATAAGAAGTAAATTAACAAATAAAATAGATACGATAACACTGTAGTTAATGTAAGAAAAACCCAGCACAGAAAAACAGCACTTGCTAAAATGGCCTTGGCAGTGAAATATTATTGTATTATGACAGATTTTTAAAGACACAGACATCTAATTGCATAGCTGCCTACTTATAATTATGCTTTCGAGCAAGAATTCTTAGGTTAATTTCTAGTGCTCTCTATCGCTTGTGTTGTTTTAAAGCCAATATGTCACTGTCAGATATACTGGGAACACCAGGAAGTCTGAGACAAAATTATATCCTTAGCAGACAGTTTTCTAAGCTAAAGTGGTACCATTTTGCTAACTGGGGAAAGAGCACTGGTAGAACTATTCTATCTTGAGTTGCATCTATTGAGTAGGATAATAGTTTCCTTACATGGGTTGAGAACAGAATTATGTTGTCATAAAAAAAATTACTCTTGCATAGCAAGGACATCAGCAGCAGAAAGGACAAAAAGTAGGCAGAGCGGGGGCATAGGAAGGAAGTAGACAGATGCAGCTGAAGTTTGGATGACTCCTGTGCTCAACCAGGGCTCATTCCTAGCCCCTGCAAAACTATAACATTGTGCCTCCAAGTGGGCTAGTGTAAGTAGGAGGCAGTGGTACAACACTGAAATCAATGGTATCAGATAACTGATGCCATTATACTTGTCCTCCTCTCTCTCTGCCCCCCAAAGTCCACTAATAGACAACAGTCCTACAACACCACATCATAAGGGTATGTAAGACTCAGCCAAGAGACTCTGATATCCCATATCAAGTTACATGGCATGAGTGAGGGCTACTTCATTCTGCCTATAGAACCTATAGCACACACGCAGAAACTTGGTGAGAAGGACACTCCTTAAAGGACACTTTGCACAAAGATGAATGGTCTGAGGCTCACAATAAAACAGGAAGGAATAGTGCTGATACTTGTCTTCTCTGAACTCTTACTATCCCTGGATTTCAGATACAAATACCTTGCAGGAACCCCAATTCTGTTGCAAAGAAAAGGCACCCCATACTGGTAAACCAGGAAGTGGGAGACCATGCCAAATAGAGGTACTCACAAACACAAACACCCTTTTTCATAAAGTTTGAATATTCAAACACCGATGGTCTCACTGTTTCTCCACCTTCTTTCTGCTATATGGGAAAAGAACACACAGTCTGAACAATTTTTCCTTATTTCATATGTAGTAGCAGTGTTTCCCATACAGAGCCATTGTGTCAATATGTAGGTTGCAGAGAAGTGGAGCCTATGAGGGGAAACCCCCCCCCCCCACACACACACCAATACTCATGACTTTTTCTTCCCTGCTGGATCAGAAAAAAGCACATCCCAATTCTAAGACCACCAGTGAGACTTACAGTAGCATTGACCAGTATAACGGTTACAGGTAGAGAACCTCAGCTGTCTTCCCAGTGGGAAGAAGGGTACAATAGGTGTACATCTTTGAATCATCCCGCTCTGGTTAATGGAGATAATAACCCAAGCAGTCTTGCTGCCATGACTTGGAAGCTGGAGAAGGGGCAGTTGGGAAATAAAGGACATTTAAAGCAAACTTTCATTGCTACACAGTAGAAGGTTATCTTCCTCCCATTGAAAATACCTCTCTAGGATATCCAGATTAGGTATTTTGCAAAACAAAGGTCACAGCCAGTTGTGTTGGTCCATTAAACATTCAAAATAAATAAATAATAAATCTCTTATTAGTACCAACCCAAATTCCAGAAAATGGTGAAAAAGTAGCACAGAACAATTCTGCTATGACTATTGATTCAGCCACCAGGTGGAGTATTTCACTCACTTACTGCTTGTAGCAAAGTAGTCAGTGTCATAAATCACTGAAAAATACCATTCAGTGATACATCATGATTGAATACCTGTGCAATTGTGGACTGCCAACAAGAAAAGTTGAAAAAGTGGCTGAGTAAGGTGAATATTTTCTATTCACTTACAGTTATAAAAGCATAAGAAGGCATAAAAGCAGAAGTGAGTCAGACAAGTCAAGAAGAAGAAGAATTGGTTTTTATACCCTGATTTTCTCTACCTTTAAGGGGTCTCAAACCAGCTCACAGCTCTCCTTGAACTCTCTCAGCCCCACCTACCACACAAGGCATCTGTTGTGGGGAGAAGAAGGGAAGGTGATTGTAAGCCAGTTTGAGACTCCTTAAAGGTAGAGAAAATTGGGGTATAAAAACCAACTCTTCTCGTACTGCTATGTTAAAAAGGGTTTTCAAATAAATTTCACCAATTTAGCGTTGCCATCCTCCAAGTGGGGTGTGTGTTCTAGCAAAAACAACCTATAATAATCTTAATTAAGTTTCAATATCAAAGTTGCAAGTTCTGTGGTTATTACCCTCCTGGATAAACCTGGGCGGGGGAGTGGGGCCTGGAGGTCTCCCAGAATTACAACTAATCTCCAGACTACAGAGATCAGCTCTCTTGGAAGAAATGGTGGCTTCAGGGGGTAGAATCTGTGAAAGGGAAATTCTACAGTGACATCACATCCCCACTGAGCTCCCTCCCTTCCCCAAATTCTGACTCTGCCCTCTCCAGGCAACTTCCCCAAACCTCCAGGAATTTCCCAAGTCAGAGTTGGTACCCCTATTCAGCATATGGAATAATGTATTTCTGGTAATATTGTAGGACTATAGCTTTGCAGTTTTTATTATAAATCAGCTACGAATAACTGAAACCACACGACTCGCAGTTCACTCAGCAATTACTGGACACGCTTTCCCCTACATGCACTGACTCTGCTAGGCTTCTCTAAGAGCTAGACTAAGAGCTCAGGAAGGTGACAGAAACCAAGGCCTGAGGAAGGCTCAACTAGTCACTGGGCCCCACTTGAGCCACTCAGCTAAGTGATGCTAGGTTAGGGTTGCCAGGTCTCTCTTCGCCACCGGCAGGAGGTTTTTGGGATGGAGCCTGAGGAGGTGGGGTTTGGGGAAGGGAGGAGCTTCAGTGCCAGAGTCAAATTGTCAAAGTGGCCATTTTCTCCAGGTGAACTGATCTCTATCAGCTGGAGATCAGTTGTAATAGCAGGAGATCGCCAGCTACTGCCTGGAGGTTGTTAACAAAGCCAAATATAATGTAGCTGTATTTTTTCACAGTATGTGGCAATATTACCACCCTCAACAATTATATATACTACAACAAAGAGATGTATAATTATACATGGTGAAATATCCAAGCAGGTAAATCACAACAATTTCCTCTAACAGGTAAGTATTGAAGTACAGTTCACAAGAAATGTTCTTTTAAGATGCTCTTTCCTCATACAGCAGCGAGATGTGCATTGAAGGAGAAAACGATCGTTTCGGGGCATGAAGCCCAATTCTTCCTCAGTTCTTCAAAAATACAATGCTTGCAGTTATACATCATCATCCACAGTATCTGGTTTCAAACGAATAACCATTTCTGGAATAAAGTGCATTATGCTTCCCCCACAGGGGTAAGACGCTGAGTTCCTTCCACTCTAGGTAAGGACTCAAGTGAACGCCACTTGAGTCCTTACTTAGAGTGGAAGGAACTCCTGTGGGGGAAGCATAATGCACTTTATTCCAGAAATGGTT
Source organism: Euleptes europaea (assembly GCF_029931775.1). Taxonomy (NCBI): domain Eukaryota; kingdom Metazoa; phylum Chordata; class Lepidosauria; order Squamata; family Sphaerodactylidae; genus Euleptes; species Euleptes europaea. The sequence continues at coordinate 59,648,804 of NC_079321.1, forward strand.
ATTCGTTTGAAACCAGATACTGTGGATGATGATGTATAACTGCAAGCATTGTATTTTTGAAGAACTGAGGAAGAATTGGGCTTCATGCCCCGAAACGATTGTTTTCTCCTTCAATGCACATCTCGCTGCTGTATGAGGAAAGAGCATCTTAAAAGAACACTTCTTGTGAACTGTACTTCAATACTTACCTGTTAGAGGAAATTGTTGTGATTTACCTGCTTGGATATTTCACCATGTATAATTATACATCTCTTTGTTGTAGTATATATAATTGTTGAGGGTGGTAATATTGCCACATACTGTGAAAAAATACAGCTACATTATATTTGGCTTTGTTAACAGCTATATTCCTGTACTAATTTCCTCATCCTCTTGATACGGGTACAGAGGTGTCTTTATTTTCCTTCACTGCCTGGAGGTTGGCAACCCTATGCTAGGTCTGAGAGAGAGAGAAAGAGCTGTCTGTCTTTGCAGCCAGTGCTACAAATGCTGCCCCAAATCCAGCTCTGCTTACTGACCCTTCTGGCAAACATCAGATACACCTACAGGTAGCAGAATGCCATAAAAATCTACAGTTAGAGCCCACGCTTGCAGTGGTGTCTGGGCCACCTGCACCACCGAGAGTGGCCCGGACACCAGCATTGGGGTGCTGGTGCCTGCCTCCCTGCACTGCCGTGGCAGCATGGCCCTGGGAAGCCGGCTCGGCCTCCCGCCGGTGTCCTGACGGCGTACTGCCATGTGCCGTCGTCCCAGGAGGAAATTCCTGGGGCGTTCTGGGAGCAGAGCCACCTTTAGACAGCCTCTTAACCCCTTTCAGGCCAGGAATGCCCCCCTTGCCCTTACTTCGCCTTACGCCATCCTTTTAGGTGGCGTAGCCCCGTGGAACGCTATGGAGCAACTCCACGGGGCTTGCAAGTAAGGGCATCTTTCTACCTTCGGGGGTTGGGGCTGAATCCTCCTTTGGAGGTGGCGCAGCCGCACTGTGGCGCAGCCGCACTGTGCACCCTCCCTTCAGGAATGGGCTGCCAGTCTGTATAATAATTGGAAATTTGAAATATGGGGGGAGGGAAGGAAGGTTTTTCTAAATACTGAGGGTGTCTCTGTGGATGAAGTTCAAAAACATATGTTCTCTCTTCCAAAGTTCCAGGAACACTCAGAACATTTAATAGGATTGCTGCCAAACTGGGGGAAATGGAAGAGTGACTAACCATAAAGAACAAGCCTCCCCGTTTCATCCTAAAGCAGCTTGTGCTTGTCACCCAATAAAACTCCTCATTTATCACTTGAAAGGGAACGGTAATTAAAAACATGACAGATGGGAAGCCTCATTAGGGACCACTTAGTCCTAATTGAGGGAGGTTTGTGTAAATTGCATATTCAGTCCTTTCATGCCTTGTCTAAACTATTAATGCCCTGGCTTGTTTCTGCTGATCAAAATTAAATTCTAGGAAATAATAATTAAAAAAAAGAATCTCTGCAGGTGCATCTGGAACGACATGTTTGTGGGTTCTTCTGTCAAGGAAATGAAACAGGTCAAATTTGTTTAGGAAAATAATTACACAAACCATTACAAAACGCTTTGCAGTTTTCCAGTTGGTACTTGTGAACAAAACTACTGTTATTTTCTCTTCAAAGATATTGCAGACTTGTAATTTCAGTCAATGAACATGGAGCTCCTTCTAGTCAAGGCATATGCCAGCTCCAATTTCCAGCATGTCCAATTTAAAGGATCAGATAGATAGTAGGCACATCATATGCTAAACTTTTCGGAAGTTTTCTTGTAGATCATAATCAAGTATACATTTCTTTAAAACGGTTGTGGGAGGCCAGCAGCAGGTTCTGCCCAGGGAACACAACTAAGTTTCCCTTGAATAACAACCACTGAGTTTACCTCCATCGCTGAGTTGTCTGATCAAGCATCATATCAGAGGCTGAAACTGAATTGGCAACTTCTGGCAAGTTGTGTGTGTTAAGTGCCATCAAGTCGCTTCTGACTCATGGCGACCCTATGAATCAATGTCCTCCAAAATGTCTTGTCTTTTTGACAGCCTTGCACAGATCTTGCAAATTGAGGGCTGTGGCTTCCTTTTTTGAGTCAATCCGTCTCTTGTTGGGTCTTCCTCTTTTCCTGCTGCCTTCAACTTTTCCTAGTTTTTTCTAGTGACTCTTGTCTTCTCATAATGTGACCAAACTGACTAGCTTCAGTTTAGTCATTTTAGCTTCTAGGGTCAGTTCAGGCTTGATTTGATCTAAAACCCACTGATATGTTTTTTTCGGCAGTCCACGGTATCTGTAACACTCTCCTCCAACACCACATTTCAAAGGAATCTACTTTCTTCCTATCAGCTTTCTTCAATGTCCAGCTTTCCCATACATAGTAATAGGGAATACGACGGCATGAATTAACAATCTTGATGGCCAGTGACACATCCTTACACTTCAGAATCTTTTCTAGCTACTTCATGGCTGCCTGTGGCTGGCAAGTTAAAGGCCTTTAATTAAGTAATTACATTTAAAACATTCTAATGCCACCTTTCCATCCAATCAGTGTCCCTAAGGCAGAAGACAATATACATATGAAATATGTTGCATGTATGTGTACACGTATCAATATACAGAGACCTAAAATATATGCTAACGTGCATCCTTTCACACTCCATTTCCTTCCTACATTTATTCTTCATGTACATGTTCTATAAAAATCTAGACTCTTATATTTGTGTAAGGGATCATAGGTTTTTATATCTTATGTGAAGGGCGATGCATGCTTTTGGAGTCTATTAAATGTAAAGTAGTAGATACTAAAAAGAGAAAGAAAAAAATGAGTTAACAGTGGCACATGTGGAGTACAGACAACTGACATTCCTAGGATCTGATATTACTCATCCTCTAATCTGGGATTTGCTTTGCTGTGCTTTCAGAAACCACTGATAAAAATGGCAAGAATGCCTTCAATTCAGTTCTGAAGTTTTATAGAACTATATAAAAGCCACACAAAGTATATCTCTACTGCTAACATACTAGCAGATGTTTGACATATTAAAGAACTGATCTTTTCCATATTTTTAGCATCCCTTACTGCTGCTGCTTCATCAGTTTTATGACTGAATGCTGATTTATCTCGTTCCCGCACCCTTCTGCGTATTAAGAACTGCTGTTTCCTTTAGAATCTGTTTTTGCATCCAGAAGCTGTTACCACCCCAGCCCCAACCCTCTCAAACACGTGAATATGTGTTCAGATTGACATGGGGAATTAGATTGTGTGTTTGTGTGGGGAGTGTAAAAGCAGGATCTTTTATCTAAAGAGGTGGCTGTGGCACATGTGGGGGTTTTCAAGAGGAAAAGAATGACAGGGACTGATTTAAATTTTTTTAAAGGAATGTATGGAGTTGATGATGAAGTTGGTACAAGAGTGGAGGGTGACTTATCCTAAGCAAATATTTGCTAATACTAATAAGGGAACTTTCCACACATACTGAATAATGCACTTTCAGTCCACTTTCAATGCACTTTAATGACTGTTTGCAAGTGGATTTTGCTGTTTTACCCAGTAAAATCCAGCTGTAAAGTGCATTGAAAGTGGATTGAAAGTGCATTATTTGGCATGTGTGAAAGCAGCCTAAGTCAAAGCACAGACAAATAGCACATTCCGTATCCAAACTAACAATGCAACAACAACAACCAAAAATCGACCAGAGCTACTCCAGTTTGGAACAGGAGTTACCTTGAAGCTAAAGATATAAATGTGGGGGAAATGAGGAAATAGGGCAGAGAAGAAGTGGGATCTGTTGGGACAGAGGTGTCCAGTCTTCCAGATGTGTGCACCTAAATAGCAGAAAGTACCTTCAGCCTTTCCTTTCAGAAACACAGCTGGGGAGGAAAGCCCTCGGGATTTAAACAAGTAGAGCATGCATGTGTTCCATATGATCAATGTAACATGCAGAGCAGCTAGGCCTTTTGGGTCCCCCTTTCCCCCGATATATTTCCATCTCACAGCTGGCTGGTACCACAAGAGGCTTCTGTTCTTTAACTCCGTTTGTCTGGACAGTTCTGCAATTTGTGTGAGTTGTTTGGTCAGGGTCTATATCTTTTTCTCTGGAAGAACAAAAATAAACAACATACTTGAACCATACGGAGAGAAGAACCTGTCCACAAGGTGAGGCAACGGGTATCATATCTCAGCTAGCATTCATTACAGATGTCCTGATGGTTGCAGTGGTGACTTTGGTTTCCAGTTTCTCCAAAACTTGGCAGCTCAAACAGTAACTGATTCATCTCAGAATCTGATGAAGTTCAAGTTTTGAAAGAACAGCCGTTCGGCAGCCATCTTCAGCTAAATGGATAAGAAATTACAAAGCTTTTTGTTGCCAAGAAAGCCATCCATAGAACATGGGAAAGAGCACTTGGCTGGTTATAGAATTACTCCATTAGCTACAGAAGTCAAATGTATGGGAAATTCTGCCATGTTAGTTTGTGTGGGGGTTTTTTGTGTGTGAAAAAAAATTACATCACCGTGGGAAACAAAGTCATCTAGGATCTCTGGGTTTATTCTGTACTCATGTTTTCTGGGCATATTACCAATGTAGTCAGAAACAATCTGGATTTAATTTTTGGAAAGTTGTCTAGATTTATATCATTTACCATTAGTTCATTAGTTCTAACAGTGCATTTCCAAGAAGAGTTAAAAAGGTAAAGGTCTGCTGTGCAAGCACAGGGTCATTCCTGACCCATGGGGTGACATCACATCCCGACATTTACTAGGCAGACTTTGTTTATGGGGTGGTTTGCCAGTGCCTTCCCCAGTCATCTTCCCTTTACCCCCAGCAAGCTGGGTACTCATTTTACCGACCTCGGAAAGATGGAAGGCTGAGTCAACCTTGAGCTGGCTACCTGAAATCAACTTCCATTGGGATCGAACTCAGGTCGTGAGCAGAGCTTGGACTGCAGCACTGCAGCTTACCACTCTGCGCCACGGGGCTTCTGAGGGGAGTTACTCCAGTCTAAACCCATTGAAATGAATGCACTGTTATCCACTTTAGTGGTTTCAGTTACCATGGAACATTCTGTTCTAGGTATGTATAGACATTAATGAATTGGAAATATGACTTCAAAGTATTCATCTCAGTTTATTACACAAGCATAAAAATTAAATTTGTATGTCTATGTGTGAAACAGAGATTGATACATCCAGATTAGATTACCGTAATTTGCTTTAGATGGAGCTGCCTATAAGGTTGTTTGAAAACTTAATTTTGTGCAAAATGAAGCTCAACATTTGTTGAGAACTGGAAGGACATATCACTGCTATACTGAAAGATCTGTGCTGGTTATCTATTTATTTCCAGGTACAATTCAAAGCATTGGTTCCTACATTTAAAGCCCTAAACAACTTATTACTAGAGTACCTGAAGGACCACCTCCTCCCATACTAATGTGCCTACCACTTGAGTTCTGTTTCATGTACCCTCACCCATGGTGGTAGATTGCAACCAGTGACAAAGCTTTTTCAGTGGTGGTGCCCTGCCTGTGGAGTAATTTCCCCAAGGAAGTTTACTTGGTATTTTCGAGGTACCAGCTAAAGATGATTTTATTTGCCTTTTTAGTCAAGCTTCCCCCCTTTGCCATTTTACCATTTATTTGGGTAACATCATCTGCTTTTTATCCCTCTATATTTGATCTGTATTGCCATGTAGTATTAGTGTCAGACTAGGATCTGAGAGACCCCTGGAGCTTGTGGTGTGGCTGACCAGTCCCACTGTCTATGGCTTCTGCTTGAATCATGTTAGCTGTGGCTCTGTAAAGGCCTTGGGAGAGGGGTATCCCATTTTCCAGTTTCTTCAGACCAGACAAACTAACAACAGGGGGTTACAGAGATATCACTGTAATTGCTCGCTCACAAATAACAGCCAACTCATGCTACTAATAGTCCCACTTCAACCAGGAGGCCAATTTTCCAATTATTACCACTACTAGCATCAACTCACGTTCCAGGCCAGTTAAAGATTCCCAACACTGCCTCAGCAAATTTAGGGGGATTTGGGGGCAGTGCCTGGGGAGGGTGGAGTTTAGGGAGGATGCAATGTCACGTCCAGGTGACGCTCTAAGCTGCCTCCCGTAGTCGCTAATGTTTTTTACCATGAAGACTAGGGGAAATTCCTTGAGCACCACATTGTAGCAGGTGAACCATTACCTGCATCCCTGTAAGGAAAGCATTCCTTTTAAAACACACATGGAAACAAAGGGTCTCTTTGCCTGTTTCAAAGCAATGCATTAACCACTAAATCACAGGGCCGTACTGAGATGGCTATTCATTCCAATACCCAGTCTCTATAGATTACAGTGCTCGGTCTTAACAGAAGTTAGAATTTTGTTTATTCCAGGTGTCAAGTGAAAACCTTGTGTCCTGGCCAAAGATCACTCATGTTTATCTTTTAAGATTTTTATTTAAAAGCACTCTAATTATTTTTGAAATGAGTAAATATGAAAGAACCACCACATATAAAATATATTTGTGTATGTATATTAAATCAGAAACAGAAATACAAATATATCCTTCCTTATTCCTTATCCTAAGTAAAGATTAAAAGATAAAATACAATTTCTGAGAATCTCTCCAAAGTGCTTTCAGAAAAACTAGTCTCATTCAACCCACATCTGAGAGATTCAGAGGTGTTTTGGGTTTGGCTATTTTATATAGGTCCTGTTATATGAAACACTCTTGACCATACCAAAACCTTCCAGTTCATCATTTCTGATGGTATGAGCTGAGGGCTTCTCTGAACTTAGAAGAAAGTTCCCATAGAAATACATGCATCAGAACTGTAAACTATTAGATCAACTTGTTCAGAGATTTTTCTGGGCATCAATCCATCTATTCAAAGTTCTCTCTTTCAAGGATGGGACATTGAATACAAAGCTGAGAAAGTAGAATTGGTACATGTTTTGCAGATTTAAAAACTAAAGCCAATGATATGGGCTGCTGTTTGTTAAACCAATGCCTCTAATGGGCAAAAGTCTGCGACAATGTGGAGTCCAATTTTTCTCTTACTCCTCAGTTCCTTGGGGGTGGGAAATTGGGGCTGGTAATTCCCTGCCCTGGGTGGGTAAATTGGCTGCATCCAGGCACATGTCCTTTGCTAGATCCTTTATTCACAGCTTCAGACTACAGCACCCTTTCTGCAGTGTCAAGTAGGGTTGCCAGCGTTGGAAAATATGCCCTTCTTTACGGTGTCACTTGCCTCCACATTCAGAGGGGGGAAGTGACCAGAGAGTCAGATAGAGAGACAGGACAGAGAGGGTTGTCTCTAGTTACACCTCACCCTCATTTCATGTCCCCTTTGACGTTTAGAGTTATATTGTCAGGGAAACTTCCCTTCTCTCTCTCTTCCCTTTGCCCCTCATCCAAGCAAGACGGTAGGAGCCGTGCGATCTGCGCACAGACCTCCCTCCCCCCCAATGGGAGGAAGGAAGATGGAACCTTTCTATCTAGAGAATTAGCAAGATAGATTAGGATAGCGGACTTGTATTGTCTCTTTCCTATCCAAAGTGTATTTCACCAATAAATGAGTTCAGTTTGATTAGAAACAAAAGCTGCTTCCCTTTTGATTTCTCACTTTCATGCACATGTGGGCTTTTGCTGCTTGCTAAACTTAAAAAGCCCTCTGCTAACAGATCAGAAAATATCAGAACCAAGTGATATTTTTCAACAGCCAGGTCCCTCTTCACCACTGGCTAGAAGATCTTGGGGCAGAGCCTGAGGAGAGCTCGGTTTGGGACGGGGAGGGACTTCAATGCCATAGAGTCCATTGCCAAAGCAGCCATTTTTTCTCCAGGGAACTGATTTATATCACCTGGAGATCAGTTGTAATAGCGGGAGATCTCCAGCAGTACCTGGAGATTGGCAACCCTAGTGTCTAGCCTCTTGGTGGCTGGCCTATCCGTGTCTCAGGAGGTGCTGCCTGCTGTGCTCATGGGCAGGGAGACTGCCTCCCAGGTCCCAATGAGGTAGTAGTTCCTCCAGAATGCAGGGACTCCAGGCCTTACTGGCTACACACCTTCTTAGCTCCTGCCTGAAATGGTCAGCTGAGGAGGGCAAGGTTTGGGGCAGGGAGGGACTTCAATGCCATAGAGTCCAATTGCCAAAGCAGCCATTTTCTCCAGCTGAACTGATCTCTATCAGCTGGAGATCAGCGGAAATAGCAGGAGAGCTCCAGCTAATATTTGGAGGTTGGCAATCCTAGGTGTGATGGTTCCTAGTGACAAATCCAGAATTGTTGTGGTGTAATGCGTGAAACAGATCTAAATACAGGTTGATGATTCATGAGCACTTCTGAAAACTGGTGACTACTAATATGATTACTATGACTACTATGATATGATTAATCACTGAAGAGCCAGCATGGTGTAGTGGTTAAGAGCGGTGGTTTGGAGCGGTGGAGTCTGATCTGGAGAACCGGGTTTGATTCCTCACTCCTCCACATGAGCAGCAAACACTAATCTGGTGAACTGGATTTGTTTCCCCACTCTTACACAAAAAGCCAGCTAAGTGACCTTGGGCAAGTCACAGCTCTCTTAGAGCTGTCTCAGCCCCACCTACCTCACAGGGTGTCTGTTGTGGGAAGGGGAAGGGAAGGTATTTGTAAGCCAGTTTGAGTCTCCCTTAAGTGGTAGAGAAAGTCGGCATATAAAAACTAACTCTTCTTCTTCTAATCAGATGAATGAATGCAAAAAAAGTTAATGACCCAAAATATTAAATTATGCATGGTATTGAACTAAACAGTAGTCCGCCCTTTATAATCAACATGTGGGGATGGCTTGAAAGTGAACCGGGGTGGAGCTACTTTTTATGAACATATAAATGTGGACTTATGGGCAGGGTATTTGCAGGGGTAAGCAGATAGGTAAAAGTGTTTTACTTGTCCCTGTACACTACAATTAACTTATTGAAACATTTCCTGCTGTTTTTAAAACTGTTTCCCCAAAACTAGATCCTGAAATTGGAAGATGTTTAGCTGCACAGTTAAACAATTGGGGGGGGGGGGCTTTTCAGAGGCGAATCAGAAAGAGTGGGATGGACAGCCCAGATCTCTTTCCAAACATGGGTTTGTCCAGAGGACATCTCATTCTTCCTCCTGAAATACATTCAGGGAAAAGCAAGAAAGATGTGATATCATTGGAACTGGTATCCTAAAGAAGCCTTTGAACATTTTCCATTTTCTTTGAAATGGTATATCACCAGAAACTTTCTTCAGGCCTCGAAAAGCTGGATGCAATGTCAAGTTTGATCTTTATGTAATTGTGTGTTGCCTAAAGGGATCTGTCCCTTGAGCAAAGCTTCCAGATTCTGCTGACCTAGTGAATGAGAAATCCGGCTAAATAATCCAATTGCCAATCATTTCTCAGTTGGTGGTTATTTTGAGTGACTTTTATGTAACTTGGTTTGGTATTGGATATAGGCTGATGAGTCTATTTCTTTTCAATAGACTTACACTGAAGTACTCTTAGAATATCTTGGAGTAGGCTGACCTGTGTCAAACTGGCGAGTAAATATAGCCTTGCTTTGAGTAGGAAGATGGACTGAATCAGTAGTCTTCAATTTATTATCTTTGAACCCAATCTGCAACAGGGGTTTGACTTTCTGCTTTGCTCTCTCTCTTTACCCCTTTCTCCTTAACTCTCTTGATACCACCTATTTCGTTCTACTTTCCCCCCTCTTTCCCTTTCTCTTTGAACAAGTACGTATTTTCCCTAGTCCAGTTGAATTGTTTGTTGGATGTCTCATGCTATTTGGCTAAATTGTTTTGCACTGTGTCATCCGTCCAACTTGAGTCTCAGTGAGAAAGGTGGGCTATAAAAAAACAAACAAACAAACAAACAAATAAAAAGCAAACACAAGACGAAAGGAAATGGTGCTTGTGTTTAGGGTAACCACGTTTGGGGTCCCAACTTGTGAGTTAAAACACAATGGATTGTGGTCCCTTTCACTATTATTTATTTATTTATTTATTTATTTATTTATTGTTATAACAACTACACACCAAATCACTCATTCATTTAGATATATTTTAGCCATCTGTTAGGTATATTTTGAATTTCATGAACCCTCATTGTTTCTTTGCCTTGCAAACCTAAATGGAAGTGTGACATTCCAGGATCAGTCTAGTAAAGAACAGCCTTTGAGTGAAGAACTCTGTATTTTTTAAAGTTCATGGAATGTCCCACTCTTGATAAAGTGAAATTGTGTCTCCTTATTACCTTTGTTCTTGGCAGCTTCACCTTCACTAAAGTATCCTAAACAAAAGGCACGGTCAAGTGAAAATTAAGTATTTCCATGACTCATTGATTTTAGTGACAGAGATAAGTACATGCTTTCACACGGAAGTCAATGGAACATCATCAGTACTGAAGACCCTTCCCTCCCCAAACCCTGTCTTCCTCAGGCTTCGCCCCCAAAACCTCCCGCTGGTTGCAAAGAGGGACCTGGCAACCCTATGCTCAGCAGATGGTGGAATTTTGGGAACCGGCCCCTGTCTCTCACTGGAGGGTCGGCAACCAGCTCTGTAGACATAGCACTGTACCATCAACTGCCAGCCACTGACCCGGCTCGTACACCAGCCCAGAGACCAAGCCCTGCACCCTGGCAGTAGAGCAGGGGTGGGGAACCTCTGGCCCGTGGGCCGTTTAAGGCCCGCAACATCATTTGTTGCGGCCCATGGACTCTCCCGTGGAAGCCACTGCCATTGCCGCCGCAGGGTCATGCACGCGCGTGAGTGCGGGAAGCCAGGAAGGCTTCCCCCAATCGCACTGGGCTGCTTGCGTGGCCTGGTGAGTGCTTGTGTGTGTGGAGGAGGGGGGAAAGCCAGGAAGGCGTGTGTGTGTGGGGGAAGCCTCCCTCCCTCTCTCTCTTTCCTTCCTTCCTTCCCTCCTCTGCATAGCCTCTCCTAGGGTTTCCAACCTCCAGGTGGTGGCTGGAGATCTGGCAACCCTAGCCTCTCCCCCCGGGAGATCTACACCTGGTATGGCCCCCGAATGATGTTCTAAATTTGCAAATGGCCCTTGGCAGGAAAAAGGTTCCCCAGCCCTGCAGTAGAGGATGAAATGTGACCACAGGCCTGCAAAATGCCGAGACGAACCACTGAAGGCTCCACAGCACCAGGTAGGTTCTCACATAATTTGGGTTTCCCTGTTGTGGACGATGCCCAGGAACATCAAATCTCAAATACTCCCAAACATAATCCTAGTAAATCTAAAATTCTAAGTTCTAAATTGGAGCTAAAAACCAGTAGAAAGGTGGAGCTGCAATTTGCAGCGGCCTACCTCGGCGCCATCTTAATTTCTGCGTGAGTATGTAAGATATAAAATGAGCTATTAAAATCTCTGGTAACTGAAGAATGAAACCATTCAAAGTTCACTGAATCTCAGTGGGAAAGCCACGATCCATTTTGACTCTTAGCTTGGATTAATCATGAAAGCCTCATTTCCCATTTTCCCCTAGATATATTTAAAGCATTATCCAAAAGGTCAAATGTCTACAGGACTTTGAATGGAACATAACGTACTAAGTCATCTTGTGACAGAAATCTTTAGCATGCTCACTTGGAGTATAATAATTTTTGATAGGAGCAGGTCAGTGGAAGAGGCATTAAATTGGCAAGGGACTGGTAGCATTGGCTGTACATCAAATGCAGCATTAGTATGGCATGATTTGGCTACTATGCCTGTGCTGAAATATACATTGGCGAATGAAATAAAGAAAAGGCAGAAAGCATCTCTAGACGAAACAATTAGGGGGGACATTCAGTTGCACTTTTATAAAACAAATCAGCTTGGTAAACTGAGAAAGCAGGTGGACACAATCCACCAATAATGTATAATGATAATAAGGAGACCCTTGTACATGAGCAACTGTCCTATGGGGAGCGGTTAAGATGCTTAGGGCTGTTTAGCTTGGAAAGAAGGCGGCTAAGGGGTGACATGATAGAGGTCTATAAAATTATGCATGGTTTGGAGAGAGTGGACAGGGAGAAATTTTTCTCCCTCTCCCATAACACTAGAATGCAAGGTCATCTGTTGAAGCTGGAGGGTGAGAGATTCAAAACAGATAAAAGGAAGTATTTTTTCACACAACACATAGTTAAATTGTGGAACTCCCTGCCCCGGGATGTGGTGATGGCTGCCAACCTGGAAGGCTTTAAGAGGGGAGTGGACATATTCATGGAGGAAAGGGGTATTCATGGCTATTAGTTAAAATGGATACTAGTCATGCTGCATGCCTATTCTCTCTAGTATCAGAGGAGCATGCTTATTATATTAGGTGCTGTGGAACACAGGCAGGATGGTGCTGCTGCAGTCATCTTGTTAGTGGGTTCCTAGAGGTACCTGGTTGGCCACTGTGTGAACAGATTGCTGGACTTCATGGGCCTTGGTCTGATCCAGTAGGTCCTTTCTTGTGTTCTTATGTTCTTATGAGTCAGTCTATTCACATCTAAAGAAATGGGAAGTGAACTCCTGCCTTGTCCAGCACCATACTTCACTGTACTCTAGCTCTTGAAGCTAGAGTTAGGCTCCAAATACTGGAAGAAAATGTTTAATGTGCTAGAATATGGCAGGGGGCAGGGTTTAAATTTCCTTGCCTGCACACTTCTGTTTTGTTTAACAATAGGGTGCTTTTTCAGTGTGAACAGGAGGTTTTGCACTGTGGCTAATAAAAAGAGAAGGAAGGGGATTTGTATCAAGCAAAGAGTGCAACTGCTTTTCTAGGAAATAAAGATGCTGAGAAAGCTCAAGAATTTGATCCATACATTTATTTCAAGTTCACAAAGCAAGGGGAGACCACTTCATAGAGCTCTTGCATTTATCTGGGTTGGTAAAGGTAAAGGTCCCCTGTGCAAGCACCGGGTCATTCCTGACCCAAGGGGTGACGTCACATCCTGACGTTTTCTAGGCAGACTTTGTTTGCGGGTGGTTTGCCAGTGCCTTCCCCAGTCATCTCCCCTTTACCCCCAGCAAGCTGGGTACGATTTGTATCAAGCAAAGAGTGCAACTGCTTTTCTAGGAAATAAAGATGCTGAGAATAAAGAATAAAGAATTTGATCCATACATATATTTCACGTTCACAAAGCAAGGGGAGACCACTTCATAGAGCTCTTGCATTTATCTAAGTTGACCATGCCTTTTATTGGAGTGAGGGAGGATTTTCCAACATCCTCTAATATGCTCTGTAGAAGTCTGCCTGCCTACCTTCCAGAGTATATAAGCAAAACATTTCCCAGTCTACACTGACGGTTCACTGCCTGTCATAGGAGAGGGGAATATAAAATAGAATAGCAAGGGCGGGGGACCAAGAAAAAATCCACCTCCCAAGTAGAGATAATTCATTGGTGGGTAGCAAGTGTAGGACTACACAGAAATAGCTATTTCTGCCTGTTTGCAGGAAAATCTGCCAACTTTTCTCACTGAAGTTGTGCTTCTCAGTTAGATCATTGGCTTTCTCCCCTCTCTGCCCCTTTAGTTTCCCTTTCTTAGCCTTGTGCAATTTCTTGGCCTTTGTGCAAATGAGAGCCAGCGTGGTGTAGTGGTTAAGAGCGGTGGTTTGGAGCGGTGGAGTCTGATCTGGAGAACCAGGTTTGATTTCCCACTCCTCCACATGAGCGGTGGAGGCTAATCTGGTGCATTGAGCCAGGCGCACCTGTACGGCGTGCCCCAGAAAACCTCCTGCCGATCACCCAATGGGACCTGGTAAGCCCCACCCTCCTCAGGCTCTGCCCCCAAAACCTCCTGCCAGTTGCAAAGAGGGATCTGACAACCCTACCTTTTACTGAGGGCCCCAAAGCCTGAAACTCTGGATGCTAAGTTAAAAAAGCATTTGGTGATATATTTCATTTCAATTTGGTTTCAAACCATGCCAATGGCTTTGCTAACTGGACATGACTCCCAAACACCATGGGCCTCTCATCTATGCATTTGTGGAGTTGCAGTTCCAGAGAACCTAATGCATTATATTCTATCCTCTTTATATAGAGCCCAGAACTATATTTCTTACAGTGATTCTAAATGACCTAAATCTCTTTTTAGATTCTGAGACTCTGCTCTTTTTCCTCTCAGACACCGATCCAGTTGTCTCCTATAGAGTATCACTCTTTGCCTTAGCAGCCAATAAAATTTGGGCTAAAGCTGTATTTAATCAGGGCATTTCATGCATTTAATGACTAGCATTTTTGGTCAGATTGTTTTAATGTTAATATTTATGACTAGGTTTTATATGACAGATTGTAATGGCCTTCGGTTGCAAACAATAAACTTTATTGTATCGTATATTTCAATTGGGCTTGCTAATACTGATATAGGCAACATGATCTAGGTGACACATAATTAGCACTTTTGAGAATGTCCAAGTGTTAAATTGCTGAGAGATATGTGCAGTTTTAGCTGGTGTCTATTAGGACTATCGTGTGTCTACCAAGATCATTTGTACATAATTTTTATTATTTCTGTATTTAATGTTTCTTTTATGTACTTACTGGTTGTAGACTGTAATAAACAACTAATTAGCACTTTTGTATGTTACTGATGCAGACTAGTTGGTTTTTTTTTTTAAAGATGTTGTATAGTACAAAAAGACATCTAGAAATGGTTATTAGTTTGCTAATAATCCTGGCTAATAATTTCTGCTATGAAACACACACCTGCAAAGTACATTTTTGCTAGGAGGAATATTTTTAATTAAATCTTTTCCAAGTTAATTATAATACATTAACTGATTGTTAAAATATAGGCTTGTCCATCTATTTCCACCAATTAACCTATAACATTTAACTGCAGCTGACCTATAGAAAGAGTCTGATGCATTCATGTTTGATTGCATAAAATCAAGGAATGCTAGCCCTCCCCTTTTCCCCACCACTTCTTTGGCTGCTCTAGAAAAACAACAACCCAAAGTAAACCCAGATTGCTGCGGTTTATTGACCACTTAAAGCTTTAAAAATAAAGAAATGATAGGGAGACTAGAGCTTAGTTCTTACAGGTTACTTGCCAGGTGACCATACCTTGTTCAAGCATCCTCAATCACATTCAAAAGGTGAGCTTCTGATTGAAATGTCAAAGGGAGCTTTGACTCTCAAAAGCTTATTCCCCCAAAATCTTGTTGGTCTCTAAGGTATTATTGGACTCAAACCTATCTGCTTGTGAGGAGGATCTTAACTGGCAGAATGGGAAGACTTGGTCTTTCAAGTACTCCAGACACAGGCCATTTAGTGCCTTACAGAGAACTACAAACACTTGAATTGCAATGAGTAGATCTTTCAGCTCAAGTATGATATGGCCCCTCAGAATCCAACCCTACAGTAGCTTAGCTGTTGTATTTTAGACCAGCTGAAGTCTCCAGACGCAAGAAATGGGATTTAAAAATGCAAGAAATCTGGCCTTAATTGTACACTAATCCTTGCTCTGCTCCTCAGATGCCACTGCTTTTCTTCAATTTCTGTTCTGAGTTATGGCATTTACAAAATCCATAAGAATAATTCCTTTTTCTCTTCCCCACCTCTCACTTTGGCTGTGGTCATGCATCCATCTCACCCCTTCTCCCCTCTCTCTTTCCTGGCAGCTCTTCGCCTTGTCATTACTATAACACACCTTGTTTTGTTCTCCCAGCAAAGGCACAAGTCAGCTTTCTACGCACAGTCGTGGTAGTGATAATGGCATAAGACTGCCTGAATACAAGCCCTTGGCAAAATAGCTGCTAACCTAGGAAGAATAGATATTTCCAGGGACAAGAACCAACTTGTTCTTCATATGAGGGGCTGCTGAGAGCTGACAGATGGCCAAGAATTTGCTGAAGCAGGACACAAGTAATCAGGTTGATAAGTCACCAACCTCTACTAGCTAAGGGCTATGAGGCTCTGCCATGCCCTACAAATAGACCAGTGATAAAAAAATACTTTGGTTTTGCTGAGGAGATGCTTGAGAACGACTCTGGTGGGAATCAAACATGAATTGCTCATATTGAACAGTACTGAGGGCATTGGGAATCAAAATCTGAAAGGTATTTACTCTCCTGCACCCACAGAATCATTAGTTGGAACATGACTGAATGAAATATAACAGAGTGATAAGGAACGTTTTTTAAAGATTTCTTTATGACTAACCACATGAATAGCAAAGTCAGGAAAGTGATGACTCAGTGCACACTTGCACTATCTCTCTCTTCTTTTTTTGGGAAATCCTATTGTCGTCTTAAATGGGGAATGTGCTTTTAAGCCACTCTATCTCAGGCACCTGCAATGGCTTTGAGGGCCAGAGGGGAGAGGGAGCAAACTGAGGCCCTTTCTGCCTGAATGCCAGTATTGGGGCATGCACACCTTAAGATCAGAGAATAACGAAGCATGCCTTATTTTCAGTTTTATTTATTAAAACACTTATATACTGTTTTTACAGGAAAAGATGTCCAAGGTGTCAAACCACACACACACACACACACACACACACACACACACACACTTCAGTAAAATGTTGCAATATAAAATATCAAGATCAGGTTAAAATGTACATAATACAACACCAAAATATATAAATACAGCTACCGTTTTTGTTATCTGGCACTTTAACATCCAGAAATCTCGGTTAACCAGCATGCCTGAGACTGGCAGCTCAGCCAGTGAGCAACAGCAGCAGCACCAAAGAAGTCTGGGTGGGTCCTGGGCACGGCCACCACCAGGAGAAACTGCAACAGAGATGATGCCAAGTGAGTTTCCTTGGTAGGGTAGGGAATTCAATGGTTGCTGTAACACAATGGAAAGGTTTTTATTGAGTCTGCACCTGCCTTCATTCAGTTGGTAGGGTCATCTAGAATAGAGTTTCCATGAATGATCTTATGGAACTGGCAGGGAAATAGGGGGTGAATGGTTCTCATCCCCATCACAAGCCACTGTAGTGTGAAACAAGCTCTCCTGCATGAACACTCTTCAGTCCTTGAGGAGGCTGGACAGGAAGAGGGGTTCAGAAAGCTATCTCCAGGGACAATCATACCTGCTCTAGACTTGAGCCCAGTGCTTTCTGGCTGGAGCAGAGAAGCAATATCTGTCCCTGTAGATAGCTAGAGGATGACCAAGAGTTCCTTGTCTTGAGTGTGTCACTTCCTGGCTTTGAGATGCTACTACAGCAACTGCACCCGGAGCCAGCTCCAAGAGCCAAGATTGGTGGTAGAGAGATGCGCAAAAGAAGGAATGAGTAAAAGAAGGAAGACACTTCTCCTCTATGGGTGACTCCCTTCTTTACACTGTAGGAATGTTTTTGCTGATCTCCAATTGTTATTTACAAATGGTTCTGTAATGTAAATGTAAATGCACATGAACAAAAGTCTAAAGTCTATGTGACGTCTATACTGGAAACCTCAGAGAAGCGTCTGTTGCAAACCTCAGAGGAAATTCAAAATGAAATGCATTGGTTTTTAAAATGCAGTTAAGTCTGGATGCCAGCTGCGGAATGCATGAGGGGATCCGGACTGCTGCACAGCTGGAAACCAGGATTGATTCATTCCTGCTTCAGAGAAAGCAGGTACCATGGCTTCTATGTATACAAGGCCATTATTATCTTTCTGACATGTTTGACAACATCTCCTTTCTTCTCCCTTTATTTGTCAAAGTAGCTTACAATGATAAAATGAAAACATGATAAAACCACAATTTAAAATTAAATTAAAACCAATCAATGGAACCTAACAGATTGGATAAAATCTACTTATCACAGCATGGCAAATATCTGTGCCTTTAGCAGAGCAAACTGGTCATCCTTTCAAAAACTTGATTTCAGGGTGTTTTCAATATGGTTAGCATCACGCTCTGTCACCTTTGTCTTGAAATGCAAGCATTCCTGTAGACGCTTCTGAAAGTTTCCACTAAGCATTATGTAGAGGAAAGGGTTAATGCTGCCACTGGTGTAGCTCAGGCAGATGGAGAAGTAGTAGCTGATGTAGAAGGTTGATGTTGGCTGAGCTATCTGAAGATTCACAAGCTGTATCACATGGTACGGAGCAGCACTTAGGACAAACACCCCGACCAACACTAGCACCTTTTTGGTTAGCCTCATTACCCTTTGCCTTGGAATGTTTGCATTATAGCTGCAACAAAGAACAAATATATATATATATATATATATATATATATATATATATATATATATATATATATATATATATATATATATATATATATATATATATATATATACACATATGTGACATCTAGTGAAAGGAGATAAAAATGAAGGCCAAAGCTGATGGTGCAAAATAGGTAAAAATTTATCACTCAGATAAAATTCCCTACATGTTTTCCCCAAGAAACCTCTTCAGGGGAATGTGTTAGTTTTGCAGTGGTTTTCCCCCCTGAAGAAGCCTCTTGGGCAAAACATGTAGGGAATTTTATCTGAGTGATAAAATATTTTTTAACCTATTTTGCACCATTGGACTTGGACTTATTTTTTCTCTCCTGTGACTGGTGCGGCCCTTTTATTTCTCCTTATATTTAGTGAAAGGCAAAAAGAAAAGTGTAGGCCATCAAGACAAACACTCAACATTTTCTGAAGTTTATGTGATACATTGCACTGGTAATGTCACCACATTTCTTAATTTTCTGATTCAGATTATTAATAGAACATATATCTTACAAGCATTTGTGGAATGTACCATATATTGGGATATATTTGTTACTGCACAGTATGTTCAGTATAATATGTTCTGGCAGATGTCATGTTAATGTGGTGGTGGGGAACAGAGAGAATATCTGCTGCCTAAGAGATCAGGGATATGATAGGTATGAAGATGCATGTAATTAACTATTGTTCAAAGGGCTTTTTTAACACAGAAAGTTGGAAGAGGGAGGATGAAATAGAGAAGTGACAAGTTAATAAATAATAATTGCTGGACCAGTTATATAGTTGCAAGCGATTTTTCAAGCATGTGTGGGAATTGCATTATAACTTGGCTGTTAATTATGAATATTCATGTGCTAAAGGTGAGCATACATAATCAGTAAATTCAGAATCTTAAAGGCTTGCCTTCAATATGATGTGCATGTTAGGACTAAGAAATTGTTTTGTGAGCCCAGACAAAACTCCTCCCACACCTACACAATTGGTGGCCATGATGGTCAAGGCGTCGGCAGGAAAGTCTCCCCCCTTTCCGGTCCTGACAGAACAGTGCTGCAGCAGGATTCCCAGAGGCCAAGAAATCCAAGAAATGTGGTTTCCCTAGGGTACCCAGTGTCCATGCAAAGGACCTCCATACTTTGACCTCCATACAGATGACTTTGGATGTGTTCAGATCCTGTCACACTTTTGGCTAGCCATTGGAACCACAATGAGATCTAAATTTGTTTGCATAGGCCATTCCAAAATGAAGGGGAGGGTGAATTTCTCATCACCACCCGCATTCGGTGAACGCTTCCTCTATTTTGATTAGATCTGAAAATAGCCTGTAAATTATTATTGATTCTAAACTAACCCCTATTGAAAGACTAGTATATCCTACCATAAATATAAAAGTTATATTATTTAGAATGTATGGCTGTTGGTGTTTGATTAAAATAAGCCATTCTCAGCAAAGTCATAAAAACATCACCAGAACAAGAAGAAAACAAAGCAAAGCTAGAATAGAACTAAGTTTCAACCAAATGCACTAACAGATCTGTCTGCAGAGCACTCCACAAACATAGTAAAAAGGGTAAAGGTCCCCTGTGCAAGCACCAGGTCATTCCTGACCCATGGGGTGACGTCACATCCTGACGTTTACTAGGCAGACTTTGTTTACAGGGTGGTTTGCCAGTGCCTTCCCCAGTCATCTTCCCTTTGCCCTCAGCAAGTTGGGTACTCATTTTACCGAAAACCAACTTCTGTGGGGATCGAACTCAGGTCGTGAGCAGAGTTTGGACTGCAGTACTGCAGCTTACCACTCTCCACCATAGTGCCATAGTTGAAAAGGCCCACTCTGTGGTCCTAAGACACTTCATTTCTAATACAGAAGGGACTAAGAAAAGCCTGAGGTGAACATTTGGGTACACAAATGATACATGCAGGTAGGGTTGTCAACCTCCAGGTGGTGGCTGGAGATCTCCTGCTATTACGGCTCCTCCCCCAGCCCGGCACTGGAATGCCCCAGGAACGCCTTCTGGAATGCCAGGACACCTCCTGGGAAGCTGGCACAGGCTTTTATGTCAGTGGGACGCCGGCAGAAGGCCCCGTCATTGTCCCGGAACGGCGCTGCCACGGCAGTGCCCGGCAACTGGTGCCCAGGCTTTCCTGCAGGCGTTGGAGCCACTAACGCCAGCATAAATTGGCTGGATGCCGGCGCGAGGGCCCCAAATGCTGGCGCAGTGCCTTCCTGGCCTCCTAAGGGCTTTTGCCCTTCAGGCTCAGGAATGCGCTGGAAGTGACACACAGCCAACCTAGAGGCCAACGGATGCAAAAGATCAAAGGCATAAATAAGGACCCTGGTGGCTGTACGTAGATTTACAAAGATCTTTATTTATTTAGTAAATATTTATATCCTGACTTTCCTCGTGGTTCAAAAACATCAACATTTTAAACCAAAAAAATTAAATCCCAAATAACCTCCTCTCCTCCCAAAACATTACCTGCAGTTTATACTTCCTTAAGAGCCTGGCAAATAAAATAAAATGGCCTTGCATTGCCTTCTGCATTTTTAAGGAAGATGGTGCCCCCCTCATCTCCTTAGAGCCCACTAGACATACTGGGAGCTATTGGGAGCAGAAAAAGCATAGGCTCTGCTCAATGCCAGACAAGCTACCTTTGGGGAACACCTGATAGGTGGCAGCCACTGGACAATATTTGGTGCACAGGATGTGTATAGGAGAAGGTGGGAGGATATAGGAACACGTATGGGATGAACACGTATGTGGTCTACACAGAGACTTAGAGGCTTACCAAAGTACCTCTTCAGGTGATGTAAGGTCAAAAGCACAACTTTCCAAACCATCTTTGAATAAAATGACTTTTGAGTATGTCCATACAGGAGACACAGGAATAAGAGAAACTATTCAAAGGCATAAGTTGACTCTAATTGTCTTTGACCTGGTTCTCAAACTGGTGAGGCGAAATGATTGGACAAAAGCTAAAACAGACAACACACCAGTAGCATGATTGGTCATTGGTCAATACAATTAAAAGGTTTATACAGTATACCCTTTTAAGATGATCTACACATTCAACCATTCCAACAGTAACATTAAAATATGTGCTATTTTGAAATTTAGATAAATGGGAAGATGCTAAAGATTTGTGCTGTCATTTCAATTAAGTTATTATTTGTTTTAGTTGGAAACCACTTATTATTTTATCAAGCCAATCTTAAGACATTCTTTATTTCTTTAAAAAATGTATATTGATAATCAATGGATGATAGAATAAGAGAGTTCCAGCATTACTCTTGAGGCTGTATTTCAGGACACAAAAAACACTATTTTTTTAATGACATCTTACATGAAGAAGGCTATCCCCCCCACATCAAATTATTAGAAAAACATCTGACATACAAGAGTAAGAAGGTGTAAATCTCCTGTTTCCTAGTATTATTTTTGATGCATTTGACAAACTAGGCCATATTTGGCTCTCAACATGGTGGCAGTTAAAGGATTCAATTAACACAACTGCACAGAGCAGTTAGGGAAAGTTCCCCATTTCCTGCGTAAGGTCCAGGACCACTATGCTGAGGCCAACTGTAGCAGTCTTTTGGTATGCCTGTCCTAGATTTGGATTCCTTTTTCTTTACATGGAGCTTTCTCTGAAGCCCTGGAAACTCATTCCTGCCACCGTCTCCATTTTCATTCCCTGTTCTACTGTTGCCACATCTTTTAATTTAAAGTTGTACCTGTCCAAACTCATGACTGTCATAATTGCACTGCATGCAAACTGGTTGCACATGTCCAATGATGTAATGATGGTGCAGAGGAGACTGCCAAACACCCACTCTCCTCCTCATGCCCACTGGTGGATAAGGAAAGGCATGCCGATGTTATGAACTAAATCAGCCACAGCCAGATTGCAGATATAAACATCTGGAATGGTTTTCTTCCTTGATCTGAAATAAACAGGAAACAGGATAAACAACAATTAATAATGGTAATAGTTCCACTATCAATATCTTAACGTACCACTGACAATGTTCTTTGAAGTATGTTTTGCATTCATGAATTTTTCTGGAGAACATACATATCAATCCCAAGGATAGGTCTCTCTTCTCAGGATATTTAAACAGAAATACTGTACTGGAACACCAATGTAATTGACAAATTAAACCTACTCTGATGCATATACATGTACATTGTGCATCAGACAATGTGTATTTTATTCTTTAGGAACATCTAGAAGTTGGATCCTACAAACCATACAGAAAAAGCACCTGCAAATGTGGATCTTTTCCAACTTCCCCTGACAATCTCTGAGACCTCTGAAAAGTGGATTGTGTGGCAGTGGAGAGGATCACAGGTGTCTGTCTCATGGTGCAATGATGAAGGGGAACTGGACAAAATTGCAAAGGAAGAGTGAGAACCGGAAATTCTCCTCCACATGGCAGACTACGGTGCCATTTGGCACTTCATTTCTGAGGTTCTCATGTCTTCCAGCATCAACGTTTTAGAGATGATCTCAGTAGACTACTATAGGAAGGAAGAGGCAGGAAAAATCTGTGTCCATGAATGCCACTGCATTCATGTTTCACAGGATCCAACCCTACACCATCAGTTATCTCATTGGTTCTATATGCTGAATGACTATTGAAGTTAAATTGATTAGTGGTAGGTTCTGGAATCTGGACTGCCAAGAGAAAATACTTTAACCCATAACCCATAACAATTAACTTTTGAAATTCTTTACCACAAGACAGATGGTTTTGAAAAGGGATTAGAAAAATAAATGGGGTACAGGTCAATCAAGGGCTATTTACTCATTGCAGATAAATAAAATGTCCATGGCAAAACAAGCAGAATATTCCTGGAGAAATGTTGAAAGATCAAAGGTCAGGAGAGGCATACTATTTGAATGTCCTGCTTATGAGAATTCAAGTGACATTTGGCTGGTTATTGTTAGAAACAGAATGCTGAATTTTATGCATCTTGCTGATTGACCCACTAAGGTAATTTTTTATGTTTGGTTATAATCAATTCAATGATCCTTTGTGCCAGATATGTATAACAAAGGCCAAAATTCTACTGCTTAAGAAAATGCCTTTTAAAATCATTTCTTGATAATATTGCTATAGTTTTTATGAAGGACAAGAAAGAAAATTATTATGAATGATCTTTAAGGACTTTTTTTGCAGCATAGAGAATATTAGGCAGTGTTTGTAGAAAGGCGGTAATATAGTTTTAGCAAAAGGAAAGCTACCAAGTGTCTCTACTGGGTATCACTAGAGATGCTTTACCAGAGCCTATATGTGAGAATGCTAGATTTTAATACAAACTTTTAACAGATATTTTATCCCATCTTCTTGCTGACCTATTTTAATTCTTATATGGTTTTTATAACCCTCATCAAAACTGATTTATGTTGCTTTATTATGGGTATGCTGTTGGCTTTTGCAGGCCACTGGTTTGGAATAGTTTTAGTTGCTAGGTGTAAGTCTGATTGGGATATATTTAAAATATTGATGTTTTGTCTGCTTTTGTGTTGTGAGCTGCCTCACACAATTTTTCTTTTAAATATTTTGAAAAGGGAGTCCCAAGAATAGCAACTGGGTCAGGGGTGACTGGCATATGCCAAAATTCGGCTTTAGGTACAATGATGAAAACTGCTACAGCCAATCAGACTTCTATAATTGATAGTTCCAGGTATATGCTTGGCTGAGGAGCCTTCTGGGTGAAGACACCATCTGTAGCATTATGACCCACCCCTTCTCAGCCCTTTTTAACAATAGTTACAAAACAAGTGTATTAAAAAAACCTACAAATTATTGCTTGAGGAAACAATCAGAAGTAGCTAGATGTTTGATACTCCTTTCGTACATAATGAATTCGCTTCTCTCTTATTGGACTGAAAATCTGTTGAAAACCCCACTACACAAAGCCATTATTTTGCTGGCACTGCTGACAGCAGCATTTGGAGAAAGGGCTTCTCATGCAATTGTTCTGTCCTCTTGTGTTTTGCACACAAATAGCCTGTAGCCTGGTTTACTTTGGGGGACTATGACCCTCAGATCCTCAGAAAACCCAAGCCCAATGACTGATTTTCCCGTCACAATTAAACAGGCTCCCAAAAGCTTTCAATCAACAGCTCTTGTGAGGACAGAAGACATTCAGTTGTTTCCACACTCCCCAATGGACTGAATGAGCTTTTGAGGTATAGTCTGACAGATCAGAGTGAAGCTGGGAAAGCAGAAGATATTGCTGGGCTTATAAGAGGAAACAAAATCCCTGTGAAAATTAATGCTAAATTTAACCAACAATTGTTACACATTGTTTTCAAAGCAGTTGAACCAGGAGTGAACAAATGTCCTTGGTGTAAAAATCTTAAACCCACAAGGTATGATTCAGCAAAACAAAAGCACTTTAACCTCACACTTATTTTAGTAGAAGAAAGAAGAAAATTAAGGATGCATTTAATTTCCCCATTGAAATTACTGAGAGCTAAGAATGATTCAGCTTTGGGCAGATTGTTTCAATAAGAATTGGGCCTATTCTACATCAGTCAACTGTGGCGTAATCATCTTCTAGTCTACACACAATTATATGGTAATTCCAGTTGTCAGTAATAGTCTTCAGTTCTCTTTCCCCGCTACACTGCCACTTTCTCAGGAAGTCTAGTGGTTTTTGATTAAAGCACATTCATGTAAAAATATTTTGCCTCTGTGAGTTTTCTTTCCCATCTAAATTCCTTAAAGGATCGCCATGACAGGCAAAGCAGCCTCTGGCAAAACAAATGCCTGAGAATTACTGGCTCCTACTTTCCTATCAGCACCAGGACAAGAGATTTCTTTTTACCCAGGGTTTTAACTAACCCTCTTTCCACCCACACATGGTAATAAGGTGATTCTAGGATGACCTCCTGTTCCTTGGTATGAGAGGTGCCAGGATAAGGCAGCAGACTACACTAAAGTTGTGTATTCAGCTTTGGCATTGCCCCTCCCACCAGGCACATATTCCACTGGGAAATGAGAAATTGACCCAGCATATCCCTGTCTTGTGGGCCTTCTGTTGGGCTGTGGGCCTTGCCAGGTGCCCAGCCATTCTGTTTCCTGCTGCTACCCCTGCCAAAGAATGAGCATAACAGATTGCATATGCCTTAAGAGGAGCTTTTAGGATTTTGATTCCATGCTTCTGATGAAGGGAGCTTTGACTCCCAAAAGCTCACCCCCCAAAAAATCTTGTTGGTCTCTGGACTCGAATCTGATTCCATACTTTGCTTTCTAGTTTATTTAGTCATTCGTTTATACCTGTGCTGGCGAACCTATGGCACGCGTGCCGAGCCCTCTCTGTGGGCACACATGGACCCGTCGCGTCTGCCTAGGGCTGTGCCATGTTGCCGTGGTGAGGGCGCTGAGGGTGGTGCTCCTTCTCCCCAAGCCCATGCTCCCAAAGCCTGCACTGGCGCCCTCCCTCTTCTTGCACCAGGGCAAGCCCCTCCCTCTCTCTCAGCTGAGCTGCAGACGCAGCTCAGCTGTTTGTCGGGGCCCCGCCCGTCTTCAGTTTGGACCAGGAGGCTGTGGCCGAGCACCTTGCCACGCCCCCCTCTCAGCTGAGCTGCGGGGCAGCTCAGCTGTTTGTCGAGGGCCCCGCCCGTCTTCAGTTTGTCTTGGCCCCCGCCCGTCTAAAAAAGCATTTAGAAAATTCTACAACATTTGCAGACAATCCTACAAGCCATCAGGAAATCTACAAGGAATTTTCTAGCATTGTAGCAGCTGCAAAGGTGAATTTTAGTAACAGATTTTTAAAGTTCCGTAAGATGGAGACAACCCTGTGTTTTCTTACTTCTCCAGATAAAGCCAAATTTGAAGAACTTGATCTTTCCTGCCTACACTGGTTAGATTTAGAAAATCTGGAAATGGAGCTAATAGAATTTCAAGAAAGCTCTATCTGGAAAAATAAATTCTATGACCTGCATGAAACACTTGAGAAGATAGAAGGGACGCCAAAGGACAGCACAGTTAGTTCTGAAAATGAAATCCTTAAAGTGTGGAATTCTCTGCCAAATAATTTTAAGTCAATGAAAGCACTTGGGATTGCTTTCCTCACTTTGTTTGGATCATCTTATGCTTGTGAGCAGCTGTTTTCAGCTTTGAATTATATCAAATCTGACACCAGAAACAGGCTAACAGATGACCTGAGTGCTGCATGTGTTGCTCTCAAACTTACAAAGTATGAGCCAAGGGTAGACAAATTATCAGCATACACAAAACAGCAAAAATCACATTAATTGTTCAAAAAATTTGACGATGTCCTCAAAGATGTCACAAAAATGGTGAATTACATCATGGCTCGTGCTCTGAATTGTCGACAGTTTCAATCACTTCTTGAGGAGGTTCAGGCACAGTATAATTGTTTACTTATGAACAATAATGTCCGGTGGCTGAGCAGAGGACGAGTCCTGGAGAGATGCATGCCAAATACAAACTTTTACCTTTCAATAAAAAGTTGTTTGTATCATTTAAAGCTCTGTTATTGTGTTTTTCTTTTAACGCAAAATATGTGAATGTATAAGTTGTTTTTTCTAAACTAAAACCTCAGAATTCAGGTTAAATTGCCCTATTGGCACTTGGCGATAAATAAGTGGGTTTTGGGTTGCAGTTTGGGCACTCGGTCTCTAAAAGGTTCGCCATCACTGGTTTATACCATGCCTTTCCTCCAGTGAGAACCCAAAGCAATTTATATTGTCTCTCCTCAATTTGATTCTCACAACAAACTTGTGATTGAGGGTAGGCTGTGAGTATGTGACTGGCCCAAGTTTTCCCAACAAGTTTTCATGGCAGAGTGGGGATCTGAACCTAGGTCTTCTACACTGACACTCTAACCACTAGACTGCATTTGCTCCCTACAATATATTTTTATGTCATAAGCCGTACCCTATTACAGTGAGCATAACAAGGACATTGCCTACTAATCCTGTTGAACAGATGAGCCCAATTAGAGAAGGAAGGATGATGGTCTCTGCTTCACCAATGGCTTGATAGTAATGCTCTCCACTGCTGGATGTGTTAGGCATGTTAAAGGTACTATTCCAACAAGAAGGCTGGATTTGATTCATTCTTCATAAATGTTTTTCAATCTGGAACAGCAAAAGAAAATTAATTATTCTGATTATTTTAATGCTTTCTTCATCAAGCACATTATCTCACCATAAATTATTATTAGGAATAGATTTCACAATAAAACATGTAGACAAACGTATTTACGGATGAGTAGACATCAAACTTGCTTCTGGAAAATATACTGCCATAAAATGTGCACAGTGTCATGGCTATAACAAGGATTATAGGGGAGCAGTTGTTGGTTTTGAATAAAAATATTATGGGGGATGCTTCTTCCGGCCTGATCACTCAGTTGAGCATGTCAAATAGGGTTGCCAACCTCCAGGTGGGGTCTGGAGATCTCCCAGAATTACAACTGATTTCCAGATGAACAGCTCTGCTGAAGAAAAGGGCTATTTTGGAGGATGGACTGTATGGCATTATACACTGCCAAACTCCCTCCTTTCCCCAAACCATGGATTCTTGTAAGTTGTGTCTGTAAAGTGCTGTCAAGTCGCAGCCGACTTATGGCGACTCTTTTTTGGGGTTTTCATGGCAAGAGACTAACAGAAGTGGTTTGCCAGTGCCTTCCTCTGCACAGCAACCCTGGTATCCCTTGGTGGTCTCCCATGCAAAGACTAACCAGGGCTGACCCTGCTTAGCTTCTGAGATCTGATGAGATCAGGCTAGCCTGGGCCATCCAGGTCAGGGCTCTTGTAAGTTAGTCAGTGTTAAATATATTAATAGCTATGTTTCAATAAAGCATATTGAGAGCACACCTAAAACTGAATTAGGCCTGACAGGAGTCACTCAGAGCCGCAGCAATGTCACAACTGGTATCTGAGGACAATGCTTCTGGGCATTGAAAACCTAGTGGCTCCTGCACCCCCACCCCACCCCAGGTAGCATCGGACAAGGAATTTAATCCTAAAGTGGTTTCAAATTTTGAGTATCTCTTTTTGAACAATTTGAATAAGTCCACACAGTATACTTCATCTGTTTTAGTCATAAGTACAAGAACATAAGAAAGGCCATGCTGGATCAGACTAAGCTCCATCAAGTCCAGCAGTCTGTTCACACAGTGGCCAACCAGTCCCCCTTTCCCCAGTTCTGTGAGGAGGGGTAAAAAGATCAAACAGAATTTTCAGCAGCTTTCCAATGCACAGTGACGAGTGTTCTTGGTCCTGTAGATGCACATTGTCTCTACCCAATTTCTCAAAACTCACCAGTAAGCCCCCATGCAGAGTTCTGAGCATTTGGATGGGGAAAATGTGCATCTACAGAGCGGCAAATCCAAGGCCAAACCTCCCAGGCATAAGGCTGAACTGCAAAGGAAGTCGCTCCCAGCCGTCCAGCGGGACTCGCAGAAGATCCTGCCTTCTCCTACCTTCATCAGAAGACGAATGCCGGCGTCCGAGAGGAGCTGCGCATCCCACCGGAGCCGAGACGACAACGGGACGCCCTACAAGCCCCTGGGCTCTGCCCGCCGCCCTCCTGGGCTTGGCAGACCAAGAGGGTTTCCCCATCTCCGAACCTGCTTAGACGGCTCTCCTCCCCTTTCTCCAGGCTTGCAAAACGCGACCCGTCTTTGCAAAGCGCAGGCAGAAATGATATAATGGCCAATGGGGCAGGCTTTCCCTTCTTTCCGTGCGACAGCCTGCGAAGGCGCACTCGGGTGTGTTACACCTGATTTACGTATAAGCTAAACAAGCTATAGCTTAGGGCCCCACTCTCTTGGGCCCCCCAAAAAAATTTAAAGGAAAAAAAAACTGATTGTACCTTTCCAAAATGTAAGATAAAAAACAAATAAGATAAACCCTACATACAGCAACAGTGTTTTGTGTTGTGTAGGCTCCTATGAAGTGTTGTGTTGCGTAGGCTCCTATGAAGTGTATCCTTTTGAAGTGTAAGGATGTGTCACCGGCCACCAAGACTCGATTAATTCATGCCATCGTATTCCCTATTACTCTGTATGGGTGTGAAAGCTGGACAGTGAAGAAAGCTGATAGGAAGAAAATAGATTCCTTTGAAATGTGGTGTTGGAGGGGAGGGTTACGGATTCCATGGACTGCCAAAAAAAAAAACCAAATCAGTGGGTTATAGATCAAATCAAGCCTGAACTGACCCTAGAAGCTAAAATGAATAAACTGAGGCTATCGTATTTTGGTCACGTCATGAGACCACAGGAGTCACTGGAAAAGACAGTCATACTAGGAAACGTTGAGGGCAGCAGGAAAAGAGGAAGACCCAACAAGAGATGGATTGACTCAATAAAGGAAGCCACAGCCTTCAGTTTGCAAGATCTGAGCAAGGCTGTCAAAGATAGGACAGTCTGGAGGACTTTCATTCATAGGGTCGCCATGAGTCGGAAGCGACTTGACAGCACTTAACACACACACACACACACACACACACACACACAGGCTCCTATGATGTAAGTAATGGGCCCCGCCTGCTATACTTCTTCATTGTATTTCAGTTCAACAATTACTTTGATAAAATACATATTTTGTTATGTTCAAATGGCTTTAGATACCTATTAGGTCCATAAATTACCATCTAGAATATATTCAACACAAAAAACAGCGACAATTTGTTGTTGACAAAGGACAGCTGGACATATAAAGGGCCCCATTACCTTCAATAGCTTAGGGCCTCATCAAACCTAAATCCGGCCCTGCGTGTGTATGTTTTAAGTGCCATCAAGTCACTTCTGACTTATGGCCACTCTATGAATTAACGACCTATCGTTAATAACCTTACAAATTGAGGGCTGTGGCTTCCTTTATTGAGTCAATCCATCTCATACAGGGTCTTCCTCTTTTCCTGCTGCCTTTCACCTTCCCCAGCATTATTGTCTTTTCCAGTGACTCATCTTCTCATAATGTGACCAAATTACAATAGCCTGAGTTCAGTCATGTTAGCTTCTAAGGAAAGTTCGGGCTTGATTTGATCTAGAACTCACTGATTTGTCTTTTTGGCTCCATTAGCAGATTCAACTGTGTTTGGTAGAAAGGCAGGAAGGGCACCTAGATGTCCCCAATAGAGTCTATTGGCACTGTCAGCATGTATACAGGGTGCCAATGTATCCAGGGGCCTAGAAGTGTGTATAAGTTGCTAATTAAGCATGCATATTAGATGCCCAGATATCTCAAGGGGACATACACCTGGTACCCTTTTTCTTTCCCATTCTTTCTCATTCAGGGTCCAGTCTAGGAATTCAGATAAGATTGCCTCTATTGGATCAGGAAGAATAGTTTTTACTGGAAGTAGATGAGGTGGCATGTGTATGTGAGACACCCTTTAGGTTTCCTTGTAAAAGAATATAGCAGTAATAGTAAATTCTTCACAGATAAAGCCATTAACATATTTGGGGTGGCTGGTCTGCATTTCAAATGTTGACACCCCCCCACTAGAGGAGTAACAATATATCTAATCCAAACACTTTATAATTATGGGAATATGTAAACCAGTAAGAGATTGGGTTTCCATAATTATGGGAGCAAGCCAAAGTAGGTAGTCAGCCCTGTTTTCTTCATTAGGGTTTATTCTCATGAAAGTGCTTTTAGGAGTGCAGCCCCTGCATCCTATATTTCATTATTTTAGTTTTAACAATGTGTTTTGGCTTGGTTGTGATAGTTTTTAAATAAGTGTTTTCACTCTGTTAGCCTCCTTGGTGGCACTGACAAGGGCAGAAAGGCAGGGTATAAATTTAGTAAATAAACAACTAAAACATTAGTATATGTAGTACTTGTAGCCAGATAGAGATCTATTTACTTTGAAGTAAATCATAGTGAACCCAGTGGGAACTACTTCTTGCTAAGTGTGCTTCTGATGGTTCCCTTAAATCTGAGAAACAAGGCTGCATTTAGTAACACTAAATTATAATCTGTTTCCGTTTCCCTGGATGCCTCTTTAGAGGGAGGTGTGTAAAACTATTGCTGAAGCTAACTTAATCATTTTACATGGGTAGCATACATTTAAGATAATTAAATAATCTTCCAATTTATCTTCAAACACCACCCCTAGAAATAATCCAGTGGAGGAAACCAAGAATCCATGGCATGCAATTACAATCTATAACTAGTACAGCTATGTGAGATAATAAGAACTTGTTGTTCTGCTCCAGTGTTACATGTTTTTTTCTTGAGGTTTAGGAACTGTCTGGTTCCTGATCTCAAACCTGTACAGAAACCTTTGTTACCAGAGCATAGCTATTTTTTAATAATTGTGAAGAAACATAGAGATAAAGTTTTAAAGGTTGTTGTGATGAGGGAGGGGGAAATAACTGCATTTATAATTATGGTGTGGTAAATGTCTAATAAAGGTGATGATGATGATGAATAACTGCATTTATCCAACAATCTCATACAACAGCACGTTTATTTTCTGCATTCAATTCAATCTGGATGTAATGCATATGCGGAGTTGAAAGTCTCCACATGCTAATATGGAAGACAACCCAAAATACAGCCATTTCACTACATTTGAATCCCATGCAGTTTTACAGATATTTCTAAACTCATATCCAACCAGTTTAGCGAGTTACAAAATACCCTATTCTGAGACAGTGAATTCAGTTTAAGATTTATATCAGTGGTAACAATCACCTAAATAAAACATCTTCCATCCCTTCATCACTTACACATTGAGCACTGTCAACACATCAAATAGTATTAATATCCAGTCTGACTTTTCTTCCTTTTTAAACAGAGCAACATAGGCAGCAAAATCAATATGAGATGTTTTGCAAAAAATAAATTAGCTTGATTTCCCACTTTTTGCTGTGATGTAATGATTTGGTCCATACCTAGAACCTCTGATAAACATATGGAGTTCTCCCTCCCTCACGGTCTTTTCCTCTTTATCTCAGTGGAGGAGACAGAACTGTGCTCGTTCTTTTTGTGCAGTTAAAGCTTCCTCCCTCCATTGATGTTTCTGTGTACCAGAGATATAGATTCACTCAAAAAAGTGTACTTGGGCTCGGGATTGGGGCAGTCCAATGATTTCAAAAAAGCCCAACGAATCCATAGTAGCGTACTAAGATTTGGGGCACTGACATTTAAAAGCCTTATTGCATAACTGATTGTTTAACTGTTTTGCATTATGGTTTGTTGCTATAGTGTTGGTTTTTTAAAAATGTAAACCATCTTGGGCCTCTTTGGGGAGTAGGGTTTCCAGCCTCCAGGTAGGGTTTGGAGTTAAAACTGATCTTCCAACTACAGCAGAAATGGCAGCTTTGGAGGGTAGACTTTATGGCATGATATCTCTGCTGTGCTCCCTCCTCTCCCCAAATTCTCCCTTCCCCAGGCACTGCCCCCAAATCTCCAGGCATTTTCCAAGTTAGTTGGCAATCTATTTGGGAGAGAAAGGCTGAATATAAACGTTATAATCTATATACTATTTCCTGAATGTGTCCTCTATCTGCGGATATCTAAATCCACAGAACTTGGCCATACTTTCACTAAATATATGTTTCTGCAAATTTGGGGGACCACTTAGGTTTGCAGAAAAATCTGGTATTTTTTAAAAAAACATTTAGGGTTTAAATTTCCCCCCAAATTTCCCCTCAGTTGGTGCAGTCTGGGAGCCATGGCAGACCCAAAGAGAAATTGCAGGGGGAGATGGGATTCCCCCTCCTGTGAGTCGCAGGACTGAACTGTGAAAAAAATCCTCACTGCCTCCCCACCAAGCCAGCAAGCCCAGTGTTCACCTGTTGGATGGTAGGTGGGAAGACCAGCAAGGATGGGAGTGAGAGGAGTGCCAAGTGTGGGGAGTAGGTAGGGAGAGATGCAAAGGTGGGGGATGAGTGGAGTACCAAGGGTGTGGGGTAGATAGGGACAGCTAGGAAGGTGAGAGTGGGTGGAGTGCCAAGGGTGGGCAGTAGATGGGGAAAGCAACAAAGGTGGGGGGCAAAAGAGATGAGGGTAGGTTGACAGGTAAGAGGAATGGGAGAAAGGGGAAATAGAGCTGTCTTCTATTTTGACAGAAAAGGGAAGAGGTAGGTTGATGGAGAGGGGGCGGGCAAAAGGTAGAGAAGGGTAGGTTGACTGATAAGTGAAGATGAGAAATGGGGGAAATAGGGGTAAGTTGACAGAGAAGTGAGAAGATTGTTAGAGAAGGGGGAAGAGAGAAGCAAGCAAGGGGGGGGGAAGGAATGCACCCTTTCTGCAAACTTCTTGCAGGTTCCCACTTGTAAATTAATTAATCTTGTAGTTTGTTTAATTTAAAGTGTTGGAAAGGATGATTGTCATTTCCTTGGTCTTCTCTGTCTACTGTAGTTGTGATAATTTACTTGTAATTATGTTCTGGAATGTCCTGCTATCCTCAACTGCTTTGAAAGTGGAGAAGTAGCAATTCACCTGAAAAGTATCATTTATTTCATCATCCTTTGAAGGAGTTAAGGGCCATATAGAGTGATTCTATTTTATCCTTGTAAACTACTTTCTGTACAGATTGGGCAGAGACACATTAAACTACCCAGAGTTTTGCATGGCTTTGAGGGAATGTGCATCTAGATATTCCTGGCTTTTCAAATGTTCTACACACTGTACCAGACCAGATTGTGTCTTGCTAGTGTGGGGCAATTCGCAATATGATCCTTGAGAGGTCAATCTCATAAAATATCATCAGCTAGGATTCGGACTATTCCCTACAAGTAGATTCTTGTTAACTTTGCTCAATAAATTATTTTGTTATAAAGCGGTACCATGGTTCATATACTAAATGCGCTCATGGAATCTCCTTCTGCTACAAACAGCATAAAACAATGAAGCAAATCTTAGTGACTCAAGTCTCTTTTCCTGTTATTTGGCAGGTAACATTCTGATGGCTTGTTAAGTAAATGATTGAGAAATTTTCAAGTGATTAACCTTTATAATGTTCCATAGTTAATGTGCTCTCTCTGGCAGTTACAACAGCATTCAAGATGTATGCAAATGGAATAGTTGAAGTAACCAGGCATTGTTATATGCCTTGATTATGCACAATTGACAGAGAATGATGTGCAAAATACTAAGGGTAAAATACTAGGGGGTATACAAAAAAATCTAAATTTCCATGTCGATGATCTTTTTTCAGGGCCACCTATGCATTGTCAGCATCCTATGAAGCACTGGAGACTTAGTTTATTTATTAAATTTTCATCTTACCCTTTGTCCAAGGAGTTCAGACAGTGTCCACGGTTCTCACCTCCTCCATTTATCCTTACAACAACCTAGGGTTGCAGGTCCCTCTTCACCATCAGTTGGAGGTTTTGGGGGTGGAGCCTGAGGAGGGCAGGGTTTGGAGAGGGGAGGGACTTTAATGCCATAGAGTCCAATTGCCAAAGCGGCCATTTTCTCCAGGTGAACTGCCTCTTCTTAAAATTGCACTGTAAAATTCTTACTTTCAGAGCAGCCATAGTCAGGCATGAACTGGTATATAAGTGAGTTTTCCCCTCCCGTTCTGGTACCCTTAAGGAAAAGGTGGAGCAGTGGTCTTTTTTTTAAATGGAACATATGACATGAGTGAGGGGAACTAAATACCACCCCTTATGTCACATTGCCTTGCTGCTCACCATTTCTTTTGGCTGGTTGATCCACCAAGCTAACTTGACATGTCAGACACTGACCAGGCTAAAATATGCTTTGAATAGTGGAATACACTTGGTAGCCCTGATATCCAATACGTATGTGTCAAGTAACCCAGTGCAAAATACACAGGTGATCTTAATTGTCATAAAATCTGATTGTTTGACTTACCATTCTTTGTTTTTTCTCCTAAACTTCCCAAACTTTCAATGTTTCCTCTACCAGTAGTATAACAAAACCCAGCAAGTATTAACAATGACTCAATAGCATTATCAAGTCAGTTGTGCAGTGCCTGAAGAATATTTATTTGAATCATTATGCATATTGGATTGTCAAGTAAGCCCAATCTATCTGTTTTGCCCCTTCTGAATTGCTTTCCTTTTGTGCTCAGTAATGACTGACAGCCATGCAAAGGCTAAATGTTCCAGAAGAGCAAAAGCTGATGAAAGAATGTTTTGCATGCAAAAAGAAAAGGGAAAAAACCCTCAAAGCAAAGTACAGTTGCAAAAAAGTAGACTCTGTGTTCAAAGCGTAGGAAAAGAATGAGCGGTGTAGACTTTGCACAGAATGACAATTTGAGGCTTACCTAGTTCCTGAGCTACTGTATGAGTGGGGATTGAAAGGTTGTTACACACAAACAGAAGGGGAGGGGCAGTGGCTCAGTGGTACTGAGCATCTGCTTGGCATGCAGAAGGTCCCAGGTTCAATCCCTGGTGCCGGCATCTCCAGTTAAAGGGGCTAGGCAGGTAGGTGATGTGAAAGACCTTAGCCTGAGTCCCAGGAGAGCAGCTGCCAGTCTGAGTAGACAATACTGACTTTGATGGACCAAGGGTCTGATTCAGTATAAGGCAGCTTCATGTGTTCAAGACTGCAATGAAAATCCTTGTAAAAACTCATACTTCAGATACAACCTAAATTATATATGGTGTCTGAAACATATATAGAGTTCTATTGAAAAGTAGGGGTATACATTTGGATTGATCAAATATCCCTCAATTTGTTAATATCGTCATTATACTAAAACGTTTTTTTAAAAGTAGAATTGGAGAAAATTTGGGTTTCTTTGTCATTCTGGCACCTGGCTGAGTCACAGTGTTCATGGAGGTCAGAGAAACAGAACAGGGGAACGATAATATACATTGACAGGCAAATTTTCAAATAAGCAGATTTGCTACTGAAAAGAATTGTGTCTGTTCTTTTTTTATTGCATGCCTGGATTCTTGGCATTGGATGTAGCTCCAGTGGGCTTCTCTGGTGCTTCTTGCTAGGCAGTGAGGAAAACATTTTTGATTGCACACATAACCTGGACCACAGGCAGCATTGCAGATGGAGAATGGGCAGGGGCAGCAGATGGGGCTACGTGGGGCAAAAGCTACTCTTTGTTCTTCCCCGGATGCTCAATAATGTGCGCAGAATAACATGGTTCTGAGAATGCATTGGAGCTGCAATTTTAAAAGAGAGACTGGCAGGGGATACATTTTGAAAGCTTTTCCAAGAGTGATTTATAGCTGGAATTCATTTACCATCTACTTGTTTATTTAGAAAATGTATATGACTCCTCAATGAAGACCTCCTCAAGGAAGCTTACAAGTGAGGTGGCAATCCTAAGAACACTTTCCTGAGAGTACGTCTCACTGAATAAAATGGATTTTACTTTAGTAGACCTGCTTAGGGTTTCTTCCTAAGAATACATTTTCGGCTTTTTCTTTCTTCTTTGTTTTGGGATTGCCTGCCCTGGACACCAGTGAGACAGCAGCTGGCCATCTCTCCCAAAAACTTTTGAAATGGCTTGGAAACAAAGGGCCTTTGGAACTGTTTAAGTTGCGGATGTACAGAATGGCACTTGTCTTAGGTATATTCTCTCATTTTTCTGATTTTTGCCCCTTTCCGTTCAAATATTATGTGGGCTTTTATTGCCATTAAAGTTAATTGGCTTTTACTGTTGAAGTACAGTTGTGTGCCTTGATGTTCCTTTGGCCTACTCCACATCATGTGATAGAGGGTTCTTTTCATGTGACATTAAGGGAGTAGTTCCTAGTGGGGTGGTGGGATTACCTCGGGGGTGCAAAGAGGCAAGGGGATGGTAGGGGGCTCTGGAGGTGAGCCCCTTCAACCACACATTTCACTTATTTATGATTGACCTGGCTAGAACCTAGAGATTCTGTCAAAACAAACACCTATGCTGAAATAGAAATAGCTAGAGGAAACAGCAGCACGAGGCTCTCAATTCAAAATACCATAAGCTGTGGAAAATTGAATAATTTGTTAATTTATCATATGTAACCCATTAGTAATATTGTCGAAGGCTTTCACGGTCAGAGTTCATTGGTTCTCGTAGGTTATCCGGGCTGTGTAACCGTGGTCTTGGTATTTTCTTTCCTGACGTTTCGCCAGCAACTGTGGCCGGCATCTTCAGAGGAGTAACACTGAAGGACAGTGTCTCTCAGTGCCAAGTGTGTAGGAAGAGTAATATATAGTCAGAAAGGGGTTGGGTTTGAGCTGAATCACTGTCCTGCAAAAAGTATCCAAGGTAATGTGCTAACCATTGTCCTGTAAGTATCATGGAAAAGGAAATTGAGGGTAAACTCCCATTTCTTGATACCCTTGTAATCCGTAAAACAAACTTTCAGTTAGGTCACAAGGTCTACCGGAAACCAACTCACACAGATCGCTACTTACACAAAAACTCCAACCACCACCCCAGACAGAAAAGAGGAATAATCAAAACATTAATGGACCGTGCAAGACGGATCTGTGAACCACAGTTTCTCAAGGAAGAAACTAATCATCTAAATCACGCACTGCTAGCAAACGGCTATTCCAAGAATGAAATCAGAAGGGCCATTAAACCAAACAAAAATCAGAAAACTCAGGAAAATCAGTCTCCCATAGGAAAGGTATTCTTGCCATTTATTAAAGGAGTCACTGATAGGATGGAGAAACTTTTGAAAAAACATAACCTACAAACAGTGTTTAAACCCACCAAGAAAATACAACAAATGCTATGATAATCAAAAGACAAAAGAGACCCCCTCACCTCTGCAGGAGTATATCATATACCTTGCAGCTGTGGAGAAGTTTACATCGGGACCACAAAACGCAGTATACAAACAAGGATAAAAGAACATGAAAGATACTGCAGACTTGGCCAACCTGAGAAATCAGCAGTGGCTGAACATGGACTGACACAAACAGGACACAGGGTCTTATTCCAAGACACTGAAAGACTGGACAATTCTACCAACTATTTTGTCAGATTGCACAGAGAAGCCATTGAAATTCATAAACATCAGCACAACTTTAACAGAAAAGAAGAGAGTTTAAGAATGAATAAGACTTGGCTTCCTGTCTTGAAAACCTCCAGACTAACAAAGACTACAGTCAACAATAGCCATGCAGATTAGCTTTGGATTTCACACATTAACAGATCACATTAACAGGATACAATGGTTCCATATTAACATACCACACCCTCATTAGCACATTATCTTGATACTTACAGGACAATGGTTAGCACATTACCTTGGATACTTTTTGCAGGACAATGATTCAGCTCAAACCCAACCCCTTTCTGACTATATATTACTCTTCCTACACACTTGACACTGAGAGACACTGTCATTCAGTGTTACTCCTCTGAAGATGCCGGCCACAGCTGCTGGCGAAACGTCAGGAAAGAAAATACCAAGACCACGGTTACACAGCCCAGATAACCTATGAGAACCAATAACCCATTAGTATTCGTTCTTTTATTAATCTTTTTGTCAACCTTCTTGGTTACCCAGCATACAGAGTTTGAGTCAGCTTGTCCAGTTTATGAATCTTTGTTTCTTGCTTATGTGCATTGTATAAAAGAAGAATGTTTGGCTCAAGAGTTGTTATTTGGAAGGCAACTAAGAACAGATACTAAAGGGCAGTCAATATTTTGTTTGGTTGAGTAGTTCTTCAAAGACAAAGAAATTCTCCTTACTATCATACTTGCTTGTACAACTGATGGAGCACCATCTATGACTGGTCACTACTGTGGGTGTGTTGCTTACATGATAAAAGCAGTGCCAAATGTCTTTACCATTCACTGTGTCATTCATTGCCAACACCTGGTTGCAAAAAACCTCAGTGATCTCCTGCACAAGTCATTACACATTGTTATTGCTACAGTGAATTAAAGTCCATATTGTCAATGATCAATTATTCCGGGGGCTTATTTTGAGAAAGATGAAGAGTTTGAATGTTTGCTGCTTCATACTGAAGTTCATTGGCTATGAAAAGGCAATTGTGTGAGATGCTTTTATGACCTTTTTACACGGCTGTGGAGTTTTTTGAAAACACGAATGCTTTGCTCAGTGATGAACTCAGAGATCAAGCATGACATTGCTTATTTATCAGAACTATTTGCAAAGTTCAATGAAATGAATTTGCAGTTGCAAGGAAATTAGGACAAACATTAGGTTTATTTCAAAGTTAATTCTATTCAAACGCAATATAGGCTGCCGGAGCTATATCAATTTCTGAGCCTGTCTTAGAAGAGAAAGATGGGATACAAGTTTTTTTTGTTACCATTTGGATAAGCTGCATGAAGATACATCTGAACGATTTGAGGATCTTCTTTTGATGGACATTTTGATGGACATCCAGATTGGGTGATAAATCCATAATCGGATACTGAGGAAGTTGGGATATTGGAGGAAGAACTAACTTTGAATATCCCATGCCTTTGAGCTGAGAACCAAAGTTTAAGAAATCATACAATGAGTTTTGGTTACAGAAGGAAATTTCTGATTGCTATCCTGCACTAAGGACCGTGATTAAGAAGCTCCTTGTTGCATTTCCAGCATTGTATTTGGTGAAATGTGGTTTTAGTGTTGTCGTCCAACTACTCTCTAATCAAATAAATTGACTCCAGATTACCGAATGTGGTGATTTAAGACTCTTGCTGAGTGACTTTAAAACAGACATTGGGAAACTGGTATCACTCCATTGAGTAAAAGCAAGAAAACATGGAACTCAGAGGAAAAACTGCATTCTGTAAGCCCTTTCTAAATGTCTACAGATCACTCTAGACATCTTCAGACTTTCTTCCCTTCTACTTAAAAATATGCTCACGAAACATTGCCTGATTAAAATCCTATCACAAAACTATGGCTTGCATTCTGTGAAAACATTTCTGTACACAGACGAGGGGGTGATTTGTGCACATTCTTGGCTCCTGCTGCAAACTTCTGACTCCCCCTCATGTTGTCACTGGGGGTCCCCTGGGGATAATTGTGGACTGCAATAGAAGGGGGAGGCAAGGAAGTCCCTCTCCACTGATGAACTCCACTCTATCAGTGGAGATTGACCATCCAAGCCTATGTCTTTTTGCATCAAAATCTACTTCATGAGCCATTCGAGTCCTGGCAATATGGTAACTGGTTAGAATCTCTCTGTGAAGGGAGGTTTCTGAGTTATCCTCATTTCATGGGTCTGAGTGACCTGGCAGTCTCCTAATTAAAGGAGCCTTGTCTGCAAGTGCGGGAAGAGGATAAGTTTATTTTCTTGAGCTTCTGTCTC
Organism: Euleptes europaea; assembly: GCF_029931775.1. Taxonomy (NCBI): domain Eukaryota; kingdom Metazoa; phylum Chordata; class Lepidosauria; order Squamata; family Sphaerodactylidae; genus Euleptes; species Euleptes europaea. The sequence goes on from NC_079321.1 coordinate 59,689,148, forward strand.
TGGTCTGTTGAAAACAACTGACGGAATGAGGGAAAGCGACGAGAAGAAGAAGAAGAGTTGGCTTTTATATGCCGACTTTCTCTACCATTTAAGGGAGACTCAAACTGGCTTACAATCACCTTCCCTCCCCCTCCCCACAGCAGACCCCCCTGTGAGGTAGGTGAAGCTGAGAGAATGTGACTTGCCCAAGGTCACCCAGCTGGCTTCGTGTGTAGGAGTGGGGAAACAAATCCAGTTTACCAGATTCAAACCCTGAATCAAACCCGGTTCTCCAGATCGGATTCCACCACTCCAAACCACCGCTCTTAACCTCTGCACCACGATGGCAAGTCTGGTCTGCCTGCCTGGTGTGTTTCAGTTTGTCTCTTTCTTTTTTTCATACTTTTTTTTTTTTGGTCTATGTAATAATTGTAAATGAAACTTACTTTAAACAATTATTAATTTTAGGCTTTAAGTTAGCTAAAGCTACAGAGATAATGCAATAGAGGCACGGAGGTGATTTTATAAACCAGCCGGCTGATAAAATGCAAAACTCCAATGGAACTGTATAACTATTCGACAGTTATAATTGGCCTTAATTTGAAGCAGTTTTGGAATTCTTTTTCACTTTTAAATATTCTCTTGTCTACTTCTTATCTACTACTTGTTAGAGATGTTAGTGTAGGAGTGAGATGGATGTGATTCTTAAACCTGCTAGTCAACAAAACTATGAGACTCTAATGGAGCAATACAGAGCTATACAATTATCAGTTAGTCATAAATTGGCTTACCTGGATACAGTTTTGGATTATATTTTTATCTGTAACGGTTTTCTTATCTACTCCTTGTGGAAATCCAAAAGAAGTTCATTGGAGTCTGTTTGGAGATTATTTGGAGGTAGATCAAAACGAATAAACAAAGAGCCCATTCCTGGGGTGGGGGAGACAGCGGAAGCTGGGTTGGTGCAGCTGAGAAGCTTCCTCAGAGGCTTCTTGGCCACTGCAGAAGGGGGGGGGAAGCCTTTTTTCCCAAAATAAAAACAGAAAAAAAGCTTTTTCCCCCCATAGGGGAAAGCGGGCCTGCGCCACCTAAAAAGGTCATCCCGGACCGGGAAGCATTCCCAGGGTGAAAGGGGTTCGGATGCTGCTTAAAGGCAGCTCTGCCCCCCAGATGCTGGCCAGGAATTTGTGCTGGGAGAACGCCAGCGGAAGCCCCTGCCAGCGCTCCAGCCGCGTGCTGCAGCATGGTGTCCTCAGCCGGCAGGGATGCCTTTTGTTACTTAGGCCTGAGAGAAGGGGGCGTTCATTTATTTATATAACTTTGGATTCCCACCCCCACCTGCCAAAAAAACCCACAACAACACCCCACAGGCGTACATGCTCTTTAAGCCAGAGAAGTTGGTAAGAAAGATCTTGTATCTTTTGTGTTATAAAATGAACAGATAATAAACCCTCGACACCAAGCTGTCTTGAAATATTGAATGGTGCTTTGGTGCTCTGTTCAGCCAGGCATGACGTAGGACTTCTTGAAATCTGCTCTAACTACCCTGTGGACTAGACTGGGCCTCAGCTGGTTTGGAAGGAGACAAACTTGGCCTTGGGGTGATCTTAGGCTTGACAGCACTGCTAAGCATATGTTTTCAGCAGCAGATGGTCGAGACGTAAATTATTTTTATAGTAGAAGAATAATGCTGCAGCTGCCTTCCTCCCTGTTCGATGGAAACCAGTAGTTGTGATTTTCTTTGAAAAGTTCACTTTTATTATGGATAGCTGGAGAATGCATGTTTCATAACGGATGTAGAAGGCCTTAAAATAATATGACATAAGCATGTTTCAAAGGTTACTTAATCAAGGCACGGTCATATAGCTCAGGGTCCCCAGCTAATATGGGTTTTTATCAGCCTGGCTGATGTTGAGCTGCAATGCCATGGGTTAAGCCTAGGGTTGCAAAATTCCGGGTAGGGCCTGGAGATATCCCAGAATAACAACTACAGAGACCAGCTTCCCTAGAGAAAATGGCTGCTTTGGAGAGTAAATTCTATGGCATTATACCAAGCTGAGGTCCCTCCCCTCCCCAAACCTTGACAACTCTAGTTAAATGGGTCATTTGAAAAACAACAACACAAAATTGAACTGAATTTCAGCATGGTCTAGCATTTGTACTTGACAGTCTTGTAGCTTTCCCACACATTTTCAATAGCGTTGCCAGGTCCCTCTTTGCCCCCGGTGGGAGATTTTTGGGGCGGAGCCTGAGGAGAGGGGTTTGGGGAAGGGAGGGACTTCAAAGCCATAGAGCCCAATGGCCAAAGCGGCCATTTTTTCTCCAGGTGAACTGATCTCTATTGGCTGGAGATCAGTTGTAATAGCAGGAGATCTCCAGCTAGTACCTGGAGGTTGGCAACCCTAATTATCATGTACATGCCTTGTATCTCAATTTGATTTCTAAATGTGTGTTTAAGATTGTTAAGTGGGTATAGGATTACTGTTTCCCTGCAATTTTCATGTTCCCAAACCCCGCCCGCCTCAGACTCTGCCCCAAAAACCTCCCACCGGTGGCAAAGAGGGACCTGACAACCCTATGGGACTGCTCTCTCTCTATACTCCACAACAACTCCACTCATGTCAGCATGGTGATCTGTAAAATCTGGAAAAAAACACAACAGTCCTGTGGAACCTTAAAGACTAACACATTTTGATAGCATACGGGCCTGCCTAAATCTCCAGGACTGGACCTGGCAACCCGGTATGCAAGCGCACTGACTGCTTTCCAGCCGTGCGCCTGCCCCAAACGCTACTGGGCGGTCGTGGCGCGGCTCATTTGAAACTGACACAGCCGCTCTCGCCAGCCCGGGCGACCAGCCACTAGAAGCCAGATGCAAAGGGCTGTCTCTTGTGAGCCTGAGAGGAGCCATGTTCCTGTAAACCTCTGTTCTAGCAGCAGCCATTTCGCAGAGAGCTGACAGCCACGTACTCAATGCGAGCTGCTTCCCCCGCTCCCAACTTCCTCCGTTGCTCAATGGGTCATTAGCAGTGATCCTGATATCCAGATGAGTCATCCCTCCTGTCCAGCTGCAGCGACCCCAGGACATTTGCACAGATCGCACCCATTGTTCCTGAATGCAAATCACATCAGCAGAGAGATTCCAGACCATCACGGGTTGTGAAAGCCATTGGCATTAGAATAGATTTCCAAATTCTCACTACCCTGCCCTGGTAGACACAGCTTAATCCCTTTGTCACCTTTTTGTCACCTGGGAACCTGGGAGGGGTAAAACCCCTCTTCCCGCCCCCAGAAAATAGTATAACTGGGATGCCCCTGGCCCATTCTAGTCACCTTAGGTCTTTCCTGGCACCTTTGCCGTTACTCTGTTGGTTTGGTTTCGCGAGCCTTACCACGCTCCCTCCCGCCTTGCTGGTCAAGTCTACAGGAACCCCTACCCCCATCTCGGTCTTCCTTTTCAATCTGTTTATAGTCTGCGTGAGATTGGACAACACCTCATCTAGATACGGTAAATATTGGATCAACGATAACCTGCCACATTGGCAAATGTCTCTGTACTACTCTCTTTAATTTACTAGTCTCTTGTATGCTTGTACTGCACCATTTGAATGCTTGAATACATAAACACTGTTTAATTTGGAATCCTAGTCTCTGTCTTTATTCAAACGTCTCATTAAACGGATTCTGGTATAGTTGAGTGCGAGACCGCTATAGAAATACATAGTTACCGATTGCTCAGCTAATTTCCCCATATAAAGGAGCATTTCGGCTAACAATTTACTGTAGCATACATTTTACAGAGTACCACAGGACTCTTTTCTTTTCTGAAACAGATTAATATGGCTACCTCATATGTGGTAACTTTACATAGCTAGAAAACAACAACAAATGACTTAAAAATCCTCCTTTCCTTTAAGGTCAGATATTACACACTTAACTTGACAGTTAAACAGTATTGAACAGTTCACTGTTGCAATATTGTTCAATATCTGACAAAATCTTGAACAGATATTTAGGATTTCATAATGTTTGACAACTTACAATATTTGGTTTTTGACCCGTGACAAGACCCAAACTAGTATGACACTTTCAAAGTATGACACTTTCAAATATTAAAAACACATCAAATGTTACAATTTGAGACCAGTCTTTTAAAATATTTGAATTCAAAATTTACAGAATTTGAAATCTGAAAACTCTACAATGCGGTTATAGATATGCTCCCATCCTAAAATAAACTGGTCTCAGTTTGGTGATTTTGATCACCTCTCTCGTGATATTTCTTGTTCAGAGAAAAGTAATTTCTTTCATAACATCCCAACCTTCCTTCCTTCCTTCCTTCCTTCCTTCCTTCCTTCCTTCCTTCCTTCCTTCCTTCCTTCCTTCCTTCCTTCCTTCCTTCCTTATCATTTGTAGTTGGTAGTACTGCTTTTCAGTTATTCTAGAGAGAAAAAGTCTCTTTCTGTGTGCAAATCAGAAGCCAATTTTTGCCAGTTCGTCTTTTAAAAGATCATTGCTATGACATTCTTTGACCCAACGCTTGCTCACTGGCAAGATCTTTATTTTTGTTTGCATATTTATCACATAACCCATTCTTTCTCATTTCCCCCCACAACTCTTTTCCGTAGGTCCAGATAAAGGAAGGTAAATATATCACTGTTTCTTGCTTCTTGGAAGTAAGTTGTCTTTTACTAGTATACCCACCATTTATTTTACCTTAAATAATTTAAAAGTCATTTTTATATTGATGGAATGACAGAAGCTGCTGTCAATTATAGTTAGCTGAACAACAGCATCTGCCATACTAGTGTGGCTCAGACTATCATCAATATTTTTAATGCCTGCAAACACCTAATCTGGTGTCCAGCTAAGCCTTTTTAGAAAGTGGGCAGGGCCAGGTGGGGCTTTTGTCTGGCGGGGCTTCTGATTGACTGTGCAGACTTTTAAAAGGTTCCTTTGGCAGCAGCTGCCACAACAGCCTAAGGATCTTTACTGCATGAGTGAAGGTAAGCTGCATGTGTGCAAGAAAATATTTTTAAACAGTATGCCCATTTTAATGTGAATTCTATTAAACAGACCTTCTACCTGAAATGCTGAAGAGTTAGCTAGTGTTATGTATGACCTCGCTCCCTGACATTTTGTGGTTGGCAGTTGACTCTAGGGCTGTTGAAAAAAAATTCGGTAAAGTTCGGCTTCGGCAAAATTCGGCCCTTTTAAATTCGGGACGTGCTGAAGTCTGAACTCCCCCACTTCGGATTCGTGAAATTCGGTGTGAGATCCGGAGTTCGGGGGAAAATTTGGCCCCCCGCGGGCCTTCACGGGGCTTCCATGAAGGCGCGCGGGGGGCTCTTTAAACAGATCTGCGCCTCCCAGCTGAGGACGCAGATCTGTTTAAAGAGCTCCCCGTGCGCCTTCATGGAAGCCCCGTGAAGGCGCGCGGCGGGAACCCTGAATCTGCTGAATTTATTTGCCGAACAGCCCAAAGTCGGGGAATTCGGCTCCCCCGTTTCCCGCCTTTTTTTGAGTTTGGTTTGACCCGAACTAAAAACCACCGAATCCGGGGAAATTCGGCTGTTTTTTGGTTCGGAACGAACTGAATCGACAGCCCTAGTTGACTCCACCTCCTGCAGCAGCCATTTTGTGGTTGGCTCCACCTATTGCAGCAGCCATTTTGGCTTGGCTCTGCCTGCTGCAGCAGCCGTTTGGTGCTTGTGCCCACCAGGCTGTGTCAGAATTCCAAAGATGTCTGCAGGCTTTAGAAGGTTGGGGGACCCCAGGGTTACAGTGTTGGGTTGGGGTGACCTGGGTTCAAACCCCCAATCAGCTGTGATGCTCACTGGGCGACCTTGGGTAGTTATTCTTTTTTAGTTTAGTCTACCTCATTGGGATATTGTGGGAAAAAAATGTAGAAGGGAATAACTTTATAAGCATGCTAAGTTCCTTGGAGGAAGAGATGAACATGTGACAGGCAAGTATTGTTTAAGTATCAGGAAAAATTACATAGGAGATCCAACATCTGGATTCCCAACATGTGTTTTTAAAGGCTTCAAAGCCCGAGAGCCAGCATGGTGTAGTGGTTAAGAGCGGTGGTTTGGAGCGGTGGAGTCTGATGTGGAGAACCGGGTTTGATTCCCCGCCCCTCCACATGAGCGGCGGAGGCTAATCTGGTGAACTGGATATGTTTCCCCATTCCAACACACGAAGCCAGCTGGGTGACCTTGGGTTAGTCACAGCTCTGTTAGAGCTCTCTCAGCCCCACCCACCTCACAGGGTGTCTGTTGTGGGGAGGGGAAGGGAAGGTGACTGTAAACCAGTTTGAGTCTCCCTTAAGTGGTAGAGAAAGTTGGCATATAAAAACCAACTCCTCCTCCTCCTTCTTCCTCCTCCTCCTTCTCCACCTAAGAGAAATCACCCATCCCCTTTGAGAGTTGTCATTAAAGATGGGCATACAGTATATACTGTATCTGCCTTCCTAGGTCCCCTACTGCTAAAAGCATCTTCAGGTGGTGATTTCAGTTGGAGATATTAAAACATTTGTGCCCTCCCCCACTTCAATTAGCTCCCCTCTAGCTGCTTTGAAACATTAAAAAGCCGCTAGGAGATCTCTAATTTTTAAACCTGTTCTATTGTTTTGTTGATTGTATATATTATTCTGCTCTGATTATCTTGTTTTAAATTGTATAATCCGCTTTAATCATACAATTCTGATGGGAAGAAGAAGAAGAGATGGTTTTTATATGCCGACTTTCTCTACCACTTAAGGCAGAATCAAACCAGCTAACAATCACCTTCCCTTCCCCTCCCCACAACAGACACCCTGTGAGGTGGGTGAGGCTGAGAGATCATGACTCGCCCAAGGTCACCCAGCTGGCTTCATGTGTAGGAGTGGGGAAACCAATCCAATTCACCAGAGTAGCCTCCGCCGCTCATGTGGAGGAGTGGGGAATAAAACCCGCCACTCCAGATCAAACTCCACTGCTCCAAACCACCGCTCTTAACCACTACACCACACTGGCTCTCCATAGAGGGCCAAATGCCCATAGGAGCCGGCGTAATCCCACGCTGGCATTAGTGCCATTTTTCTCCATGATAAGGGGCACTAGGGCTGTCAAAAAAAAAATTCGGTACAGTTCGGATTCGGACGAATTTGACCCTTGTGGGTTCGGTACGTGCCGAAGTCCGAACTCCCCCGCTTCGGATCCCCGGTAATTCGGGGGGATCCGGAGTGGAGAGGCGCGGGCTGCCCTTTAAACTGACCTGTGCCTCCCAGTTGGGAGGCGCAGATCAGTTTAAATGACAGCCCGCCCCCCTTCAGCGGGCTCCCCTGAAGGGGGGCGGGCTGTCCTTTAAACTGATCTGCGCCTCCCGGCCAGGAGCCGCATATCGGTTTAAATGACAGCCCGCCCCCCTTCAGCGGGCTCCCCTGAAGGGGGGCGGGCTGTCCTTTAAACTGTCCTTTAAAATTTCAGAAGGGTCTAATGCCACAGAAGCTACCATCCAACCCACAGTTTTTGGTATAGTTAATATACCCCGTGGCGCAGAGTGGTAAGCTGCAGTACTGCAGTCCAAGCTCTGCTCACGACCTGAGTTTGATCCCAACGGAAGGTGGTTTCAGGTAGCTGGCTCGAGGTTGACACAGCCTTCCATCCTTCCGAGGTCGGTAAAATGAGTACCCAGCACGCTGGGGGTAAAGGGAAGATGACTGGGGAAGGCACTGGCAAACCACCCTGTAAACAAAGTCTGCCTAGGAAACGTTGGGATGTGACCTCACCCCATGGGTCAGGAATGACCCAGTGCTTGCACAGGGGACTTTTACCTTTTTAATGATCTCAGCAGCATCAACTGGCTCCTCATACCAGTGGGTAGGATTTCCAATGAAATGGAATCAGTCCTCTTGAATTAAAAGGTATATCAGGGTAAGGGGGAACAGGATGAGGGATTTATTTTATGTTTCAATCTACAACAATTCTAAATGTGTTTTTAATTAATGGTGCAACCAGAGTCTCCAAAAGTCTTTTAAGCAGATCTTCTGGTGCCTACTTGTAGTTGCAGTGCCACCTAGTGTAGATTTATTTTCTGTATTCCTGAAAGAGATACAGAGCTGTCTGGAGGCATACACACAAACAACCTCATGAGTTACATACAAAATGTTTCTATTTTATTTCAGAAGTGACATAAATAGACCATATCATGGGAATAGGCTTGCAGTGTGGACTGAGCATTTCCTGATAAAGTGTACACCTGCACTCATGTCTAGCAGCACCAAAAAGAAAAGAAAAAAAAGAAAAGAAAAGAAATCCAACAGATACACAACATCTGGATGCATATTAGGGAACAAAGAAGTCACTCATTGTAGTAACTATGCGAGACAATTACAGTCACATGACAGCATCTAAAATGAGAATTACATTTAGTAAGTAACAATACTCATTATGTGACAGCCAACATGGTGCAGCAGTTAGAATGTTGGAATTGGATAAGTGAGACCCAGGTTAAAATCCCTATTATGACATAGAAAGTTTCTGGGTAACCATGGACCTAGGGTTGTGCATATCGATAAACCTGAACACAAAAATAAACCTGAAATTAGCTGTTTTGGCAATATTCGGGTTTCAGTTTTACTGAACATCAAAACCTCGGGATCTCCTTGAAGCTGAATAAGGGTTTGGCTATTCGCCTTTGCTCAGATGCATGGCTCTGTGCTTTCTCCCATTTTTCTATCTGTTTTTGACTGGTTTTGTTAGGGCTCCATAGTTGGGGCCCTTTTGAGGTAAAGGTAAAGGTCCCCTGTGCAAGCACCGGGTCATTCCTGACCCATGGGGTGACTTCACATCCCGATGTTTTCTAGGGAGACTTTGTTTGCGACGTGGTTTGCCAGTGCCTTCCCCAGTCATCTACCCTTTACTCATTTTACCGATTTCGGAAGGATAGGGGTTGTGTAATCAGAGCCAAATTGGTCTGACCAACCATTCAGTAGCTTGATCTGGATCAAACATAAGGGTTTTCTAAAAGATGGGGCTCACCAAGTCCCATCCGGAGGTATATACCCTCCAACTAAAAAGAATCGGTTTCAACAGCTGCTCACACCACCAGGCCTCCAAAGGAGACTCCCTCACCCACGCAGATGAGCAATCTCCTTCAGACAGCCCCTGTGGTCAAGACTTCAGCTGGCTCTCATATCACCCCTATAATGGATTCAATTTTTCAGTAAACTGGGTAATAAGCCAACTATCGATATTTACCTGTATAGGTATTTGGCTTATTCTGGGTTTACCGGAAAAAAGTGGGCCCAATAAACCCAAACCCTAAATTTACCAAGTTGTGTTTGTTTGTTTTTTTGCACAACCCTACTCGGACCAGTCATAAACCCTTAGCCTAACCTACCTCACAGTGTTCTTGTGAGGATAGAATGGATGAGTGGGAAATGTTGTAAGCCACTTTGGGTCTCCACTGGGGAGAAAAATGGAGTATACATTAAATAAATAGTCTGAGATTTTATACATTCCCAGAATTCTTCTTGTGTTGTCAACATTCACGTGTGAATATCAGCATAACATACTGTGTACATTCACTGTAATATCTCTATGTAATGTTTCAATGGTTTTATAATATTCTGTTAACAGTATTGGTTTGGTGTTAAATTCTTTTAAAATCTACTAGGGAGAATTCTTTCATGAATATTCATTTTTGTCAGATTGAACACTTTATAATAGGAATTGCAATAGATCCACTAAAAAACAACAACACCCCTACAGTTTATTTCAGCAAAACAGTGTCACTGCAAAGAAGCTGAATGCCTTGGAGAAATCTAATAGATTTCTGTAGAGCAGAAAAATGATGTTGGACTTCGCCAGTCTTTGCTTCCCAATATCCAAAGCTATTAGTCTATCAATCAGTGCTATGCTTTATCTTCTGCAGTAAAATTAAATATGGGTTCTGTGCTGTTGGTCTTTGTAGTAGCATGGGAAATTGTGGCTAAACTTTGAAAACCTAGGATATGGACGTGAACTGGCTAGCTATACTCAATTTTGTGCTTCAAAAAAGAACTCCCAGTCTGCAAAGAGTCTAGTTAAGCATTTGGCTGTGAACTGTGGAGATTCCCCCCCCCCCATCCATCACTACACAAGTCAGTTTGGAGTATATTCTCAAGTGAGTGTAGCCCTCCAGAGTTCAGGTCAACCCATAGCACAATAATCTGAGACTCTTGCTTTTCTTTACTCTGTCATTTCCATTATATCTAATGAAAAACAAGGATATCATCCACCAAAGGTATGGACTTTAAAGTCCCATTTGTTTATTCAGAAGTAAAACTCCATTTTATCCAGTGCAGTTAACTCCCAAGTAAGTGTGCAAAAGATTGCAGTGTTAACCGTGCACTTAAATCTCATCTATTGCTATTAATGGGTCATACAAAGTGTCTAATTTTAGCTGGATCGAGCCCTACATTTGTAATGTAGTGTTTGTGTTCATGAACATGTACCATATATACTCGCGTATAAGCCAAGTTTTTCAGCCCAAAAAAAGGGTTGAAAAATCCCCTCTGCTTATACGCGGGTCAATACGGTAGGTGGAGGGAGGGGGGGAACTTACCGCCGCCTCCTCCGCCTCCTCCAGCGCGCTTCCCCGGCCCAGGAGCTGCCTGCAGGAGCAGCCTGCGCGCCGGGGGGGGGCCGCCTCCGCCTCCAGCACGCTTCCCCCAGGCCAGGAGCAGCCTGCGCGGCCTCCTGCACGCCGGGGGGGCCGTCGCCACCAGGTGATCGCCGCCTCTCCCGGTAAGTAGGGGGTTCAGGGGCTCTTCCCCCTCCCCCCTAGGGTTGGGTCTGGAGGGCCCGGGAGACCGGGCGGGAGGGCAACCTGGGGGTTGTATAAGCCAACCCTCGGCTTATACGCTGGTGCCTAATTTTCCCCCATTTTGGGGGTGAAATTAGGCACCTCGCGGGTCGGCTTATACACAAGTATATACGGTATGTTGTCTATATAATTTAATAATTCCTCTTATCTGAGGGAATGAGATGAATCCATAATTTATAAAATGCACACTGAAGGCTCTTATAGCCTCAATTTCTCTCAGAAGCCATCCAGGGAAGGAAGTGTTTAATCCTTCTATCTCTACTTGGTTTTGCTGTTTAAAACCAGCATCTGACTCTGCTATTAACATTTTAGAAGGGGAAGTGTCTTTTCTCCCTTGCCTTTTTCACATTTATCGCTTACCCCAGATATTCCTCATGGTAGATCTTTGAGGTTTGGAATCAAATTCCAAGGTTTTTATCAGCACACCTCCCTTTGCTATGTTGCTATCTGTTTTCCTAGATTAGTGTTATCCTATACACACTTTCTCCTAAACACATTTTTCTGGTGGGGAGCATCACTCCCCCTCACTTCCCCCTGATTTTTTTTTTGAGTTTTGTGCATGTGCTCCAGAAATGGTGGCAAAGTTTGCACAAAACGGATGCTCCACAATCTTCTTAGTGGTGTGTTTCAAGCACTCAGTCATTTTTCCTGTAGGAAGCAATTTTCCTCCAGGCCAGATAGGCCAGGGACCCTGGCGGGCTTCCCTCCCATCTTCTAGGCATGGAGTAGGGTTCACTGGGATGGGGTGGGGGGAGGGAGTTATGCATTTCCTGCATTGTACAAGGTGTTGGACTAGATGACTCTGGTGGTTCCTTCCAACTCTAGCCCCCTGTCCTAGTTTGAAAGTCTCTAGAGCTGCTATCTGCCCTGAATGGGGGGAAACCTGCTGCCCAAAGGGCAACGAAAACATCCATTTGAGGCTGCCTCAATCTGAAGCCTCAGTCTGAATCAGCCCACTGCTCCTTTTTACTATCAAAAATGTCCAGGAAATCTGTTCACAGATCTCAGTGTTACCTACTCACCATGAGCAGAAGCTATTGTTTGTTGCTGTGACACGTACATTTTCAAAGGTGCTTTGCATGGTCAGAACCAGAACCAGAATTGTTCTTCAAGGTGTTAGACATCTGCTATCTAAGATGCCAGGGACTGATTGAACCTCCTTATGCAAGCTAAACACAACTTTTATCATTGTGTCCCCCATCCCCACCACCCTTTTCAGATTGTCCTAGCATGATCTGGGTAGTGTGAAAATCAGAGAATTTGAGGAATCTGTGAAATAGCCTGTTGGCAGGAATAGAATGAAAATATATTCCTGTAATACAGAAATAATTTAAAGTGGTACATTGGTATAACATTTCTGATTTGAAACCTTGCATTAATTTATTAGACTGCTCTAAATGTATTAGAAACATATTTGTTGCACTCAGTACAGCAAATTAAACTGGAAGGCGAAACTGCTGCTCCACAGGACAACCACTGGATGTCATTGTTGCTTTATTGAACTACATTAGTAGTGGAAAAACGACTGGAAAGACCCAGGTCTTCTCTAGGGAAAGAAAACAAAAAGGTAGAAATCATACCTCCTCGGGCATTTGGTACATTTTAAATTTTGCCTGACATTTTTAAAAGTTTGCTTTATATCTCTCTCTGTGTGTATGTGTGTGTGTGTGTGTGTGTGTATTATTCAATGAAAAGAAAAAACAGCCTAACATAAAGAGCTTCAGAATTATAGGGGAGCGGAAGAGGTAAATATTGCCTCTTCGGGAGAGATGAATGGAAGCACATTGATTTCCTGCTACCTCCCACCTTAACAATTGAGAGTCAAGCCCCATCAGCTGAGAAATATGAAAGATTCACAGCAATACTCCCGTGGATTAGGGTTATATATGTTTTCAATACCCGTATCAAGAATGGTAGCTGTATGAAAGGTATAGAAGTGACCTGTAATAAACGTAGTAAGTGAGCACAGAAGGTTGTACGGGAGCATCTAAACCCCCCCACCCCCAATAATGAGAACTGCCAAAGAAACACAGTAAAACACCAAGTTTGCAAAATTGCAAGACATGACCGATGAAGACGGTGAAAATGCAGCTTGAGGTTAAAATGGGTGGCTGGTTTGCAGGTCTTCCATTTGAGCTGTGAAATGAAAACAGGAAAACAAAAGCAAAAGGAAAGGGTAACAGTGACAGGAATTATTAGGAGGAAAACCCCTTTCTCTAGAGAACGTTAAGTCCTGCGCTCTAGTTTCCATGGCTACAGCAGCCACTAGGTAGCCCTAGAAAATTTCACGCCACTTCACAAAAAATGATTGAAAACAAAGTAACCTTGGCTTGCTTGAAAAGCTTGCTTTTTAGAATTTGTAATTTATAGAGAGCTTTCAAGTGTGCCTTTATCAAATGCTTGTATTTACAAAAAAAAATCTCCAATGTACCATGAAATCATAGCTTACTTCTTAGCTATGATAAAGGTATTTGTAGAAGGCCACAGGAAATATTTATTATCTGCCGCTGAAGGCCTTAAAGGAGGTTTCACAAGCCTACACAGAAGCAGAATAGCATGGATAGCAATTCTGGTAATTGATGCTTTGCTTTCAGTCATTGGAGGAAAGGCAGAAGGCAGAACGAGAAAGCTCCTTAACTGCCCTGTTTCTAGGGCTGGATATATGGATCAGTTTTGTGAGCGCCAATCAGGGATGGCCCTACCTTTGGAGGATTACAGTTGGCACCCAAGTTTGATACTGATAAGATTTATGGTAAATGTGGATATATAACGATAGGGCTTTTGTTTTTACTCGCATAGCTTTTTCAGAACTGCACATCGCACTGTGTCTGATGGCTTCTGAATGCCATAGAGACAGATTCATACAGACAATTCCAGCTGAATGACTGGGGTAGTCTGTAGCAGCAAAATAAAACAGGAGGACTCCAATGGCACCTTAAAGATTAAGAACATTTATTCCTTCATGAGCTGGAGCTCATTTTATCAGATGCATTTCTGGAATTACAGTACCTACCTAATATACTCAAGAAACAGAGTGACAAAGCCAGAATGGTACCCAGGGATAACCTGTTTCAAGATAGGCCCAAATGCAACAACAGAATACCACTGGTGGTCACATGCAACTCATATGTCAAACCAGTTCAACACATCATTAATGACCTACAATTTGTGCTGGGTATTGATATTCCTTTCTCATAGGGACCAGTAGATAGACCTTGTCCATAGACAGCCCCCTAATTAAACAACTTCTCATTTGCAATAATAATAAACTACCTGACATGGTCATAGCTCTGGGACCTGGCCTACAATAAACTAGGATGCCAACTTTGTCCAGATACACACACTAAGGACATAATCACCAGGCCTAAAAACACTAGTTGTACCATCTCAGGTTCATTTACTTTCCCATTTTCTAGTGTTACATACTCCATCAATTGTTAACAATGCTTTCTACTTTCTATATCAGACAAACAGACTAATTCCTGTACCAAAGAATAAATGAACATAAATCTGATTACTTGTTTTTAATGACTTTTCTAAATATTAATATTTATTATGTTAATCGTAAGCCATCTTGAGCAGGACTCTGGAGAGGTATAGAAATTTCCAAAAGGAATAAATAAATAACAGTGTGATCTTAACCACAGTTATACCCTTCAAAGTCAATTCAAGTCAACGGACTTAGAAGGGTGCAACTCTGCTCAAGACTGCACTGCTACTCTCATTAAGAAAATCTACAGAGAATTTGAGCAGGGATTCTACTTGTTTCAATGGGATTTATATAAGCAAAGGACCCAGGGAATTCCATCCACATCCTATGAGTCATGCTTGACCCAGTATTATTGCTGGAGAACAAGTTAAGGAAGCTACAAAAAACACCTCCTCCCATCTTCATTTAGCCCAGAAGACGGCTCCCTACCTTGGCCTGGCTGATCTGACCATGTGGATCCATGCCACAGTGACCTTGAGATTAGACTACTGTAATGCATTCTACATAGGTCTGCCCTTGAAGTCAACTTAGAAAGTCCAGTTGGTTCAGGGTGAATTTTGGTTACTATTGAGAGCTTGGCAGAGTATGTGTATTATTATACCCACTCTGCAGTAACTCCACTGGCTATCTATCAGTTACTAGGTTCAATTCAAGGTTGGTTACCTACAAAGCCCTTAATGGCTTTGGATCCTCATTGCTGCAGGACCAGCTCTCTTATTATCCTCTACAATGGCAGCTTCGCTCTTCTGAGCAAAGCTGTCTGAATGTGCTACCCTGAAAATGGGGAAGACTAACAGCTGCTTGTACATTCTCTGTGATGCCTCCCTCTTTGTGGAATGGTCTGCCTGGGAAGTTCAGAAAGGCCCCCACACTACTATAATTCCACCAACTGTAAAACAGAATTGCTCAGGAGGGCATTGCTACAAGGGGAATAATGGAATGGAGGCATTTTTTAAAAAGGAACAGGATTGTAGTGTATTCCAACGTTTATGAATTATCTTGCTCTTACTATAGTGTTTTCTATTTTTGTAATTCCTTCTTTTTGCATTGTTTCTGACATATCATGTCTGATACTTTTGCACTGTTTTTAGCTTTTGTGATCGTAGTCACATTTTGCATTGTTTGTTAGATGGCTCATGTCTGAAATTGTGTAATCTGCCTTAAATTCAACAAGAAAGGTACATGATAAATAAAGTAAATAAATAAAATTAGTGATGGCTGTTAACCAAATTCATTGTGAATAGGTCCCTCATAGGGTTGTATGCTTCAAAAAAAATAATTTAAATTTTGTTCCAGTATTTTAGAAAGTGTGTGATTGCTGTTATCCCAAAATTTTGTGAGTGTTAATATAATTTTGGGAATTCATTTTTTGGAAACTT
The DNA here is from genome assembly GCF_029931775.1 of Euleptes europaea. Lineage (NCBI taxonomy): Eukaryota > Metazoa > Chordata > Lepidosauria > Squamata > Sphaerodactylidae > Euleptes > Euleptes europaea. Next base: position 59,704,847 of record NC_079321.1, read on the forward strand.
TTTCAGGAATGTCAGGTATTGGTAGACATGGCCTTCACTTTTTTCAATAGGCAGTAGACCTGGCCTCCAGACTTTGGAGGCCAGGTATACCATCACTGTTTTCAATAGGTAGATGTGGAGTCTGGAGTACAGAGGCCAGGTCTTCTGCCAAATGAAAACAGTAGTATTAGACCTGGTGTCCAGAGTTCAAATGCCAGGTCTATCCCTCATTGAAAACAGTGAAGCCTGAAGGGAATTTAAAGGGCATCAACAATTTGGCAGCCCAGCCTCAGTGCACAGTCTCAATTTCTCATTGATGGGCTAAGTGCTGCCAAATTGACAGTGCTGCTGCATCCCTTTAAAAGGCCTTTAAAGTTCATCCTTCCACTGCTGTCACTGGGTGGTAAAACTGATCTCTGCTCCCAAGGCCAGGTCTACCACCCATTGAAAATAGAGGTGGTGGGCACATAATGCAAGACTAGGGTTGCCTATCTCCAAGTACTAGCTGGAGATCTCCCGCTATTACAACTGATCTCCAGCTGAGATCTCCCCTGAAGAAAATGGTTTCTTTGACAATTGAACTCTATGGCATTGAAGACTGTCCCTTTCCCAAACCCCGCCCCCTCAGGCTCCACCCCCAAAATCTCCAGGCATTTCCCAATCCAGAGCAGGCATGCAACCCTATGCAGGACCCTATTTGATGACCTTGGAAGCCATATTGGTTCATGCCGGAAAAGTTGTCTCAGTTTGAAACATACAATTTCCTTCTAAAAGAATATCTGATTTTCTTTCTGAGTTTCTCCCAGAGGTACAAGTGAATATGACTCTGTGGAACTTCAGTGAGATTATTTCTGGGAGAGAGATGAGCAGCATCTGTGTAGCTTGGCATCCTATCTTAGATTTTATGCAAGTCGCCATGTTTAACCTGTAGTTAAGAGCCAAACAAATTATCTTATGTAGATGACTCGTTCAGCTCCAGAGGTAGATTTTTTTTTAATGTAACTGTCCTTTCAAGGATGAGCTTAAAGGACATGCTTTCTTGATTGTGAAAAAGCAGGCATTTCCCAAGCTAATAGATATAGAGGGATGTGAGATTTTGGTGCACAGCCTTTGAAGCCACTAGTATGAGATTTGCAGCAGACATAAAGAAAATTCTCAAGATGATCATTTTGGAGAGAAACATCCATATGTTTTTCATTTGTGCTTAAACTGGGGATGGTTCCAGTTTGTGCCATGTGTAATTTTCAGCGTGCCATTGCTTCATTTGAATTTTTTACCGTTGCCTTTCAATACATCAATATTTATGCTGAAATGGCTACCACTGGAGCTTTTTAAAATTTTGCACTGTAATTTCCATAGCACTTTAGGTTCTTCATCAGCACTTCAATATCCCATGTTATCACACAAGTGCTCTTCGTAAATGTATTGTATTTAAATGTGTGTAAATGTGTTTGCCCCTTTCATACCGTTGAAATTACAGACATAATCTAACAAAAAATAATAGAAAATAATTCATGTGCAAAAACCTTTTGCTAAGACAGGAGAAACCAGTTACAACTGAAGCTCATAGTCACTGTGGCTGGCAATATCTTTTGAAAATAGGGTTGCCAACCTCCAGGTAATAGCTGGAGATCTGCTATTACAACTGATCTCTAGTTCGCCTGGAGAAAATGGGCGCTTTGGCAATTGGACTCTATGGCATTGAAGTCCCTCCCCTCCCCTCCCCAAACCCTACCCTCATCAGGCTCCGCCCCAAAAAACTGGCACCAGTGGCGAAGAAGGACCTGGCAACCCTATCTGAAAATCATGTCATGTGATATTATGCAACCACTAAAGTATTATGCTGAACCATAGTATGTTACATCACTGATTTTATTGTCCAGTCACATTTGTCAATATCAAATTAATATATAACCCCACCCCCCAAACAGCTGGTATCAGATTTTGAAATAGTGCACATGAAAAAATACCAGCAATGAGCTCTGGTCTATAAATATTTTGAGAGCAGGATTATCACCCAATTATATTATTGTTGATATACTGTTTTAATGAGTCAAACAATTAAATCTGCATAAATTTGCATATGAATAAGATAATACTGTTGAATAAAATGTATGCTTTCTTCGGCTGGATACTGACTTGAATATGTAGATATGCCCCACCTTTGCAACCTCTCAGCAAAGGCACTGTCAAGGGTTAGGATACCCTCATGGGCAAAAAGCCACATTGCAAGGGGACCTAAAGGGCTGTTATTTAGAAGGGCTGTCACTTAGAGGAGGGCAGGGAGCTGTTTCTGTTGGCAGCAGAGGATAGGACTCGCAATAATGAATTTAAATTATGGGCAGAAAGCCTGGATATTAGGATTTTTTTTTTTTTTTTTTTTTACAGTAAGAGTTGTTAGACAGTAGAATCAGCAACCTAAGGAGGTGGTGAGCTCCCCCTCATTGGCAGTCTTTAAGCAGAGACTGGACAAGCACTTGTCAGGGATGCTCTAGGCTGATCCTGCATTAGGCAGGGGTTGGACTAGATAGCATTTAAGGCCCCTTCCAGCTCTATGATGCTATAATTCTATAAAGTGGGGAGAGGAAATATGGTAAAATCACCCTGCTCCTTCCTCTTCCAGACAGGGGTCCTCGTGCACCACTGTGAGTGCAAGGAAGGGTGATTCCTCAATGCCTCCTAACTGCAGCCCCCACACCGCATGGATTTTCATACAGGAGAATCACTTGATTCAGGGCACTGTTTGTTTAAGGGTTAGAGTGTGGCTGTTAAGGGATGGGAAGGCAAAGAAGATCCATACCGTCTTTAAGTGTAGTTTGCTCTTTTGTGTGAGAGAAATGGATTGCCTCTTCTAAGAGGGTGGCCTGCCACAATTTTTGAAAGGACCTATATTTAAACTAATTTCTTTTTTTTAAAAAAAAACTCAGTTAATGGGATTAGCTTTTTTTAACTAATCAAAAACTTTTAAAATGATTATATTAACCAGCTAAATGCTCCAGTCCTATTTCAGAGTGATTACAATGTTTCTCTGAGATAGTTTACAAAAAAGCACAGACAAATACAAATAGTATTTAACTGACACTCGGAATCCCTGAGCTTCAATCCTAGCTCCATCTATCTGAAACAAAAAGCAACACAGTGTTAAATAATTGCTTAATATTTGAAGCATTTACATTCACATTTACATCTCATTGTTACTCATCAGTGGATTCCTTCTCATACGTTCCCTCAATAGTTCATTGCAGTGAAGCAAAAATACTTTTGTCATTACCTGAAAACAGAAAGTGACAGGCTTGGGCAAACGTCCTTTAGAGGCAATTTCTATCGGATAATTGTAAAATTATTGTGAAGAGTTGCACAAACATGTAGGATTTTGCTTTTGTGAGCTTTTCAGTAGAGTACTTTCTGTGAACTTTTTTGTCTTGTTTCCCCAATGAAAAATAGTCTATTCTAAATCATATCTGGAGAAAGAGATTGATAGAAGGCATTGCCTAGATTTAGGCCAAAGATGTTCATATTTCAGGATGGTTGGACAGAAATCTAGGGCATGATGGCTGTATTTACCTTGTCCTTGTCTTCAAGGAAATGTGGGTCACCATAAAACTACTATAATTCATAATGTTTGTAAGACCTACAAGAGGATGGCATATAATGAAATCGTATAAATCTCTGCTCTCGAAATTGCATGGACTCTAGTCTTCCTGAATGTCAGTGCTATTAGTAAACCATAAAATTGTTGTAACTTGAAATAAATATTCCAGTAACTAGCAGAAATATGAACTAAACGTGTCTCCATATAAATCTAATGGGTCCAACATTATTTAAAATCATAGTAATGAAATACTCTGACTTGTCTGAATTCTTTGTCTTTTTCCTATGTATCCCAGGAGAATGAATACTGTTTGCAGTTCTGGTCACTGTATCTCAAAAAGGACACTGCAGAGCTAGAAAAAGTACAGAAGAGGGCAACCAAGATGATTAAGGTGTTGGAGCACCATTCCTATGAGGAAAGACTAAAGAGTCTGGAAATTTTCAGTTTAGACAAGAGTAGGGCTGTTGAATTAAAAAAAATTCGGTATAGTTCGGATTCGGCTGAATTTGGCTTGTTTAGATTCGGGATATGCCGAAGTCCGAACTCCCCCGCTTCGGGTCCGTGCAATTCGGCGGGAATTCAAAGTTTGGGGGGGAAAATCGGCCGAATAAAGCCATTAAAAACACAACCGTGCCTTTCCGCGGCTCTGAGGGGGCATTTTTGGGGGTAGAGGTCCCAAACTTTCAGCGGAGCTTCAAAGGACGTTTCTTGAAAGACCCCCCAAGTTTTGTAAAGATTGGGTCAGGGGGGGCTGAGATATGGGCCCCGAAAGGGGTCCCCCCACCCTTAATGTGCATCTCTGAGCAGAGCTTGCCGCCCATGCACAAAGCTCCCAGCCCCGACAAACAGCTGATACGTTTGCAAAGCATTGCAACACCACTACAAAGCGACACAACCTTGTAAGCAACACCTTTGCAACTGTGCAAAGCAACACCTGACACCTGGGAGTTTGCAAACCATGGAAAGGGATAGAGGCAACTAGCTATGCATAATGAGCAGGAGGGGTGGAATTTCCCCTTTTGCATTTCTTTAAGTCACCATTTGAAAACCAGTTTTGAGCAAGCATCCAAATAGACCTAACCGCTCTTATGAATGAGGGAAAACCTGAAGACATACAACTGAAACTTCCCCTCAAACCAGGGAGAGAGAGACTCGAGGGGGAACATACCCCCAGGCAGAACCGGCAGAAGCCCCCTTTGGCTTCCCCCCTCCCACAGAAATTGCTCCCTCCCCACACACACACAGACTCTGCTTCCCCCCCACACACACACAGGAGAAAAATTATAGATTAAAGCCCCCAAAGGGGTCTTACTGTTGCTGTCTTCTGTTCCATCAGGAGGGGCTGGGGAGGACTTGTAATCCAAGACGATTCCAATTAGGCACTGGACGTTTTGCTCTGGAGATGCACAGGATCAGCTGATCCATTCATCCCAATAGGGAAAAGGGGAAAGCCCATATCTCGGGACCCCCTGACTCAATCTTTACAAAACTTGGGTGGTCTCTTAAGAAGCCTTGTCTGAAGCTCCGCTCAAAGTTTGGGATCTGTATCCCCAAAAATGCGCCCCCTACAGCCACGGAAAGAGAAAAAGGGGGGAGCCAATATTTCTGCCCCCTCTGAACCCATCTTTACAAAACTTGGGTGGTATCTTAAGAAGGATTGTCTGAAGCTATGCTGAAATTCTGGGGGCTGTATCCCCAAAAAAGCACCCCCTGCAGCCACGGAAATGGAAAAGGGGGAAGGAAAAGGGGTGGAGCCCATATCTCGAGACCCCCTGACCCAATGTTTATAAAACTTGGGAGGTATCTTAAGAAGGCTCATCTGAAGCTCCACTGAAAGTTTGGGTTCTGTACCCCCAAAAATGCACCCCCTGCAGCCATGGAAAGAAAAAAGGGGAGAGCGCAAAACTCAGGACCCCCTGACCCAATGTTTACAAAACCTGGGTGCTCTTAAGAAGGCTTGTCTGAATCTCTGCTGAAAGTTTGGGGTCTGTACCCCAAAAATACGCCCCCTGCAGCCACAGAAAGGAGTGAATGTGCACAAGCACCCCCCCCACACACACACACACGAGGATTTCCCTCTCTCTCTCTCTCCCCGGCCGGGCCGCACATCAGCTGATTCCTCCAGTACTCAATCCTGACTGATTGGCCAGAAGAAGACCCAGCTTGGCCACCGATTGGCTGCGGGAGGAGAATGCTGCTTACTGACGGTTATGCTGCTTACTGACGGCACGAATTGGCCGGATTTATTTCGTGAACTCCCGAACTCGCTGAATTCGGCTCCCCGGTTGCCCGCCATTTTTGAGTTCGGTTCGTCCTGAACTAAAAACCACCGAATCAGGGGAAATTCGGCTGTTTTTCAGTTCGGGCCGAACCGAATCAAATGCCTTAGACAAGAGATGGCTAAAGGGGGACATGGTAGAGGTATACACAATTATTACAGAGATGATTTTTTATCGTTCTCCCAAAAGACTACAAACGGAGGGCATCCAAAATGGGAAGTAGATTCAGGACAGGCAAAAGGAAATACTTATTTACACAAATGAGTAAAATGTGGACTTCATTGCCAGAGGATGTAGTGATGGCCACAAGCACAGACAGCTTTTAAATGGATTAGAGAAATTCACAGAGAATAGTTCTATCAGTGGCCACCAGCAATGGTGAGTAAAGGGAACCTCCATATTCAGAGACAGAAAATTTCTGAATAACAATGCCTGGAATGCCAGTTGCCAGGAGGTAACATCAGCAGACCCAACAAGAGATGGACTGACTCAATAAAGGAAGCCACAGACCTCAATTTGCCAGATCTGAGCAAGGCTGTCAAAGATAGGACATTTTGGAGGACTTTCATTCATAGGGAAGCCATGAGTCGGAAGCGACTTGATGGCACTTAACACACACACACAACATCAGCAGAAGGTCTCAGCCTCTATGCCCTGTTGTAGGCCCTCTAGAGGAGTGTGAGACAGGATGCTGGACTAGATGGACTAGATGGACCACAGGGCTTCTTCTTATGTTCTATATATAACAATTTGCAGACAGTTTTGCCATTTATCTGACCTACTTGTGACTTCAGTTGACCATATGCCCCACTTATACACTGGATAAATGAGGCTGATGAACAGTTTTTGTCTAACAATCTACCAGCCATTCAGTCGACCTACCTACCTAGCTATTTGCAGTCACTAGTGTACTATAGTTTATTTTAAGGCATTTATTTCTAACCATCATTATGTATCCTTCAAAATGTATCCAGTCTACATGCCTGGATGCATTTCATGAATCAAATATCTAATGCTTTGTCCTCATTTTAAAATGCAAAGTAGGACACTGCATGAACAGGAAGACACAGTGGAGTTATTATTTCAGAATTTGTGGCTGTAAATGATCAGAGGCAGAAACTCTTATGGGCATTTCCTTTTACCAAAGTTTAACTTTCTTTCATTATTCCTGCTTGTTTTTAACATGCCTCATAAATGATCATCGGAGCACAGAATTATCCTTTTCCTTCTGGCAGTGATATGTGTATTTATTTATTTATTATTTTATTTATTTAACTTTTTATCCTACATTCAATCTCCAGCCAGAGCTGGGCTCAGGGCAGCTAACAAGTAAGTGCTCAATACAACACAGTATAAAACCACAAACCTATAATCAATAAATGAAACAGTTAAAACAATCCCCACAATTAATCAGTTATGATTACAATTTCAACAGATGGCACTGGGGTTGCCAACCTCCAGATACTGGGTGGAGAGTAGGGAGGCCAGCACTGATGACAACCATTGCTGTTCTCAACTGTAGGCCTGGTGGAATAACAGGCCCTGCAGAACTCTTTAAGATCCCACAGGACCCTGGTCTCACTGGAAATGGAGTTCCACCAGGCCAGGGCTGAAAAAGACAGGGCCCTGGTTGAGGACAGCTGGACACTCTTTGGGCCAAGGACCACCAGCAAGTTGTTGTTAGCCGAGTGTAACACTCTTTGGGGCGAACCAGGAGAGGCGGTCCTGCAGATACAATGGTCCCAGACCACATAAGGCTTTAAAGGTTAAAACCAGCACCTTGAACCAGATCCAGTGTTCCAGCTGGATACAGTGTAGTTGATGTAGCACTGGCTGAACCCTCTCTGCGGTATTTTGTACCAGCTGAAGTTTCTGAATCAGTCTCGAGGGCAGCCCTACATAGAGCAAGTTACAGTAATCTCAAATTGCGGCGACCCTATAGGGTTTCCAAGGTAAGAGATTATCAGAGGTGGTTTGCCATTGCCTAGCTCTGTATAGCGACCCTGGTATTGGTGGTCTCCTATCCTACTACTAACCAGGGCCAATCCTGCTTAGCCTCTGAGATGTGATGAGTTCGGGTTAGCCTAGGCCATCCAGGTCAGGGAGGCAGTGATATAGCCAGTATTAAATAGGGCAATCATCCCCTTTTTACTCACAGCAGCACACCATAGGTAGCTCTAGAGAATAGGTTCCTCTGGAATTGAAGGGGTTAAGGTAAGAAAATGAGCATCCTATCTCTCTCCCCCACCTCTAAAACTAATGCACGCAAGGCCCAGTTATCACATGCTACAAAATGAGATGGTGGAATTTGGACATGGCAGAATGGCTTGTAGTACATCAGACTGAAGATGGAAGGCTCATGTTTTTAATTGTCTTCATGTAAAATTCCCTACAGAAAAATAAACATTTCAGGAAGAAACGTTCTATTTTATTTCATTCCATGCTGTACTACCTTTCCACTTACAGGGAATGATAAAGTGGAGTAGTTTTGAAACACATAACTCCTCCCCTGAAGCCCATTCTACCATCTCCTCATGGGGTTGCCAACACTTGGAAAATTGCTGGGGATTTGGGTGTGGTGCCTGGGGAAGGCGGAGTTTGGAAAGTAGAGGGAGCTTAGTGGAGATATGATAGCATGTCTTGGGAGGTCACATCCTTGTGATGTTTGACCTGGAGGTCAAAGATCACCCCTTCCAACTGTGTCTTCTAAGATTACGTCTGCCGTCAAAATTCAATTTTAAAATTTTAATTTCCTGACTCATTTCACTTCCCCATTTCTACCACCTTACATCACTTGTAGGCTTCATTTTCATGTATTGTGTATGTCACACTAACCCTTTAACCTAAATATTTTTGCTGGTGTAACTGGTTGCTGTGTTGCACTCAAACTTAAAAAAAAAACTGAACGACAGTGTCTCTCAGTGTCAAGAGTGTAGGAAGAGTAATATATAGTCAGAAGGGGGTTGGGTTTGAGCTGAGTCATTGTCCTGCAAAGTATTAAAGGTAATGTGCAAATCATTGTCCTGTAAGTATCAAGATAATGTGCTAATGAGGGTGTGGTATGTTAATGCGGAACCATTGTATCCTGAAGTGATCTGTTAACATGTGGGATCCAAGGCTAATCTGCATGGCTATTGTGGACTGTAGTCTTTGTTAGTCTGGAGGTTTTCAGGACAGGAAGCCAAGCCTTATTCATTCTTTTTTTTTTTATAATAATTTTATTGATTTTTTGTAATACAAATTTTCCATGATAATAAACAACAATAAAGGTAGTACGAAATTCAGAATTCTAACTCAGTGTTGTTATAGTTTCTTAAATTCATAACAAACAAACAAAATTAAAGGAAAATTTATGACTTCCCCATCACCTCTTTCCGCCTCTTAATAAAATATTCATCCCATCGTAATTGGTCTGATCTTAACTATTCATAGACTCATTTAACTTTCTTAAAACATCTTCTATTAATATAACTGATTATAGCTCTTAATATTAATTGTGTCCTCTAGATCAGATTAATAAGTATTCTTCCATTTTTCCCAGTTTTAATTCATATTCACAATATTTCATCCAATCCTCCCATTCCCCTAAAAATTGAACATTGTCTTTTTCGTTTAAAATGGCTGTAAGTTTTGCCATTTCCACCAATTCAAACATTTTCCCAATCCAGTCTTTTTTCCCGGGAGTTTCTGCCCCTTTCCATTTTGCTGCGTAAAGCAGTCTAGCAGCTGTTGTAGCATAGATCAAAAAAGTTCTTTGTGTTAGCAAATCATCAGGTATCATACTTAGTAGCATCATTTCTGGTGTTTTGGGTATGTTTTTTTGTACTATTAGTCTCAATTCATTATAGATCATATCCCAAAAATCTTTAGCTTTATCACAAGTCCACCACATGTGGTAAAAGGAACCAATTTCCTTATTACATTTCCAACATTTAGGGGATGTCACTTTATATATCTTTGCAATCTTCTTAGGTGTTAAATGCCATCTATACATCATTTTATAGATGTTTTCTCGGACTGATTGTGCATTTATTCCTTTCAAGTCTTTTGACCATAGTCTTTCCCATTTATTTAAAGCGATATCATGTCCCATGTTTTGAGCCCAGTCGATCATAGTTGGTTTGATTGTCTCCTGCTCACAGTATATTGTTAAAAGTAGATTATACATTTTAGAAATCAATTTCAGATTGTTCTCTAGTAACATCTTGTGAAAAGGGGACTTTTCTTTAGAGAATCCATTTTTCGTATCTTGTACAAAAACTGATTTGATCTGACAGTATTGCAACCATTGTAAATCATCTTTAAGAAATTGAAATTCCTTTAATGAACATTTTTTCCCCTCCCAGTTAAAAGCCTTATTCATTCTTAAACTCTCTTCTTTTCTGTTAAAGTTGTGCTAATGTTTATGAATTTCAATGGCTTCTCTGTGCAATCTGAAGTTGTCCTTCAATGTTACTCCTCTGAAGATGCCTGCCACAGCTGCTGGCGAAACGTCAGGAAAGAAAATACCAAGACCACGGTTACACAGCTCGGAAAACCTACAAGAACCAATGAACTCTGACCATGAAAGCTTTCGACAATATTTTTTTTAAAAAAACTTCTCAAAATATTTTCCAGGTTTTTCTCAGTATTAAGCAGACAAAATCCACTCTGAAGACTCATAGGAGGACATCAGGCAACAGCAATCTCATCATTCCAAGGCATCTCCAAGATACTACCCCTTGACTAGGGTTGCCAACCTCCAGGTAGTAGCTGGAGATCTCCTGCTATTACAACTGATCTCCAGCCGATAGAGATCAGCTCCCCTGGAGAAAATGGCCACTTTGGCAATTGGACTCTATGGCATTGAAGTCCCTCCCCTCGCCAAACCCCACCCTCCTCAGGCTGTGCCTCCCAAATCTCCAGGTATTTCCCAACCTGGAGCTGGCAACCCTATGCTTGACATTCATTCATCTGGAAATATCAGAATATCTAAGAACATAAGAACAAAAGAAAGGCCCTGCTGGATCAGACCAAGGCCCATCAAGTCCAGCAGTCTGCTCACGTAGTGATCAACCAGGTGCCTCTAGGAAGCCCCCAAACAAGACGACTGCAGCAGCACCATCCTCCCCATGTTCCACTGCACCCAAAATAATAGGCATGCTCCTCTGATACTAGAGAGATCAGGTATCTGTTTGCAAAGTATGCACTCTACCATGGAAATATGTCTCTTTCTGTATTGTGTATGCAGAATTAATACTTCTTTGAAGTGAAAGGTGCAACCCTTTCAGACAGGGAAGCTTCAAGTACAACAGACAGCACATGGACTTCTGGTTTAAACCATTTTGGTTTAACAGCTAGACATACAAATGGTTAGACATACCGATGGCATTTCCACGGGTTTAAACACGAAATTGCTACAACCACACAGAAAGAGACCAGGCTCTGATTTTAACAGCAAAAGGGGCCCAGACCACCACCACCTCTTTCTACATGACTGTGCAGCTCCATGTCTAAGCAAAAGGAAGTGCTGTGATCACATCTTTGGTTAGTAGCCATTTTGAACAGAGACATAGATATGAATTTAGAGAGTTTCCTCAGACCTACCGCACATATTGCTGTTTCTGCAAAGTGATCCATATAGTCCAGGATGGCTTTATGTCATGGTGAAATACTGCATGTGGTTTGGTAATGCATCTTAAAAGACAACAAAAAGCCAGATGGCTGTTAATCCAGCCTAATCGTTAGTGAGAAACCTAAAATATGGACCTCAAGAAAGCAAACAAAATCCATTTGTGTCATTTTTGCCTAATGTGAGGTAGAACCAAATAAATAAAAACATGTTATTAATGTAATATTTTCCCCAGAAGGGTTTGGTGCATATAATACTGAGTGCATCTGATGTAAACAGGGATGGATGCAAAGCAGATGTAATTTTGACTGCTGACTGTAAATGCAAGCTTTTAAAGAACTATGTTCAGAGCTTTCTTTCTTTCTTTCTTTTTTGCCTGAAGATACATTGGAAAACAAAATCTGCAGACGTATAAGAATCATTGTCTAACTTCAGGTTCTCTTCAGGACCAGATTTGTGGCTGTTTGTAATCCGGCTCACATTCCTTTCTGTTACTTACAAAATTGTAGAAAAATCATGTAATTAATCGTGGTAAAAACCAATTACACTGTAATACCGTTTCTTGAGAAACAGCATAGCATTTATTCATGTTCATTCAGATTGTGTACAGAATCATAGATGTATTACTTCAGTGAAGATTAGGATCTGTAAATCCAGGTTTCAAATCTCCCTTTCAGCTGTGAGGGTCACCGGGTGACTTTGGGACAGCCTAACCTTCCTGTCACAGTTGCTGTGAGGGAAAAAAATTGCATATATTTTTAGTTCATTTATACTCTGCCTTTCTCTTCAATGGAGGGAAGGTAGCATGATATAGCCTGATCTGGTCAGATCTTGGACGCTAAGCAGAGTCAATACTTGGCTGAGGTGAAAGTATAGGGTTGCCAGGTCTTCTGCTAAGGTGGAAGACCTCCGTCCACCAACTCCTGCTTTTCACCAGCCAGAAACTCTGTTTTTTTACCATTCCGAGGCATGACATCACTTCCAGGTTTTCTTTGGAAGTGGCATAACACCGTTGTGCTGACAGCAAAATAGCACCTGTGATCCTGGCCCTCATGTCCCCAGGGTGATCAGTGGCAGAGCTCTAAACCTTTTGGGTTGGAATCCAGCATTGAGCAGACTGAGGTTCTCAGGCAAGGATCCTTATTAAAAACAAGTATGCATCCGAAGCAAGTCACACATGTACACACACTCATGCTCACCAAAAGCTCAGGTTGGCCACTTCTGGTTGTGCAAGGTGCCTGCTTGAGCAAGAAAACTCCAATGAAGAAGGCAGATGCACAGGCTGCTCAAGCAGGAGACCTCCATTAATGATGGAAAGTAGAACTCTCCTGTTCTGTCTTTGGCCCACTCTTTTGCAGGGGTGGTGATGTCTTGGTGTCGCCAGCCCTTTGCTACTGCTTCTTCACCTTTTTAGTTCTTTCCCTTTAGCCTCCATTATGTAGATGAAACCAACTCTTACTGGGTACCAGATGTTCCCTTACTGACATCCTTGTTGACCTTTGCCAGGCTCCATCCATCTCTGCTTCAGGGTTGCTTTCCTTTATCTTGAAATACAGAAGGGGGTGAAGGAAGAGGTAGGCTACAAAGAGAGGTTAAACTAGCACTTCACCTGAGCCATACAAGATAGGGCATTCAGAACCAGGAGTAGGGACAACCTTGATCTTCAGCCTTTATCATACTTCTGCTACACACACTCAAATTCTTGCTTTTGTTTATATTTTTTTCTATTTTCCCCCAATATCCCTTTTCCAGTTTCTGTATCCTATAAACTAATAAAAACTTTATTAAAAAAAATTATCACAAGCACCCACTTTTTCTAATCATGGCTTACAAAACTAAATTGATGTCCAAGTACGTGATGTTAGTTTTCAAGCTTTACTTCCCTAGCTTCCAGACACAATTATTGAACTAGTACTGGTGCATGACAGTACAATCATGAAAGTTTTCTTTGGAGAGAACCCTATTAAATAAACCTGAGTAAGATTTGCAGTGTTTATTAATTTACTACATTTATATCTCACTTTTCTCCCCAATGGATATCTAAAGTGGCTTACAATGTTCTCAGCTTCTCCATTGTACTGTCACACCTTCATCATTCATTCATTACAATCAAAGGTCAGCCAACACCAATGTAAGGGCATGAGGTAAACACAGATAAAGACATATAGAAACAGTAAAAATTCTTAACCTCATTAATTTCTAATTTAAATAATACAAAGTCGTTAATAAAAGGATTGGAACGTCTGCAAGGTAGGTATGAGACTGGCCCAAGGTCACCAAGCAAGATTCCATGGTAGACTGAGGATTCAAACTTGGGTCTTCCAGATCCTAGTCTGATGCTGATATTGATAGTCTGAACCACTACACCACAGTTGTTCTGTTCAGACCTTCTTAGGATGGCATGGCATGGTAACTCACCTGGTTTCCTAATCCTCCCCCCCACAACAACACTTTGTTTCTGAGGCTGTGAAAGTTCATTGCTGAGACTCTCCAGTGCTTGCAGAATTGTGGCTTCCTCACAGACTATTCCAAATATATTCCATAGCTAGCTCCCTCCACTCCTGTTTTGCAAGTTATGATAAAGATACTTGCACACTTTAAAAACCTTTTTGAAATGTGTTGCTTGCAAAAATTCAATAGGTGGCAGCACATTCTCAGAATTCAAGATTGTACTACATTTTCCTAATTTTAATGTGGAAAAGTAAATAAGAAAATAATAAGTAAAAAAGTACATAAGGAAAAGTAAATAATAAGAAAAAGTAAATAATAAAAAAATACAGTCTGCTCGCCAGATGTTTCTCTATCAGCTTCAAATATTTCTTCTTTTTCTTCCTTTTATTTTTTATTCAATGGAAATATCCTATTTCAGTTTAAAAAAACAGTATCAGTGCATTAAGTTAAGAAACAAAGACATATCTCAGTTGTTTTCTTCCTTTTATTTTCAATGTTGAAGATCTTGGCTTCATTCCTACACACATACAACCTGGGATTAAGTCCCACTGAACACTATGGGATTTCTAAATAAGCATGCATAGGATCAAGCTACATACTCTTTATCTCACAGACTTGCTGTATACTTTGTCTTTGTATAAAATACCAGTATTGGCTAGTATGCCCTGACCTGGATAGCCTAGGCTAGCCTGATCTCGTCAAATCTCGGAACCTAAGCAGGGTTGACCCGGCAAGTATTTGGATGGGAGACCTCCAAGGAATATCAGGGTTGTGACACGGCAATGGCAAACCACCTCCAAATGTCTCTTGCTTTTAAAACCCCACTAGGGGTCACTATAAGTCAGAAGTATAGTATAGTATAGTATAGTATAGTATAGTATAGTATAGTATAGTATAGTATTAGTATTAGTATAGTATAGTATGCTATACTATATGTAGATGTATGTGTATAGTATAGTAGGCTAGAATGAGGGATACAGTCTAATCAGGTTATTCATAGTTCCGTGATCCCACTTTCCAATAGTTAGCTTTTTATAATATATATCATATGTCATATCGTAATAATGCATGCTATTAATTGGGGTTCTCAATCACGCACACAAATGTCGCTAGCTGGGGTTGCAATTTGTTTGCAAATTGTGATACTGAAAAAAAACCACTTTTTATTTTATAATTTTTTATTTTTGAAAAATAATTCAAAAAGAAAAAGAACAGGGGAGGGGGGAAATGAAAAAAAATTCTGTTGTTTCTGGAATGTTCTCTACCCCCATTTTCATTCCATTATCTGCATGCGCGCGCACACACATCTCTGCGTATATAATTTTTTTTAAAGATCATGTTCGGCAGAGTGGGAGCTGTGCAACTTGTCCTTTTATTTTAGCCTGGCCCATTTTGCCTAGGGAGCTTAATGTTTGTTGGGTCACTCACGATTCAAAAGATGTTGCCAACATTGTTTCCACTCCCCCATCCATTTGCCCAACATACCCAAGAGGGGGGAAAAACTCACTAACTAGGTGCTTTCTTTGATTATCTCATTACTGCTGGGGAGGATGGAGTAGCTACAGGGTATGTTCCTCTAGTGTTCTGGTTTTTGGGATGCCAACCTCCAGGTACTAGCTGGAGATCTCCTGCTATTTCAACGGGTCTCCAGCTGATATAGATCAGTTCACCTGGAGAAAATGGCCACTTTGGCAATTGGGCTCTATGGCATTGAAGTCCCTCCCCTCCCCAAACCCCGCCCTCCTCAGGCTCCACCCCAAAAACCTCCCTCCGGTGGCGAAGAGGGACCTGGCAACCCTATCTGGTTTGCCCATGTTGCTGGCCTATCTGACTTCCAAACTGGTTTGTGTAGGTTTCATTTAATTGGAATTATGAATTCTTACGATGCCATTAGTTCCAAGCATGCAGTAGCATGATAAATGCCACTGATTATTTGATGTCAGCAGTAGGAGGGGAAGACCCAATATGAAAGGGACTGACTTAATAAAGCAATCTATGGCCTTCAGTGTGCAAGTCCTGAGCAAGCGAGTTAATGACAGGATATTTTGGAGGTCATTAATTCATGTGTGTGTGTTAAGTGCTGTCAAGTCGCTTCTGACTTATAGTGACCCTGTCAATCAGTGTCCTCCAAAACATCCTATCATTAACAGCCTTGCTCAGGTCCCACAGACTGAGGGCTGGGGCTTCCTTTACAACAGGTGTGTGGAACGTCAGGCCCGGGGGCTGTTTAAAGCCTGCGAAATCATTTGGTCTGGCCCTTCGTGGGTCCTGGGAGATCTCTAGCTCAGAAGGATCTAAAACTCATGTCCACCCTCTGCCACCAGGTGGGGTGAGTGTGCCACCGGTTGGATACCTACCTGCTTGCCCGTGCCGGGGGGGTGGGCATCTGGGACAGCTGCCTGCTTGGCGCTTAGTTGGCTAATTTTTAAGTTGATAGTTTTGTATGGCCCGCAAATGATGTTATAAATATCCAAATGGCCCTTGGCGGGGAAAAGGTTCCCCACTCCTGCTTTATAAGGTCAATTCATCTCATGTTGGTTCTTCTTTTCCTGCTACCTTCAACTTTTCCTAACATTATTGCCTTTTCCATTGACTCTTGTTGTCTTCTCATAATGTGAGTAGCCTCAGTTTAGTGACTCATTTTAGCTGCTAGGGACAGTTCAGGCTTGATTTGATTGAGACCCCACTTTTGGCTGTCCAAGCAGCTGTGGTTTTGGCTGTCCAAGCAGCACATACACTCCAATGCAGCTGATTTCAAGTGGGGATGACTTGCCCCTGATAACCCTGGTACATATGAAATCCAAGAAAGCAAGAACATTGTGAGCTTGTATCAGCAGTGGCTATTCAGCCAGCTGCCATGATGAAAGCTACCACTACATAGATGCAAAAAAAAAATAAAAAAATAAAAAAGGTTAAATGCTGTTTTTAATTGTGATCAAATATTTGAGGTGATCATTATGTGTTCAATTTGACGCAAAGTGGATACTACAAACAAGGCCAGTTTGTGCATTTTTGTGACGTTGTCACTATCTCTTGCTATTAATCAGGTCAGGTTACATTGTTTGTAGATTCCATACTAACAAAACGTTTTAATCTTCACTTGAGATTCTGCTTTGTCTGATTGCACCTGTAGCAGTAATCCATTAACAAAACCCTATATCTGGAATATCTCCTTCCCAGAGTCTATTCCCCTCACACCAGTTTAGGCAAATCTGAACCCTCGGGTTCCTAGAGTCAAACATAGCTACTGAACATGCAGGTTACCAACAACAGACTCAATTCCTTTCTTCAGAACAGAGAGAATTCTTCAGCTCTACCCACTCCCTTTCTCTGAGCTTCTCTCAAAGATTAACTCTTAGTTCGTCACAACACCTTTTGCAGGTGAGGTACATATGTGCTTTCAGTGTAACATATGATCAGGCTGTTTAGCATTCTCGTCTCTCTGCTGTATATATAGTATTTACTCTAATGCAAGGCTATTTTTCCTGGTATGCGAGAGGGAGAGAGAGGGAGAGATGTAGTGGTTAAGAGCTGCGGACTCTTGCCTTGAACACTCTATGGGGTTGCCATAAATCAGCTATGACTTGAAAGCACTTTCCACTACCACCGTGCTATAAAATGACATGATTGTCTTATATTTGCCTACAAGTTACAGATATGACTAGTAAAAAAAAAAGTCTTACTTTCAGTGTTGACTTCCTTCCAACTCAACATGGTCTTATAAAAAGTTTTGTGCTTTTATTTTTTTCTACAAGACATCTGTTTTTGAAAATTGGTTAGCAATGGGGGGGGGGGTATAACGTAGTTAGCCTTGCCTAGGGCGCAAAAATGAGTGGCACCGGCCCTGCTTCCAATTCTATGATTCTATGGCCAACCAGTTGCACCTAGGAAGCCCGCACACTTCCTTAGCTTTATTTAATGTGTTTTCTTTATTTATCTTTAAACAATTGGAAACCTATTGACTTTCTCTCTAGACACTGGGTGATACTAGCTTTCCTAGCCTAGTGCTGTTGTCTCAATAGCATAAGAACACTGGCCGATTCTCCAGCCTCTTCTATTACTGAGTTAAGGAACACGTTCACAAATGCCTTCCATCTGACCCTGTAAAACTGAAGTGCCCTACAAAGCACTGCCCTAGGCAACCACCTAGTGCCACCTAGAGCCTATTAACTTACATATTTTACTTTCTCTCTCTCTCTTTTAATTCTGCAAACTGGCTCGGTTCCACATTGCCAACAGGTACATACCATTTTTTAAATTGCTGGTTGTAATGCTCTGCTCAAACATTTGGATTAAATCTCTTGCTAAATACTGTGAAGGCAAAGGAATTTCTGTTAGTTTTTGTTGGGAGTTTTCTTCACTGGTAGCCTAGGATTGCACACCAAACACCATTCAGCTCATTCCATTCTTCATGCTTAACTAAAACAACGAGACAAAAACATTATCCAATTATAGTCTTCGTGCATTATAAAACTTTGCTATTTCATTTTCTAGAACAGTTTCAGAGAATGCAACAAACATATAGATAATGTTATGTATATACATGGTATGTTCTTTGGAACACAAATATTAATATATGGTATTCACAAATTAGAAAAGAATGGGCCAGTGTGTTTTGGGGAGGAGCTATATCATTAGGGTTGTTTTTAATGTGCATTTTAACAGGTAGTACTGAGTGAAGAATTCGTATGAAAACTATGTTTAGGATATGCTGAAGATACTGTTTATCCATGCATAGAGACAAGTCACCAACAACTCCTGACCTCACTAGAACTGAGAAACTACATAACCCAGTTGCCAGCTACAGGTCACCTACCTTAGTAAGTGTCCCTTGGTTTCACATATCGGCTGCTTCTGGAACACATAGGGTTGCCGTGTCCCTCTTTGCAACTGGCAGGAGGTTTTTGGGGTGGAGCCTGAGGAAGGCGGGGTTTGGGGAGGGGAGGGACTTCAATGCCATAGAGTCCAATTGCCAAAGCAGCCGTTTTCTCCAGGTGAACTGATCTCTATTGACTGGAGATCAGTTGTAATAGCAGGAGATCTCCAGCTAGTACCTGGTGGTTGGCAGCCCTAGGAACACAGAAGGTTCCAGGTTCAATCCCCAGCACCACCAGTTAAGAAAGGATCAAATAGTAGGTCATGTGAAAGATCTCCTGAGACCCTGGAGAGCTGCTGCCAGTTGGAGCAAACAATACTGATAGACCACTAGTCTGCCTCAGTATAAGGCAGCTTCATGTGTTCATGTGTCAAGGTAGCCCTAACAGCTTCTGGAGATGTGGCTCATGAAAGCTCATACCCTACCAGAAAATATTTTTGTTAGTCTCTAAGGTGCTACTGGACTCTTGCCCTTTTTGACTACTGCAAACAGACTAACACGGCTACCCACTGTGAATTAGCTTCTGGAGGGTAGCCACAGATATGTGGCAGTTGTAAGTGCTTAAACAAGCCACAAAAGTATGGTTAATTGCATCATGTCACCTGAATTGTGGCGTCCATCATTCCCAGGTATCCAGGGATAAGAGCAAATTGTATTGGTCTAGTCTCTTGTGGTGGTGGTGGTGGTGGTGTGGGGGGGGGAATTGAAGCAGAAAATGGGAGGTATTACTTTGGCCACTTTCTTAGCACTGTACCAAATTACTTTCTCCCCTGCAGGTACTCTTGGAATTTGCTGGAACCAGAGGGGGCTATTGCAGTGCTACATTTTGCTGTTTGGTTCAAATGATTTATGAATCAAACCCACAGTCTATAGAAGTTTTAAAAATACATTTTTAACCTCTTACAGCACTTCTTCCATGCTGCCTTGCTTATAGTCATGTTAAGTGCTTCTGAAATAAATGTAGATAGCCTAATTTGACTGATTAGCTGCATACATAGACCACATTACACTCGGGAAAACATCTGTATTTGTTTTGTGTCAAGAAATTTGAATTTTGCCATGAATTTTTTCCTCAGGTTTAAAGGGAGGCAGACTATGTGATATCTAAAGTCTGAGCTTTTGTCAGATAGGAGCCTGACAGCTTTGCAGTCAAAATCCAGGTTTCATCACTTACATTCATGTTACTGAACATTTGTCCAACATGACCATACTTTTGCATCTAAATCTGATGTTTGCTAATAGGCTAAACAAACTGGGGGCCTCAAGGAATCATGGGGATGATAACCAGTCAAGAAAAGTTCCTTATCCTAATGCAACAGTGTGAGATTGCTCAGGACTGGAGCGCATGAAGCATGATTGGTGTTTAAGGACTGTTTAAATTAAAAAGAAAGATGGTTTTTTCCCTTAAAAAAACGCCATTTATTTATGACTGATTTATGTGACTGATTTTACTGCCTGTTTAAACAATTGCCTGATGAGCAGTGTAGTAGTAGAACAAAGATGGTGCGAGACATCAGACACCACTGGGCTGCGTGAAAATGTGGATACGTAAACAGCTGCTTGAGCTGTATTGCATTGTTAGGAATGGATATGATGAAGCAGTCTGCTGAACAAGCACAAATGGGTCAACAAACAGATGAACAGTCCATCAAAAACTGTTCATGACAAACAGGATATGAGCCAAACGGTTGGTTGTTTCAGCATCCCTAAGTTAAAGAGTCTGGGGAGGAAGGAGATACAATCACAAAGCTGTTTTTTCCCATTCTTATTACTCCTGCCATCTGTACACTTTCAGCTTCAAAGTAGTAAGAGGCCTTAAAGCTTATGACATCTTAGACAGCTTCAACGAGAAATTAAGGTTGAGGGATAAATGCCTTACTTACAACAGGCATTCTCGAATCCTGTTTCACATCCCATCAATAATACTATTAGGGATTCAAGCAGGTCAGTTTCTCCTGCTCCCTGTCTTCACAACTGCATCTTAGCTACCCTCAACGTTTTATACTTCCTGTTGGCAACGGACATGTTCAGTTCTCATCAGGCCATTTTGTCTTTTCTCCCCTAATGTTTATAGGTGCCTAGAGAGTCCAGTAAGTATGCATAAACCCTTAGCTCATCCATGGATGCAGTTTCACTTCCCTACTCTTAGGCATCAAAGCATGCAGTTTTGTAGTAGAGGGAGTGATTTAAGCCCATTTTTCATTTTTGCGATTCTACATTTCATCAATAATAATATAATAATGTTATATGGGGGGCCGCTTATTAACACAGCAAATTACTCCAGGTTGGAGAAAATCCAATCCAAATTCCTGAGGGCTGTACTACAAGTCCCTCCCAGTGTATCTAATGCTGCAATTCGAATGGAGACAGGGGAAGTAACGATTGAAGCAAGGATGTGGATTGTCTCGATCTCCTATTGGCTCAAAATAGCTTCACGTCCCAAAGGACTTGGTAACTTAATTTTATATGACACTTTTGTTTCCCCCTGGTTGAAAAATCTGATGAAAAAACTAGGCTACTATGGTCTCTCACAATATCTGCTCCTATCAATGGACTATCCACAGGCCAGAGCCCTGATCAGGCAAAGAGTTCTGGACGTGGAAAGGCAGCATGACTTAAGTAGAATCAAAAACATGTGCTACAATTGCAGCACTCTTACCAACGTGGTCCCGATGTCTTACCTTTCCCACTTAGATAGTCCAGAATACAGGAGGGCTTTCACCCTGATGCGTTGTAACGCACTCCCTTCAGCCGTCTTGGAAGGGAGATACAAAAAGATACCATATGCAGGACGATTATGCCCCTGCGCTGATAGGAGTACTGAGACCCTCGAGCACGTTGTGTTTGAATGCAAAATCTACAACAAGATACGAGAAGCCATTCTTTCTGTATTATCGGACCTCCCAGGGCGATCCAGAGCCTTTAGTCTTTCTAACATGCTCTCAGACAAAGATATGGAGATAACTTTTAAAGTGGCCAAATTTGGGTGGCAAGCTATGAGGACCAGGCGTGCATGGGTCGAACTTAATAGTTGAGCGATTTTATATTTATATTTATACTAATTCCAAACATGTAATATTTTTAATTAAGCGCTTAACGGCTTTTATGAGTGAGAGATTGTAAGAGGTTATAGGGGCTCACACTTGATGCACTTTTATATGTGTTATGTTATGTATGTATATCTGGTATGTTTTTATGCTGGTCTTGGACCGTATTAAACTCTCTTTGTCTTTGTCTTTGTGCTAATAATAGTAACAACTCCTGTGGATTATAATTTTAGGGGTTTTTTTTTGCTTTCAAGTCACAGCTGGCTTATGGCACCCCTGTAGGGTTTTGAAGGCAACAGACGTTCAGAGATGGTTTGCCATTGCCTGTCTCCATGCCATGACCCTGGTATAACTGTTTGGTCTCCTAACCAAATGCTAACCAGGGATGACCATGCTTTAGCTTCTGAGATCTGTCGAGATCGGGCTAGCCTGGGTTATCCAGATAAGGACAGTTAGTTTTAGTATTTCCAAAAAAGTGACTGCAAATTATTAATTAACAAAAGCCCTCAATGTTCTCTACATATATATTTTTTCTTGGTAGCCCTTGACATTTCCCAGTCATAAGAGTATAAAGACAATTTATAGTCAATTCAATTCCTATTTGTTTCTGTTCTGATGGCCTGTGTTTCATGTTACAGATTCTTTGTCTTGGTTGTTATATGTTCTAAACTGGGAATACAAATGCATGAGTGAGAGTACTTTTTTGTGTCTTTGTATCTCTTTTGGGGGGGAAAAACTACATGATTTTAAATGCCAGTTGCCTCATATTAAAATTAGTAGAAACCCAGTCAAATTTAATTACTCTAAAGCTTAACAAAAGTCTAGCTTAATTATAAGTACTCTGAGTGCCATTAAAGTAAACAAATGCTGTTGTGTGACATTGCCTTCAATCCCAACAATCTCTCTCTTTGGAATGCATACATGCCACACAAAGATATTTATGTCCTCATAAATGTTTACTTTTAAATTATGCTCATTCAATATGTACTTATTAATAGGAAACTGGGAAACTGTTCGCATGAGAAACTAACACACAAGCACTTTATCACTGCTCTCAGAGGGACTCATCATGAGCAACATTTGTCATATTTTTAAAGGAAACCACAAGAGTTATTTTGCCACACTCAAGTGGTTCAAGTGATTCTTGATTGTATCAGTTATTCAAATGGACACAAAGATCCTAGAAGATAAACAGTATGAGAAAAGATTTTGTGAAATGGCTATGATGATGATGGTCACAGTACTATTAGTTGCAGTACTAACGATAAAAGAAGATAAGAGGAAGAGTATGATGACTGTATTCCAGCAGAAAGGAGGAAGAGTAGTAGAACAGTCGTTTAACCTGTCTAATATGTATTACTTGAAAGAGGGACTGAGAATATACCACTTGTGATAGCCAATAGCTACCATTTTAGAAATCTGCCAGTATCATGGTTTAGCCAGGATTTATTAACAGCCCATTCCTGAGAATCAGGCCGAAAGTCGATAGGAGGTGGCATGACCTCACAGCCGGTGTAAATCCGTGTAATCACACGATTAGACGCATTCACACCAGCGGCGAGGCCAGTCCCACCGGCTGCCGGGCACCACGGGACTGTGCCTTCCCCCTCCACCTGCCTGGCCTCTCCATGGCACTAGCAATGGCGTGGAGAGGCCGTGCCGGCGCAGGGGGGCATTCCGGGGGAGAGCCAGGGGGAGGAACTGCTGTTTAGTCAGCTTCCTACCCACATTCGGCCACTTGTGCCGGCGGCTGGAACAGCATTGCTGCGCCTGCTATTTAGCAGGTGCAGCCTCGCTGTTTTCAATGAAGCGAAAAGCCCCAGTTAAACAAACAAACAAACAAACAAAAAAAGCAGCGAAATGGCTTTTTTTTTTGGTTTAACGGCATCAAGGAAATGGCTTAGGAAGAGCCGCTGCTGCACCTCTTCCCCGCCATCCCCGTACGCCTCAGCTCAGGAATGGGCTGTAACTGTTCCTATAATTTTCCTGCAGCTACTGAGGATGGTACGTAAAGCAGAGACTATAAAGTTTCAACCAAGGAGAGAGATTGTATACCTACATTACAGACTCCAACTAATTTAATAGTCATTCACTTCCCGCAAGGAATTTATTGACTTCATTTATAACCCATCTTTCTTTCCAATGGGAACCCAAAGCAGCTTACATCCTTCTCCTCCCTTCCATTTTATCCTCACTGTGATGTAGTTTTGGTTGAGATTGTGTGACTGGCCCAAGGTCACTCAGCAAGCTTCCATGGCAACTTGTTGATTTTAAACCTGGGTCTCCCAGATCCTAGTCCAACTCTGGAACCACTACATCACAATGGAATCTTGAGAACTGTTCATGAATGTAGAGGACCTCAAAGAGAATTCCTTGCACCGTCATTAAACTAATATGCATTTGTATACACACACTAAAAGTTCAACACTAGAGAAGATTCACAGTGCAATTATATGCAGAGTTACTTTAGTCTAAGTCCATATATTTCAACAGGTTTAGAATGGAGTAATTCAGCATAGGATTATACTGTTAGAATCTAACTCAGGGGTCCTCAAACTATGGCCCCCGGGCCGAATCCGGCCCCTCAGGGTCCTGAACCCGGCCCCCGGCCTAAAGTATTCACCGGGGAAGCCATAATTCTTCTTAAGCCTGCCCCACTGTTCTTTCTCTTCTCTCATTGACTGGGAAAGACGCCCATCACCGTCCCACTCGGCAGCCGGCAACTACCAACCACCTTTCATCCTGTTTCCCTCCCTTTGCTTCATTCGTCCAAGTTAGCATTCTACCCCGCCTTTTCGTGGCGTTGCTGGCCAATCAAAACACCTGTCGACGTTAAAGGGCCTCAACACCCCCTCTTCTCTACCCAAGCAGTTACCTCGAATTGAATTTTTTTCTTGGTCGCCGCGCGCCACAGCCCCCTCCTCTCCCTTCGCAACAATGCCTTTTAGAGAGAAAAGGTGGGGCCATGATCGCCGCACCCCCTTTCTCGGAGGCGCACTGTTGCTGCTGCCTCAGATGCATGCCGCTTTGTGCCCGGCAGCGAGCTGTTGCTTTTCATGCCGTTTTGTGCACAGTCACGTTCTTCGCGCAGCTTCACTCATCACACGCACGAGGAGGTGGCGGTTCTGGATAACCAGTAAGATTTGGAAATCCCCCCTCCTCCTAACCGTCCCTTTCCCTGCAGCGGTCGTTCGAGGCTGGGCAATTGAAGGAGGGGGGCGCGCGACGAGAGCGGGAAGGGTCTCCCAAGGCAGGAGGAAGGAAATGAGAGAAATGAGGACTTAAAAAAACAAAACTAGGTTAATTTCTGTGAACAAGAATTCAGTGACATCTCTATTTTTCTCTCATTTGCTTAGGTGTCTCATAATCTCTTGCCACACAATAGTGTGATGAGTTTTATCTGTTGTCTTTAGGACTCGTAATGTTAAGATAGGGTGATGCTTTTTAGTGCAGGTATAGCTCACTGCCCATATGCCAAATTTTAGGCCCTGGGGCTAATTCTTAAGCTCCTTATACATGAGTATGACTTGGCCATCTTTCTCAAAGGGAACAAGACTTTTAATGGCTGGAGCACGTGCTGAGCATAATTCATATTCCTCCCTGCATTCAGAGCACTATATTGCCAAACCTGTTGGTGTTTCACTTTTTGCCCTGTTGCATCATGCATCTTTTCCAGTCCCAAGAATGTTAGCATCTATCATTTCTTTATTCCATATATGGAGTAAAGCATTCCATATATGGAACCGGATATTGACCATCTCATTAGCCAAAAGCAGCCCCATACTTCCCATTGAAATATTATAAGTTTATGTTGATTAAAATTGTTCTTCATTTTAAATATTGCATTGTTTCTCTTATTTTTTTGTGCACTACAAATAAAATATGTGCAGTGTGAAGAGGAATTTGTTCATATTTTTTTCAAGCTATAGTCCGGCCCCCAACAGTGTTTGAGGGACAGTGAACTGGCCCCCTGTTTAAAAAGTTTGAGGACCCCTGATCTAACTGATCATTGTTCATTTTCAAGGGAACCTTTGGCATATATTTCTTAAGGATGCTTACTGCGTTGTACTGTAAAGCAGGGGATCCAGTTACCAACTCTTTGGGACTATTTCCTTCTCTCAAACGCTGTGACTCTAAGGGGGGAAACTGTTTACATGATGTTCTACATATTTGAAACAGTCTTGCCATATTTCACAATGGCAGTACATAGTCATTTAGCAACTTCAGTGGGAATTCAGCTGGAAGGAATGTGGAAAACTAGGATTACTGCTGTGTTAACAAAGGCATGTGCTCAGCTCCACATGGCATTGGGTCTTCAACCTGGAATGATAGCCTGTCATAATTTTTTGGGCTCAACACAGCAGATGCAGCCCCGTCAATTTTGTTATCTGTTACAGAAATAATTCTTTTTGTTTGGTGAAGAAATGGCAGCTGTTTTCCTTGCTGGAAGTAAGGCAATAGCTTTAATGTGATCCAAGCAGAAAGTAAGAATGATCACATGCTATAAGGAGAAAAGAAAGCCCAAGTAACTATTCTATCTAACCAGAGATAAACTCCTTCTGAATAGCATGTAGGGTTGCTGGGCAGTGCTTGGCAGCTGGCAGAAAGGCTGTGGATGGAGATATGGGGGGAAGGAGCAATGCTGGTGGTGGCATCATATCACTTACAATAAAAAAAATGGGACATAGGTAGTTCTAGGAATTGCCAGAAACTCTGTCACAAAATCATAGATTTTATGGTGATTCCTAGAGTTATCCTTTTTAACTTCTGGTATTTTACCAGAAGTGACAATGATACCACGGCTGGGATCACTTACAAAAAATTTCCCTAACCCCACTGGGCTCTGACAGCTCTTAATCTGCTCTTTATCTGACTCTTAACCAGTTGCAATACCATATTGTCCTACCATTCCCAAATAAAGATGCCACACACCATAAATGGGTTCAGATGGGATTTATTTATTAAACTGATAAGAGCCTTATTTCTACATAGTCTTCAGTGTGGACACTCTACAGAATTAATGGGCAATCCCATTCTGGCTCCAAGCACAGGGTGCCCTTAATCCGACAATTGGTTTTCCTAGCCTGCATACCAAGGTATGCCAAGAGGAGCTCCACTATCCTCCTCCCATGCTGGCAAATATTAGAGTTCGGACTAGTGAAACCACAGACCCAAGTGGCCTACACTTGTGTGACCCCCAATGTTTGGAGCATTCTCCTTTGCATGTCAAGAGCACACCCACATGTGCATACCAAGGTCCAGAATTTTGGTAGCACCTCGCTATGAGAAAGAGGAGGTTAAAAAAAATACAGCAGGCAGAAAACAGGATCAGAGTCTAAATCTTTATTTAGAGAAACAGATCTAGAAAAGCAGGAGACATTCAGAGAGCTACAGGCTTGCACACACACATACACACAGCAAACCTTAACCTAGACAACCTAACACCTCAGTAATAAAAGCACATAATAAAAGGGGCCAAACAAAATCTTACAAGCCTATTTGATGTTGTGAGGGAATCCAGGGGGATCTGAGGTGGAAGAAGAGCAAAGAAGTAAGAAGTGGGGCAGAGATCAAGCCTGGCTGCAGGAGAATGGCTGCTGCTGAAAATTTCTGGGGTTTGGGGGGTATATTTCTACTGTAAAAATGTTGGAAGATAAGCAGCAAGTGAGCTTCAAAACTGGGATTGATTTGGAGCAAGAAACGTTTGAGCCTTACTGGCAAATTTGATTCTAACTGCTGGGGAGGGGGATGTAGGTAAAAAAGTGACACATCAAAGTCTGGGGTGATCAATAGGAATGGACTGGTCACTGGCTGGCCTAGAGGGTGGACAATAGAGCTGTTGAAAAAAAATTCGGTTTGATTTGGATTCGGCTGAATTTGGCCCATTTTTATTTGGGAAGTGCCAAATTCCGAACTCCCCCTATTCGGATTCGGCGAATTTGCCTTGAAATTCGGCATTCACGAATAAATTCGGCTATTTAAAGCCATTAAAAACACATTTGCACATTTCCGCGGCTCTGGGGAAGGCATTTTTGGAGGTTGCGGTCCCACACTTTCAGGGTAGCTTGGAAGGACCCTACTTGCAAGAACCCCCAAGTTCGGTGAAGATTGGGTCAGGGGGTCCCGAGTTATGGGGTCTGGAAGGGGTCCCCCCATCCACCCATTGAAATGAATGGGAGCTGGCAATCCTTAATGTGCATCTAGAGAGCGGCAAATCCGAGGCAAAACCTCTCGTTTCTCATTGGCTATTTATGCATGGGAGGTTTTGCTTTGGATTTGCTGCTCTCTAGATGCACATTTTCCCCATCTGAATTCTCAAAACTCTGCAGGGGGGTTATTGTTGAGATTTGGAAATTTGGATGGGGGAAATGTGCATCTAGGGAGCGGCAAATCCAAGGCAAAACCTCCCATTGTTTCTCGTTGGCTATTTATGCACAGGAGGTTTTTTCTGCTTTCTTGATGCACATTTTCCCCAGCCAAATTCTCAAAACTCTAGAGGGGGGCTTATTGTTGAGATTTGAGAATTTGGATGGGGAAAATGTTCATCTAGAGAGCAGCAAATCCAAGGCAAAACCTCCCATTGTTGCGAACTGATAAAAGGCAGCGTTGTTTACAATTCACTCCGCTTTACCTAGGGAGCAAAGCCCCACTGCGGCTCTTACTTCTGAGAAAGCAGGCCGGAGGATCAGGACTGCTCGCCCTTTCCTCTACATTTCGCTTCCTCCTGTCACCACTTCCTCAACCCCGGGGGCACCCAAAAACAACAAAGACCGGGGCGGTTGAGGGAGGAGACAATGTGGCTGAGCTGTCACTGTCAGGGGAAAGGAGAAATCCTGAGCAGGGACACCCACGGGGGGGCCAGGGAGGGGGGAATAAGCAGGATGCTGCATTGTACGGCACACAACACCACTGGCGCATACACACATGCACGCCCGCTACACGCCATTCTCTCCCCCCCCATTGCGCAAAAGAAGGCAAAAGCTCAGATTCTATGGACACAGCCCACAGAGACAATCAACCCCCCCAAGCAGAACAGCCCCCCCCCGTGACAAGAAGATGCAAATTCCAAATGAAGGAGAATGGGGCAGCCAGAGAGAGAGACTCACCAACCCACACTGACCTCCAGGCGAAAGTGGCAACCAGTGAAAACAGCAAAAAAACACTAGTGCCCAGGCAATCAACCCTCCCAAGCAGAACAACCCCCCCCGCGACAAGAAGACGCAAATTCCAAACGAAGGAGAACAACAGGTCAGCCAGAGAGAGAGACTCCCCGACCCACACTGACCTCCTGACAAAGGTGGAAACCAGTGAAAACCGCAAAAAAAAAAAAAAAAAACTAGCACAGACGCAATCAACCCCCTCAGCAGAACAGCCCCCCTTTGGCTTCCCCCCCACAGAATCTCCCCCCCACACACACACACAGGAAAAAAGTTATAGAGAAAAGCCCCAAAATGGGTCAAACTGTGGATGTCTTCTCTTCCAGCAGAAGCAGGGGTCAGGAGGAGTAATCTAATTTGATTCCAGCAAGCAGCAGCAGGTCAGTTCAGCTCAGAATCTCTCACGATCAGTACAGGAGCAGCACAGGAGCAACAGCAATGGAAGGAATACAGACTCACACACACAGACTCTCTGGCCATTTATGCACGAGAGGTTTTGCCTTGGATTTGCTGCTCTCTAGATGCAAATTTTCCCCATCCAGATTCTCAAAACTCTGCATGGGAGCTTATTGTTAAGATTTGAGAATTTGGATGGGGAAAATGTGCATCTAGAGAGCGGCAAATACAAAGCAAAACCGCCCATGCATAAATGGCCTCTATTTCTCCCCCCCCCCCCGGGCCGCAAAGCAACCCGGGACCATGCACACGCACACACACACCCTGCATGGGGAGCTCTCTCTCACACACACAGACACACACTCTCTCCCCCCCGGGCCACACAGCAACCCGGGACCATGCACACGACGCCTCCCCCCCGCACGGGGATCTCTCTCACACAATGACACTCTCTCTTTCTCTCCCCGGGCCACTATGCGGGCAGGGCTCACACACTCATCCGCAACTGATTGGCCAGAAGAAGACCCAGCTTGGCCACTTATTGGCCACAGGAGAATGCTGATTCAGGGTCGCCGAATTTGTACAAATTTATCTGGCGTCCACTTGAACTTGCCAAGTTCGGCTTGTCATTTTCCCACCTTTTTTGACTTCGGTTCTATCTGAACTAGAAACAATCGAATTGGGCTAAATTTGGCTGTTTTTCAGTTCGGATAGAATTGAATAGACAGCCCTAGTGGACAAAGGTGTGAACTGATTACTGTATTCTGGGGGAACAATAGATTTTAACTAGAGATTAGGGCTGTGCATATTGATAAACCCAAACTGAAAATAAACCCAAAATTAGCCATTTCAAAAGCTGGGAATCTACTTGAAGCCAAATAGGCAATTTACGAAAAGCTGAATACATATTCGGCTTTTAGGGTTTCGGCTATTCACCTTTGCTCAGATGCACAGCTCTATGCTTTCTCTCATTTTTCTCTCTTTTTATGACAGGTTTTGTTAGGGCTCCATAGTTGGGCCATGTAATCAGAGCTAACTTGGTTTGGTCAAACTAGTCTGGAAGGGTCATTTTAAGAGACGGGGCTCACCCAGTCCTTTCCGGAGGGATATACCCTCCAACTAAAAAATTCCAGCTTCTACAGCTGCTTATCAGGTTTCTGAAGAAGACTCCTCACCCGCATGGATGAGCAATCTTCTTCACAAGAGCTGCCTTGGTCATGACTTTGGCTGGCTCCAATATAAACCCCCCCATGAAAACCTGCTTTCAAACTGAAGGTTGCCCCAAATAATGGCTTTGTTTCCCCGCAGTGTGACCATCTCTTGAAATCAGATTTTTGATGACTATAATAAAGGACAGTTCACAGGATGTCATTTGCCACCAAAAGAAATGTTTTCCGTGCCTTATTTTTCTTGTGTTTAAGCAATTTTTCTCAGTTTGGAAGAAAATTTGCATGGATATCATGCTATGCGCTCCAGATATGAACGGGGGCCCAGACTTTGAGGTGACAGGCTGCCAATTGGCTCTTTCCGCTAGTCCTCAGCAATGCTGAACTTCTGAACCTGAAAACCGATTGACAGCTCGACTCGCAAATGCCTGGAGGATGGGGGCAACCCCTTTGTGGGCCCATAAAATTAGACCCCGTCCCAAACTTCCCCAAACTTTGGTGTCCATCTAGGGAGAGTCCTTTGCAGCTATCCTGCAAATTTGGTGACTCTACCTCCAAAAATGCCCCCCACGGGAGCTTCAGGAAAAAATCTCCTTAGACTAGTGAGCCCGAAGTTTTTTGGGAAACTTGGAAATAAAGCCAAAATACTCCTTTACAAGTATGTGTATTCAGTTTATTTCAGGTTTACTGAAAAAGAATTGTGTCCAATAAACCCGAAATTTACTGATTTTTTTTTTTTGGCACAACCCTACTTGGGATGACTGCTGATTAGACCCTTCTGTGTATTATCATAGCTAATCATTGAGACATTGCCTGCATTTTTGAGTGGGGAAGGGACTAATTCCATTATCTCCCAGGTAGACCTATTCAGTTTGCAAAACCTGAGCAAGGCTGCTGATGCTAAGATGTTTTGGAGGCCATTGATTCATTGGGTTGCCATGAGTCGGAAGCGACTTGACAGCACTTAATGCACACAGACCTATTCAGGCTGTCTCTCTTTTGTTCTGCTGGGAAATGCCTTCAGGCTGCTTGGCCCTGAGATTCCTGCTTGGTCCTGAGATTATTTTCTGGTTCTGATCCAAAACTTCCCATATGTTTCAATGCATTCAGGCTGCCATTTGGTCTAGCAGGAAGCCCATCGTTGGGAACTGTCCTGGGTTTGTCTTGTCTTCATCAGCACCAACACAGATGTTTCTTCCCATTTATTGTGCTGGAGGCCCCCAGACATACAAGATAGTTTTGGCACTGCAATTTAAGCCATTTGCACTTATTTCTCATTTATTTCAAGAACAGGCCCAGAACTCTCTTCAATGCAACATCTTTTGGGCCATTTCCATCCCCACAGGGGTGGTGAACTCCCTCCCTTCCTTAAACCTTATCCTCCCCAAGCACTGCCTCCAACATCCAGCAATTTCTCAAGCCAGAGTTGGTGACCCTACGCTACTAGTGCTGCAAAATGTGATTAGGGTTTCATTTAGTTCTTTATTATTTCCTTTATTCATTACTTTGCCACTCCAAATCTCTAGTTGGTCCTAAGTAAACATGTTTCCCTATGGTTGCTTTTGGATTTTTCTACTGGACCAACATTACTATCTGCAATTTTTCTATATGTATTTCGTAAGTAATACCTTGATTCATTTGTTCCTGTACAATTCCTATACAAAGCTACTACTAATTTAGTTACAGCAGTTTTCCTTCCTTCCTTCCTTCCTTCCTTCTTATATATATTATGGATGTATAATTGTATGTCTTGTTCCTTCCATGAATTTCTAGTGCATACCAGAGGTTTTGCCATCTGCATCCATTCATTTTAATATGATGATGGGAAAAGCTCCATGTAAGGAAAGAAAACATTAGGTCAAGACCCAGAGTGAAGAATCTGTATATATCTCTTCCAAATTTTAAATGCAAATATCCAGCAAGTTTCCAAATGTGTATATTTCTTGATAAGCAGTTTAAAATTTACAAAGAATCAGAATCTGATATTGCTCCAGATATCTGATATGCCGTGGCCTTGAGCAAAGTGGAAGAACCAATGGAAATGGTATTCAGGAATAAAAATAATAGCTCTGTCAGCAAGATGAATGGAAGGAAGAAATGAAGTTTAACATAAATGGAGATCAAGAAAGAGCAAAGGGGTCACCCAAAGGGGAAATTTTATAGAGCATGTAATTCAAATCCAGTTATTGTAGCCCAAGGAAAACAGTGAGGTGTCTTTATTAAACACTGGGATAAGTAAATCAGAGCATATTCTACTAACCTGTTTGTTTATCTCCCTGCTAGGTCAGAGAGGAGATTTGAGTGAGAAAATACAGGCCTGGAATCATCTAAAAGCACAATCTAAAAACACAGTGTTGAATTTTCTCCCAGTAATGTTTATGTGGGTGTGTGCGTGTTTATCACAGCCTCCAAAGCATGCAGAATTTAGGAAAGGCATGA
Organism: Euleptes europaea; assembly: GCF_029931775.1. Taxonomy (NCBI): domain Eukaryota; kingdom Metazoa; phylum Chordata; class Lepidosauria; order Squamata; family Sphaerodactylidae; genus Euleptes; species Euleptes europaea. The sequence goes on from NC_079321.1 coordinate 59,737,840, forward strand.
AAAGAAGATCTGCTCAGTAAATATTTACTTGCAGAAGTTCAGGAACTCTTTTGTTCTGGAATGACCTCTAGAAGTAGAGCTCTGTTATTCCTGGATAGCCTGAATCTCTTGTCAATTATGCTTCGATCTTTTCTACATCCTTCCTGCATTGTTAGATTTGAAATTCTTGAGTAACCTGAAAGACTTATTGATATCTGATTTAAAGAAGTCTCTTAAGACTTTTAAAAATGGAAGGTGATCCTCTAATCCAAGCTTCAGATGCGTGAAGATCCACATGTTCCCATACTGAGTTGCTGTTACAATTACGAATTTGAAGGGATGGGGATTACAAATATACGGTAAGACCAAATAGTTTAGAGAAACCTTCACAACATGTACAAGTCAAAGCATGTGTAATACCATAGAAATACCATACAGAAAAAAATGAATTAAATTCTTAGTAAATATCAATACGGTTCAAATATGAGACTGTGAATTGCAGATCAAAAACCTGCAAAACAGATCTGAAGACTTTGATTATACTAAAAATGGGAAGGTAAACATCCAGATATATAAATATCTGTTCAAACTGCAAATTCTAGATGTCCACAAATAAGGATTCCTGGATTTATATCCAATTCATAGTTGAACAAATGTTCAAAGATACACTCATGATTCTCTGAATGGCTGCCATTTAGCCAGGTTGGTAGGTGAGCGGCATTGCTGCGCCTAGGTAGTACAAATCCTGCAAAAACAGAATTTGGAATGCTGTAAATGATGCAAATGCCCTAACCTGGATGGCCCAGGTTAGCCTGATCTCTTCAGATCTCAGAAGCTAAGCAGGGTCGGCCCTGGTTAGTATTTGGATGGGAGACCACCAAGGAATACCAGGGTTGCTGTGCAGAGGAAGGCACTGGCAAACCACCTCTGTTAGTCTCTTGCCATGAAAACCCCAAAAGGGGTCGCCATAAGTTGGCTGCGACTTGACGGCACTTTACACCCACACAAATGATGCAAATAAAGAGAAACTGAGCAGATATTCTTGTTTTACATAATTTAATTTATATTGTCTATCACTTTAAATAATTCTGATTTTGCTTATCATGGGGAATGGAATGTGTTGTGCAAGGCACTGGTGCTCTGTGAAGATGTACACACACTTTGAATAATTTTTTTAAGCTGCAGGGGCTAGAAATTTGCAGGTGGTTTTAAAATGGAAGAATGATTTAAACCATCACCCACACTGTGTATTTCTGCAGAATCTGAGATTTTTTATTGAATCAAAACATACCCTAAAGCCTGTTTCACCAATATTCCTTATTAGTTATATTAACAAACCAAAGAAATCTTCTCTTTGTTCAATCAAGATGACTTTTCAACTTGACTATTTGTGAAAAGATGTCAGAATGCATCCTAGGATTTTATTATCCCTTGATTTCATGGAATTATGTACATCAGATTATATAGATGGAGTTTGTAATTCAATTCATAGCTACCTTCTCTAGGCTAGCAAAACTTTACAGCACAGTCAAGCTGGTTCAGCATCTTTAAGCCCTATTAATTGTACTGGATGCGATACAAAAATATGCTTAGCTGCCCATTGTCATCAGCAGGATTTAAAAGTATTTAACTTTGACTGGACCATTGCTGTAGTTTGTACAGTTAGCAAACACAGCGAACAGTCTTGACATTAGAAATGATGACTGTGGGCTAACCTGTCTGTACTGTTGTTTCTTTACAAGCATATTTTATTGTGTTTGCAAATCTTCATGATGTCTGTGCAAAAAGAAAGAAGAAAAGAAAAGAAAGGCAAACTCTCTGGTCCCACTAGCCTTATATAAATGAACTGGACCTTTCACCTTTTAACCTTCCAAGGTAGAGCATATCTAAGGGGAAAGGCTGAACTAATTTTAGATAAAGCACCCTTTAGTGTGGGGAGCATGAAAAAGAGAAAAGATTTCCATTCTGTTCTGCACTATTAATCAGATAATAATGGTTTTCTACTTCCTTGTTTAACCAAAGGAAATGATAAACTATGAACAAATGCATGTTAAATATGGTAAACTACACTGCTCCTGCTGTAAAGATTTGCCTCTAAATTAGTTTTCATATAAAAACATTTTTAAAAGCCCAACATGTTCATTTGAATATTTACTAATGGGAGATTACTACCGTGCTGCTGGATGCATATAATCAGTAAAGTATTTCAGACTTTAATGTTAAATCACCGTTGAGGATATTTTGACTTGGTTGGCCTGAGAGTTTGCTTTTATGTTCTTGTTAACATGCGTTTTTTCACTGTTTCATGTAACTTACAGTTTTCAGCCTTGAAAGATAATTTTTGAGTAAATGATTTTATGTCTAGAATAAACCCAAGAACAAAAAGAACAGAGTTTGCAACAAATATTCCTTGGGATGGAGGTCGGGTTGCCAAACTCCAGGTGGTATGTAGGAAAAAGGCACCTCTATGCTAATACCTGAGGTTTGGAAATCAGATGCGAAAAGATTTAAACAAAGTGCAAAATTTTATAATGCTACACAATAACACAAAACACAACAAATTGATCAAAAATATTTCTGGCAGTCATATTTGAAGTGAGAATAAGCTGTTTTTGTAAGTATAAACTCTCATGCTATGAAATTTGTTGTCTTTAGAAGTTTAGGATTTATATCTAAATGATTGGAATGAAAAAGGTTTTAAGAATAATTTTATATTATTAAGGGGGACTGAAGAAGAGATTAATATAAGAAATCGAAATGGCCATATCCCCATCGGTCTATATCTTCACTTTGTGGAAACCTTCGTGGGACCATTGTTGACTGTATGCACTTACCTGTCAAGGGATTGCTGAACACTTACCTCTTGAAGGGCTGTATAACTTTCGGACTATATATGTTGGTCTTGGACTGCTTGTTGGTGATGAACATGTTTATGTCGCTTGTATCACATTTGTATATATAATTGGTTGTGTTTTGTGTTATTGTGTAGCATTATAAAATTTTGCACTTTGTTTAAATCTTTTCGCATCTATGCTGATTTCCAAACTCCAGGTGGTGGCAGGAGATCTCCTGCTATTCCAACTGATCTCCAGCTGATAGAGATCAGTTCACCTGGAGAAAATGGCCACTTTGGCTATTGGACTCTAGGGCATTGAATTCCCTCCCCTCCCCAAACCCTCCCCTCCTCAGGCTCTGCCCCCAAAACCTCCCACTGGTGGCAAGAGGGACCTGGGAATCCTAGATGGAGGTTTCTTACATCATGAATTTAGAGAGCATGAACCAAAAGATTTAGTAAAGTCATGTGTTGGGCGATGTAATAGCTTCTATGTAAGGTGGTCACATCCTGTAACCTCTAAATCTCTCAGACCTTGGATTCACCGAAATTTGCTTTTCCCATTTTGGCAAAGCTTTGAGAAATTTAACCTTTTTTCTAAAAGTCTTCTTAGGCAGAATAGGAATTAGACACATGCTTATATAGGATTGATTTCCATGGGGTATGCCAGTGTTCTGCCCATCTATTAATATTTTAATCAGATCTAGAGTGATCAGATTATTTTTAAATTAATCAGATTAGTTTTAATTAATATTTTGATTGTTTATATTCTTGGATATACAGGGTTACACTTTGAACCTGGAATAAACACATATACAAGCTTCAATATCTTCCTTAGAGATTTAAGGCTGGGCTCTGCAAAGACTGAATGTTGTAAATGGACATTCAGTCATCAAGCAGTAATGTGATTTAGTGGTTAATGGGGTTGCTTTAATTCAAAGCTGTTTTAATCCCCATGCAGCAGTTTAAAGTAATCTCACTTCACAGGTGGCTCCCAGCAACATCACAATAGTGTTGGACTAGACTTAGAAGAGTCAGGTTCAAATCACCACTCAATCATGAAGATCGCCGGTTGACTTTGGGCCAGTCACCCTTTCTCATTCTAGCCTATTTCACAGGTCTAGTTATTCTGAGGATAAAATGGGGGAGAGAACCATGTATGCCATCTGGAGCTCCTTCAGGGAAGGGTAGGATAAGAAAGACCATTAGATCATTTGTAGAATGATCTAAACACAGAGTAACCAAGAACAAGAAATGAGCTTTGGGTCACTAGAGCTATAGCTATTGAAAAATGCGATCAGAACAGAAGCTTGTTGTCTTAACATGAAACATAATAATTGGGGCATTCTTGAGCTAGTCTTAAATGTTAGATGGGAGCCTTTCAATGCATGTGATACAATATGAAATTCAAAGGCTTGTCAGTATTACATAAAATTGTTTGATTGTCATGTGTCCCCTGAAGGAACCCTGGGAAATTTGGGAGGGGGTGAGAATAAGGAAGAGCTATTAAAGATCCCTAGTGTCCTACTGAGCTATAATTCTCTGGATTCCTTGGGAATAAACCATGTCAGTTAAAATTAAGTATTCATCCCTCATTACACCCAAATCAGATAAAATTGTGCAAGAGTGAGTCAGCAGCTACATCTTTCCCATCATTGTACAACAAGCTCCATCTGCCAAAATGCTGTTTTTAAAAGGAACAAGAGTCCCATCCTTGTTTTTATTTAATCTCCTTCTGCTGAAGACTAAGAAACTAAATGGATGCTATGTAGTAGTGGATCGGGTAAGACTTCACACCAAACCGTACATTGTGGTAAACATAACATAAAACCCAAACCATGTTCTGAACTTCCAAGTATACAACAGGTAAACTATGCTTTTATTTTCGAACCAGCTTTGAAAGCTGGTTCCTGTATCAATGGCTCAGCAGCTTTTGAGAGAGGAACTAGGTCTGTAACTGAGGTCTGTCAATATCTGTATAATGCCAGCCATTAGTGCAACTCACATTCAAACCATGGTTTGTCAGCTGACTGCAACCTATGGATTATCAATTTCCATACAGTGCCAAATGATAAGTATCTGTCTTCAGACATCAAAGAAGGTGGGGGCTAGGGAAAGATAAACAAAATGCCTACATATATAGAGGTATAGGTGCACAAGGTTATCTCTGCACAAATGGAAATGGTGATGTTTCAGCCTTCATTTTCATACAGAGAGCCCCATGCAAATTCATCTGTATATGCACATAGGCCTTTGCATACATGAAAATGAACTTGTAGCAGTCCTTTTTCCTCCATCTAAAGAGAGCTAATGAAACTTCCTTACCAGTCATTGTGATTTCTGAACTGATCCAGATGAGAGCACGGCTTTTATATTCTGCCCTCATTCATTCAATTTTCTTTTGTCATTCCTGAAAAAACTAGATTTTGAACACAGTCTTAAATTTTACAATCAGGATAAAAAATTATCAGAAATTTCTATGAGCATTCTTTTTTCTCAATAGATATATTTGTTCTCATTGATAGGTTTGCCAATACAAAAATGTACAGTCTCTAAGCTTTGCTTTGCTAGAGATGAATTGTAGGATACAAAATTTTCACATGATGCCCTTTTCTTGTTGTGGTTGCTGGCAGAGACAGGACATACCTAGTAAAGATGGCCTATGGTTGAATGCTTTTTTTTGGGGGGGGGAAACTCCTGTACAATAAATACACAAAGTAAAAGGAACATTACTCCCTTAATATTTTTTTCAGCCTGTTAATGTAGTATTGCTCTAGGCAATCTTTTGATCTTCCTTATTATATAGCCCTGTTTTATCCCCTAAGGTTGACAGATGTGCCTATATATTACTTGCCAAGGGAGAAACTAGGCTCACTATTGCAGCCTGTGACTTAATAGAAACAGCTGTGATGGCAGGAAGCTACTTGCCAATTCTGCTGGTGAGCAGCTCATTGCTGGGAGTCATCAAGAAGAAAGACAAGGAAGCAACCTCAGGAAACAGATGAAGCATGTGGATAGATAGATAGATAGATATAATATATAATATAAAGTAATTTTCAGAATCCTGAAAAGTATTTTTTTTCACATGCCCAAGTTGGAAGTACCATTTTCAACCCTGCAAGCCCGTCTCTGGCAAAGATGTTAGAGACTGATAAACCTGGCATTACAGGAGAAATCCTGGGAGGTATACTTGGAAGTAAGTCCAATTTTATTCAGTGGCGTTACTTCCAGGAAAGTGCTCTTAGGATTGCAACCTATGTGGCTCATTACAGATGAGTATTTTGCTATCCCTCCCCCCCCCACAAAAAAAACATACAAAAAAGAAGCTGGACTGTATTCACAAAATGCCAGAATGTTTGAATACCTATACCAAACTCTAGGTATTCAAATGATCAAGTTGCTAATAGACATGTCCCCCCAATCCCCAAACTTAAGGTGCTGCACAAAGGCAACGGGTTTAACTGTGATTTTATTTATTAACAGCTGATCTGAGCCTTTAAAAGGACTCACCCATCAGTACAGGCACCCTACTTAACAGGCTGCCATAGTCATGCAAGTGTTATGGGCAAACCCACCCTGTCTCCAAGCATCTTAGTGGCCTAAATCTACCTTTAATTTACCTTAGCCTGCATTCAATGGTATGGTGAGAAGAGCTGTAACTCCATTCCCCTCCCACCACCCTAGCTTAGTCTAGAGTAGTGTGGCAGGTCCTTACTCTCCCACTCTGGTAGGCAATCTCCTGCTGTGGAGCTTCATCTACTGTTGCTACTTGATAGGGAAAAGGAGGAGCAAAAGCATTGCACAGTGCTCTGGGGATTTCCTTGTTTTCTTTGGCTTTTACCACAGAGTTTCAGAAAAACCCTAGAGCGTTGTGCAACACAGTGACACCACTTTGCAGCACAAGCTACACCAATTTGCCAGGTCTCCAATCCCCAGGTCAGATAATTCATTATATCAGCATACAGTATCCAAAACACTTTGCAACTAGAGTGAAAAATCCCATCCATTCTAGTCTCGGCTCGCAAATAGAAAATCCTGGATTTCTAATAGTTGATTATTCACTTGGCTCATTAATGCCCTGGAGCTAGTTTGTTCTAGAGTTGTAAGACAGCCCCAAAGAACATTCCTTATGTCTAAACCTACCATATGGGTAACATACCCTTGAGTGTTCTTAAAGATTGTTACTAAACTTAGGAAAGGAGTAGGGTTGCCAGATCCCTCTTCGCCACCGGCGCAAGGTTTTTGGGGTGGAGCCTGAGGAAGGCAGGGTGTGGGGATGGGAGGGACTTCAATGCCATAGAGTCCAATTGCAAAGCAGCCATTTTCTCCAGGGGAACTGATCTCTATCAGCTGGAGATCAGTTGTAACAGCAGGAGATCTCCAGCTAGTATCAACCCTAGGTTGCCAACCCTAGAAAGGAGGCAGCCTTTTTGGTAAATTGGCATTAACTATTATGGTGTTATAGGTCAGAGCAGCTTCTTAGGGGACTGGAAAATATTTGGATAGCTAGAAGGAGCCATTACCTAAATAATAAGATAAATAAGGTCAGGAAATGAAAAAGAATTTAATAAATTAATTGTACAGCAGGTATGTCATGCTATATCTAACAAGCAGAAATTGTTAAACAAAATGCCATTATATACAAGAGAAATAAATCAAGTACTTTGTTAAATATAGTAGCAGCAAGTCATCACAATAGCTTACACCCCCAAAAGAAAGAAAAATGATCTGTAAATCAAGAGTTTCTGCTGAAATGAAAAACTGATGGTTCGTTCTAATCCATATGAGTTGTTCTGCCTCCAGAATAATCACACCCTTCCCTGAACTTTAGCTGGCTATTACTTGTTAGGCAAGCAAATCGCCTTGGATCATCTGCATTTAGTGTCAGAAAAACATATATATCAAGATCAAAGCTAATCAGCATACATCTGGTTATTATTTGTAAGGACTTAACTGTAAGTTTTTAATGATTAATTTATCTGGCATCTAATGCCTTAATAGATCATGAGAAACATCAAGGGAGGAATGTGGTAGTGCATTTTTAAAGTCTCTTTCTACGTATCTGAATGATAATAGGCATGAAAGCGATCATTAGTCTTTTTAGATGATGGCTCCTTTAGGAATCTCCTATGTGTTACCATTTAGGAGGAAGGTCAGACAACCCCCCTCCCCCCTGGGAGTCCCCTGCAGGATACAACGAACACAACCTTAAACTGTATGGAAATGGCTAAATTATCTTTAGGGAGACCTTGGTCTTCCCCATCAATCAGGTCCTTCTGAACCAGTAAAAAAGATAAGCATCCTGCTGGCAAGAGTGTTACTATCCATATGTTTGTCATGACTGTCAGTACAAATTCATCAATAAAAAGAAAGCCGTCTTACTTGCCTAAAGAAAACACAATGATGTCTATCAATAGACACAAGAGCATGTGTGCGATTTATTTTAACAAGAGCTACACAGACTTGGGGTGTGTGTGTGTGGCAAACCCAGCCCAGCCTCTGCATGCATCTAATAAAGTTAAAAATTGCAGGAAACATAATGGTGCATGCGGCAGCAGCAAGGGGATTGCATCCCCGCATTAAATGTGTTATATAAAAGTTTTCCACTTAACAAGAAAATGAGAGTACAAAAATACATTACTGGGAAAGAACAGGGAGGGGAGAATAGACCCTTTAGCTTACTGGAAATGTTCTCAGTGGCAACTGGCCTGAAGATCCACTGGTAGCCAGGAACCCAGTGGCGGACCTACATTTTTTGGGCCCTGAAGCTTGAACTGTTACGGGGGGCCTTTCGCAACCAGCAACAATAGGGCAACATCCAACAAGGTCCAAAGAACCTTGCTGCCCTTGCAAGGACCTCGAGGCCCAAATGGTGGAGAACAGGGTGGTGGGGTGGAGTCCTTGAAAATGGGTCATACAGTGATGAAATTAAACTATAGAACTATTAAGCCCTGCACCAGCGAAGGATTCGAGGATCCAGCTGCCAAAATGTAGGCTACGAATAGATTCTGGCGAGCTCAGAGAGCCCTTACAGCTGGGGGTTTGGGCTCTGCAAGCCCCCGAGAAAATTTTGAAATTTGACCAATTACAGCAAGGGTGGGGAACGTCAGGCCCAGGGGCCGTTTAAGGCCTGCAAAATCATTTGGTCTGGCCCTTCATGGGTCCTGGCAGATCTCTAGCTCAGAAGAATCTAAGACTGGTAATTCACCCCCTCCCGCAGACAGGAATAGCCTTTATTCAAGGCGGATGTGAGTTTGTTTTGCTGAGAAAACGAAACTTTCCCCTTGCAGAAGAGTCATTAGCTATTGAGCTGCTAGGACGGGGGGGGGGGGTGCCCGGCTGGTGGAACAGACCATCCTGTGCCACCAGGGGGGCGAGTATGCCACTGATTGGATGCCTGCCTGCTTGCCCGTGCATGGGGGGGGGGGGTCATCTGGGCAGCTACCCGCTTGGGGCTTGGTTGGCAAATTTTTAAGGTGATGGTTTTGTATGGCCCGCGAATGATGTTATAAATATCCAAATGGCCCTTGGCGGAAAAAAGGTTCCCAACCCCTGAATTACAGGGACATTTTGAGGCCATATGAAATGGGCATTAGAGCATATTCTAAAGTCAATATTAAGTACTTCAACCCATTGGCTTATGATTCTGTCACTAAAAATCTCCATCGATTTTTCTGAGAAATTCACTCATTAAAAAAAAGTTGCTTCAGGGGGCCCCTCTGGGATTAGGGGCCCTGAAGCTTAAGCTTCATTAGTTTCACAGTAGATCCGCCTCGGCAGGAACCAGCCAAGCCCAGAAGTACTGGCAGGTCTACGGGGGCACATGGCTCAGCTCTGACCAGCAGCAGATGTCTGTTGCCTATCATGCTCTCCTGTGCTGTTGCCTGAGTCTGAGATCCGGGGGGGGGGCACTCAGCCCAGGTTTCTCCTGGGCCATTTTAAAGGCTCAGTTCACCCCTTGGGAACAATAACCAAGTGATTAATGTTTTGGGATTTTGTAATTTTTAATGGTTTATCAACATCATTCTTACTTAGGACACCAGCATCCACCATCAAGTTAACAAAGGTCTTTTCTGCATGGCTGTTTCACTCGCCCATCACCCCTTTGATGCATGCCGTTTCCGACTGTCAGAAGTCACCTCTCTCCCCCCCTGTGTTTCCCTGCGTTTCGCCCGTGTTTTCAAATTCTAGATAAAACAGGTCTCTGAAAACACAGCAAAAAGTGGGGAAACGCAGGGGGAGTGCAGCAACCTCTGACCGTTGGAAACAGCATGCATAATCAAAACAAAGACCTGAAGTCATCGAAGGGGTGACGGCGAGTGAAACAGCCATGCAGAAAAAAGCCTAAGTGATAAACCTCTATGGACCAAACTACTTGGAGAAAACTTTCCTACATGAGAGTAGCCTGATTGTTTGCATCCTCCTGACAAAGATTGTCTCCTGCATCAGTCAGGATGGTGCATATGTCAGGGTGGTGTTTTCTCCGTAGCATTTTATTTGCCAAATAGTTAACTGTCATGAATTCAGGCGCATAAATGAAAAAGGGCCCTATAAAAACGTAAGCAGGAATGTTGTCACCTATAGAGTTAAACATGCACCTGCTTCTGCCGTTCATTTGCTAATCAAGGTACATGAATTAATCCACCATGAAGAACTTTATTCATGTTCCTGTGGTGTGGAAATTGAAACAAAAACACTTAAAAATTAATTACCTTTTCCAAAAGAGTGATTTTGGTTTATCAGCTGTACCGAGGGCATTAATTCACACATCATAAAGCTTCTGTGAAGTGGTCATGAAATATGAGTTAGGAAAAAGGGGTTCTTAGGATGTGGGAAGCAAATTAACTGTGCGCCGCTTCAATCAACACACTCTTATGCAACTGAAACAGAGACTATCCCCACTAAAAGTAGCTTGTTGCTCTTGGGCAGCTCCGAAAAAGACTTGAAGCCCTGTGATCCTTTCCATGCAAAACCTACATCCAGCTGTAACTTATAAAGCATAAATGCACCTGTAGTCTATTTCATGGACTCAGAAAGATGCAGGGAGGTAGTCCATTTTTTTTAAAAAAAAGGTTGATTGAAAGAAGTCCAATATGAACTAGAAATGTAAAGTGATTCCTACCAGAAGCTTTTACTGTTATCTGACCAGGTCCAGCCTGGGAACCGAAACTAAGCAGAAAGCATCAGATGTTGGCATGCAAAAAAAAAACTCCCACAAAAGATGGAAACAGGGCTCTTGCAGCATACCACAAATTAGGATGATTCACCACTCCTTCTGGAAAGAAGGACTTCTGTAGCAGCTTCTGTTAAAAGAGATGCAGCTGCAGGACAAGCTGCAGGCAAAGGATAGACTGCCCCCTTTAAACTCCCAAAGCTCACTCTGCAGATTGTTGGCCTGTCTACACCCACTTCCTCGATCAACCTGGGATGATTCAGTTAAGAAGAAGAAGAAGAAGAAGAAGAGCTGGTTTTTATATGCCGACTTTCTCTGCCACTTAAGGGAGAATCAAACCCACTTACAATCACCTTCCTCTCCCCACAACAGACATCCTGTGAGGTAGGTGAAGCTTAGAGAGAATGACTCGCCCAAGGTCTCCCAGCTGGCTTCGTGGGTAGGAGAGGGGAAACAAATCCAGTTCACCAGATTATCCTCCACCGATCATGTAGAGGAGAGGGGAATCAAACCCGGTTCTCCAGATCAGACTCCACTGCTCCAAACCACCGTTCTTAACCACTACACCACGCTGGCTCTTAAAACAATCCTGCAGTCCAGCCACGCTGGTCCTCAGCCTTTCTTACCTGCATGCTTCTCCTATTACACCCCCTGCTCAGGCAAAGTTGGCCCTGAATGAGTGGAACCTTTTGAATACGAGAGCAGGGGAGACTGCCATCTTTTATCTAGTTTCCTGCAATGTTTGTTCAAATCCCTTATAATGATTTTCTTTTTTATAGGTCAGGTAGACATTAAGGAGTAAATTTAGCTGGCAAACAGTTAACAAATTTTGTCCTACCCCACAACTTGGTGATAGTGAATGGTAATAATTTGATAGACTCAGAAGGGGCCTTTACTTGCTTTACTCATAGAGGTGCCAGTACAGCTGATTATTGTCTGGCCCCTAAAGAGGTGATAGAAAAGATCTGTGAGTTTAACATAGGAGACTTTTTGGGAGGAGATCAGCTTTCTCTTACTCTAATTTGGATTATGGATAAACAAGCTGTTAAACCACCATCCTTAGTTCCCCATTGTGAACAGATTAATCTGAGAATAAGAGTAAACAAATGGTCATAATCTTTAGCTCAAGAGTTTAGAAGATATTTCCTCCTCTTCTTCAAATAATCCCTCCCAGAAGATCAACTTTTATTATTTTATTATTTTAACCTAACTTTCATTTTTATTCAGAGCTGATAATTGTATCTAAATAAAACTTGATTGATAGATTGAGCTAAAGAGATTAGATCTATAATTTACTCCCAGAAGTGTCATGCTTTACAACGAGAATGTGTTTCAGCTAATGACGTTGCAACCTATTATTATATTTTGTCAGATCATAGACCTATGTAAACCTGTTTACCAGTTAATCTATCTCAACCAGCTAAAAGAAAGGAAGAATGATTGGTTTGACTTTGAATGTTGGACATTCCTGAGGAAATTTAGAGCTCATCCCAAGAATTCAGACTGAGGAGATCAGAATACACTTTAACCAATCTTAAAATGGCTAAGAAGGGTTGGGAACAATTGGTAATTAACCAAATTATACTTTACAGTACTGGAATTTGGGTGGAAGGTATTTCAGAGGACATTGATTCCTTTCTGTTAAAAGTTTTGAGAAAAATAACCAGATTGCCTAAGTGCATATTGGGTATAGCTATTCAGCAAGAATTTGTAATTCCTTCATTGGAAGCAGTGGCTTGGCTAGATGCATTCAGATTTAGGATTAAGATTTTATTTAATTGTAGCTCTAGGCCCCTTTCAGATTACTGTTCTAAACTGGATGCCATTTGTTGTTGGCCCATTTCCTAGTAAAGGGGTACAGAGATGGGAGTTTCATATCGCTCTTTTCCATCCATCAGTGAGCCATCTCTAAAGTGATCTGAAGCACTGTGGCCATTTCAAACAGCACCGCTTCCCCCTCCCCTGCCTTTTTTCACGGCACATTCTTTTTCACTCTTTTTTTTAATGTTCTGAGATTTGCGCTGTAGCGCTATAGCATTATAGCAATCCAGTGCATCCAAATGCTGGTGATACAACACTGAATTGCTATATCACTAGCATTCAGATGCATTGGATTGCTATTGTCCTATAGCAGAATAGCACAAATCTTAGAATGTTTTTTTAAGGCAAAAAAGAATGTGCTGTGGGAAAGGTGGGGGTGGGAAAGTGGTCCTTTCAGAAGCACACCAAATATTTTAAGCAGCTTATTGCAGCAATTTAGAAGTGCAAGGAAAAACTGAAAACGGGAAAACGCAGTTTTCATTAAGAACAGCTGAGTCCTGGGATGCCAACAAAATCTGCAAGCAAGAAGGGTGTGTTCTCTTTCCTATAATGGATTAGAACCTCCAGTTACCCTCCCAGCATATTTAAAATGTCTGACTATTGCCAGATACTGTAATTTTTTATTCTTATTTTTTGGCTGCCAGATTAAATGCAATACCATCGCCTGAACTAAAAAGCCAGTTTGCTAGACTCCCTTTCCCAGAATGTATGTGCTTTTGTAACATGGGAAAGATAGGTACCTTGGCTCACGTAGTCTTTGAATGTCCTTTATTTGGTGGGGAGAGATATAACCCTATTATTAGAGATGAGTTTATGAGCAATGATCCCTTTCTTCTGAGGGATAAGGATCCGAATGTTACTAAATCCTTGGCCTTTTATCTTTTAATAATTCTGCCCAAAATAAAAATTAAAACACTTTTATAATTAGGATGTACTTAGGAAGGGAAAGGGAGATTAAAGTGTGTGTGTGTGTGTGTGTGTGTTAGGTTTATGGCTTTGGTCAACAAAGCCATACCATTAAAGAAGGAGAGTTGGTTTTTATATGCTGACTTTCTCTACCACTTAAGAAAGAATCACACTGGCTTACAATCACCTTCCCTTCCCCTCCCCACAACAGACACCCTGTGAGGTAGGTGGGGTTGAGAGAGCTTTAAGGGAACTGTGACTAACCCAAGGTCACCCAGCTGGCTTCATGTGTAGGTGTGGGGAAACCAACCCGGTTCACCAGATTAGCGTCTGCTGCTCATGTGGAGAAGTGAGGAATCAAACCCAGTTCTCCAGATTGGAGTCTACTGCTCCAAACCATCACTCTTAACCACTACACCACACCCAGGAAAGACCCATGCGTCTATTTACAGAATTACATTCATAGACTAATTCATTTTTTTAAAACTCCAAGTTGTTATACTTTGCCCTGGAAACAAGCTGGTTAGTATTGAGAAAGCTATGTTCCTGACTATATTCTATGCATGTTGCAAGTTTTTCCTTCATAGGTTTATCCTAGGATGCATACTATAAGGAACTATTCTATAATGCATCTGATTTTTATATATGAAAGTGAAGACCCAAACCTCTAATACCTGGTTATGTAAAATTCCTTATAAAAAAATCTTGGTTTGATTTTCAGAAAGAAAATGCTGCCAGCTAATATAAATATACGAAGAAGTGAATTAGCTTGAAAAATAAAGGAACAGATATAACTTGCTGAAGGTGGATATGACGTGTAATTTAAATCTAATCCTTCAAAGATGCATGTGTTGAGGCTAAAAATATAATTGTTTTTAACACTTTAGAATTCAATTTCAGTGAAGTAACCTGAGATCAATATACAGCATTTGCTTGTGTTTTTACTTCAGTCTACTGATTTCCTGAGCAATGGCATTTCTCCCTTCCAATCAAATCCTTGCAAGGGAGGAGCACAGAGCACTTCCAGCCAATCACATTTGGAGACAAGCCACAGACAGCTGCAGTTCTCTTTCCCTCCTTTGTAAGGGTGGATCTATTTTGTTCTTTGCAAATCCTGTGACTGAGAAAATAGTGAGCAGGGGGCATCTTGTTCAGGGGCTTGTAGAATTCGTCCTCTTGGCCCAATTTGCTTGAAACTTGGGAGTTCTTTAGAGGACAGGTGCATACCATCTGCCCCAGGTGATTTGTACTCATCCAATGCAGCCAGATACTTCTCTTTTTTTTTATAAATTTTTATTGATTTTTTAAAGCTATAAATTCTCCATAATTTTGACAACAGCGTAAAAATAATATCACAATCGCAATTATATTGATTGTTGTCTTAATTACCATTAAACATAAAAATATGACAACTTCCCCATCACCTCCATCTACCTCTTAATAAAGTATTATTAGCCTTCGTTAACATATACTGATCCTAACATTAATTTCATTCTAAAGTTTCATGTTTTATAAAGTTTTACATTCTGGATCAAAATAAAAAGTAGCCTTCCATTATTCCCAGATCTTGTACATTATCACAATGATTCCTTCAATACTCCCCTTTTCCCCAGTTTCTCCAACTCCACCAGTTCTAGCGTTAAAATGATTTAATCCCTTTATTCTGAAACCTTTGTCCCTTTCCATTTAACATAAATTTAAAATAGCCATGCCACCCGTCCACACTGTCAAAGCCTTCCAATCCAGCAATCATATTTAAGTCAATCCTTTAACCATGGTCTAATACTTCCTTCTGTAACTGAAATAAGTCAATCAGGTATGGGAACAAGATTTCTTTGTTTTCTCTCATTTCCTCAGGCAAGGTGCATATCCAAAAATAATTCTTTCTGGGCTTAATCCCCATCGTGGCTTCAATCTGTGTTCCTTGATCTGCTCTCTTCTTCCTTGTATCCACACGTCCTTCCATGTCTTTTTTAAATGAAAAGTCCATTTCTTGTATGTCTGGTCTCTTTGTCGCCGGCTGGTTACTTTCTTGAACTTCTGTCTTCTTCTTTATATCCTGATATTCTTCCGTGACTTTTTGGGCAGAAGAATCCATTGCTTGTAAGTCCATATTTGTAGTCATCATTTGAATTTTCAAGACTTTTATGTCTTCTGTAACCAGATTCAACTTCTGATTACATACCAGTGATGATTGGTCAAGAGTCATCATCACTGAAATCAATTGAGCCATCTGTGTAGAAATCTGTTTTAATTGTTTAATTGTCGCCTCAGAATATTTAGCAAACATGTCCTGTACTTTTTTTTCCATGATTGAATTCAGTAGAATTCCCTTTGATTTCATAAGAGCAGGGCTATGTTAGCCAGATCAGGGAGAGGCTCCAGAGTATGTAACTTTATTAAAAATTTGATGGTCATCTAGCAGGAGTCCAGCATGTAGTTAATAGAAAATACTTTATTGTCCAACTTAATATCTTTTTCGGGTTGAAAAAATAAGTATTTAAACTTAAAAAAACTTTTTAAAGTTAAAAATACCAACGAGTTTTACCAGACGCTCTAGATCGGCTGAGCCAGGAAGTATTCCAGGGATTACCTAATCGTAGACCTTCTATCGTCTCTTCTCTATGGTTATTACCTTCAGGAGTGGTTTTGGTGTAACACGAGTAAGACGAATTTCCGGTCTTACGACCTTCTTCCTGTTGATTTGTAGAGCAGTGGAGAGGTAAAGCACAGAGTCTTCCGGTCAAAGGATCCTCTTTGTTGTACACGTGGCTGGAGGACCTTTTTTTCCCTCATGTAACTTCTCAAAAGTTCCTCCCTCCCCTTCCTTTAAGAACGCGTCGGATTGGCAGATCTTACATCAATCATTCAAGCTCGTTGTTTTAATTTAAGTTGATCAGTTTGATAAGGCTCCTGCTGCTTTATCTGATGGATCTCATACAACAAAATCATCCAGTTCAATTAAGGGAGAAAAACGGTTACCAGGAATATTTTCTTCAACCCCCTGTTATTCGATGACGCCAGTGAAAGACGAAGGATTCTTATCCACTCACTTGGGCGCCCGGAGGTGAGGCTTTAATCTTAATGTAGTCCTTATGATGTTTATAGGGTGCTGGAGGGTAGAGTCTAAAGCCGAAGTTGCGCGCTGGCGATTTCAATCCCTTCGTGCCCACGGGACCAAACGTCTGAAACTCCGGGGGGCTTATTAAAGCTACCTCAGAGTATTCAGGAGGTCAAACCGCATATATGGCTGCAGGGAATTCCTGCCTCTCAGCCCACTTGCAAGGGCTGGGTTGGGGTGCAATAAAACACCCCAAATCACACGCAAACTTGGATACTCCCCAGGAGCCCCTGGGAAGACGCAGCACTCAGCCCAGCTCAGCACCGGAAGTTCGCAGCCAGATACTTCTCAACTACCTTTCTGTTCATGTCAACCAGAAGCCCGGATGCAGTGCCTTGCCTACTACCATCTCTAGATGAGCCTGTTCTCTTCTTCATGGAAAAAACTGAGGCAAAATAGGCATTGAGCCTTTCTGCTTTTTCTCTGTCCTCTGTCAGAGTTTCTCAATTTTCACCCAACAGTGGGCCTCTTTTCCCTTGTGTTTGCTTCTCCCATCTGAAGAAGGTTTTATTGTTGTAGCAAGCTTCCCTGGCCAGCATCAGCTCACTGTGAGCTTTGGCCCCTTTGATGGCTGACCTACAGTACCTAGCAACCCGCAGATACTCTTCGTGCCTCCAATTCTTGAACATTTCCTTTTTCTCCCTTAGCTCATCATGGAGTTCTCTGTTCATCCACATCAGCTTCTTGGATCGCCTACTATGTTGCCTCCTTGTTGGAATAGTGAGGGTTTAAACTTGCAAGAGCTCTTGTTTCCAGAGAGCCCACCCTTCACTTGCTCCTTTCCCTTCCAGCAGTCTTGCCCATGGAATGATTCTCATCATGCCTCTGAGTTTATTAAAGTCTGCCCTACCAAAATCTAAAAGACATATGTGGCTATGAACTTCCTTGGTCCCCCACAGCAAAAGGAATTCTAGGAGGACATGGTCACTTCCCCCTGTTCCCGCCACCTTCACCCCATCCACCATCTCTTCCCTGTTGTTTAATATTAAGTTGAGGACGGCTGAGCCCCTCGTAGCTACCTCCACCATTTAATGAAGGATGTTGTTGGCCAGGCAGGTGAGGAACTTGTATGATTGTGGTCACTTTGCAGAGTTTATCTCCCAGCACACATCAGGGAAGTTGAAGTTACCCATAACTACCAGGTTTGGATACCCTGTCAAGCTGCTCAAGGAGTTCCTTGAGCACACAAAGTTCCTACCACCCTCATAACCTCTCAGGTTATGGGTTACACGTAGGTGAGGATGTTACATTCACCACCCTTCTTGTCTCTTTTAAAATATACAGAGACTCATGACCATTTCACACCTCAGGTCCTCTCTCTCACTCACAGAGACATCCACTGACAGGGTAGCCTAATCCCCTTTAGTAACAAGCCCTCACTCACACAGAATTATTGAGGTTGGGGCTCAAAAAGAAGAAGAAGAATTGGTTTTTATATGCCGACTTTCTCTGCCACTTAAGGGAGAATCAAACCACCAATCAAATCACCTTCCCTTTCCCTCCCCACAACAGACACCCTGTGAGGTAGGTGAGGCTGAGAGAGAATGACTTGCCCAAGGTCACCCAGCTGGTTTCGTGTGTAGGAGTGGGGAAACAATCCAGTTCACCAGATTAGCCTCCGCCGCTCATGTGGAGGAGAAGGGAATCAAACCCGGTTCTCCAGATCAGACTCCACGCTCCAAACCACCGCTTTTAACCACTACACCATGCTGGCTCTCTGTTCCATTCACATGCTGCCACCATTTATTCATATCTTCTAATATACAAACCGACATATTAAATTGTGTGTGTGTGTGTGTGTCTTTCCCTTAGACACCAAGCCCATAGGATTAAGCAAAACAAGAAGTCAACTTTTCTTTATGGTATTAACATAACACTAAAGAAAGTAGGGTAGCAGTTACAAAGTTTTGCTTCCATTGAACGTTTGTGGTCCTATTCCCACAACTGGGATCCTTTGGTTACCAATTATTTTCAACCTGCTCTAAGCAGCTCTTCTGCAGAGTTTCACTCAGTCAGACATCCTCATTTTCCCTCTGAACTCCCCAGCTGCCAACTCCCAACTGCTAACTTAACTGCTGTTTTCCAACTGACTTTCCCTGATATTCTGTCAGCTCTCATTGGTAGCTTTTAGGGAGAGGTGGAACCTATCCTGTCTGTCACATTGGGGTTCCTAGAACCATACATCTTTATTAACATGAATGCTGAGTTGTGGATGCTTGCAGGAGAGAACCGATAATGAGGAATGTGTACTTCTTCTTCCATCCATCAGTTCTCCAGTGTACATGCTCCCTGCTCAGCATTTTTTTATTGTTCTCATCTTGGTTTGAAACTGGAAGTAATTCAGAGAAGGGACACAGCTTAAATAAGTATGGGAGGGTTGATGACCCTGCTGATCCTATTTAACCTATGGTCCACTCATACCCCAAAAGATGAATGATTTCAATTGTGCAATATCCATGATTAGAATAAAGTTGAAGAAAAACACCAAAACAGTCATAGTGCCAAAATACAATCTAAGCAACATTCCTGAAGAGTTTAAAGACCACATAAAGAACAGATTTGCATTATTAAGTTCAAGTGAATGTGAACCAGAAGAAGTATGGGTTGAAACTAGAGATATTATCAAGGAAGAATGTGCAAAACTATTCCTATAGTCAAAAGAAATGAAAAGCCTCAATGAATGACTGAGGAAACCCTTAAAATTGCAACAGATAGATGAGAAGCCAAAGTAAAGGTGACAAAAACATAATCAAAAGTCTAAATGCAGCATTCCAGCAACTCACATGTAGAGACAAAGAGATTTATAATAATCAATGTAAAGAAATAGAAGAGAACAACAAAAAAGAAAAACCAGAAATCTGTTCCACAAGTTCCAAGAAATCAAAGGGAAATTTAAAGCATGGTTAAGCATGCCGAAAGATCAACATGGAAATACATTAACTGAACAGGACAAAATAAAGAAAAAGTGGGAATAATACACTGAGGAACTATGTGGAAAAGATGAAAGGATGACAGATTCCTTCCAAGAAGAGCTTTTGAAGAAGAACCTACAGTTTTAGAAAGTGAAGTGAAAGCTGCGCTGAGAGCAATTGGGAGAAACAAATCACCAGGAGCAGATGGGATATCAAGCGAGTTATTCCAACCCACAGAAACGGAGTCCGTCAATATCTTGACAATAATATGCCCGCAAATATGGAAAACAAAACAATGACCCACAGACTGGAAACAGTCAATTTACATTCCAATTCCAAAAAAGATTTCAAATGCTGCAGTAACTACAGGTCCATCACATTAATTTATCATGTTAGTAAAGTGATTATTTGTAGTAGCAGGAGTAGCTGTTGTGGTGGTTTTCATATTATCTATCGTGGCTGCTGTTTGCTTGTTTGGTTCCTTGTTTTTGCTGGTCAGTGACTGTATTAATATATTATTATTGTTGTTGTTTTTATTGTTGTTGTTGTTAGTGATGCTCAAAGGCTTACACCAAAAACTATTACTATATATGGAATGAGAAATTCTTTATGTTCAAGTTGAATTCAGAAAAGGAAGAGGCACTAGAGATCATATTGCAAATTTACATTGGTTACTGGAGCATACGAGAGAATTTCAGAAGAAAATCAGCTTGTGTTCCATCGATTACAGCAAAGCTTTTGACTGTGTGGATCATGAATAGCTATGGTTGGTTTTAAAGGAAATGGGTGTGCCACAACATCTGATTGTTTTGATGTTCAACCTGTACTCTGGACAAGAGGCTACAGTTAGAACAGAGTATGGAGAAACAGAATGGTTTACAATTGTCAAAAGTGTCAGACAATGATTTATTTTTCTTTGTATCTCTTCAATCTATACGCAGAAACGTCATAAGGAAAGCTGGATTAGATTTAGATGGTGAAAATTGGGGAGAGGAACATTAATAATCTGAGATATGCCAGTGGTACCACATTGCTGGCAGAACATGGTGAAGACTTGAAATGACTTGAAATGACTACAGGTGAAAGTTAAAGCAGAAAGTGTAAAAGCAGGACTAGAGCTGAACATCAAGCAGACAAAATTATGACTACTGTGGAATTACTCAACTTTAAGGTTGATAATGAGGAAATTAAAATGGTTCAAGACTTTCTATTCCTTGGTTCCATCATCAACCAAAAGGAAGGCTGCAACCAAGAAATTAGAGGGAGATTGAGAATGGTCGGGCAGCCATGAAGGAGCTAGAAAAGATTCTTCAGTGTAAGGATGTGTCACTGGTGACCAAGATCAAGTTAATTCATGTCATAGTATTCCCTTTTGCTATGTATGGGTGTGAAAGTAGGACAATAAGGAAAGCTGACAGGAAGAAAGTAGATTCTTTTGAAATGTAGTGTTGGAGGAGAATTTTACGGATACTGTGGACCCCTCTTACAGCCCATTCCTGAGCTGCTGGCGTGCAGGGACGGCAGAGAGAAAGCACCGCCGTGCCACCTTCTAACCCATTCCCCACATGCCGCCAGTAAGAAAAAAGCCTTTTAAAGGCTTTTTTCATTTTCAATGGAGCTAAAAGCTAAAAAGCAGGTGCAGCAACGCTGTCCCAGCCGCCGGCGTCCAAGTCTGAAAGGGCATAGGAAGCTGCCTAATGGCAGCTCTGTCCTCCAGAACACCCGGGGAACGCCTCCTGGGAAGCCAGAATGCCTCCCGGGATGCCGGCGTGGGGCTCTACACCAGCAAGACGCCGGCGGAAGGCCCTGCCGGTGTCGCGAGGTGGTGTGGCCACAGCAATGGCCTAAGACCGGCGTCTGGCCCTCCACACCGGTGCTGGGGCCACTTACAGTGGCGTAAGTGGCCCGGGCGCCGAAGGCCCGGACACCAGCGCAGCCCATTCCTGGCCTCCTAAGGGCTTTTGCCCTTAGAGGTCAGGAATGGGCTGTAAATGTGTAGAGGCATAACATTTATGTTATGCACCAAGTATCATATAACCCAGGTTTTAATAGCTGTTCTGTCCCAGCTCTGATGTTAGGAAGTATAGCACCAGGCTGTGGACTCTTTATTGTGGTCTCTCTGCCCATTTCCTTCTGTTAAGAAAGAGGAACTCAGTGCAAGCTCCCTGAAGTGTTCGCAGTGCCTTAAAAAGCTGCAATGCTGAGAACAATAGTGGGCAAAAAAGTAATCAGTGCATGCATCACAAGTGATACTGGCAGTTTCAGTTAATAAGAAATAATACACTTGATTATTAAACTGCATGTCTCTGAAAAACTGCCATTTGTACAGCTTTAGTTTCATCAGCTTTATCAACAGCTGACCTGTAGAGGGCTACAGTACCTTGAATATGTCATGGACAAATTAAGCAAATCAACTTTTTACTTTCTGCAGCAGAGACATGGGACAATGCATGCCTGCAGCATACCTATGGCCCTATTCAAACACTGCCAGTGTAATGGGGTGTGGTTCCATGCTGCACTGGTAATTTTTATAATGGAAAATCACATTAATTGGTGAATAAGTGGTTGCTTCTTACATTGTTTCCTATTACAGAAGTCATTTTTATTATGGAGGGGCAAGTGTCAGCCATACTGCACTGGAAGTATTACAAATATTCCTACCACAGATGACATTTGGATTGATTGTAGTATAGCCATAGTTATTCTATCAAGGCCTGGACCTGAGAATCCTAAATTTTGCTAGGTTACACAACAGAAATTGGGAAAGAAAGAAAGAAAGAAAGAAAGAAAGAAAGAAAGAAAGAAAGAAAGAAAGAAAGAAAGAAAGAAAGAAAGAAAGAAAGAAAGAAAGAAAGAAAGAAAGAAAGAAAGCTGGACACACACCAGATTTGTACGTCATAAGGTTTTGATTTTATGCAATTCCAAATGAGTCGTTGGTATTTTTGCTTGAGAAATGGCTCAAGGACAGGTTTCATTGTGGGCTACATGCTATGTATAAATAACATTTGTGGCATCCCCTTTAATTTTTTAAATCTCTATAACATCCCATTGTTTTTGACAGCTCTGAACTTCTATTATCATTTTCAGAACTACTCATATTGGAGGAGAGAACATGCATGAAATTTTTGGTAATTTATGAAAGCTATAATAGGGACTTGCAAATGGGGACAATAATGGATGTGATGGTGTATCCATAATTGTTACATAATCCCTGTCATTCGCTGATAGTATATCATTGGTTCTTGTAGGTTATCCGGGCTGTGTGACCGTGGTTTTGGTATTTTCTTTCCTGACGTTTCGCCTGCAACTGTGGCAGGCATCTTCAGAGGAGTAACACTGAAGGACAGTGTCTCCCAGTGTCAAGTGTGTAGGAAGAGTAATATATAGTCAGAAAGGGGGGGGTTGAGCTGAATCATTGTCCTGCAAAAAGTATCAAAGGGGAAGGAGTGTACGGAGAACTCCATTTTGTTTGCGGAGGAACCATCTTGTTTGAGGACGGAGCTGTCAGAAGCCCTATCTGACAGGGGTCTGGAGACCAAGTCCTATGAGGAAAGGTTGAAGGAGCTGGGCATGTTTAGCTTGAAGAGGAGAAGACTGAGAGGTGACATGATAACCATCTTCAAGTACTTGAAGGGTTGTCATATAGAGGATGGCATGGAGTTGTTTTCTGTTGCCCCAGAAGGTCGGACCAGAACCAACAGGTTGAAATTAAATCAAGAGTTTTTACAAAGCATTAGGAAGCAGTTCCTCAGTGGAACAGGCTTCCTCAGGACTCTTCTTCTTTGGAAGTTTTTAGGCAGAGGCTAGATGGCCATTTGACAGCAATGCTCATTCTATGAGCTTGGCTAGATCATGAGAGGGAGGACAGGAAGGGTTGTGTCAGTGCTTGGCTCTCATGGCCCTTTCTTACATGCCCAGGGAAATGCTGATCACCACTTTGGGGTCAGGAAGCAATTTACCTCCAGGTCAGATTGGCCAGGGATCCTGGAGGGTTTTTTTTTTTTTGTCATCTGGCCATGGAGGAGGGGTCACTGGGCGTGTGGGGCAGGGTAGTTGTGAATTTCCTGCATTATGCAAGGGGTTGGGCTAGATGACCCTAGTGGTCCCTTCCAGCTCTGTGATTCTATGATTCTACGTGCTGTCAGGAGTCAGGTTTGTCATTCATTATTACCCCATTGTTCCTTCAAGGGGCTCATGGTGGCATACATGGATGGGAGAATCTTGATTTTTCCCCTGTGATAATCCTGTTCAATAGGTTAGAGCCAGCGTGGTGTAGTGGTTAAGAGCGGTGGTTTGGAGCGGTGGAGTCTGATCTGGAGAACTGGGTTCGATTCCCCACTCCTCCATAGGAGCGGCGGAGGCTAATCTGGTGAACTGGATTGGTTTCCCCACTCCTACACACGAAGCCAGCTGGGTGACCTTGGGCAAGTCATGCTCCCTCAGCCTCACCCACCTCACAGGCTGTCTGTTGTGGGGAGGGGAAGGGAAGGTGATTGTAAGTTGGTTTGATTCTGCCTTAAGTGGTAGAGAAAGTCGGCATTTAAAAACCAATTCTTCTTCTTCTGACCACAGAAACAGTGAGCTTCGTGGTTTGGGTCAGGCCTTGAACTTCAGTCTCCCCAGTCCAAGTCCAATAGTTTAACCAATAGTCAATGGTAAACTTTATGTCAAAGTTATAGAGGGCATGTGGCTTTACTAACACAATTTACGTAGGCACCACCAGTGTTTGGCAGCTGAAATGGTTCTGGGATTCTCTCCTGTTCCCAAGGGAATTAGATGTTCTGTGGGTTTTTCCAGCACTGATAATAGGCCTATCTTCAGGTCACTGATTTACAAGAAAAGATGTGAAAGTTTGCGCAAGTTTGTCAATATTACACCTTGCCTTGAGAAAAAAAAAAGCAATAAGAGCAGGAATGTTTAGTACAATCACCAGTGGTGTGAACAAGGAGTAAACAATGGCACAATGCCACCTCAGTGGGGAAAGCACTTAATTATTGCAAGCTCCTATCCATTCTTTATATTCTGTCTAAGACAGGAAATAAGCAGAGGGTCAAGAAAATGTGCATTTGGTCAATGGAAGAATGCCTGGAATGGCTAACTTTCTATGAATCAAATTTGTTTCAAAGGATCGAACACAAACTTTTAGTTTTGCAAGACAGTTGTGTAAAAACAAGACGTTTCTGATGCTTGTTTGTTTGTTTGTTTGTTTGTTTATTGTTCATCTTTGCACTAAATCTAACTTAGGGATTTCTGAGCCATGGCAGAGATCAAACTAGTTCTGCAAGAAGGTAAGTTTACTAGATTGCCCACCATGGCAATCTCCTGGTCCCTGCTCCTGGCTCCCACTGTCATTTGTAATTTCACTAGGAGCAAAAATGGGGGTGGCGTTGGTTGGGAAGCAACACCATGTGATACCACAATATCACTTCTAGTTGTAGCTAGAAGTGATGGCATGACACTCTAGGAATTCCTCTCATGCCATTGTCTTGATTTGAATCAGGCTCCTACACATCTGGAAAGTATGTATATATGTATCTATATATGTATGTAAGTATGCATGTACGTGAGTATGTATTAATTTATTGATTTACATCTCACAGTTTTCCCAATGAAGACTAAAAGTGGCTTACAGTACAGAAAAGATACAACAGAAACAAACAGGAGAAGGCAGCTTCTGAGTGCTAAGTAGGGTTGCCAACCTCCAGGTAGTAGCTGGAGATCTCCTGCTACTACAACTGATCTCCAGTTGATAGAGATCAGTTCTCCTGGAGAAAATGGCCACTTTGGCAATTGTACTCTATGCCATTGAAATCCCTCCCCTCCCCAAACCCCGCCCTCTTCAGACCCCACCCCCAAAACCTTCCCTTTGAAAAGTCTGGACACAGATCTGACTTGAGTGGTTTGTTCTTGCGAGCCAGTGCTGATCAGAGTAGCCAATATTTGGTTAATTGTCTGATTCGACACAAGGCTATTTTGGTATATTCTCCCCTAGATGTAAAATTTTGCTCTTCTCAGCCTCCTGGGACATTGATTTGGATCCTTTGATGCTGATCAACTATGGGAGGGAATGTCAGTGGGAATATGTATATGGACAACTCAAAGGACTAAATGAACAGCAAAAGAATAAAGCCTATTCCAACGTTTTCCAAAAAGTAAAGTAATAAATGCACTTTTGTACCTTTCTGTATTTTGGATACTCATGATTTTAAAAAAATGAAGAAAATTTAAATTTTCTAATACTGTCCACAAATAATCAGAAAAGAATTATAGAAATAATTTTCTATATTTAGATTCCTTATGAAAGGCTAAATACGCTTTGACATTTTAAAAGCTACTACATATAACTCTGCAGTGTTTTGTTTACATGGAATTTACATAGAATGTGGTTTTTGTTTTTCTCATACTCTTTTAGGAGCATTTTGAAAAAAATATTCCTCATATTTAAAATGGTAATTGGTTTTCCAAGAATAATGTTGGCAAATTAATTAAATTTCCTCTTAACATTTGCAGTAAAGTTCATCTTCCACATTTAAGATGTAGACCAATACTCCTCTTAAAAATATATATTAGCCTTCTACTTCTCTGGGAGAGGAGGGCAGCACAGCTCATTGGTGAAACACATGCTTTGCATGCAGAGGTTCAACTTGATAGCCTGTTAAAAGTCATGTAAGGTCAAACCCTTAACCCAGACAACTGTAGCCTGTCAAAGCATTACCGGGCTAGGGAAATGCTGATCACAAGATAAGACCCAATTCAAAGAAGAATTTATCCATATGATGATGTCCATGTCTCATTTGAACTGGACCGCTCAATGTGAAATGCCACTGTGAATGCAAAATTAGTACATCAGCACTAGAAGAGACTAGATTACAAAACTCTGCCATGTTTCACGTCTGAGGACATACTTAAAGTGAGACGCTTGCATAGTTCCTCTCGCCCACCAATGCATATGTCAGTCAGGCCTCTGGCAGCTGAATATGAATCAAAGGTTGGTTAAGAAACATCCTTTTATGGCTGTGTTTAGCCATATTAGAGCATCCTTCAAGCCTTTATTTCTTATGCTTAATGCCTGGGATCCAAAGAACTACTTGCGTGCATATAAGAAGCTTGCTCTAGCACACTGGAATTCTTGGTCTTTTGCCCCCTTTGAACAACTGATGTTAGGGAAGGATAAGGGGGCTGCTGTCCAAGTAAAGTAAAATTAAATATCCCTTGACCCAATTGAATAATAATGTTTTAAGTCTAGCCATTGCCTTGGATGAAGTAATGTATATACTGTCCTTTAGTTCATTCATGCCCTGACCTGGATAGCCCCAGGCTAGCCTGGTCTCATCAGATATCAGAAGCTAAGCAGGGTTGACCCTGGCAAGTATTTGGATGGGAGACCTCCGAGGAATACCAGGGCCATGGCAGAGGCAGGCAATGGCAAACCAGCTCTTGAACGTCTCTTGTCTTGAAAACTCTGTGAGGGTCACCATAAATCAGCTGAGACTTGATGGCAAAAAACAAACAAACCATTCATGCTACGGTGTTGCTTCTGATGTTTCCAACAACTTTCTATTCAGACGGTTCTTTTTTTAAAAAAAAATAGGTGTTAAAAATTTCAAATTTCAAATACCTTTATTGGCATAGTACAATCTGCAGTATATAAAAGGATAAGAGTTAAAGTAAAATAAAATTAATATAAATCATTCCTTAATGTTGTGCTTCTACTTTCGACTAGATTCCCATTGGTTGACTGCTATCGTCAGAAATTTTGCCACGTTTTCGGTTATCTCAGGATCCTTATCAGCTAATTGTTTGTAAAGTATTTTTGTTCATTGAGAGAAGAAGAAGAAGAAGAAGAAGAAGAAGAAGAAGAAGAAGAAGAAGAAGAAGAAGAAGAAGAAGAATACAGAACCTTTATTGGCATTTAAAGTATTTTTGTATTATTTGAGGAGAAGTTCAAAACTATAGGTTTCATGAGGTCTCCTCTTGGGGAATCATACAGATGGCAGTCCAAAAGAATATGAGACAGGGAGTCAGGACCTCCTGCGCCACATCTGCGTACTCTTTCAGCGTAAGGTGTTTTCAGGAATCTGCCACGGAGGATCGCTGAAGGCAGTGAATTAGTCCTAGCCTGCATAAAGACTTTCCTGAGTTTAGGATTGTCAAGACGGTCCAGGTAGTTTAAATGGAAATTAGGTGGAAGTCCAAAGTATTGAGGTGAGCAAATTGGCGGCGTTAAAGGAAATTTGCACTGGAACTCATGATTAGGTGTTACAAGATTACAAAAGTTTTATCTTGTTTTGTAAGTACAATCCTGATTTCCTTGACAAACAGCACAGGCCCAAGAGTGATATGAGAGACTTGAAGAGACAAATTTTGTAAGAACACAGGTCATCTCCATGGACCACCAAATCATTTAAGTCTTTAGATATGATATATATGATATGAATGATCACACAATATAATCAGAAGGCAGACTTGACACTGTGCGGAGTACACCACATATTGAAGGGTTCAAATAATTCGTGTAAGGGATGCAGGTGGAAGGAGTGATGTGCTGGCTTCCCCAAGATTGATTCAGAATGGGATCAGCTAGGTTTCTCAAAAAGGCTGAGGGCCCCTGGTGTAAATGTTCAAAGGGATACCAAGGGCTCAAAGAACTCTTTGTAAATGTGTAGAGTATAAGAAATACATTGTTAAAAACAGCTTTTAAAAACTATATTAGGGTTAAAAGTAATTTTAAAGATAATTTTGAAATTGAACAAATAATAACCGACAATGTATTTTCCTTAAGAAATGTCTTGGCTTCCCTGCTGTGATTACCTTGCCTTCTCCCCTCCCTCTAATTACATTTATTGCTTCCTCAGACTACCCTTGTAGACACAATGAAAATAAGCATTTGTTTCAAGGGGGAGAAATTATTTCAGCAGGCCTAAGCATACACAGATTTAACACAGCCCATCATCATGTCCACAACCTACAGAAATGCAGGTGATCCATCATGACACATCATCAGATTCCCAAGCAAAAGGATTCCCGGCTACATGCAAAGGTTATCTCCTGATCAAAGCCTTGGCTTGCATAATAAAACATGACATGCAAGGAGGGAGCCAAAGGGGAGGAGAGGGGGAGGTGGGAGGGAAAGACAGATGCTGATGGGTAGCTCTTAGCATACACTCTGTCATCTTTTAATTCTAGCCATTCTGTTTAAAATAGACAACAGGATTCATCGCTATGGTTTTACTGATTAACCATTCTCTCCTCTCTTTTTTTGTCTCCCGAAAGGGATCCAGGCAAAGTCTGCTTAGTAAATATTGACACCTGTAAACCAAGCTGCCTGGTGCCTTTGGCTCTCCGGCTCTCTTCCCATCTGTTGCCTGAGAATTTTAAGTAAACTATCGCCCTCTTTTCATTGAACACTGTAAAAAAAAAAAATCCTATCCCAAAGCTAATCCGAGAGCCACATGGCTCTAGAGTCAGAGGCCTCTAGTGACTGAAGGGAGACCGTCACACATGTAAAATGCATAGCCCTACCAGCTTCTTCTGCCTGCTCTTCTTTTAGATAACAGAATGCCAGTGTAATCTGCTTAGCTACCAAGTAGAGATTTCTCTCCCCTTCCCCCATGAGATCACCCTGGCCACGATCAAAGTCCAAACGCATTCCCGACTAACTCTATTGTTCCCAAGAGTGGGATTAATGACTAATTATGTCAGGTCACTCATCCAGATGGCCTCTCAGATGTTCCTTTGTCATTGACTGACCTTCCATATGCCCCTTTGACCTTGAGGTTTATTGCTATGGCAACGAGAAGCCTCAGTTTCCTTGCTGGGAGTGCCAAGAAGTAGCCAAAAGGGGGGATGTGGGATAATCTAGCCACACTTTGTATTCTGCTTCCATCTCACGCCTTGTTAAATCCAATGAATAGATAAAAAATGCTATCTGATCCCAGCTGAGTGATGACCGTGGTCATGAGTCTATGTTACATGCTATGTTTTTTAAATTAGCAGGCAGCTTTGTACATGGAAACGCGCATTTAATTTGAAGAACATCAAT
The DNA here is from genome assembly GCF_029931775.1 of Euleptes europaea. Lineage (NCBI taxonomy): Eukaryota > Metazoa > Chordata > Lepidosauria > Squamata > Sphaerodactylidae > Euleptes > Euleptes europaea. The sequence continues at coordinate 59,767,627 of NC_079321.1, forward strand.
CGCCATAATGTGATCTTTTTATCTCATTAATGTTAAGCAAGGGTAATAGAATGGAATTACAAAATATCACTGTGAAAGGAATACAATTCAGAGAATTAAAGATATCCCACATTAAAGCCCTGGAGATGTTTAGATAAGTCTACTCCTTCAGTTTCATAAATTAAAGATTCTTGCTACCTTTTTTTAGAATTCTAGCCTAAGATATTGCTCTTCTGCTGAAGAAGGATTTTAAGGTGGTTAATGCAATGAAGAAAAGTCCTAAGATAACCAAATAAGTAAATAAAAATACAGAGGGAAAGTGACTGAGGAACTCAATTGAATAAAAAGGTCGACTCTCTATTTGCATGAGATGAATTGTGTTTTCCTTTTCATTTTAAAAGGAAATGCAGAACAGGACCTGAGTCCTGAAGTGAGTGGCTGGCCAGATATGGTAAACCAATTAACCTTGTTATGGCTTTGTCCATAGGATTTGAGGAAATGCTTATTCCGCCAGCTCATAAGGCTCCTTTAAATTGTGCTAAATCAGTTGGATAAATATTTATTGAAATCCTCACTTTACACCAATGCCTTTTCCCTGCAGAAATCTCTGACTGCTGCCTCTATTAATGAAAATGGGGCATGTGAACTGATGAAAGGGAGATTTACTATATGATTGAACCACATTAGGAGAGAGAAATGCTATCAATTTATTTGACCACAGAAAATTTTAAAAGCCACCTTGGTGAGCCTCCTTCAGTCAAACGGGAGGGGAAGACCTGGACCTTCTAAAAGGTGAATAAAATGGATGTTCTATTTACGATCATTGCTGAATTTAATTGTCTGTAGGCCTGTACTGTAGCCCACAGTTCCTTACATATAGCAGTAGGCAGTAGGATCTTTGCATCATCAGCTGCTGAACATACATTGATATTGGTACCAGTTCTGGCAACACCAATTACCTGTTGAGGTCAAAAACAAAAGAGGTATGTGCGCGGGGGGCTTATTTCAATCTTTCTTGATACTTTGGTACTATGTGCTACATGGAGATGAAAAATTGTGGTTGATGTGGGTGAAAAAGAAAACAAATTGTGCAGAGGCATTTGAATTTGGCCACGTCAAGAAATATTTTTTCGAGGTGATTTGAAACAGTTAGTGATGGTTTGGAACTGTTATAATATTGTAATTATTACATTGTAGCAGTATTACTGTATGCCAGTGCTTTCCAATCTGTGGGACAGGACCTGAAAGGGGGCTGCAATGCCTTTGAAAGGGCGTCACAGGCTAGGTTTCCCTAATGTCTCTTGCCATTTTCATCCTTCTCTTTCTTGAGAGCCAGCGTGATGTAGTGGTTAAGCGCAGTAGTGTTGGAGCGGTGGACTCTGATCTGGAGAACCAGGTTTGATTCCCCACTCCTCCACATGAGTGGCGGAGGCTAATCTGGTGAACTGGATTTGTTTCCCCACTCCTACACGATGCTAGCTTGGTGATGTTGGGTACCTCACAGCGTGTCTGTTGGGGGGAGGAGAAGGGAAGGTGATTGTAAACTGGTTTGATTCTTCCTTAAGTGGTAGAGCAAGTTGGCATATAAAAACCAACTTCTTCTTCTTCTGCTGCTGCTGCTTCTGCTTCTGCTTCTTCCCTCCTCACCAACTTCTCACATTCTCATCTCCCCATCTAGCAACTAGTAACTTCATGGTAGTAGCTTGAAGAAGGGAGGGAAGGGTTGGAGAGTAGGTGCAAGCTGTTCAGCATGCCATGGAACAGACCAGAGGTGTGTGTGGGTTTTGTCTTGGTGCTGCTTTTTAAGCAGCCCAACCTCTTGTCCAGCCCCCTGCATTGCCTCACTGCCCTCTACTGGGGCAGCCCCTTGCTGCCAACCTCTTCATTGCTATCTTCACAGATCTCCTCAACCCAGCGCTCTCCAAGTGCACCTCCTCAAACTCCGGCTCTGGCCCAACTGGCAGAGAAGGAAGAGATGAACTCTCACTTGCTTGGGGGTCATAGTGAATGCTGCTGCACCATTTGTGGGATGTTTTTGGTTTCTCAAAAACATCTGGTTGGGCACTATAGAAAATTGAATGCTGGAATAGATGGGTGCCAGGGTCAAAGAGTTCCTAGGGGACCAAAAAACCTTGGGCCAGGCCTGGATAGGTCACCATACAAAGTAAATTTGGACTTGTAGGTAGGCATCCACAAAAGGTTATGAACCATTGTAATATGCCAGCTGAAGAACTGGAAGCTCATTATGCACAGTTCACTCAACAGCATTGGGATGTATAGTCCTTCTCTATTTCCTACATACATTGACTTCCCTTGGTTTCAGTAAGAGTAAACTTTCAGTAAGAGTAAACTTTTCAGTAAGAGTAAACTTTGCTTGGGGCAACTGTTTATTTATTTGTTTGTTTGTTTGTTTTCAATTTCTAGCCCGCCTTCAATCCCCAACTAAGGCCAGGCTCAGGGCAGGTTACATCAGTTTCATTACAATAAAAAGATAAAAACAATCAATTTCATAATTAAAAGTATTAAAACAATACTAATAAATTGACACATCAATGATGTACCATCAGCAACCAATTTCTGAAAGATTCAGAACAGTTTTATATAATAAAATAGGATGTTTCTCTGCACCCGGTTAATCCTATAGATTCACAGGTTGGCTCTGAGGCTTTTGCCTGCCTCTCCCCTCTTCCCATGAGGTGATTGAACCAGGGGCTCTGGCCATGCTACCCCAGTGCCTTCCCACTGAGCCACGCTTGTGTTTGCAATGTCCTCTGCCTGGCCCCACGTGTCTGGTGGTGATGTCAGGGCTGCAGCAGAGTGCATAATGCCTGATGGCATGCCTTCTTGACCCAGTGGTTAAGATACTAGTCTTGGGTGTGGGACCTGTGGGTTTTAGCCTGGCCTATGGGTTTTTTTGTGGGGGTTTTTTTTGGGGGGGAGTGAAGGGTGCATGTGTGTCTTTGAGCAGGGATAGTTGTGTGTGGGCAGTCAGACGCTTGCTGGGGGAGGGGTGGGAGTCCTGTTTATTGCATGTAGAGTTGCCAGCTTTGGGTTGAGAATTACCTAAAGATTTTGGGAGTGCAGCCTGAAGAGGGTGGGGTTTGGAAGGGGAGGGACTTTAATGGGGTATATAAAGTCTACCTTCCGAAGCAGCTATTTCTCCAGGTGAACTGATCTCTGTTGCCTGGAGATCAGTTGTAATAGCGGGAGCCTTCCCACCACTACCTGGAGGCTGGCAACCCTAACTGCATGGGTGCCTGTCAGGCCTCAGCAACACGTTGCGTTTCTTGTAAAGGGACTTCACTCCAGACGTTGCAGTGAGTTAGAAGTTTTATTCAGAAAGTCAGCGAGTTCAGCAGGTCATAGAAACTTAAGGCTAGAATACAGGCATGGGGAAAACTCAGTACATATATAGGGTAAATACAATGGGATTTATTAGGCTTTAGAAACAATGAAGCAATACAGAAACTAACTGCCGGTAACGACTTAAGACAACGCATACAAGAATTTAATGAGTGCAATAACTGGTTGATCTTCCTGGGCTCCTGGCATTGTTCCGTGGGACCCGGTATCAGATCAGCGATTAATCGGGTGGGTCCCCGTTGAGGTGCAGATGCCGGGTGGGGGACTGAGTGCAAACGGGGAGGGACGGAGTGCACAAAAAACTCCATTTTGTTTGTGCGGAGAACCATCTTGTTTTTACCCGGGGTCGACAGAGAGCCTAGCTGACATCTCGCCTCCCCAAAGACCCCCTCCCTGGGTTTCCCTGTTTGTCGGGACAACTCCAGTGGAATTCAGCAATCAGGATGGGGGTGTTTACGTGCACCATGGAAACCCATTCGTCATGACTAGAGTTCAGGTGCTTCCAGTGTACAAGGTATTCCAGCTGACCCCTTCACAGTCTGGAATCCAGGACCTTGGAGATTTCAAAGTGCTGTTCCCCTTGGACCATGATAGGGGCCGTAGGTTCGGGATGCCAATCGGGGGTGGGCAAAAAGGGTTTCAAAAGGCTAACGTGGAACACCGGGTGTACTCCCTGTAAGGTTTTGGGGAGGTCCAATTCTACGGTGACCTCGTTTATAACCCGGGATATCGAAAACGGACCCACATACTTCTGGCACAATATTTTACATGGGCGCAAGGACCTTAAGTTCTTTGTGGAGAGATAAACCTTTTCCCCGACCTTAAGGTCCCACTGGGGCGCTCGATGCTTATCCGCCTGTACCTTGTATTTATCTTTTGCCTGATATATATGAATGAATGTGGACACGTCTCAGGGTTTAAAATCAATCAAGAAAAAAACACAAATAATATTTAAGAATATATCAAAAGCTGAACTGATGGACTGTGTATCATATACAGGTTGGGAAAGGACTAACAAAGTTAAATATTTGGGAATTTGGATTTCTATAAAGAATAAAGACTTGATTATAAATAATGATCTTAAGTTATGGGAGACAACTAAGAAGGATATGACAATCTGGTCAAATAAGAAGCTCTCGTTCCTGGGACGTATATCAACAATCCAAATGAACATTTTACCGAGAATACTTTTTTTGTTTCAGAGTTTACCAATAATTTCCCATGTTAAGTATTTTGATGTATGGAGAAGAGACCTACTAAATTTCATCTGGCAAGGGAAAAAATCGAGAATTGCTTATAAACATCTTGTGGATTCTAAAGATAGAGGAGGTTTTGCACTCCCCAATTTTCAATTATATGCTGAAGCGGCTGCTTTGGTATGGCTTAAAGACTGGATCGCTCTATCAAATGCATGATTACTTGACTTAGAAGGTTTCAATAATATAAGTGGATGGCATGGTTATTTATGGTATGATAAGATAAAGATACAAACATCATTTCGGAATCATACAGTGAGATCCTCTTTATTCAGAATATGGTTTAAATATAAACATCTTTTTGAGACAAAAACACCAATATGGATATCATCACAGGAAATGTTAACATTACGTACGCTTAGACCTGATCGATTTGTTACTTACCAGGATTTGCTGAAATGGGATGGAAAGAAATGTTACCTAAAAGACTACCAGGAGTTGAAGGAGGTTTTCACCTGATTTCAATTTCAGCAGGTTAACTCAGTATTTTTACAAGATTTGAAAGCAGGTTTTTCTAAAGACAAATCACTTTTTCATAAACTTTTACTGGATAACAATGATCAACTTATTTCCAGGATGTACAAACTATTATTGGAAATTTACTGTGAACAAGAAAGAATTAAACCAACTATGGTTAATTGGGCACAAACTTTAGGCCATGATATCCCCTTGAATAAGTGGGAAAAACTGTGGACTCGAGACTTAAAAGGTATTTATGCTCAATCAATGAGGGAAAATATTTATAAAATGATGTATAGGTGGTATTTAACACCTAAGAAGATGGCGAAGATTTATAACACAATGTCCCCTAAATATTGGAAATGTAAAATAGAGGTTGGTTCATTTTACCATTTGTGGTGGACATGTGATAAAGCCAAAAACTTTTGGGACATGATATATTATGAAATAAGATTGATTCTTCAAAAGAATATACCTAAAACACCAGAGATTATGTTACTTAGCATGATACCAGATAACATTTTAACCCAAAGAACATTTTTAATTTATGCCACCACGGCTGCAAGACTGTTGTATGCAGCTAAATGGAAATCAACGGATATTCCAGAAAAAAGAGACTGGATATTAAAAATGCTAGAACTGGTGGAAATGACGAAATTAACTGCAATGATAAGCCAAAAAGATAATGAACAATTTATGAGAGAATGGGAGGCATGGAAGATATATGTGAACAAGAATTGCACTTGGGGAAATTAGAAGGTTATTGATTGATCTGACCCATTATGTATTCATTTATTAGTTGCAATTTAGATTCTTAAAGAGGGTCAGTACTATAAACGAAAGAAATATATGAATATATTTTGAAGTAGAGGGAGGTGATGGGGAAGCCAGTATATAATCTGTTACTATGTACTTTTAACAACACCATAAGGATTTTACTTCATGAATTGTTTCACAAATGTTGTTAATTGGATGTTAAACTTACTTTATTTTGAAAAATCAATAAAATATTTATTAAAAAAAGAATTTTGTATGGGTTTTTTAAAATCCCTTTGCTTTTGTAGTGCCCCTGATGTGACAAAGAGCTGAAGCAATATTTTTAAAAAGAGACAAATGGACTGTTGCTTACCCTAAAAGGATGCTTGAATTGTCTTTGCTGTATATACTTTGTCGTATATATCAAGGCCTGAAAATGTAGGTGTAGAGCCAATTTATTAATCAATTAAAACATTTTCCCTGCCACTTTGTGCACTAAAGATAGTGCATATTTACTTGCAAGTAATCTCCATTAAATTTGGACTTATCTGCATGTAGGAGCGAGCTGTTCATTTGCTAATAAAAATGCTAGAACTTCATTGAAAATTAATCACTTTGCTTTTGATTTCCACTGTTTTCAGAATAGTAACAGTCAGCTGTGACTTGACAGCAAACACACACACACACACACACCTTCCTAAGCCATTGCTATAGGAATGGCTTGTACCAATTTGAAAAGCACCTGTGCTTTTTATCATGACATAAATCAAAGTGAAAAGAATAACTAGAACAAACTGTATTTTATCTTTAAAATCTGCCTGTGATTTGAAAGTTAACTGTGCATTAGAATGACTGAAGCATTGTTACTCCAGATTGTCAGTGCATTAAGGCATGTTTCCAAATGATTTGATCAAAGGACTGTGAAGTTTTATGTCAGCTGTTTTGAAGTATATGGTGTACATAAACTCTATCTATGATTTTTTATGCACTTAACAATACTGGAAATTTGTTTGGCATGTTCATATAAGCTCTAAAGATCTCTGGCTAACCCAGTTCATGGTCTTTGAAGTCTGACAAACTCTTGATTTTTTTTGATTTTTTTATGAAGTTCTAATTGTGAGGAATGGTACCTTTAAGTTGTACTTGCTCTAACCATTTCCAAACAGGTAACTTGTAGAAGGCAAAGCCTCATTCACTGCAACAACCAGAAGGGGGAAAAATTGGTTATTTGCATATAATTGTTTTAAATATATGCTTGGAAATTCCAGAATGCCCACCCCTAGTACATGGGGTAGATTAACTTTTAGTTGATGAACCTTGTGAAGGAACTGACTTGTAAGCCCCATTCTTTCAGGTGTTCAGGATACTGGAAAAGCCCCACTGCCGTCCTGACTCTTTGATCAGCAAAGCCAACCCCTTCCATTACTCCTGGGGTGTACCAAAAACAGTGTAATAACCATTGCTGCTAGAAAATCTGAGGATATCTCCTGCTAGACTGAGTTGCATATCTAGTACCCTGAAGCTAAACTGCTGTTTAGAAGCTCTGCCTAGTTGCCAGGCTTCCCGCTTTGTTCCTACAACTTGCTGTCACAGATATAGCCTGAAATATAGGGGAACCGTTGCTGGACTTGACCAAAAAGATCAGAGGATCGTGTGGCACATATAAACAGAACCAACTTGGCTTCTGAGAGAAGCATACCAAGAAGGGAGTCTAGAGTCCCAGAACAGAATAGCCTTGAAAAATGGTAAGAAAACTACAAAGTAGTAACAATTATATGGCTAGGGTTGCCAGCCACCAGTAGATCTCCTGCTATTACAACTGATCTCCAGCTGACAGAGATCAGATCACCTGGAGAAAATAGCCACTTTGGCAATTGGATTCTATGACATTGAAGTCCCTCCCCTCCCCAAACCCCCATCTTCCTCAGGCTAAACCCCAAAAACCTCCCACAAGAAAAGGGACCTGGCAACCCTATATATGGTCTCGTGTAGATTAGAATCTGTCTAACCTATTATCAATAGCTACAATTTGCTAAGGCCCAGGTGCAGAAGCGTGTGAGAATTGTAAAAATGTCCAGCTTTACAGAAATGAAGATGTGATTCAAGGATGGGTTGGTTGAGGGCCAAAAGATATTCATATGTATGAGAAACAAGAGTTTGAGCTTGGATGGTTCATTCCCAATATTTGTCCTTTCTGACAGTTACAGATTTGCAGAGTGGCTCCAGTGACTTGAATACTGTGCAACTCAATGGTTTAATTATTAGGGTGATTTCTAAGGTGGAGGGCATTTCTCTACCTGTTTAGGAGAAAGATCAAGAATTCAGATCTAAGACTCAGTATAATCCTCTATGGACTATTCAAGATCTTATCTGAAGCTGGATGCTGAGCCCTAATGAATCTTAATCAATATTATCTGCTAAGATTATTTTAAAGTATCAGCAAATGTTAATCAATCATTAGCGAAAAGAACTTACCTCCTTTTTAGCTGCTATTGCATGAATGTATACTACCAAATAACCAAGCTAAAATCGAATGGCTCTTTCTTTTCTCAGATACATACAAATGCACACATTTTGCACCCTGTGAAGCAAATGCCATTAAAGTATAATGGATCGTATCTGACTGGAGCAATGCCTTTTTTCAGCTTTTTGCTATGTCTGATTTCAGTGTAAAGGAGGCAATTTGCACACCAAGAACTTGCATCCATGTTTTTAGCGGTGACTCCCAGCGGCACAAGGCACCCAAGCATTCCGGTTATCTCAGGCATGCACACAAAAACACCCATGTATAAATTGTTCGAGTCATCTAGTTCATCAGGCTAACTTAGGAAACGCTAGGGCTCCGCTGGCATGTTCCTTCATCTTAAAAGGTCAGCCATAACTGACAAGCAGCAATTAGAAGTGGGGTTGCTAAAAGCAAACCCCCGTGATTATGTTTCACACTGTACATGTGTCGGGATTGATTGACAGCGCTCCCTTTCCCGTTCATCTGGATTCCCAGTGCAGCAGCCATGCCGATTGTTTTGTCAGCTGCTGCTTTCGCTGCTGCCGAGTCGTCAGGCTGCTGCTTGACAGTCTGAGCAGGGACGCCGGACGCTGCAGGGATCCCTGAACAGGCCTTTTGCCTCACAGGCTGTCGGAGCTGATCTAGAGCTCTGTGACTCAGTAGAGCAACAAGCATTCAGGGCCCATGAGATTCCCCCTCCCTCAATCCCTCTCCCCTCCCCACCGTCTGCAAATAACATCTGAGAATTCAGTGGGATCATTTTAGCTTCTCTCAGGAACGGGTGAGGGAGGGGGGCTATAAAGGGGAGAGAGGAAAACGCACTCTGCTCACAAATGTTTTGGGACAACCTCCTGTTTCGTTCTTAGTGGATGTCATTTGAAGCTGGTCGTTTAAATCTCGATCACTTGTTAAAGGGAAACAAATCACTCATCAAGGACAAATTGATCTGTGTTCTGCTTTGTTCAAAGGCAGCAGGTATAGGGTTGCCAACCTCCAGATACTAGCTTCGCCCCAAAATCCTCCCGCCGGTGGTAAAGAGGGGCCTGGCAACCCTAAGCACGTACCAAGGTATCCTGACAACTGATGTGGTAGTGATTTGTATATGTCCATCTAGTGAACAGGATTCTGAACCCAGATCTCCCTGGCAAATGCTATATTCCAGTGGCTCTTTTAAAATTACTTTCAACATATTGTAATAGTGAGATTGGCCTGGGTCTGGTACCTACTGCCTTCATTGACCCCATTCCTGACCCATGGGGTGGTGTCACATCCCGATGTTTACTAGGTAAACTTTTTTTATGGGGTGGTTTGCCATTGCCTCCCCAGTCATCTACACTTTACCCCCAGCAAGTTGGGTACTCATTTTACCGACCTCGGAAGGATGGAAGGCTGAATCAACCTTGAGCCAGCTACCTCAACCCGACTTCCGTCGGGATTGAACTCAGGTCATGAGCAGAGCTTTTGACTGCAGTACTGCAGCTTACCACTCTGCACCACGGGGCTCTTAATATGGCTTACAAACTCAAATTTAAAATATATAATAAAACTCTCAAATACCCCCACTAAAAATGCCTACACCCTGCACCCCATTAAAAGCCCTAGAAAATAACATAGCCTACTAAACATCTCTAGAAAAAATGCCTTCTCACCACCTCAGGGACCACCCCCCTCCACAGGGTGGGAGCTATGATGGAAAAGCATATACTGTAGTCTGTTATATGACTTATAGAATAGGGGATATGTGAGTGACAAAAGGCTTTAAAGGTATTAGCCAGCACCTTAAATTCAACTGAAGTTGGAGATCTGGCTGTTAACATGGGGCAAAATCCCCATGTGGAAGCAAGCTATTTCTACTATGCTTGTCATAGCCTCCTTTGGAATGGGTTGGATCCCATGGATTTCTTTGATCGCACTTTCCTCCAATGCAAGGTGTCTTCTGCCAACACAAGAGCCTCTTCTGCATAGGGTTGTCAGGTCCCTCTTCACCATTGGTGGGAGGTTTTTGTGGCGGAGCCTGTGGAGGGTGGGGTTGGGGAGGGGAGGGACTTCAATGCCATAGAGTCCAGTTGCCAAAGCGGCCATTTTCTCCAGGTGAACTGATCTCTATCGGCTGGAGATCAGTTGTAATAGCTGGAGGTTGGCAATCCTACTTCTGCATCAGGAGAAAGCTACTTGCACCAAAGAAAATTACTGTCATTGGCAGAACGGATTCATTTTTAGGAATAATATTTGGGACAATAGCAGTGGGAGAACTTGTTTGGACATGTTATAATTAGCAAATCAATCCAAATCTCTGTTTTTCAAACTAATCTAACAACAGTCTGAACATTAAACTACGTTATGCAGAGATTCTGTATGATATACCTGGTTTACATCCATTTGAAACTTTCAAGTGATTTAAAACTGGTAAGTAACAAGGAAAATGAAAATCTTAAGAATAAAAGAAATTCATGGAATAATAAAATTCACTCCAGCAAAAAAACATGCCATTTAGCAGCATAGAACAGCCCAGAAAGTAGCAACCTTAAGCAAGGAACTACAAATTTCGCGTTCTTTTTTTATTAACTAATTTGAGCTCCTATTACTGTGCTATTGTTCTGTTGCTAGAAGACCCCTGACTAAATGGGGAAATATCCATTCAAAACATGAATGCACACACATGAAAAAAAGCACGACAACCTGGATTGAAAGATGGACAGCTGGATCTACAGTTCAGAGCCACACCAGCACAACAGGGGTTTATTTGTGCCCTGCATGAGTAACAGCCCATTGCTCCAGCCCAGCGGAGGCATCCGTTAATCTGCATGGGGACCGCACATGTAAATCTGTTCTTGTCCTCCTGGCATTCCAAGCTCTGTTCAGATCTGCTATGCTGCAGCTCTTCACTGTTTCTCCCCCCCCCCCCATTCTGCAGCGCACCACGGTAAAACCTCACCGACAACAACCAGGTCCAGAGGACTCTTTTACTATACCTTGCTGTAGAGGTGTGCATTCTGATATTCCTGTACCAAAACAGTGCCCAAAATTCCCTGTTTAGTTTTAGGTCGGGTTTTTCCAAACCGAAACTAAACAGGAAATTTTGGGCACTATTTTAGTTTGGAATTACCTGAATACACACCCCAACCTTGCTGGAGAGCCAGTGAGGTATAGTGGTTAAGGGCGGTGGTTAGGAGCGGTGGACTCTAATCTGTAGAACCGGATTTGATTCCCCACTCCTCCTCATAAGCGACGGACTCTAATCTGGTGAACCGGGTTGGTTTCCCCATTCCTACACATGAAGCCAGCTGGGTGACCTTGGGATAGTCACAGCTCTCTTAGACCTCTCTCAGTCCCACCTACCTCACAGGGTGTCTGTTGTGGGGAGGGGAAGGGAAGGTGATTGTAAGCCGGTATGATTCTTCCTTAAGTGGTAGCGAAAGTCGGCATATAAAAATCAACTCCTCTTCCCAACACTGTTCAAAACCATTGTTTTTCTTGCCCACTGCTGCTTGTGACGGGACTCAGACTGTCACAAGATACCGCAAGATAACAAATGAATGGCTTGGACTAGGCTAATATGCATCAACAAAATACTGTCACAATCTTGAATCGATGTCGCTATCTAACAAGCAGCCAGCCAAGCAGCAAATTCACCCTGGACCCAACCATGGCTTCATACTAGCCTAGCCATAAAACAGTGCCAAGAGATGCTTGTCTCATTTCTCTCTCACCACATACCATTCAAACAACTAAAAGCTTGGATTATGGGGCTCATTACCAAGGATGTCTCCCTCCTTAACCCACCTGCCTGCTAAAGTCATCAATGGGTTCACATAGGAATGGCCATTTCTCGATGTCTCAGGGTTCCCTGCCTATACTCTAGGAACCCACATGATTTCTGCATTCAATGGGATTAGTCTTAGCCCCCAGTATGTAAACCTTTTGACACTCTTCCCTGCAGATGCTTATTGTGGGTGGAATGTATCCTCTCCATTTAATCCTCCGTATCTGTAACACTTGCCTTCAGAAAATACAAGCACCCAGGAAGGCATAATGAACCAGAGCAGCAGACACAATAACAAGCAAATATGGCCAATTTCAAGATTGCCCTCAGTGCAATGATTGGGTGAATGTGGAAGCAATCTGTTTAGAAATGCCTGTGTGGGCTTATCATTTTTGGTGGGAACATACGCTGATTCTTCAGTCTAGAAGGCATCCCTCTCAAATGTGCATGTCAAGTGCCATCAAGCTACAGCTGATCTACGGCAACCCAGTAGGCTTTTCTAGGCAAAAGACTAACAGAGGTGCTTTGCCATTGCCGTCCTCTGCATAGCAACCCTGGGATTCCTTGGTGGTCTCCCATCCAAGTACTAACTAGGACTGACCCTGCTTAGCTTCTGAGATCTGATGAGATCAGGCTAGCCTGGGCCATCCAGGTCAGGGCACCCCTTCAATTAGATTATGTTTATCCTCACCTCATGCAATTGGGGGTCCTCTTGTACCCATACCTACTGCTAGATAAGCAGGAGGCAGTTGCGGCCAGGAGAGACTTTTGCAAGCTTCAAATGGTTCCCTAAGTGTGGTCTTTCCTGGGCAGAAAAGATCTGGCTATTGTGGTACATGCCTTGGTTACATGGATTAGATTATTCTATTTATTTATTTATTTATTTCATTTCTACCCCGCTCTCCCCAGCCAAAAGCAGAGCTCAGGACGGCTCACAAAAGTAAGCACACATAATAAAAGCAGGATAAAAACATTAAAACAGAATTAAATGCCCCAAAATTCTAATAAAAAAGGATAAAAGATGTCTAATGGTTCCAAAATAAATATCCGGCTGCAGCCGGGTGACCCACCCCAATCCAGCTGAAGAAGGAAATCCTCTACAAGGACAACCAGAGCCATCTCCATCCCATGGCCAGGGTGGAAACCTGACTGGAATGGGTCTAGAATCGATGCTTCATTCAGAAAAACCTGAAGTTGCTCGGTTGCTGCTCTCTCAACTACCTTGCCCAGGTACAAAAGATTTGACACTGGGTGGTATTTGGCAAGATCCCTAGTCTGATGATGTTTTCTTTAAGAGCGGATGCACCACCGCCTCTTTTAAACATCTTGGGAAGGTCCTGGAATCAAAGGACAAGTTAATAATCTATCTTGGGGGGACCTGCATTGCCTCCCAGGAGGCCTTGACCAACCACGAAGGACACCGGTCTAAAAGGCAAGTGGCGAGCTTTATAACTGTTAGGATTCTGTCCACATCGCCCAATGAAAGACAACTGAAGTGGTCCAATATCGGACCAGAAGATGGGCAAGGGGCCTCCAGTTCCATTAATGTGTCAAGGTTGGCTGGGAGGTCGTGGCGGAGCAAGAAGACTTTATCTGCAAAAAAAGCTCAAAAATGCCTTACAGCTAAGTGCTGAATTTACATTTAAATCTGATTGTCAGAACACTGTCAGAACACTGTGCAGTTTGGCTATGGTGTTTGTGTGTGTGTGTGTGTGTGTGTGTGTGTGTGTGTGTGTGTGTGTGAAAGAGAGAGAGAGAGAAAATTGCAAAAAAAAATTGTTTCCTGAAAAACATGGCACCGTTTTGGCTTAGCCCTATGAAATTTTCTTATGGCAGTGAATAAGCTATCAGGGGACCTGCCTGGCAGCATTGTAATGGTTATTTCACTAATCCGTGAAACAATGTTTCACCCAACATAACAGAAGTTTTCTTCGGATACAGATTCTTTCTGGTTGCGGTTTGATTCCAGTTACTGCGGCAGACTCATTCTGAGAGGCCTATAGAAGCTCTGTGGCATCTTGTTCTTTTTCTTCACATAGGAACGAATAAAAGGAACAGAGCATCTTTAAGGTTCAGATAATGTTTTGGAGAATAAAGCTTTGCACAATTAGGTTCTTTTGGATGAAATATAGCGCAAGTTCCATTTCAGACTTTAGGTACCTCTGACCTCTTGATCTTTCATGTCTCTATTTTTTGGGTCTGACAGGCCACATGCCAACGTACAGACCAGAATTCCTCACTCTTGTGATTGATTGTTTACAGCTGTTCTGGTGTTTCAGACATGGCAGCTGCTTTTCAGATAGCTTCAAATTAGAAAGTCTTCAAAAGTATTCATTTCAGTGTGAACCTGATTGCTACGTAGGGGGAAAAAAGGAAGGAGGGAGTTGATGGGGGGGGGAAATAATCTGAATTCAGGTCTAAAAGCTCTGCATTGATCCTAGCCTTCAGGGCAAAGGAAAATGTTTGGCTTATTTCATAAGCTAATTAGGTGTGAGAAAACCTATTTGGCATTTGCTATTGACTGGACCCGAGCAAAAAAAAAAGTGATCATGGGCAGCGTGCTCAATAGTGGATCGATAAGAAGCGTGTGATTGGATTAGTCACTTGATCAATGCATTGTGCTAATATATTAACAAGCAAATTACCAAGCAGCCCAAAGACCAGTCTGCTGACTGTAATTGCATTACAGACAGTTGTGATTTAATGACCCTTGAAGTGCAAAGGGTTATTTATACAGTCAAAAGAACAGAGGGAAATTGGCTTGCTAAGCTGCTGTCTTAGTTCAAAAAGCAAGTCTTTTTTTTTTTTTTTTTGGTAAATGGCTACTCTTATTTGGCAATGGGTTTAAAACTCTTGCGTCCTGGGTTTCCAAAACTCTTTCAACAGCCTGGCTATTAGAGCACCAAAAACATGTCAAGAGTTATGCCAGCTTGGTTTTGTCCATTCACATGTTTATTTGAACTAGAAATAAATATCTGGGAGATGTCAGAAATTTCAGAATTCAGCGCTGAAAGAATGGTTCACACATGCATACACATCACTCCACTGATACCCACATTATGCCTTGGTAAACAAGTAACATTTGAGGTTTTTCTTGAGGCTGTTTAACAATTCTGCAGTCCATGAGCAAAATCTCAATCACTATGACAAAGCAGTATGCAATCATGACATACTGAACCAGTCACACACTCTCAGCCTAACCCACCTCACAGGGTTGTTGTGAGGATAAAATGAGAGGAGAATGTTGCATTCCACTCTGGGTCCCCATTGGGGGAAAAGGAGGGATATTAATATAATAAAATAAAATAATATAGAAATAGAATTTTAGGTGTTTTATGCATGGTCGCTTTAACCTCCTTTATTCCCCGTTTCAGCCAGGATCAAATTTTTCAGTATGCACGATATCTCATTCCTTGGAAGCTCAATGCTGTTTCAACGCAAAACGAACCCTGCTTTTCCCATTCCTCTTCTGGCCTGAATTAAACCGTTCATCCTTGCTCATTCCAGAGTCACAGAGCATGCATACTCTGTTCTCGGGTTGAGCTTCCCTGCGCCATCACACCCTACCCTTTTCCAACCCCTTCCTCAAAGCAGCATGCTGCTGGTTAAACAATGGACAACAGAAGATTGGCTTCTCTCACAGCCAATCACAAAGCAGTGTGTAAAGAGGTGGGGATTCAAGTACTTCCTGCTACTTCGGAGCTCTTTCTTAGCAAAAGAAAGGCTTTTTTAAAACAAGGGTTGGATTTCTGCCCACCCCTTTCAGATTGCTCCGTTTTTTGTTTTTTGTTCTTAAAATGCTTTTTTATGCTGCAGTTGAGTTTGAGGGGAAGGATATTTTCTCTCACGGGGAGCACTGCAAAGTAAGCCAATTACAGAAGCATTTAAAGGGGTGGGACTTGATTTGAGCTTGGGAGACAGTTTTTATGGATTCATGGTTCGATTAGCACACAGTTTCATCCCTAATCATTCAAGCCAATGCATACAATTTCCCCAAACCCGGGTTACTTTAATGTGCGATGAACCCAGGTCCAAGCAGGGAGATCCAACCCCTGCATAAAAGACCTTAGTCATCTTTTTCTACAACTGGACATGTTCAAGCTATTTGGATACAGATGGTTTTTATTTATTTATCTATTTAAAACATTTCTATCCCACCTTTCCATATTGAACTTCCTTCTTGTTTATGTCTTTAATGTATGTTATGTTTTTAATTGTTCATCAGCCTTGGGGTTCTAACTGTTTCATCTACACTTGGGCCAAATTGAACAAAAAAAGTCTTCACTTGCTAGAAGAGGAAAACTATAGAGGGGAACAGGTGAATCTCCCTGAGAAGGGAATTCCACAGTTTGGTGCCTTGACCACAAAGGCCTTTTCTCAGATTACCACCCATCATGCCTCAGTTGAAGAGGGCCCCTGAAGCAAGGACCCTAAATCTGACCATAATGGTTGGGTATGTTCATATGGGAGTAGGTGGTCCTTAAGGTATGCTGATGGGGTTGCCAGGTCTCTCTTCGCCACCAGCGGGAGGTTTTTGGGGTGGAGCCCGAGAAGGGTGGGGTTTGGGGAGGGGAGGGACTTCAATGCCATGGAGTCCAATTGGCAAAGCAGCCATTTTCTCCAGGAGAACTGATCTCTATCGACTGGAGATCAGTTGTAATAGCAGGAGATCTCCAGATAGTACCTGGAGGTTAGCAACCCTATATGCTGATCCTAACCAATATAGGGCTTTAAAGGTCAATACCAGCACTCTGAATAAGGACATAAGCAAACTGGGAGCCAGTGTAGATGAAAGAAGACTGTAGTGATGTGGTCCCTTTGACCCACCCCAGTCAGCATTCTTGCCATAGCATTCTGTACAAATTTTAGTTTCCAAACACTCTTCAAGGGCAGCCCTGCATAGAACATATTGCAGTAATTTAGACATTACTAGGGCATACACCACAGTCACAAGGAAAGGCAATAGCTGGCTCACCAGCCAAAGCTGGAGAAAAGTGTTATTGCTTGCTCCTGGCCACCACTGCCACCTGCTTATTCAACAGGAGCCCTAGGTTTGGCAGAACCCAGGCTGTAAACTACATAACATTTAGGGGGAGGGCAACCCCATTCAGAACAAGAGACACCTCTAGCCAGGTCAGTTCTTCTATGCACCAGTAGCACCTCTGTCTTGTTGGGATTAAGCTTCAGTTTATTAGCCCTCATTCATGCCAAAATTGTCTCCAGGCACTGATTCAAGGCTTCCACAGCCTCCTTGGGATCTGCTGGAAGCATGAGGTAGAGCTAAATATCATCCACATATTGGTGCAGCCCAGCCCAGATATTTGGATGACCTTACTCAATGATTTCATGTAGATGATTAAAAACTATTGGGGACAAAATGGGGCATTGTGAGGCCCCATAGGCCGGTGTCTGAGCAGCAGTCCCCCAGCACCACCTTCTGAAACCTACCTACCAGGTAGGACTGCAAACTACTGCAAACTACTGCAAAATGGTGCTTTCCAGTCCCTGTCTTGAAAGGCAGTCTGGAAGGATTCCATGATCAATGGTCCAGGAGAATCCACAGGGTCACACTTCCTCTAGCCATCTCCCAATGCAGATCATCAACCCATAGGGTTGCCAACCTCCAGGTACAAGCTGGAGATCTCCTGCAATAGAGATCAATTCACCTGGAGATAATGGCAGTTTTGGCAATTGGACTCTATGGCATTGAAGTCCCTCCCCTTGCCAAACCCCACCCTCCTCAGGCTCCACCCCAAAAACCTCCAGCCAGTTACGAAGAGGGACCTGGCAACCCTATCAACCCAGGATGACCAAAGTGATTTCAGTCCCATAACCAGGCCTGGAACCAGATTGGACAGGGCAGAATTCTTAATATACCATACTCAGACAGGATCTGCCCTTGCTCTTCTGGCTCTATTGACTCATTAGCCCATGCTCTTTTGGAATGCCGCTTTTACGAGGAACTTCAATCGCACTATATTTCCCCCCTTTTAATATACAAATCCAATGCCTCTGTGACTGACATAATGCCTTTTTTACTAAGTGACAGGGACCCCAAGGCTACATTGTCAGTGGCAAGATTTGTTTCAGTCCTTATATCCCTCCAACACTAGATATATGCTGCTCAAGATCAATTGATCAAGGAGCTTCTAAGGGATAAAAGGATAAAAGGAAAGGAACCAGATAGGAAAGGATCCAAACAATCCTCTTTGTCCAGGATCGTTGGAGTTGCCCAGTCATCTCTTGTTTAATCACCTTGCTCAAGAATGACACATTTTACTGCATTATATTTATTCAAATCTCTAGAGTCTAGAGTAGATTTCTGTAAGGGTGAATGAAAAGCTGAATGTTCAGCTCTTGAGATCTCCACTTTGAGCAGGATACAACTTGATTGACCATCCCTGGTAACAATTATGCCTTTTTCAGGCCTCAACAAATAACATCTCTCTGGGATTGTACACGTAACATGTATATAATGTGTAAATGTTAATATTGTGTGTAATGCAATGCCTTAACATCTGGGCTTCATAATCGCAAATCCTTTATTGCCAAATGGCATCAGCTTTGTTATGTAGCTTGAACATGCACGAGGAGCTAGTTTGCTTGGCACAATGCCATTCCTCCAGAAAGGTGAATTATAGAAAACATTTAAGGAGCAGGAAATTGTGAATGAAATAAATAAAAGCTACCTTGAACGGATACTTTGGAGATGCAGCATAGAAAATGTTTAAATAAATAAATAATGAAAACATTCTATTCGACTCTCCTCAGACACCTCAGCCAATCTAGAAAATACTCAAACCATGGAAAAATCATTTCAGTGTACAAAATGGCTCCAGTCCAGCAACTAGAGCTGTGTGTGCATAGCCCTGAAAAAAAGCTGGGGTCCCATTAAATAGCTGTTAGGGAGGAAGGATAGTGTGCTAGCATTAGCCTTCCCTACTCTCCCTTCCTCATTTAACAGATGAAAAGTTGGGTTGTGGGTTTTTTAAGGCCATGCAAGTGTGATCTTAGCTGTTATGCACATTCTCTATTGGATCAGGTCCAAAATCATTTAGAAGGCTCTTTCCAGAACTTACAGAAAAACAGAAACACACTTAGGTCTGAAGAATTGCTGCAGTTTACTGTAGAATTCTGAGTGGGATTGTTATCTATTTCTGTTTATCATATCTAGAACTAAAAATTACAACTCCTCATGCAGCTTAGTTCCCGTGTGGGAAAGAAAGACATTAGGCAAACTATCAAAGATGTATTCCTTGAGAGCCTAACATCCCTGGAATGTCAAGGAGATTTGAGAAAAATGATAATGCCAAATGCAGGCTCTTCTTTTTCATGTGCTCTGACTGAAGGGGGGATGAGGAGGAACTGTATATAGGGAAAGGAGAAGCTGTGGCCATTCTCTTTTAAAGATGATTTCTTTCTTTTTAAAATGTAGTATATGTTTTAAATTACAATGTGCATGAAGTTTCCACAAATAAAGCAGGCCTGTAAAAAAATAATCAATGCAAAAATGTAGATGGATGTTCAAATCTTTAAAACATAGCAACCACACTACAAAAGCCTATGATGAAGAGGTAGTTTCCGGTGGGCTCTTGCATGCTTTAGCAAAAAGTAGGGTGAATTTATCCATCGTGTATCCATTGTTGATCCATTGTTACTGGCCTTCCCAGTCCTCCCCCCACTTTGGTATCTATGGGGGTTGACCTGCCAAAACGGGGTTGCATGGGGTGTCTGAGTTGTTTAAGGCCTTCTTGTTACTGTTTTAATATGATGTTTTAATAACTGGTCTTAATGATTGCTATGATTTTATGAATGCATAGGTTGTTACCCACCCTGAGCCTGGCCTTGGCTGGGAATGAGGGCAGGTTATAAATCCAAATGAATAAATAAATAATCTGCTGATGTTATGAACCAGTCACTAAAATTCCACCGACCTGGATGGCCCAGGCTAGTCCAACCTCATTAGATCTCGGAAGGTAAGCAGGGTGAGCCCTAGTTAGTATTTGGATGGGAGACCACCAAGGAAGTCCAGGGTCACTACGCACAGGCAGACAATGGCAAACAACCTCTGAATGTCTCTCACCTTGAAAAGCCTATGGAGTTGCAATAAGTCAGCTGCAACTTGACAACACTTTCCAACAACAATCACCTGGTTCAATTACTATTGCACCATATTACCTACCTACTACATTACATAGACATCTTGAACCATCCTAAGCATTATATAACAGGTTGGGCCATTTTGACTGGGCTGGCAGATCAGTGTCGTAACAAACATGCGATTGGCATCTGCCATTCGGAGCTCCTATGGGCATGAATAGTGGAGAAAATGGAAAAGACTAGTATCTCAGCACAACTGGTATATAATGACTTGCAAATCACAGTGAGCTTCTAGAATGGGCTTTCAATATTTCCGTGCAGCTGACTTACATTGAGTCATATTGTTGATTCATGTAGCCTTGCGTCTGCTCTGACAAGCAAAACCTCTCCATTATTGTCAGGCAGAGATCTAGTATCAGAGGAGCAGGCCTATTATCTTAGGTGCTGTGGAACACAGGCAGGATGGTGCTGCTGCAGTTGTCTTGTTTGGGGGCTTCCTGGAGGCACCCGGTTGGCCACTGCGTGAACTAGGGCTGTCAAAAAAAAAAAATTCGGTACAGTTCGGATTCGGCCGAATTTGACCCTTGTGGGTTCGGTACGTGCCGAAGTCCGAACTCCCCCACTTCGGATCCCCGGTAATTCGGGGGGATCCGGAGTTCGGGGGAAAATTCGGCCCCAGCGCGCCTTCAGAGGGATTCCCTGAAGGCGCGCGGGGGTCTTTAAACTGATCTGAGCCTCCCAGCTGGGAGGCGCAGATCAGTTTAAAGGGCAGCCCGCCCCCCTTCAGCGGGCTCCGCTGGAGAGGCTTGGCCTGCCCTTTAAACTGATCTGAGCCTCCCAGCTGGGAGGCGCAGGTCAGTTTAAAGGGCAGCCCGCGCCTCTCCAGCGGAGTCGCTGAAGGGGGGCGGGCTGCCCTTTAAACTGACCTGCGCCTCCCAGCTGGGAGGCTCAGATCAGTTTAAAGGGCAGCCCGCGCCTTTCAGCGGGCTCCCCTGAAGGGGGGCCGAATTTACCGAATTTATTCGCAAACTCCCGAACTTGCTGAATTCGGCCCCCCCGGTTGCCCGCCAGTTTTGAGTTCGGATCCGTCCGAACAGAAAATCACCAAATCAGGGGAAATTCGGTTGATTTTCAGTTCGGACCGAACCGAATTGACAGCCCTAGCGTGAACAGACAGCTAGACTTGATGGGCCTTGATCTGATCCAGCAGGGCTTTTCTTACGTTCTTATTTTGTCACACCCCTATAATCTGAGAACCTTTGAAAGGAAATGCCAAGATTTTGAATGCCAAAGCTGTATTCTACCACTACGTTTGCTTCCATATTATGACCCCTTCATGTAGTGGTTAGAGTGTTCTGGGAGATCCAGATTTGAATCTCCATTCTGCCATGGAAGCTTGCTGAGTGACCTTGGGTCATATACTCTCAGCATAACCTACCTTATACGGCTGTTGTTTTGAGGATTAGATGGAGGAGAGGATAACACTGGGGAGAAAGGTGGGGTATAATTTAAGTAAATTAATAAACACACAGTTATCCCTCTTGTTCAGGTATGACTCTATCACAAATATCTTGATTTAGGAGATTCTGCATATAGTTAATCTCATTCTTGGTTAGAAAATATTTGCAACCAAGTCCTTTTTGAGATCTGTAGGACTTCTGAATCCTATTACATAGGTAACTCCAAGCTCATAACAACAAATGAGGGTAGTGTGTTTGACTCAATGGCCTATGACTTCTTTCCCAGTTCTACATGTCCTCCAGGAAAATTCTGTGCTGAGGTCAGAACAGTCTAATCAAAGAAGTGAGACCAAATCCACAAGATCAAATGTTGCATCTATACTCGAATACAGTAGAACCTTTGTACATACATTTTGCTCATGCAGTTTACAGTGTCTTATTTTTACATCAAGTGCCCACATAGGTTTTACTGTCTACACTGTGGTCAGGTGTAAATGCTTTTGCAGTGTCGGTGTCTGCACTATATCACAATCAGTATTGGTATTGCACCACATAATCAGTTGACATTCTACAATGGAAAGCCCATTTTGTGACAGCACAAATGATGAGCAAAAGATCCCCATATAGTATTAAGATGTTAATATTAAGATCCCCATATAATATTCAAAAGACAACTGAAGCAATTTGGATTTCATGTGGAGCAACCCAGAATTATTTTTCAAGAATCATGCCGTTTATAAATCTATATTGCAAACTTCACATTTTGTTCTTTAAGCAGCTCGAGACCAGACACTTAGAGAACAATTCTGTTTAATAATTTCAGCTATACCTTTTGTCAGAATTTTAAAAATGATGATGGTGCAGATCTATGCAGAGAGGTGCGGGGATGGCAAAACATTCTTCCATAACCCAGCAGTGCTTTGAACTGAAAAACTGAAGGAAACTATATATCAAACAAGTTTATAAGACAATAAATCTGTGATGAGAGGTTGACAGCCTACCACAATAGAAAAACCCAGAAGTCTGCAATGTCTGTCACAAAACTCTTATAATTGTTCAACAGAAAATTCAAGAAAATTGCAGTCCAAAGGAATCTTTTTCACATAGTCAAGGAGACCTCAGGCCTAACTAGGGCTTTCTTGGTGTTGCACCGATGACTCCCATATGAATATACAAGCTGCCTTATACGAATATACCAAGTCGGACCATCTATCTCAGTATTGTCTGCTGTGACCAGTAAGGGTTTTTCAGGTTCTCAGAAGGGTGTTTCCCAAGACTTACTATCTGAGGTTCTTAAGCTGGAAATGCCAGTGATGGTCAACAGGCCTTTTTGCCTTGTTGTTGTTGTTGGACCTGAGTCAATGAAAAACAATATACAAAGTTCCAGTTGCACTTTTTTTTTTTTGTATTCATGTCTTGCTAGGCCAGCCAGTTTGCAATCCAGAGATTTCCTCTATATTTTCAATGCTGAATGAAATCTAAAGTAGTGGTAGCTTCTCTCATCTATTTCCTTTTCTCATTCCCTTCTAGGTTTGCTGACCTCCATGCTGGACCTGAAGATTTCCTGGAATTACAACAGATCTCCAGATGACAGAGATCACAATCTAGAGATCAGTTCCTCTGGAGAAAATGGCCCTTCCAGAGGGTGGACTCTGTGGCATTAAACCCTGTTGAAGTATCTCCCCTCCACAAACCATGCCCACTCCAGGCTCCAACCCCCCCCCCCCAATATCCAGGATTTTTCCAGCCCAGAGTTGTAAACCCTAGCCCTTTCCCTGCTTGCTATTAGGGTTGCCAGCACTGGGTTGGGCAATACCTGGAGGCTTTGGGTATGGAGCCTGAGGAGGATGGGGTTTGGAGAGGAGAGGAACTGCAGTGGGGCATACTGCCGTAGAGTCTACCATCCAAAGCAACCATTTTCCCCAGGCAAACTGATCTCGGTCACCTGGAGATCAGTTGTAATCCCAGGAGACCTCCAGCCACCACCTGGAGGTTGGCAACCCTGCTTGCTACAGTGAGAAAAGCTCCCGGAGAGCTGCACAACTGGCAATGAGGGTGAAGTGGCTACAAGAACCAGAGGAAAAGGTGAAGAGAAGAGCCATCACTGCTTCATCTTCCAGTTAAGCAGTGAATGTAAAGGGAAATGTCTAGGCCTACATCCTACCTTTCCTACAGGTATTTCAGGATAATGCATGTAAAATACTCCCATTTTATCCTCATGAAAACCTTTTGCAGTAGATTAGGCTGAGAAGTGGTGACTCACGCAGAGCTGTGCAGCAAATTTTATTTTTAAAATTTTTTACTGCCCAAACCCTAGACTATATTTTACTTGGCACCAAGAAAAAAATCAGTCATATGGTTGATATATATAACAGCTCATGTTTGCACCAGTAAATTTTGCAGTAAGATAAATAAACTGGACAATCTCCTATGAAAAGGATAAAAGAAAGTTCTAGATTTTATGTACCAAGAAGTAATTTATCAGTAAAATAGGAACTTAAATACATAAATAGTATGAATCAAGAACAAATGATTAAGGAAATAGTACTATGTAATTATACATTCAGAACTATAGTAGAAAGCAATTCTGCCAAGCATTAATTAAAAATGGTGTGTGTCTCATAGCCAGAATGGCTTTAATGCATACCTAGAGAAATACACTACACTTTAATTTCAGATTTTTTTGATGTTTTAGGTTGTTTACAGCATGATGAATAATTGCAGGTATACTTGAAAGCAATACTAACTTTCCAGCCAAATGGAGGGGGGGGAGCCCTATTTCCGTGGCCATAGCATTTCAAAACAGACATTGTGATATGTAATTATGTGTACGTTTACCATAAGCAAGTACATCTACAATTATGGGCAAATGGCACAACAGAATTATGTGGTGTGAGGGTGTGTGCTGCTGAGAAAATAAAGTACACACAGAGCCCTTTTACCTTAGCAAACCAATTCGAGTCCTTTATTGTAAGGAACTTCATTCTAGACAGGATAGAGACAGGATTGTGATCTAGTCTAACTAACTAGGATGGATGGAGATAAACCATGCCCAGCTCTCATGGTACCAAGATGGAGAAGATTGGTACCAAGGGAGAGGAGGCTTTAGCTGGAAGGAAGGCAGATTCCATGAGAGTACCAATCTACACATCAAAGGGATAGCAGCAGAGCAGGAGAAAGAAAGGTTTCATAGGATCCTGACCTATCTATCTCTCTGGCTCTCTCTATAGTCCCCAAAACCAAAACAGAAAGGGGAAGAAAAAACATAAACTCAGAAAAACCAGGTAACCAGGAAGGGTTACAAAAGGCCTAATAACAGAATGAATACTAATGGGCTACATAGGATAAATTATCCAAAAGTTTACAACATCACAAATAGTTAAAAAAAAAAATTAAAACCAAATGTGTTTTGGCCACAAGGCCTTCCTCAGTTAGGGTTGCCAATAGGGTTGCCAGGTGCCCGCTGGTGGTGGGCAAACCCACAGCAATTTCCACCTCCGCCCACCGACCACCTGAGGGTCAGCGGGCAGACGTGCACACACGTGTGCATACCATGCGCGTCACTTCCGGTTTAGAACCAGACGTTCCACCTCACGAGGGGCCTTTTACCTCTTAGTTTGAGTGGTAAAGGGCAGCTTTACCACTCAAACTAAGAGGTAAAGGCCCTTTGTGATGCGGCACTTCCGGTTCGAAACCAAAAGTGACGCATGTGCATCAGCGCGTCGGCACACGTGCGCACGCACGCACTTAACAAGAAGAGCCTCCCGCCAGAGGAGGTAAGGTACCTGGCAACCCTAGTTGCCAACCTCCAGGTACTAGCTGGAGATCTCCTGCTATTACAACTGATACAGATCGGTTCACCTGGAGAAAATGGCCACTTTGGCAATTGGACTCTGTGGCGCTGAAGTCCCTCCCCAAACCCTGCCCTCCTCAGACTCAAAAAGCCTCCTGCTGGTGGTGAAAAAGGCCTGGCAACCCTATCCTCAGTGATACAAATGGTGAAAATATACACCATAAAAGTAAAATATTTAAAATGCAAAATACCTATGTAACTAGGGATGCCAGCCACCAGGTGGAACCTGGGGACCCCCCAGAATTATAACTCCTCTCCGGAGTACAGAGATCAGTTCCCCTGGAGAAAGTGGATGCTTTGGAGGTTGGACTGTATGGCATTGTACCCCACTGAAGTACCTGTCCTCCCTAGGCTCCAATCCCAAATCTCCAGAAGTTTCCCAACCTGGATCTGGCAATGCTACCCACCCCCATCCCCTGCCGGTAGCCAAGGGGGACCTGGCAATCCTTTAATGTAACCCACTAGTATTCATTGTATTATTAGCCCTTTTGCCAACCTTCTTGGCTATCTTCCTCTCTATAGTCCCCTTTGGAAGTCTGAGGCTAAAAAAACAGTGGAAAGTCCTTCACTTCCAACAAAGATTGCACTGAAATTGCCTTAAAGAATTTGATCAGTATTTCCCAAGAAGAGACTAGCCAAGGTCTGCTGCCTCAGAGGAGAAGAGCTCTTTACAATAAACCAATTAGCTACAGGTCTTTCAGTGAAGGTTTAGCTTCTCACCAATCGGAAGTGGCAGCTGAAAGGATGTGGGTTTTCTTTCTTTTCAGTGCAGTATTCCTATTAGCGCCAATGTTCTTCAAAGTAAATGCAAATTATTCCAAACGTATTTTCCAGTTCAAGAAGAAAGGAACTAATTAATTAATTAATACATTCCATTTCACCATGTAATTGTTGTTCTGCTCTGATTGTGGTACCTATTTCCCATAGCCGGTAAGGTATAAGATCCTGGAAAGAAGTTCCATTGAAATCAGTGGGAGTTTTCCATGACTTCAGGCTACTGTTTACAGAATCCCCACATCAGTACATAACAAAAGAAAGAAAGAAAGAAAGAAAGAAAGAAAGAAAGAAAGAAAGAAAGAAAGAAAGAAAGAAAGAAAGAAAGAAAGAAAGAAAGAAAGAAAGAAAGAAAATTGTAATACTTTCCTAAATTAGGGCTAATATACTAAGGTAAACATAATAATCCAAAGGCAGCATTGCTAGTTTGGCGCTTAAAAAACAACATGGCAGTCTGCTACGCTTTGCATTCCTCAGGCTCTTCTGAAACAGAAGAATCCCAAACTGACCCAAGAAAAGCATTACTGGACGGGAACAGGAACAAACAACATGCCCTCTGCTATCCTTTGCAAGCACACTCTTCTGGTTCAATAACTTATAGGGAAAGCAGGGAAGCATGGGTGGTTTGAAAATATCTCCTCAACCTTTTAAAGATTAAAATAGGGGACACAGTTCATAATACAGCATCTTGGCTTTCATATGATTGAAGGATCCTGACAATGTCAGTTACGAAGAACCTCAGGCTGAATATCCTTTGTCTGGGACTTTGAAGAGGTATTGGGATTCTGGACAGACAGCGCTAGAGTAGATATTTTGACTCCAAATAGAAGAGTTCCTTATATCATTCCTTTTAAAGTGTCTTGCAGCATGTCATTAGTCATCCAAGCTGGTTACCAGAATCTCCTCTGGGCCAACGCCTGAGAGCTACTGGTGGTGGAAAGTGCTATCAAGTCGTAGGTTTTTCATGGCAAGAGATAAATAAGGGGGTTTGCCATTGCCTGCCTCTGCATAGCAACCCTTGGTAGATTTCCATTGAAGTACTATCCAGGAACCACCCTCCTTAGCTTCTGAGATCTGATATTGGGCTAGCCTGTCCAGGCAGGTCAGGGCAAAGCCACTATATACAGCATATCTTGAACAAGGTTGCTGGTCTCCCTAAGGAACTTGTGATTCCAACAAGGGAAGACTAAACAAATTTTCTTTCTGGTAATGGACCTATAAACAATTGGAATTAATGTCATGAACATTGTGGGGTCACTGGAGCAGCTGCATCTCTGGTTGCTCAAGGTCATTGCTCCACCTCCTCCATCCCGTGCTCTTTCCCATCACCACTGCCCTGTGCTTTTACCCAGAACAGCTAACATTCCTTTTCTCTCCAGGAAGCCTAGCTGGGTATGCTTGACCTGCATTCTGCACTTAAAGATGCCTAGGGGAGCATGGAGAGAAACACAGTTGGTTGCTTGGACTTCTGCGTGGATACAGGGGCAGGCCTTGAGGCAGAACAGAGAAGGAGGTCATGGTGGTGGTAAAACCAAGACCCAGGAGATGGCAGAGACTGCTCTCCTCAAAATCTGCTACCCAAGTCCACTGCTTCATCTTGCTTCATTATAGATCTAGTCCTGTATATAACCATTTAGCAAGTGTGCATATAACCACTGAGGTAACTGCTCTACCAAATGAGGATACCTCAGATTTCCATCCAGGTGCAAATATAGTAAAATCTGCCCATCACTTGGCATCTAATCAAGACACCCAATTACAAAGTAGTTATGTTCACGATGCGGCTGTCTTTCATTTGATAAATGGATGTGTGTTTTCTCAAAGAACCAGAGTTTTTGACTGGGAGAAGGGATTGCTGCTAATGATTCTAATGCTTTAGCTTCCAGTACCAAGAAAACACATATAGTTGAGGGGATTGGTTTTGTGTTTTGAAGGAAGATATACACCATGCAGAGATTTTTCCTTTTAGGTATAAGAAACCAGTTGCCTTGTTTCCATTAGTCTCTTTCAGACGCAATTAGTTGAGATCTTGAATATCCTGATAAATGGGTCATTCTGGTAGGTAATGAAAAACACTGGACAAAGATAATAGAGGTTGGGTTTGTCAGCATGAGGGATTTCACTGCAGGGGATCATTCTGTGGCTTTCATTATTCCAACAGGCAATGGCTGTTGCTATAGAAACTATATTGTTAGCGAAAGGGAGATGATAAATAAAGATAAACCTTGACGAGAAAAAGAGAGAGCAGAAATGTATGGCTGTCATAATGCTTAATTGCTGATCAATGCCTGATTTTCATCCCATGCTTTTCCTTTTAATATTGCATGGATAATGAATCAGTGAAGCTAAAATAAGAACATTATACATTCACATACTGTTATTTAAAGACCCAATGGGGGGGATACAATTAAAATTTTTAAAGGCTGAATTCTTGTATGTCGTAATTTAAAAGCACAAGCATGGTACAGTTGCCACATGGAGGGCCATGCTAAAGTATGGCAGCTGCTCTATATGACAAACTGTTTTATGTTTACCAGCTGACCACGGGGATTGGCTCCCAATGTGCCATTTGTATCCATACCCCTGACACAGACACGTGGAAGCATAGACAAATAATACAGTGGGGCTGGACCACTTCATGTGCCCCTGTGTTGAGAAATGGTCCATTTCAGTATGAGAACACAATGGCCAGTTTGTGAAGAACTCTATACTCACAACCAAGGTGTTTTGTGGGTGCATTGGAACTTGGCAGTTTCCTGCTCCAGCCATAGCCACTCATTCTGCCTTGGAGGTTGCCCTTTTGAGAATTTTTTTCCCCCAATGTGGAAGGATGGGACTCAAATCAATCCCCACAAAGGCCTTCAGATCAGGGCTACTATTAGCTTATTTCATATAGTGAAAAACAACATCTAGACACTATGAGTCAGTGAAACGGTCACAGTTAAACCATCCTGCTTTAAACAGTTAAGTTTCATCCCATTAAAGACTTGGAAACATTACAAAACTTGCTTGTGATAAATATTAAATCTGGCTTCTAGTGTCTTCTCTAGAGCGAGGTCTGCTTCAGGAAAGCCTTATAAACTCAGGTTTGGTTGGTTGGTGGAGACTAGCGTGAAGGCTTTCTTGACTGCCACTCCTGAACTGTGGAATTCCTTTCTTGTGCACTTTAAGTTCTTCATATTTGGCCATTATGTTTTTATAAACTAAAAAGACTGAATATGACCCTTTTCTCTAGATAGGGCTACAGCTCAGTGCAGCTCAGTGCATGGTAAATGATAGAGGAGGTGTTATCGGTAAAGCCCTAAGCCACTTCAAACTATGCTCATTATATGTTTGACCCAATGAAACACTTTTTATTATTTCAAGCAAATAAAAATAGCTTGAGGGTCAATCGCTGAAAAAAAAATTGCACACAACGGTGCTATCTTAACTACATATTGATCACACATGATTGATCATGAGATTACCCAGCTATTACATACTTTCTGTAACTCAGCAGTTTTAAGTTGTTGAAATCTTATATTATTTACCTACGTTAGGAAGAATATTTGTGTAAATACTAATAATATGATTCTTGTGAAGATTTTTTCATCATTACAATAAGGACCTTGCTGGCTCCAAGTGGACATTCAGGTTGAACCCCAGAATAAACAGAAGACAATGAACTTCATAGCTTTAAACACCTGATGACACGCTTCATCAGCTTTTCTCTTTGATTTCTAGGGCAGAGTGCTACTTTGTCTTTGTTGTCACAGTTAGCTGTCATCAGCTTTCTTATAGCTTTCAGTCAGTTGTGGTGCTGACGCAACTTCAATATCTCCTTTTCAACCCGCTGGGTTAACACAGTCTGCAGCACGCCACGCACTATGAGCTAATCTGAATTCACAACCTTAAATCTGTCCTTTTATTGTTAGAGGAGGGTAGACTCATAACACATGCAAATTAAATGCAAAGTCTGTAATCCTATACTCCCATCATAAGCACTTAGGTCTCACTGAAATCAATGGGATTTGAGTCAGCATAATGGACGGTGAGATTGCACCCTAGTGCTGTGTGTCGTTACATGGAACCTGAGTCCCCACAGGACTTGCACACCCAACCCCACAGGATTTGTAGCCATGTTTTTTTGTAGCAGCAAATTGGCTCCACCTTTGTGTGTTATAGTAAAAAAAAAAAAGTAAAGGTCCCCTGTGCAAGCACCGGATCATTCTTGACCCATGGGGTGATGTCACATCCCGACGTTTACTAGGCAGACTTTGTTTACGGGGTGGTTTGCCAGTGCCTTGGCTTCCCCAGTCATCTTCCCTTTACCCCCAGCAAGCTGGGTACTCATGTTACCGACCTCGGATGGATGGAAGGCTGAGTCAACGTTGAGCCGGCTACCTGAAACCGACTTCCATCGGGATCAAACTCAGGTCGTGAGCAGAGCTTGGACTGCAGTATTGCAGCTTTCCATTCTGTGCCATGGAGCTCCTCTGTGTGTTATAGAACACACACACACAAACACACACACACATATATATATATATACACACACACACACACACACACACACACACATTTTGTGATACTTTTGTTACTAATCTCCAGAGAAAATGTTGGCATTTCCAAAATCTCAACTTTGTTCCAGGGAGATCTACATGACCTAAACAAAAAGAAATATCAGGTAGCCTATGGACTAATTACTGACCTGAGCAGAAGCTATGGGGGGGGGGGGAGAGATAACAGCAATATAAGCAATCAAAAATATGGGTCCGTATGGCTCTGACAAGCAGGGAACTGAGGCTGTATTTTGGCCAAGTTTTGAGCCCTAAAAGGGACTTTTATTGGGTGACCTTGCACAAGTCAGTATTTCATAATTTAAGTTCCCTTTCCAAAGAATGAGTATAACAGTAGCTGGTGCTTGCTGTAACAGTGAATATGTCATTTTTAAATATGATGTGTGTGTGTGTGCGCCTGTGTGTATACACACACACACACACACACACATATTACTGAACAGTATTCGTGAACCATGTGCTGATGTTTTACAGACTGAAAGCACTGAAACAGATTCACTTACGTTTAACAGAAGAAGCTAAGATTGGATATTTGCTTCTATGGGATTTGCCTTGACCGATGCCTGAATATATGGGTAATTTGCTACCCACCCACACAGGACATCTCAGATACGAAAAAGAGCCCCACGTTTGCACAACTGTCTTCCTTTTTGCTATTTTAAAACATTCCAATCCAAATCACATATTTTTTTCCAAAATAAATTCTTTCCTACTTTAACAGAAAAAGTACATGTATACCTGTGGAGCGCACTGATTAATACCAGCAACTGCTGCTTCACTTTCTAAGTATCTGCATGGAGGAGATTTATTTCTAGATTGACAGGTGGCTGGGTTTTTTTCCCCCCAGAAAAAAATATCTTATTTTGAAGAGTTGTTTTTTCTAAGAAAGAAAAAAAATCATGAAAAAGACCCCTCTCCACTGGCTTGGCACATTGTGATTTCCGTGGTTCTTTTTCTTCTGAGCTGTTCAATTAGTTGGAAATCTTTCTCTGATGGACTGAAGCAGCTTGAGTGAACGCCTGAGCGCACAACCAATTAGGCTCATTTGAAGTTGCAGAATTGCCTTCTTTGGTGTTAAAACCCCATGTCAAACACTGGGTCTAAGATCATTTGTACTACAAAATGAGATTGACAGAGCAGCTGCAACAGGGGGCATGCCTGCTGGACGACTTAATTGTGGAGACTGAAGGGCCATCATGAACTGGCGTGTGGAGATTGCAGCGCCACTGCTGCATTACAAATGCTCTTTATTAACAGCGATCTGTAATCAATGAGCTCAGGCTTTTTGCCAGAGCTTCCAAATCAGACAGGCAGCCCTCCTCGCAAGGAGTAGGAGGAGCCACGAGGCCCGGCTGCTGTGCTCAAAAGCGAAGCCGTTTTGATGGGTCTACAGTACCCATCCCTTTGTTGAGGCTGCAAACCTCTGCGAGGAGAAAATAATCATTGGATGGGTCTGGGTGCCATTTGAATATGCATTAGGTCAGGTGCCCATGTGCCAAATACCTGTAGCCATTTGGACACAGACTTGTATAAAATGTGTGCGTTTCAACCAAAGGGAGATCAGTTCAGTCTATTTTGTACGCATCACATAGGCAGGCTGAGATCCAAACAGGAACACAAAGACCAGCATTTTTTTTTCTTTGAACAGCAGATCTGTGCCACATCACAAAGTTCTCTTTGATCTCTGCTTCATTTAAAAAAAATTATTTACCATCCAATGTTGTGGTAGAAGGGAGCTGAGGTATGGCTCACCTCTGGATCATTTCCCATGTTTTACCAGCAATGGTGTGCTTTTTCTTAATAGCCTGAAGTTTGCAGCTATCCAGAAGTGTACAATTATTCAGAAATTTGCAATTACATTCATACTGGATACTGCTCTTCCAAATAAAATATCTTAGAGACAGCATAGTATTCTTCCTTTAAGTCTTTATCAACTAATCTTTTATTAAAATCACAGGCTTTTTGGTATTGATTTCCTCTAACATACATTTCCCTTCACGCAAGCAATGTATGTTGAGAAATTGTCATGGCCATCTGAAGCAGAGTTACATTCTTCTGGTTCTTTAAGAAAGCCGCCATGCACAGGCTCAGAGCTTGTGGGATTCAGTCATCCCAGTGCTCCATCTTTGTACCAGTAAGAAGGAGCAGCTGCTGGGTTCACCACTTGAGGATGAAAATTAATATCAGTCCCATCGCCATAAGTTGGACACCTTTGGATGCTTTTGCACTCTCCCAGGAACTAGTAACACCCTTAGCAGTAAAAACGGAAGAACGACAATGTTCTATTTAGGTATTTAGCTTTAAAATAAGAAAAGATAATATTAAAAAGCTGAAGATGTGGAATAAATTCTGGAGCCAAGAGATGGTAAACTGTTCTATAATCCTCAGACTCATTACTCTACAAACAGGATGATTATATGCATATTAGAGTCAGTTTAGATTTGTCCTTTACCTATAATTGGGAGGCATTTTATCTAAGAAAACAATGTGTGTGGATATAGGCTACTTTGATTACATTGACATTGATCATTAATATTGGTAATATTGATACTTTCTTGCTATATGGTATTGTTTTCAGTTGTAAATTACTTTAAGCAGGATTCTGGAGAGGTTTCATATACATTCCATAAATAAACAAATGAATAAATCTAGTTGCAATGTGAAGGACACCCCAAAATAAAATTTATTGAACATCACAGGACTTGCTTCCATTTTAATATGTTTACAAGATTAGTTTGCAGACCATGCAATAATCTTCTGCAATTTAAAACATGGGACACACACATACACTTTGCATTTTCTATGAAGCACTATCATTTTAAGGTATCTATATTATATACATTTCTTCTAAAATAAATAATTATTCTATCTTCAGGCAGTCCCACTTTTAACGATCTATCCTTCTACAATTAAGGCAACCAAGTTTTTCCTTTTACTATTCTGCAGCTGTTGTTTATAACAAGGAATTGCTTGAGTATTTGATAAATTTGTTACAGGAAACAGTTTATCGTCTATTATATCTCTATGGATTTGCTTGAGCTGGTGACAAGCATGAGTCTTTGAATACATTCATGCAGTTCTATGATGATTTTCAGACACTCTGGTCCTCAAGTCCACATAAGCAGCTAACAAGCTTGATAAGTTGATAATTTAACTGTAATCAAGACATTCAGGAAACAAGTCTGATCAAGACCTAAATCCAATTGTAAGTAAATAAATCCTTATTCTATGGATTCATCACATCTGTTTGAGAATTCCACTCTTTATTTGCTAGAACTAGTATTGTTTACACAGGCATTAACCAATAAAAGCAAGAAGCACATTGATGAAATTCCCTAAGCCAATAAGATGCCAAATCAATACATATGTGATTGAAGTTAAATGGATGTGTGTTTGCCCATACTAATGTATATTGAAGGAAACTAATATTTCAACTGCTCAATAGCATTTTTGGTAACTGATCTTTCACCTACCTATGAAAAAATGCCTTTTGCACTTTCATCCTTACAAAGTGTGCAGGAGTGCTTTAAAAAAAAAGTCAGATAAGTTTCTGTTTTAATATGGTTACCTCTTTTTATGTTATCAATAAAGATCTGCCTTTAATCATCTCATGCTCCGTGTTTGACACACAATTCCTTTTAAAAAAATGAAAAATAGGCATGGTGAGAATGGGGATTGCTCACATTCACCATTGGATTCAGGGCTAAATTTGTGTGCCCAGCAAAGTGGTCCAGTCAATACTTCAATGTTCAAGCAAGTAAAAATTTAATCCACATGTCCTGATAGCAGTGGAGGCAAAGGCAGCAACACAGCATTATCAGAAAAGCTAAGAGTCTGGTAGCTGAATGACACAAGACCTTAGGAGCTTTGGGACCTAAAATACTAGTTACCCCTAAATCTAATAAATAAATATAATAAACAAAATCAGGTATGCAGGCCTGAACGAAGGAATCATGGAAGTAACTAAAACTGAGAAAAAGTATAAAGAAAGAATGCATGGGTGAGACAAGGAGAAGAAAACAAGAAAGGGGAGATGGGAAGAAGTAGGGTTGTGTATATCGATATACCCAAGCCAAAAATAAACCCAAAATTAGCCATTTCAGCAATATTCAGGTTTCGAGTTGACTGAATACCAAAACCTGGGAATCTGCCCGAAGCCGAATAGGCAATTCCCAAAAAATTATTTGGCTTTTTTGGGTTTGGTTATTCACCTATGCTCAGATGCACAGCTCTGTGCTTTCTCCCATTTTTCTATCTTTGTTTTTACTGGTTTTGTTAGGGCCCCATAGTTGGGGCCCTTTTGAGGTAGGGACCATGTAATCGGAGCCAACTTGGTCTGCCCAACCATTCAGTGGGTTGATCTAGATGAAGCATAAGGTTTTTTTTAAAAGACGGGGCTCACTAAGTCCTGTCCAGAGGGATATACCCTCCAACTAAAAAGAACTGGCTTCAACAGCTGCTCACACCACCAGGCTTCCGAAGGAGACTCCCTCACCCGCGCGTATGAGCAATCTCCTTCAGAACAGCCCCCATGGTCGAGACTTCAGCTGGCTCTGATATCACCACCCCCACCCCTGAAAACCTGCTCGCAAACTGAAGGTCGCCCCGAGTATAGGCTTCATTTCTCCACACCATGACCATCTCTTGAAATTAGATTTTTGATGACCACAATAAAGGACTGTTCACAGGATGTCATTTGCCACCAAAAGAAATATTTTCCGTGCCTTGTTTTTCTTGCATTTAAGCTGTTTTCTTCAGTTTGGAAGATAATTTGCATGGACATCATGCTATGCACACCAGATATGAATGGAGCCCCCAGACTTTGAGGCACCAGCCTGTCATTCGGCTCTTTCCACCAGTCCTCAGCAATGCTGAACTTCTGAACCTGAAAACCCATGGACAGCTCGCAAATGCCTGGAGGATGGGGGCGACCCCTTTGTTGGTCCATAAAATTGGACCCCCCCTTCCCAAAGTTCACCAAACTTTGGTGACCGTTTAAGGAGAGTCTTTTGCAGCCATGCTGCAAATTTGGTGACTCTACCTCTAAAATTGCCCTCACAGGAGCTTCCAAAAAAATCCCCATAGACTATAAGGGGCCAGATTTTTTTCTGTAAACCCGGAAATAAGCTAAATATCCATATTTACCGGTATAGGCATTCAGCTTATTCCAAGTTTACAAAAAAAAAATTGGGCCCAATAAACCCAAACCTGAAAGTTGCCAATATATTTTTTTGCATGACCCTAGGAAGAAGCTTTACACTTGAATGTCTGTCAGCACTGTAGTTAGCTTTTCTTGATAGTGGGGCTTCTGTATTTTCTCACAACTTGAGAACTGGTTATTTTTCTATAACCAATGGAAACATTTAGAACCTTCATTTCACTGATGGAAACTGCATGATCTGGGCTCTCAGTAACCCTGCAAGAGAAAAAGACAGGCAAAGAGAGGATACTTTCCTCTTGAAATGCTACTAATAGCCCAGAGCAATTGGTTTGGATTGGTAAAAACAGATGAGAGAAGATTTCCCTCCTTTCTATACATCATGGTCTCCAATTTAAATTAGCTTCCACCTTTTTTTTTAAGTGCGAGGAAGACACAACTGGTATATCTCACATCCTAGTTAAAGTGGGACTAGTTGCAGCATGATAAGAGTAATTATGCTTTTGAGTACCTTGAGCTAGAAGAAAGCTTGTACAGACATAGTACTCACCCAGAACAGGTAGCTAGACAATAAGGAATTAAGGGGGCTATGGCTCAGTGGTAGAGCATCTGCTTGGAATTCAGAAGGTCCTGGGTTCTATCCCTGGCATCTCCAGTAAGGACCAGGTAGTAGGTGATGTGAAAGACCTTCTGCCTGACACCCTGGACAGTTGCTGCCAGTCTGAGTAGACAATACTGACTTTGGTGGACCAAGGGTCTGATTCAATATAAGGTAGCTTCATGTGTTCACAAGACTGTTGTTTATAAGAGGAGGGGCCATGGCTCAGTTTGTAGAGCATCTGATTGGCATACAGAAGGTCCCAGGTTCAATCCCGGGCATCTCCAGTTAAAGAGACTAGGCAAGTCTCTACCTGAGAGCCGCAGACAATACTGACTTCGATGGACCAAGGGTCTGATTCAGTGTAAGGGAGCATCATGTGTTCATGTGTGTTCAAAAAGGACATGAAAGCTTTGGAGGTTTGGCATCTGCAGGATTCTGGGACAGAAAACTACTGTCTTCAGGACTAATGGAAGCTTCCAAAGGGGAAGCCACATGGGGAGTGCATTAAATTAATCAAGCCTGGAGGTAACAACAGGAAAGATCATTGTGGCCAGATCAAACCTTTCAAAGAATTAAGTGTTATAAAACACAAAAGGCAAGAGTCAAGAAAAAAAATGGTAGACTGCTCCTCTCCAAACATCTTGCAAACACCCCAACGTTATACTAACTAAAACTGCCAAACTGTTACCAAACTGTACTCTTGAAGCCTCTGAGATTTAATTGTCACAACTGTGGAGTTTAGGGCAGGCCAGATGCAAGCAATTTCATTTGTGAAATGTCTCACCAGTTTGTCACAGTGTGCTACTGAAGCTTCTAGAGAAATGTTATTGAGGTCATATTTAGAAGATCCCTCACTGCTCATGACAGATCAGCTGGATGGCTATCTGCAGATACAACATTGATGATGAATTGTGAAAGCTTTTCTGCTAACTCCACCGTTGGATAGGCATGATAATAGGTTCTCACCTATATTTGGTCAAACTCATGTTGATTATTCCTCCAGATACATTCTAGCCATCACCCCACTTGTTTCATCACTCTCAGATCCTCAGCATACTGAGAACCCAAATGGGTTCTCTTTGCAGGGAGAAGATGCTTGCATGCAGAGGGCCCCAGCTTCAGTCTCCAGCATCTCCTGTTAAGAAAGTATCAAGTCATAGATGATGTGAAAGACCTCTGCCTGAGACTGTGGAGAGCCTCTTCCATTCACAGTAGACTTTCCTGATCTTGATAGACCAAAGGTCTGATTCAGTAGAAGGCAGCTTTATGTATTCATATTAGGGATGCCAGCCTCAAAGTGGGACCTGGGGATTCCCCAGAATTATAGCTCGTATGTAGAATACAGAGATCGGTTCCCCTGAAGAAAATAGATGCTTTGGAGGGTGGACTCCATGGAATTGCACCCCACTGAGGTCCCTGTTTTCCCCAGGCTCCATCCCCAAATCCCCGGGAGTTTCCAAACCTGGATCTGGCAACCCTAACCCCTAGGGAGGACCTGGCAACTCTAATTCATATGAAGTACTTTGAGTATCCAACAGTACTATAGAAATGCTAAATACTCATTTCTAGTGTGTACAATACTGTTCAATCCTCAACTTGTCCATTCGTGTAACACCTCTGTAAAGTCATTCACTAATACCTAGGGCTGTTGATTCGGTTCTGCCCAAACTGAAAATCAGCCGAATTTCCCCTGATTCGGTGGTTTTTAGTTCGGGAGGAACCGAACTCAAAACTGGCGGGCAACCGGGGGGGCCGAATTCAGCGAGTTCGGGAGTTCGCGAATAAATTCGGCAAATTCGGGGCCGTCAGTAAGCAGCATAACCGTCAGTAAGCAGCATTCTCCTCCCCCGGCCAATCGGTGGCCAAGCTGGGTCTTCTTCTGGCCAGTCAGTCAGGATTGAGTACTGGAGGAATCAGCTGATGTGCGGCCCGGCCAGGGAGAGAGAGAGAGAGAGCGAAATCCTCGTGTGTGTGTGTGGGGGTGCTTGTGCACATTCGCTCCTTTCTGTGGCTGCAGGGGGCGTATTTTTGGGGTACAGACACAAAACTTTCTGTGGAGCTTCAGATGAAGCTTCTTAAGATACCCCCCAAGTTTTGTAAACATTGGGTCAGGGGGTCCCGAGATATGGGCTCCCCCCTTTTTCTTTCCATGGCTGCAGCGGGCGCATTTTTGGGGGTACAGACCCCAAACTTTCAGTGGAGCTTCAGATGAAGCTTCTTAAGATACCCCCCCAAGTTTTGTAAACATTGGGTCAGGGGGTCTCGAGATATGGGCTCTCCCCCTTTTCCCTCCCCCCTTTTTCCATTTATGTGGCTGCAGGGGGCGCTTTTTTGGGGATATAGCCTCCAAACTTTCAGCATAGCTTCAGACAATTATTCTTAAGATACTACCCAAGTTTTGTAAAGATGGGTTCAGTGGGGGCAGAAATATCGCCTCCCCCCTTTTCTCTTTCCATGGCTGCAGGGGGCGCATTTTTTGGGGTGCAGATCCCAAACTTTGAGCGGAGTTTCAGACCAGTGTTCTTAAGATACCCCCCAAGCTTTGTGAACATTGGGTCAGGGGGTCCCGAGATATGGGCTTTCCCCTTTCCCCTATTGGGATGAATGGATCAGCCGATCCTGTGCATCTTCTCCAGAGCAAAACATCCCGTGCCTAATTGGAATCATCTTGGATTACAAGTCCTCCCCAGCCCCTCTTGATGGAACAGAAGACAGCCACAGTAAGACCCCTTTGGGGGCTTTAATCTATAATTTTTCTCCTGTGTATGTGTGTGTGTGTGGGGGGGGAAAGCAGAGCCTGTGTGTGTGGGGGGAGGGAGCAGTTTCTGTGGGTGGGGGGGAAGCCAAAGGGGGCTTTCGTCGGTTCTGCCTGGGGTGTGTGTTCCCCCTCGAGTCTCTCGCTCCCTGGTTTGAGGGGGGAGGTTTCAGTTGTGTGTTGCAAAGGTGTTGTTTTACAAGGTTGTGTTGTTTTGCAGTTGTTTTGCAGTTGCTTTGCAAATTTCTCAGCTGTTGTCGGGGCTGGGAGCTTTGTGCATGGGCGGCAAGCTCTGCTGAGAGATCCACATTAAGGGT
This sequence comes from Euleptes europaea, assembly GCF_029931775.1. NCBI lineage: Eukaryota > Metazoa > Chordata > Lepidosauria > Squamata > Sphaerodactylidae > Euleptes > Euleptes europaea. The sequence continues at coordinate 59,807,286 of NC_079321.1, forward strand.
GGGGGGACCCCTTTCAGGGCCCATATCTCAGCCCCCCCTGACCCAATCTTTACAAAACTTGGGAATGTGCCAAGAAGGGTCCTTTGAAGCTCCGCTGAAAGTTTGGGACCTCTACCCCAAAAATGCCCCCCCAGAGCCGCGGAAAGGCGCGGTTGTGTTTTTAATGGCTTTATTCGGCTGAATTTTTTCCCCGAATTTTGAATTCCTGCCGAATTGCACGGACCAGAAGCGGGGGAGTTCAGACTTCAGCATATCCCGAATCTAAACAGGCTGAATTCGGCCGAATCCGAACTATACCGAATTTTTTTTAATTCAACAGCCCTACTAATACCTTCTTTTTAATGCAGGTTTTAAAAAGTAACATTTACTTGTTTAAGACATAATGAATGCAAACATTTTCTCCAGTACACTAGTTTAGCACTATATTCAATTTCTATCTCATGAGAAACACTGAGAGCTAGATTAGATATTTCTAGCTCATTTCTATTGCACTCTAGGATAGGAGTTCTTGGTCAGCTTCCAACTGAAGATTTATTCTCAGCTTTCTGCAAGCTGCAAAGGTGATATGAAGTGGCCTGCTATATCTGGAAACAAATAGGAGCAGGAACAGCTAAGATTTGAAGTAGCATGCACTTAAGGATACCAGCTGTTAGAAGAGAATAATTGGCAATGCAAAGACAGAAAAGCCCAAGGAATAAAATCGCTTTAGTAGTGGCTTCTCTTTACTGCTGCTCATTGCCGAAAACAATTAATGTTTGTAGCTATACTTGCATTTTTACTTTAGGCCATGGCTGTGCTAAATATGTGTCGAATGTTTGTTTCAATAGGACTAATAGAGATAGTACTGTTCTCCTCTTTAAAATTATTGCAGTAGCCAGGGCCAGTTTGCATTATCACCAGCTAAAAACAGTGTATATTCAGTGCTCTCCCTTCTTAACATATGAATATGATCTGGGGTGTTTGCATATACAGCCAGTTGTTATGACCTTCCTCCCTAGGGAAAAAAAGAGAGGACTGTGACTAGGGATTCTGCAAACTCTGCAGTGAATGGATTTGCCAGGAAAACATTCCATGCTCAACAGCCACAATCGTTCATCAGTAGGGTTGCCAACCTCCAGGTGGTGGCTGTAGATCTCCTGCTATTACACCTGATCTCCAGGCGACAGAGTTCAGTTCACCTGGAGAAAATGGCTGCTTTGGAAGGTGGACTCCATGACATTATACCCTGTTGAAGTCTTTCTCCTCCCCAAACCCCACCCTCCTCAGGCTCTACCCCCAAAATCTCCAGGTATTTCCCAACCCAGAGCTGGCAACCGTATTCATTAGCCATGCCTCAGATGTCCTAACCTTGCCATCATCTTCTCTTAAACTGTAAGGAAATATCCAGATTCTGTAACTGAGAAATTTGCTTACCCATGCCAGACTGTGAGATATCAAAAAGTAAGTAAAGTAAAGGTCCCCTGTGCAAGCACCAGGTCATTCCTGTCCCATGGGGTGACATCACATCCCGACATTTCCTAGGCAGACTTTGTTTACGGGGTGGTTTGCCAGTGCCTTCCCCAGTCATCTTTCCCTTTACCCCCAGCAAGCTGGGTACTCATTTGACCAACCTCAGAAGGATGGAAGGCTGAGTCAACCTTGAGCCGGCTACCTGAAACCATCGGGATCCAACTCAGGTCATGAGCAGAGCTTGGACTGCAGTACTGCAGCTTTCCACTCTGTGCCATGGGGCTCCTAGCCAAGAGATATCAAAACCTTCTGTTAAAAACACACCAAAGTATGTAAGAGAGATCTGTGCTAGGGATGTGCATTAGGATATCTCCTGTCCGAATATACCTGGGTATCTGGAACGATATTCAGCTTTCTCGGAATCTGGTAATTGGTTCCCAAATATTTCCAGAAATATTTGGGAATATTAGGGGCTGGCATTTTATAGCTCCCCGGCCTATTTTTCTTCCATTGAACAGGTTTCCCAGGAAACAGGAGGGAGGGAGGAAGGCAGCTCTCCCAGGTGATGGAATCACATGGTAGGGGAGCACTCAAACTGTCTGCCCAATCCACGGCTCTCTGAAGATGGGCAAATGTGATAAAAAGCAGGCCTGACTGCACCTTGACTCTGGCCGTTTCCACACGAATCACTTACAGCAGACTTTCCTCATGGTCAATCTGCGAGGCTGGGAAACACATTCCGTTTTTTGATCCGCATGTCTCCTCTTTCGCCGTTGTATTTTGTTTTCCCAAGAACATTTTACCCTGTCTGCACTTTCTTAAAAAGAGCTATTTTTTCTCCTAGGGAGCGTGGCATCATTAGTGACATTGCAGATGCCCTGGTCACTCCACGCCTTTTTTTGTGCATGTGCTCTAGCGATGGTGTGACAGTGCGCTAGGATTGGTTGCCGCCTTACTGAGTTCCTTTTTCGAATTGGTGCCTCCACTGTTTTATGAGACAAGCCTCCCCGTTATCCTTTCCCATGTCACTGGACATCAGGGTTCCATTAATACTGCCCTGACCCAAGGGAATACCCTCACCAATTTCAGCTTGCCTGTCAGCTATGTGAGGTTGGCTCGGGGACTATTCCATACATTGCTGCATGCCTGAGGATACTCAATGGTTTATTTTATCCTTTTTGCCAAAGCCCACTCTAACCCAAGTTAAGGCCTAAGAAGTTAATTCAATGACCAGATCTAAACAAACAGACATGAACAACCAACTGCTCCCCCATTGCAAGGCTGAATGGCCAATGCTTCCTGCAGAGAGGTGGAGGCCCCCTAAATGTAATTCTACCTCTTCTGCTTGGCCATGACACATGAAGCACTTAGCCTCACTCCCACCAAGTCACATTCCATTTATGAAAGGGGTCAGGGCAAAAATAGCTTCCCTTACCAATTCAGGCAGGGGAATGGACATTTATGCTCACAGTGTTTCACATTACTTTGAATACATATATGAAATACCAAAACAAGGAATTCCAAACCTGCGGAGACAGCAAGTTATGAGCATATTCTTTGAATAGTATGATTGTTTGTAGAAGTGTGCAAAAAAAAAAAATCGTTAATTTTCAGGTTCGGGTTTATTGGGCTAGATTTTTTTCCAGAAAACCTGAAATAAGCCGAATACCCAAAGCGGTAAATATGGGCATTCGGCTTATTGTCAGGTTTCCTGAAAAAAATCGGACCCGGGGGGTCATTTTTTCAAGGTAGAGCCCCCAAATTTGCAGCCTAGCTTGAAGGGACTCTCCTTGCATGACCCCCAAGGTTTGGTGAAGATTGGGTTAGGGGGTCCAATTTTATGGGGTCCGGAAGAGGTTGCCCCCTCCTCCATAGAGAAATATTGCGAAGTTTGCAATGATTCTCTATGGAGAGGGGGTGACCCATTCTGGACCCCATAAAATCGAACCCCGTGACCCAATCTTCACCAAACTTTTAAGGTCATGTAGGGAGAGTCCCTTCAAGCTATGTTGTGCATTTGGGGGCTCTACCTCAAAAAATGCCCCCGAGGACCCAAAAAAGCTGAATAATTATTTGCCTTTTTCTGGAATTGCCTTTCTCCCCAGGTTTGTGCATTTGGTAAATCTGAACTGGAAATGTTTACGAAATGGCTAATTTTGTGTTTATTTTCAGTTCAGGTTTACCGATATGCACAGGCCTAATTGTTTGTATAAATGGTGACTAGACATGTCAGGCATATGGGCAAATGGAGAAGCTGAGTACCAGGGATGTGGTCCTGAGGGAAGAAGGGTAAGATACAAATATAGACAGACACGAAGAATGTCAACCCAGCGTGCTAAATGTTGATGCAATGAAGGGATTGTCTGACCGCTTACCAATCCTACCAATTGCACTGGAACAGTCCCTCGAATCCCACTCCATGCATGAAATTCTTGGAGGTCAGGGATCTGTCAAGTACCTTATTCTTTTATGCACACACTCATTTGCAAATGAAGCCTCAATAGTGAAAGATGCCATTCATTATTTGCTTAGTCCAAATTTGTAAAGAATGACTGAATACTAGCAAGAGCTATATTTTTCTCTAATAGCCTATGAGAGTGCAGTCAATAACACGAATGACAACAGAGGCTCGCAACTGTGGAGTAGTTACAAGGCTACTTGGTTTCAATGTATTAAAACCCCTTATGTTCCCACAAGACTTAGGATCACAGTTCTCCATTACTTAATATGTATGCTGCGGGGGTCTCCCTCCTGCAGGTCACACATTCCTAGAGTAGTGGGAATTGGGCAGGGAGGATAGAAAAGCTATTCACCCTAGCCATAAATTGCCGAGCAATGACTGACAAATACCAGGGAAACAATTTGCACAGCCCTGCCGCAGAGGTGGCAATCTGCCAGTCAGGCTTCAAATCAGCTTATTACTATGATCTCTTAACAATTTAGTGAACGATGATGTGGATTTCAAAGCGACTAGGTTTCTAGCACTGGAGTTTCCATTCCTGCATTGTCTTGTTTTGATTACACAGACAGATCCGAAAAGTGTATTGATTAAACAGCCACCTAAGTACTTGAACATTACCCTGTTTTCAGACATATTGAAACCATCTTTCTATTTCAATTTTCTACCATGAAACAAAGAAGTATTGCTATCAACAGCCTAATTATCAACTTGCCTGAATGCTGAAAAGTCATGATACATTTAATAGATGCACTTCATAATGCCTTTGCAAATTCAAGTATTCTGTTGATTTATGTGCACAGGTGCTTGTTCAGATGGAAGACTTACTGGACAGCCACAACTGTGCAACACAAAACTCAGATGACAAAGGAAGAAATAGAAATACATAGCAGCCTTGGTTATTATTTGCTCAGCGTATGAAAGTGATCCTCTATTTACATGCATGTTTGCTTGGACTTGCTTATGGTTGTACATATCCTTTATGTAATGGCCATACATAGTGCATATAGAATTATAGTATAGTGTACACACACACATTTTCTTCCACCAAATAGATAATTGACAGGAAGGAATCAGATGGTACCTGCACAGCCCTTCCCTTTGTGGGGAAATAGCAGACAACTTCAACAAACAGATCAGCGGGTGCACAGCTCATTGCTGATATGCATGAATGCCTTGATGGAAATCCCACAGCTGTGGGCTGAGGAAGGTTTGTCGACTGACACAGTTCCTGCAAGGAGGGAGGGGAAACCTGCTTACTGTGCAGATTGCCCCAGTATATATATGTGTGTGTGTGTGTGTATGCTTGTATGTTTGGCCCTCCTGGCTGAGGGAAGCAAAGATACAGAAGTTGGGAGCTGCTTGCTTTGGCGAGTGTTCATTGACAGTGTGCAGTTCCCTTATCTTTCTTGCCTCTCACAGTGAGTCCAGGGAGCAAATGCTGCTCTTGCCTACATTCAGAAATTCTGAAACCAGCTTTCCCCTCCCCTTCTTCCACACTGTCACCTCCCTTCCTTCCTTCCCCTGTTAGAAGAGGAAAATGTAACATAAAATAACTGGAGGAGCTGCAAAGAGGAATGGATAGTGCATGGCATTTTTCAAACAGCCCTGTTCCATGCCACCTTACACATTTAACGTGCCCCCTTTCTTCATGACATGTACAAAACAACATAGGCTCCCACTGTGATGGCAATTTGTAGATTTCAGAGTGGGTCACATATTAAAAGCCTCCACGGTTGTGTAGTCATTTCCAGGCCATGCTACTATTTGCCCTACATGCCTGAAAGTCCTGGATTATGGAATCCATTCTATTCTGGACCAGAAGTTGTTTATTTATTCTAGAATCCTCCAAGACCTTTCAGAGCAGAAGCCAGTAGTTCCATACATTGCAATTGCTGGATCATGGCACGATTGGGTTGCCATATGTCTGTTAATTAACTGGCCTGACTGCTGCCCCTCAGGGCACAGCAAAATAATGTCCCTTCCGGGTTCCGGGAAAACATAGAGTTTTTGGAGGAATGTGCTAGAGCGCCCCCATCGCTTCCAGGGTAAACCAGGAAGGGACATTATTGTGCATGTACGCTGCGCATGGATCACTCCCCCCCACCCCACTACAAGCGAGCTCCCACCGGTAGCTAGTAGGGACCTGGCAACCCTATGGCAAAATGAAATTGGGGAGGTTTTCAGCATGACTTTGTTTGTTCCTTGATTTTAGTATTTGTCTGGTATGACAGAACTCATTTTATTTTATTTTCATTTTGTTCTCTCACAAACCAACCCTCACTATCGCTGTTGAGACGTATAACTTGTTAAGACATCATTGCCACTAATTATGATGGACCCTAAAAGGTCAGATATATATGCCACTTGAGTTTTGGAATACAACTTAAAAATGGTTTTGTCTCTTTTGGGGTAATTTAAAAGTCAGGGCAGCAAAGCTTCATAACAGGAATGTGGTTTGTATCAGAATAACAGAATTGAAAAGATGGTTATGTTCAAGTGATATGTTGTAATTCCAAATGTATTAAGGTGGTTCACATACAAGTGTTTAAATTTTTAATTTCTATTGAGAGTGATTTCTTTTGGCATTCACTGGTTTGTTTCTTAAACTTACACTTCTTTCACACAGTGGTTCTTCAGTTAGAGAAGTTAGGAACTAACACACTTCCCCAGTTTACTTCTTTAAACTGGCCTGGGATCACTCCTTTCAACAGAGCTATTTCCTGTCAAAATCTTACGGATCACTCTATCAGCCTTAGAGCTATTTCCCTAGATAACTAGTTATGGATCCTTCATGATCAAAAACTCAATGTGTTCCTTTTCAATTCAGAGGAGAATCCTCCACCAGACAGCTTGCATCTCACACCGCTGTCTCCCAGCTGTGTCTGGTACTTCTCTCCCAGTCAACTGTCAGTTCTCCACTGTCAGAACTCTCCAACTGCCATTCTCAGAATTCTATTTGAACTCCCTGTCAATCACAGGGGTTCTATGATCAGGACAACTCCTTGGAAGGCAGCTGTCCATCACATCTGGTAAAAAGGCTGAAATTAGACAACTAAAGAACACTACAATATGGTTATATCAACACTGTTGCCGTGTCCCAAAATCCAATCTGTATTTCACAGCCAGTATTTCACAGAAGACTTCCAGTACTATTTCTGTCCAAAATCTTTGTTACACCAAATTCACATGTGCTACTTGAAATGCTTTTCAGCCCTTTTCCTGCAGTTGGTGTGTAACCGTGCATTCCTGAGAATTTGGCCGAATCTCTAATCACAGCACAAGATGCACTTACGCTGGCGGAGAGGGCAGTTCTGTCAGTGCCAGAGCGCCACAGAGCTGCGTACCGTGCCTCCACCAGCGCAGTCTCCCTGTGGCGCAGACCATGGTGGAGACTTGGGGCGCCAGCGTGGGGGGTGTTCCCGGGGCGTTTTCGGGGCAGGCTGGGGGGAAGAGCTGCCAGTAGGTGGCTTCCTGTTCCCTTTTGCCCCATTACGCCGGCACCAAGAACAGTGTTGCTGCGCCTGCTTTTTAGCTTTTTAGCAGGCGCAGCCTTGCTGTTCTCTATGGGGCGAAAGGCCCCATTTAACAAACAAAAAAAGCAGTGAAAAGGCTTTTTTGTTGTTGTTGTTTATTGGCGTAGCCAGAACGGTTTTAGGAGGCGGCTCGCCTGTGCCTTCTCCCCGCCATTCCCCTACGCCAATTCACAGGAATGCGCTGTAAGTGTTCAAAATGTGCTTGCAACAGGTTTCTGCATCAATTGATGGCTACGCAAGATTTACAGCTGCATTTCAGTCTTCCTGCACTTTACTATGCACATGTCATTTCCATGCTAGTCATCCAACAACCAGTGTGGTTATATTGATTTTGAATCAGGAATGTTTGGTATATGTCCTGATCAGTTGTATATGTTTTTACAGAAGAGAGAATCTGACTTCTTTTCATGTCTGATCAACTGGATATTTTTAAAGGAACGTTTGATAAATATCTCAGTCCAGTATTTCAATCTAAAACATATTACTTGGAAGAAAGTCCTATTGGGTCATGTGGGAGAGATGTGTTTAGACCATAACACAGATTAGGAAACTAAAATGTGATGAGAAAAGAAGTGAGCATAGTATTACATATTTATCCTACAAATATTTCTTTGTATAGGCCAGGGAGCACAGGCAGGGGGTCGTTCTCTTTTGCCCCCAAGCCAGCGCTTTTGGCTGTGAGAAAAACCTGTAACTCATGTTGGCTTCTTGTTCCTGGATTTCCTACAGACATTTGATAGATCATTGGTGCCAATTTTGTTATGATGATGGAAGGTCTGACAGCAGCTCCTTTCCCCTGGAAAATCCCTCAGCCAGCATGAAGTCTACTTAGTACAATAAACAACACCATGTGAACTATTTTTGCAGGTGAATTGTCCTGCTGGTGGCCCACCCATAAATCAAGGGCACTGCTCTAACAGCAAGAGAAATAGCTAGAGCCAGAAGAGGGGGGAATGAAGTGCCGAGCAGAACCCCCTACTGATGGAAGGTCATAAACCTGTGGAGGCTGACTATGTATTATAATTTATTAGCACGGCATTTCTTCCTTAAACCAGCAGGAACATCAGTATCCAAGCATATCAGATCTGAAAAGCTGGGGAAGATTTTTTGTTTTGTTTTGTTTTAAGGAGAGACACAAACCATTAATGAAAGAGATGTGTGGAAAAGCTAACCAGCTAGGCCCGTTTTCTTTACAACAAGATAAAACTACAGTAATGAATAAGGAACAATGTTAACGTAACAGATCACAGCTAAATAACTTCAAAATGCACAAGTCAAGACACAATCATCCGTGAAGTAAGATGCATGCATTCAGTTTTTTTTTTCCTCCCCCATTTCTTATTTCTTCATTCAGACCCCTCAGGGGCCTCAAGTGGCTTTTAAAATTTGAGGGTGAGAAGTTTAGGGGTTCAGCAGGGAGGTTGACAGAGCAGACGTTAGGGCTTACTAGCACCTGTCAACAGGCTCCTTAGGGTACAATCCAAAAACACCAAGGATGTAGAATACCTTTTATTAGGACCAGCCCAACGACACAGAAAAAAATGTGCGAGCTTTCACTCCTGCCAGAACTTTTCATCAGGCCAGATGTTTCAGGTCATGTTCTTAAGACCTGGTCATTCCAGCATTTAGTGTTAAATGTTGTACCAGCTTGTAATTTAAAATGGCTGTTACATCCTTAGGCTAAACCCTTCATCCCTTAAAAGGATGGAACTTTGTGACACTAATTTCAAAAAGATATGGATTAACCTCAAATATTGTGGGGTGTGTGTGTGTGTGTGTGTGTGTAAACTGCTGTCAAGTCACAGCCAATGTATGGTGACCCCATAGAGTTTTCAAGGCAAGTGATTAAGCAGAGGAGATTTGCCATTTTCTTCCTCTGCAAAGTTTTCCTTGGTGGTCTCCCATCCAAGTACTGGCCCTGCTTAGCTTCTGTGATCTGATGAGATTGGGCTATATTATACCATTCCACACCCACTGATGTGTTTTAGGAAGCCTGTAAATTATCAGAGGATTATATAACTCTGAACACATTTAATTTTCTTCCTTTAATGTGCTCTGCAGTTTCAGTTTAAGCCTGTTCTTTTAGCTGTTTTATATATTTAGCTCTAGTCCTAAATAAAATCAGTGACAATTAGGGTTGCCAGGTCCTTCTTTGCCACCGGTGGGAGGTTTTGGGGGCGGAGCCTGAGGAGGACAGGGTTTGGGGAGGGGAGGGACTTAAATGCCATAGAATCCAATGGCCAAAGTGACCATTTTCTCCAGGTGAACTGATCTCTATCTGCTGGAGACCAGTTGTAAGAGGTTGGCAACCCTAGTGACAATTCAAATTCTAAATTGTTCATATTCTTTATCAATGAAATCTACTACCCCCAAGTTTATAACTATTTATTCATACTGTAATGGCCAACTATAAGTTTCATGCAAACTTCGAAAACAATGTGCTTATTTCAGGTATATTTCTTGGATCTCTTCAGTTACTGTAGCCATAGTATGCTTGTTAATTTGGTAATCACAATGCTTTTGTGGCCAACTGTGTGTTTGATCCATATATCCATTTATCTGGACTACTTGGTTGATTATTTATGAGTGTTATCTCTCCCACTCCATTTAGCACATGGCTGTTATAGACTTACACATACTACAGCTTTGTGGGATAGTGTCACTGGGAAGTAGCCCCTGTATTGTGTGAAAGGAAACCTTAATAGAAATCTGAGCATTCCTTCAGATTCCACACACAAAGACTGATGGAGCATAAACAATTCTGGTTCTCCAGCTACCTGGGTAGGGTTGCCAGGTCCCTCCTTGCAACTGGTGGGAGGTTTAGGGAGGCGGGGTTGGGGGCTGCAACCAGTGTCATCTATGTGATGATGTCAGGTCAGGTTTGTTGAGGCAGCCCCAACCCGGACGTGGAGAGAAAAGGAGCCCGTCCTCCCTGCCTCCCCGCCAAATAGCTGATTGAAAAAAACAGGTGATCAGTGGGGAGGTTCTGGGAGAGGCAGGGAATGTTGCTGGAGAGGAGGAAACAAGGCAGCCATGGCAGCAGCCGCCTGGAAAGCCTGAGGAGCCGGAAACCACAGAGGGTTTTTTGTGAGTGCTGGAGCGTCCCCCCAGTGCGATGCTAAAGGGTGGAATAAATCACCAGCATCTCAAAAAGACACAGTGAGGGCTCTACTTCCTCAGCGGCTACCTCCAAGTAGAGCTACCTCCAGGTGTGTTTTTTCCTGCACGTAAGCATTGGGTTTCAGGAAGGCATGGGCTTGGGTCTCCCTCAGAGGAAAACACAGGGCTGGGCCGACTCCTCAGGCTTTCTGTGAGGTTGTCTTGTCTCCTCCTCTCCAGCAACCCTCCCCGCCCACCCCAGAACCTCCCTGCTGATCACCTGTTTTGTCAGTCAGCTGTTTGGTGGGGAGGCAGGGAGGACGGGCTGATTTTCTCTCCATCGCTGGGGCTGGGGCTGCCCCAACAAACCCAACCTGATGTCATCATGTAGATGACGCTGGCCGCAACCCCCAACCCCACCTCCCAAAATCTCCTGCCCACCGAGTGTCAGCGGGCAACAAGAACAATGGGTGGTAGATTGCCCTCCAAAAGCGGGACCTCTATACCTGGGTCACATGGATCAGCCATAAACCCAAAGAATTAATGGCTATTCCTGTCCTAGAAATGTAAGATCAGATACCATGAGACAGCTCTCAATAGGACGGAACATGTGCATTTCATATTATTTCAAACTCAGGAACAGTGAGGGAACAGTTAAAAAGGGGGGGGGATAAAAATTTGGGGATTTGCTTCATCCTATTTGGTTATAAATAAACTAGGCCTGAGTGGAAGCAGCTACTCCAAATTAGTTGTCAGGATGAAAGCTGGATTTTAAAAATTTTTATTGTTAAGTGTACCTAAAGATAGTTCTAGGAGCCTCTGGTACAATGATCACATAATATATTTTTCTATTCAAGATGAGAATTGTTTAGTTTAGATCAGAAGCAATTCGCTGTTTCATCTGTTGTTCCCAGAGGCTTTAATTCTAAATATATCAGTTTTGAAACTTCATTGGCTAAGTGGATGTATTTCTTCACTGTGCTTTCATTATATCTTCAAAGGAGGCCTCTTCTCTTAAAAAACTTTTTATTTCTAGTAATTTGGACAGTGATTCAGAAAACAAGCTGCACAACTAGTGCTTCATTTAAAATACTTTAGCATAGACATTTCTGGTCAATTAGATGTCAGGAATATATGGAATATAACATAACCAATGACTTACTCATTGTTTGGATCACAGTTCTGAAAAAAGGTATCTTGCATGATGAATGATGAATTTTATCGATGTTTAAAGCCAATTTTGTGTTGCACTGAAAAAGAGAGAGGTTAGATCTTCTGTAGGCACTGGGAAAGTCAACCAAGTAAAGAACCATTGGAGATGAAATTAACAGATGTACAATCTGATCTGTGACCTGCTAAGTCAAAATATTTAGATTTAACCTAATTTATTCTGTAATACACTTAGACGCAAGTCCAACATGGAAGTGAAACTTACTTGCAAGTAAGTGTGCTTAGGAATGAGGCCACCAACTCAGTCCGTTTGAGCCATGACAGCTGAAGTATCATAAGCAGTGACAGTGTTATCTGATCCCTAGCAAGGGAAGCAAAATCATCTGCCAGGTAACCTTTCCAAAGAATTATCACAACACGTTGAAGAGCGGACCATTGGGCAAAGGGGCCATCTGTTCCATCCCTGTTTGCAATAGAATACCATAGGAATTATCCCTATACCATGTCATCAGCAGAGAGAAATTACCAAGAAAGCAGCATCGTTTGACAAGTCAGTGTCAGTTCTGCCGCTGGCACTATTCATTTAAAATATGTAATTTGAAAATGCTTCGAATGGTTCAACTGTTGCATAATGTGGCTGTCCATTTACTGGCTGGGGTCAGCTATCATCAACATGTCAACCGATTGGTAAAAGATCGACAGTGGTTGCCGCCAGTTTGTTTCTGGGACCAATTCAGAGTCCTGGTATTGACCTATAACATTTTGGACCAGGGTACTTAAAGGGCTGCCTCCTCCAAAGTTGTCCTGCCCAGATACTGAAATCATCATTCTGGGTTCTCATCCATATCCCTCCTCCACATGAAGTAAGCAGGGATGCTATCAGAGAGAGCCAGAGCCTTCTTCGTGGTTTCTCCCTGTCTCTGAATTGCCCTTGCTTTGGAAGTCTGCATGTTCTCCTCCCTGAACTTCTTTGGGCAGTAGCTAAAGATCAGTGATCACCTATTTGGACCAGCAGCTGAGTATTCTGATTTCCTTTAGATTAGCATGTACTTGCTGGTGGATGCTGTTTTATTGAAGGCATTCTATGGGGAGCTGCTTTTATAACATTGTGGAGAGGCAGGATGTAAACACTGCAGATGAAGAAGTATATTATAAATTAAAATGTACACCTTTTGCCAATAGCTATTCAGGTGGCAACCGTTCAAATCACAGTATAAAATTAACAATTTAATTCATAGTATTATAATAGCTTATGATAGCTAGTAGCAAAGTCAATATCAATTACTAGTAAATGTCAGTAACTAAGATCTGAAGAGAAAAACACAGTCACAACAAACTCACCAAAAAGCTATTTCTTTCGGGAAGTGATGAAGGAGATAAGACTTGAATGTGGACAGAGGGAAGGGGAGGATGCATGGTAAAATAGCATCAGTAACAGCTAACTGCCGTTGAAGTGTGCCACCAACTCTGTGTCCAGGGAGCTTCTAGGGGTGTTGCTATAGAACAAATTGGTGATATAGAACTACAATTAGAAAACCTGCTTTGACACTCACAAACAAGCTACAATTTGTTGAGTGGTCCATACACAGTCAGTGTAACTAATTGGAATTTAATTAAGCCCTGGTTTATGAGCCATGGTCTCTAAGACACTGTCCTTCAGTGTTACTCCTCTGAAGATGCCTGCCACAGCTGCTGGCGAAACGTCAGGAAAGAAAATACCAAGACCACGGTTACACAGCCCGGATAACCTACAAGAACCAATTTCAGATTGCTCATTTTTTGTTTTTTGTTCTTAAAATGCTTTTTTATGTGGCAGTTGCATTTGGGGGGAAAGAAATCTTCTCTCACAGGGAGCACTGCGAAGTAAGCCAATTACAGAGCAGCATTTAAAGGGGTGGACTTGATTTGAGCTTGGGAGACTGCTTTTCTGTATTCATGGTTCGATTAGCACACAGTTTCGTCCCTGATCATTCAAGCCAATGCATACAGTTTTCCCCAACCCAGGTTACTTTAATGTGCAATGAACCCAGGTCCAAGCAGGGAGAGTCGACCCATGCATAAAAGGCCTAAGAGCATGAAACCTATTCCTGATTTGCAAGCAAAAGGGAACATCACAGAGCCAGCAGAAAGGTCTTTATAGTAGCAAGCATTATGGTGTTGCATGTACTTCAGGAGCGTGGGCTAGCATCAGTCTTGTGTTCTGGCCTATTGGTGCACTGCCAAATGGAATTAGGCTGGATGGCTGAACTCATACATTGTGGCTTGAAACAAAATCTCATTTAATTAAATGGCTTGGCTGCATTCATTGACAATGTCATGAGCCCTAGCCCCTTGGTTCCAAGATACACATATTACCAGATTGATATAGGAAGAAGTCCCCCTGGTGTTCCATTGATGTATGACTTGAGTCATTTTCCGGTAAATGGGTTTAGGACCACTGTGTGGAGGGGCTTATATTTTGCAGTTTAACTGAACCACACTTCTAAAAAAAATAGGCTCCTGCTATGAAATTCTATCTTTCTCCTGGTATAAGTCTGTAATTTCCAGGTGGCAAGGTAACATAGAAATGATTCCAGGGCACATACCATTTCAGCCCAAGCGATAAGACAATTCCGCACTGAATACTGGAAGAGCCAGTGCACTTTAGTGAATATCTCTGGGCCATTGTTTTGTTTTATGCACTTTGCCTCTTGCTATCTTAGTAATTTGGATCCACAGCTAGCAATAGTGTGCACTTTGGCAGAAAAAACGCTGGCAAGGTTTAGGGTGGAAAAGCTCTACAAATTGTCAGCTCACCTCTGAGCTTCTAGCATAGATTATAGGATCAAAAGCCATTAAAATGGAATGGTTTGTTTGCTGTTACATGAATTGGTACTATGTGTACTGTGTCAAACATGTGGTGGTTGGATTTCATGATGAGAATCAAATACGACTGTTCACGTTGGAGTGTGACATTTGTGTTGAGTTTGAACTGCCATGGAGATGCTACGCTCTGTTTTTTATTTAGCCACAACATATCTGTCTGTCTGTCTAGGTAAGAAATTAGTATGATATTCAAGGAATAGTTAAATTACTTAAACATAAGGATTTTGGAGTATATGAAGATATATTTGCAAGGTGTATATGGATTTATATTTGCAAGGATATATTGGGTTAGAAAAGTGTCCTGTGTACATAACAGTGTAAAAAATTAAAAACACAATGGAGAATATTGTTACAGTCCTCTATAAAGGTAAAGGTAGTCCTCTGTGCAAGCACTGAGTGATTACTGACCTGTGGGGTGATGTCACATCACGACGTTTACTAGGCAGACTATGTTTACAGGGTGGTTTGCCAGTGCCTTCCCCAGTCATCTGCACTTTACCCCCAGCAAGCTGGGTACTCATTTCACCAACCTCAGAAGGATGGAAGGCTGCATCACCCATGAGCCATCTACCTGAAACCAGCTTCCATCGGGATCAAAGTCAGGTTGTGAGTAGAGCTTATACTAGAGTATTAAAGCTGGCTCAGTACAGTCCTCTATACATATAATTTATTGAAATATATAAAACAAGTTGATGTTATCTGCTGCCACTCAGAATAGCAGTGGCAGAAAAACAAAATTTAAAAAATACTACTGTTGGGTGTGCTACTGGATCATCTTTATCTGCTATTCTGTGCTGTGTCTGGAAGGCAAGACTGGTTCAGTTGAACTTGAGGGCAGCAACTGTGTCTCTGTCAAAGTTGGACCCCGATAGGGTTACCAGGTTTGTGCCTAGCAATCCCAGGAGCATTTGGAGGTAGGGCATGGGGGGGGGGAGCATTGCACAATGCTCTAGGGATTTCCCCAATCTCTATGGTGAAAACCATTGAAATTGAGGGATTTCCTAGAGTGTTCCAGATGTGGCAACTGGAAGTGATACCACCTTGTCTGTGACACCATTTTCTCCCACTGCAGGCTACCCAGCAAGTCTAAGGGACTCTGTTGTGCCATCCCAGAAGTGGGTTCCTTCCTGTGCATGCATGCAGCTCATTGGACTTGACCTTCAATTAATTAATACATAAGTAATGACCCAGTTACATTATGGCCTAATTCTGATTGTATGTAGCAGAGTTTGGGCTTAATACACTGCTGCTAGCATGGTGTAGTGGTCAGAGTGTCAAAGCAGGATCTGGGAGACTGCAGGATTTAATCCTCATTCTACCATGGAAGCTTACTGGGTGACCTTGGGCCAGTCACCCACTTTCAGACTAACCTACCTTGCCGAATTGTTGAGAGCATAACATCGGGATAAGGGGAGAACGTTGTAAACTACTTTGGGTGCCCATTGGATATAAATGAAGGAAATAAACCAATGAATGAATTATGGAAGGAGTTACTTTCTTGACAGTTCTATGGTTTATTACCATCGTTTTTGGGGAAATTAATATATCATTGGTTCTTGTAGGTTATCCGGGCTGTGTAACCGTCCTTCAGTGTTACTCCTCTGAAGATGCCTGCCACAGCTGCTGGCGAAACGTCAGGAAAGAAAATACCAAGACCACGGTTACACGGTTACCACCTACAAGAACCAATGAACTCTGACCGTGAAAGCCTTCGACAATAATATATCATTCTTAGAAATTCATCTTATTAATTTTTTTTAATAGTTGAAATTAGAAGTTATTTCCACAGGTTTAAAAACTGTAGATGCTGTAATACAGCTACTGTAGCTAAAGAGCAAGGTTAGTTAAAGACCCTGGTGGGTTGGAGTATTTAAAGACCCTCTTTAAAGACACGCGAGAAGAAAGTTAACTGCATCCATATATATTAAAGAAGTTCCATATACTAAAATATTGGGTTGGAAGTATGAAGTGGCCATAGTTTGTACATTAACATCTGGTTTTTGTCTTCTCAATATTGGTCTGGTTTTCATTGAGGAGAGTGACCTTTAGATAGGAATTGGGGTCTAGTAGGATTGAATACTCCTCCATACAAATATGTCCCCCATACACAAATTTGTATTGATTCACAGTTACAAGGCCTCTAGCATGGCATCTCCTTGGTGTTCCGGTTTTCAGGGAAATCTTACATACGCAGGAACATTCAGCAACCTACCCAAAGTGGTACAGCCCATCCACAGATTTTTCACCTTAGAACTAGAAGCTTAACACTGTGGTGGTGAAAAAGCTAGCAAAGTCTGGAAGGCAAGAACCTTCCCTTCTGAAGATAGGAAACTTATTGTGCATGCAAAAAAGTCTTTAAAAGTTAGTATATGATGGATACTTGCCAGCAATAGCAAACTGTTCCCATTTCTTGTGAAATTTCTGTTTTATCTACCATATTCTTCATTCAGCTGCTGCGTAAAAAGAAATCAAAATTGTCATATCCAGTTGAAATAACAGGCATTGCATTATTGATGCTTGGAAGATTCTTCCCAGCAGAGGTTTCTTACCGCAGTTTGCAAGATCACTTGCCTGGTAAAATTACTCTTTCATGTACAGTGCTTGTAACTCATACTCTGGCCCTAAAAGGGCAAAGTTAAAAAGTCATACAAGGCTGCCCTGTGTAAACAGTTGTGTTTGCATATGTGACTCATTCTGATCCTTATATACACACATCTGTCTACAAGGTGTGGGCTCCCTTACACCCTTGAGTGAGCAAGTAGGAGAAACCGAAAGAGCGTAAAAATGCAGGAGGGAGGAAGAGTTAATGGCGGGGAACTTGCATGTCTATTGTTGTGGTTTTAAAATAGTATCAGCATATATTTTGATATCATTCTATTTTCATATTTCTTCAGCATTTCCTGTGCACAGAAAGATTTATCAGTCATTTTGTGTATGACATTTGAATGACAACAAAGACTTTATTAAATAAATGTTCAACAACATCTCTGCTTGTAGGCTTACAAACTAATAAATCACCATATGGTTATCCAAAAGGCAGTGTACAAGTTAGGATGAGCACCTTTAAAAAAAGAGAATATTTTATTTTTTCCCCACTCTGGGAGAGCAAGCTTGGCTTCCTTCTGCCTTCACATGACTTTTGACAGATGTTATCATCAGCTAATCTAATACTGATTAAGTCATAGGACACACCTTTCTCCATGATTCAGGCTGACTGTATTTGTTTTTTGATTTTGAAAGCACTACTTGTAAGTTAATTCAGTACTTCAAAAAAATACACATGCACACACATTCAGCTTCCAGGAGTTGTAAAACTGCTCCCATGAAGATGTAGGTTTGTGATTTCATAATTCCCTAGGCCATCAGTGTAGTATGCAGTCAGTTTCTGCCACCAAACAGGCAGAATAATCGGTTCTTGTAGGTTATCCGGGCTGTGTGACCGTGGTCTTGGTATTTTCTTTCCTGACGTTTCGCCAGCAGCTGTGGCAGGCATCTTCAGTGGAGTAACACTGAAGGACAGTGTCTCTCAGTGTCAAAGTGTGTTGGGAGAGTAATATATATAGTCAGAAGGGAGTTGGGTTTGAGCTGAGTCATCTTGCAAAAGTATCAAAGTTAATGTGCTGGTCATTGTTCTGTAAGTATCAAGTGGTCTCGATGTAAACTTGTCCACAACTGCAAGGTATATGATATACTCCTGCAGAGGTGAGGGGGTCTATTTAGTCTTTTGCTGATCTAGCATCTGTTGTATTTTCTTGGTGGGTTTAAACACTGTCTGTAGGTTATGTTTTTTCAAAAGTTTCTCCATCTTATCAGTGACTCCTTTAATAAATGGCAAGAACACCTTTCCTATGGGAGACTGTTTTTTTATGGGAGACTGTTTTTCAGAGATGTTGTTGAACATTTATTTAATAAAGTCTTTGTTGTCGTGCAAATGTCACAAAAAAGACAAAAGAGACCCCCTAACCTCTGCAGGAGTATATTGTATACCTTGCAGTTGTGGACAAGTTTACATCGGGACCACACAACGCAGCATACAAATAAGAATGAAAGAACATGAAAGATACTGCAGATTTGGCCAACCTGAGAAATCAGCAGTGGCTGAACATGGACTGACACAAACAGGACACAGGGTCTTACTCCAAGACACTGAAATACTGGACAATTCTACCAACTTTTTTGTCAGATTGCACAGAGAAGCTATTGAAATTCATAAACATCAGCACAACTTTAACAGAAAAGAAGAGAGTTTAAGAATGAATAAGGCTTGGCTTCCTATCCTGAAAATCTCCAGACTAACAAAGTCTACAGTCCACAATAGCCATGCAGATTAGCTTTGGATTCCACATAGGGCTGTTGAATTAAAAAAAATTCGGTATAGTTTGGATTTGGCTGAATTCAGCCCATTTAGATTCGGGATATGCCGAAGTCCGAACTCCCCCACTTCGGGTCCGTGCAATTCGGCAGGAATTCAAAGTTCGGGGAAAAAATTCAGCCGAATAAAGCCATTAAAAACACAACCGCACCTTTCCGTGGCTCTGGGGAGGCATTTTTGGGGGTAGAGGTCCCAAACTTTCAGCGGAGCTTCAAAGGACCCTTCTTGCCAGACCCCCCAAGTTTTGTAAAGATTGGGTCAGGGAGGGCTGAGATATGGGCCCCGAAAGGGGTCCCCCCACCCTTAATGTGCATCTCTGAGCAGAGCTTGCCGCCCACGCACAAAGCATACAGGATCGGGTGATCCATTCATCCCAATAGGGAAAAGGGGAAAGCCCATATCTCGGGGGGCCCTGACCCAATGTTTACAAAACTTGGGGGTCTCTTAAGAAGGCTCGTCTGAAGATATCCTGAAGGTTTGGGGGCTGCACCCCCAAAAAAGCGCCCCCTGCAGCCATGGAAATGGAAAAGGGGGGAGGGAAAAGGGGTAGAGCCCATATCTCGGGACCCCCTGACCCAAAGTCTACAAAACTTGGGGGGTCTCTTAAGAAGGCTCATCTAAAGCGCCGCTGAAAGTTTGGGGTCTGTACCCCCCAAAATGCACCCCCTGCAGCCATGGAAAGAGAAAAGGGGGGAGCCCATTTCTCGGGGCCCCTGACCCAATGTTTACAAAACTTGGGGGGTCTCTTAAGAAGGCTTGTCTGAAGCTCCACTGAAAGTTTGGGGTCTGTACCCCCAAAAATGCACCCCCTGCAGCCACGGAAAGGAGCGAATGTGCACAAGCACCCACACCCACACACACGAGGATTTCTCTCTCTCTTTCCCCCCGGCCCGGCGGCGCATCAGCTGATTCCTCCAGTACTCAATCTTGACTGATTGGCCAGAAGAAGACCCAGCTTGGCCACCGATTGGCCGGGGGAGAAGAATGCTGCTTACTGACGGCCCCGAATTTGCCGAATTTATTTGTGAACTCCCGAACTCGCTGAATTCGGCTCCCCTGGTTTCCAGCCATTTTTGAGTTTGGTTCATCCCGAACTAAAAA
The DNA here is from genome assembly GCF_029931775.1 of Euleptes europaea. Taxonomy (NCBI): domain Eukaryota; kingdom Metazoa; phylum Chordata; class Lepidosauria; order Squamata; family Sphaerodactylidae; genus Euleptes; species Euleptes europaea. The sequence continues at coordinate 59,827,336 of NC_079321.1, forward strand.
CTGCCGAATCGGGAAATTCGGCTATTTTTCTTTTCGGGCCGAACCGAATCGACAGCCCTAATTCCACATGTTAACAGATCACTTCAGGATACAATGGTTGCACATTAACATACCACACCCTAATTAGCACATACCTTGATACTTACAGGACAATGATCAGCACATTACCTTTGATACTTTTGCAGGACAATGACTCAGCTCAAACCCAACCCCCTTCTGACTATATATATTACTCTTCCAACACACTTTGACACTGAGAGACACTGTCCTTCAGTGTTACTCCTCTGAAGATGTCTGCCACAGCTGCTGGCGAGAGATTCAAAACAGATAAAAGGATAGGTTCTTGTAGGTTATCCGGGCTGTGTGACCGTGGTCTTGGTATAGGTTATCCGGGCTGTGTAAGATAAAAGGATGTTTTTTTCCCCCACAACTCATAGTTAAATTGTGGAACTCCCTGCCCCAGGATGTGATGATGGCTGCCAGCTTGGAGGGCTTTAAGAGGGGAGTGGACATACTCATGGAGGAGAGGGGTATTCATGGCTATTAGTTAGAATAGATACTAGTCATGCTGCATACCTAGTCTCTCTAGTATCAGAGGAGCATGCCTATTATTTTGGGTGCGATGGAACACAGGCAGGATGGTGCTGCTGCAGTCGTCTTGTTTGTGGCTTTCTAGAGTCACCTGGTTGGCCACTGTGTGAACAGACTGCTGGACTTGATGGGCCTTGGTCTGATCCAGCAGGGCCTTTTTTATGTTCTTATGTCAGGAAAGAAAATACCAAGACCACGGTCACACAGCCCGGATAACCTACAAGAACCGATGAACTGACTGTGAAAGCCTTTGGCAGAATAATGTTTCCCAATTTCATTGTTGAAAAAAGTTACATTTGGATGCTTCCTTAGATTGAGACATATTGGCTTGCTTGAGATCTTGCCTGCACAATCTCCTATGCCCAAAGCCAATACTAAGTTCATGTACTATACCATCCCCAGGGAAAAAAGTTAAATTTGTGACTAAAGCCACACAATTATGTTCTGGTTTTCTTTTGATTTTGTTTTTCTCCATTACATCTGATCTACAATTAGTCTTAAGGAGACATAAAATGGCCATACCAGTCACAGGAGATAAAAAATAAAGTAAATATATATATTTTTATTACTCAGTTTAAATTCTCAAAATTCCCTATGTGTTTCACCAAAAGGCTTTTTCAGGGGGATTTGTTAGTCTTACAGTGATTTTCAAAAGAAGAGTATAAGATCAGTAGCCCTGATCAGTAGCTACTGATTTTATACTCTTCTTTGGAAAACTACTGTAAGACTAGCTGAGTAAGAAAATATATTTTCACTTTATTTTGCACCATTGGCCTTGCCCTTATTTTTTACCTCCTAAAATTAGTCTTAACAAAATGCAACCAAAATGATCCCTATAAACCAATGTGCTGATTTCTCCAATTATACTATGTAAGGGACAAGATGTATATACACATGATATATATGCACAAAAAAGAGTTTTGCATGATAAAAATGCATGATAAAAAAATTGTAGGTAAGAAACAATGGTTTTCAAATCTTACACTTGCAAATAGTAATTCCAGTTGTCTGTTACAATTTAAAATGATCTTTATTGCCAGTTCAGCTTTAACCTTCAACATGGGCACATGGTGAACATGAGCTCAATGAGATGTGGAAGATCTTTTGTCATCCTTAATTGTATTGAAAAGCAGCCGCTGATGAACCCTGCAACTTCAACTGGGACTGCAGTGCTGTGATCGGAGGGCTCAAACTGCCCCTTCAGTGCCTTTCCAGATAGATTTTACCTTCCCCGTCTTTTTTTTCTCTAATAGCATCTTGAAAGGCTTTTGAAACATGGTTCACTGTATGTTGCCCGTTGAATCACTAAGGACAAAATCAGGCCACTGAGCTATCAAGAAAAGAAGGGCCAGTTGCACCACTTTGATGGCTTTTTGAGACGGAGTTATCTTTGGGCACCTCATCCTGAGCTGAACGAGGAAACACTTTCTCCGACAGGAAAAGAATGAGTTCCATATGGTAGTCCAAAAAAACAACAACACAGAAGGTTAAAGGGATCTCTACACCACTCTGGAACAATAAATAAAAGAGTTCGTTGAACAGATGAGCTTGGCCGAAAAGCTCCTTCAGCATCATAAAACTTAAGGAAAGTACTTCAAAAGACTCCGTTTGGGTTCTCTGCTCCACCTTGGAATATTTTTACAAACATATATGTGGGTTGAGAAAATATCAGACCTATTGGTAATCTCCGGTGTAACTGAACATATTTTGCAGAAACAGCTCCATTGTACAAAGAAATACAGGATTTTAAAAGTTAGTAGTATTATTGATGATATGACACTGTGGGAAAAACGATTCCTTTCAGCCGATCAACTAACCTTCCCCTCTGCTGAAGCAGCTGCTTATAACTAGGTAAGCCTTCTGTGTAAACCCCATTGGGAAAAAGCATAGGCAGTATGAGGATAGTGTTTGATGAATGGCATACTATGTTTGTTTGCGCTAAATTGCAGGTTGGCCCCATCTCCAATGAAAATATCAAAGAACTAGGGGTTATCAGGTACAAAGGCAGCAAAAGAACAAATCCACTGCATGGACATCAGTGTTTGAAGACTTTAAAAGCTGGAATTCACAATGGCTGCCAGAGATCGGGCTTTCTCTGTAGATTTAACTATACATTATGTTTTTTCTGCAGGTCCTCCCAGGTCTAAACATGCAGTTGTGCAATTCCAAATGGGGACTGTGAGAACTCACAAAGCATATTTGGTTCTGCAGTCTTGGGAAGGAGCTGGGTAACAATATAACATGTACTTAGGCACTGTGGAATTAGCTTATATGCGAAACTCCCTCCCTTTTGCCGTTATCACCTGGTACTAGGGTTGCCAGGTTCCTCTTCGCCACCAGTGGGAGGTTTTGGGGGCGGAGCCTGAGGAGGGCAGGGTTTGGGGAGAGGAGGGATTTCAATGCGAAAACAGCCGTTTTCCCCAGGTGAACTGATCTCTATCAGCTGGAGATCAGTTGTAATAGCAGGAGTTCTCCTGCTAGTACCTGGAGGTTGGGACCCCTACCTGGCACCTACTTTGGTGATTTTTCAGGTGCCAGATAAAAACATTTTTTAAGTGGGGTTTGGATGCTGTTTGTGAGTAATCAGCATTTTTTTACTATTTTTAATCTGCTGAAGTTTGCTGTGTTTTATGACTTCTTCCATTTTTTATGCAAACCCCTATTGAGTTAGAGCTAGTAGTTAGCATATAAATATTTTAAATAAAAGAAACAAAATGTATTATCCTACCATTGCCTCATGTCTGTTGGTTTTGACACATAACAGTAATTTGCAGAACTTGTTTGCTAGAGATGAGAGTACGATGGATGTACGTGCAGGCCACAGATAACAATGCCTCTTTCATACTACCTTCAACACTCTGACATAACTATTGTCTGTCTCCAACTCATTCTTTTACTTGGTCATTCACCATCATAGCAATGTGCTAGCAGATATTCACAGAGAACTAAGAGAGTTGCTCCCTGTGCACTGCTGACACTACCCCCATCCTCACCCTTCCTCTGTCGCATAGGTGCAAAGCAGCGCATGGCCGCTCAACTGCAAAGAAACAAAGCCCATGAATGGGATAAAGCATCACTCAGCCATTTTGAAGGCGGAGCTTAGTTCTGTCCACTCCCTGGATTGGCCGTGGACAGAGTGTTCACATGGACACAACCACCCCATAGTCCCTCCTTTGTGCCAGAAAAATGGTTTTCCCTCCTGGATTCCGATACGTTGTCCTCCCAATGAGCAAAATGTTGTGTAGAGGCTCCCTCAAAACAGTGGGGGACTTCTACACTATATACATGCAAATAGCTATAGAAATTATTCTGGCTACGGGAATGTAGTCTATGCATCAGAGTTTCTACTTTCATACATGATCTCTGGATAAGGGCTAGCAATTCCTTTTGCTAGCACCTATCCCATTAAAACACTTTCTTAAAATTTCTGAGGTTCTTAAACTTTCTGAAGTGGAATCCACTTCTTAACTTGCAAGAGCCACTTGCAAAATAATTCCACCCTACTTTCCCCCTCCCCAATGTGAAATGCAAGCACCTCACATCAGTTAACAATTTACAACTTTATATTTTGTTTTTCATATTTATTATTTACAAATATATGGCATTATTGAGCAACAGGCTATCTTCATCGTCATTTTGCACCTTAGGAAAAGGCAAATCCAAATTTGCTTATCAAGCCTCCTCTCCCCATTCATCCTGTTCTTTCCCCCTCCGGTCTCACTAGTGGACTGCAAAAGAACGGCAATCCCCTTTTGGGTCTCAGCCTGCAGCTGGAGAACCACCGCATTAAATTTATTGAAGAAACCACTTTTAATAAAGTGACCCAAACCCTATTTCTTCTGGTAGTGTAGTGTATTCCACTCCTCCTGCAGATGGCAGCAGTACCAGACTATAGCCATTCTACCCAAGTAAAGCTATTGAATGCCAATAATAAGTATTCGGCATTATGAGACAAATTCAGTTCCTCCTATAGAGGGCTGCCCACTGTGATGAGTTCATCTTTTTATGATTCTCAGCTGTACTAGAAAGAGAGAGAAAAGAAAGGAAAAGAGAGAGAGAGAGAGAGAGAGAGAGAGAGAGAGAGAGAGAGAGAGAGAGAGAGAGAGAGAGAGAGAGAGAGAGAGAGAGAGAGAGAAAGAAAGAAAGAAAGAAAGAAAGAAAGAAAGAAAGAAAGAAAGAAAGAAAGAAAGAAAGAAAGAAAAGATAGATAGATAGATAGATAGATAGATAGATAGATAGATAGATAGATAGATAGATAGATAGATAGATAGATAGATAGATAGATAGATTTATATACAGGAAATTTTGTTGTCAAGAAATAAGGAAAGACAGCTACAGTCCAATGAAACAAAATAGATTAGAACAAAGTTGCTGTTCCAAATTAGAAAAAAGGGAACTCTGGGGAACAGTTAAACGGATATTGCTATTCCTGGCATTTCCAGCTTGAATTTCAATACAGTCTTGAAATATGGGAATGACCGGATACCTATAGCAGAGTTATCTCACTGTACTCTGACCGTGAAAGAGTAACATTAAATGACAACATAAGGAAAAGTCTAAACCCTTAGAGAACCAGTTTTCTTCTTGAAAAAAGTACTAGAAATTATGCTGTGTCCACTATGTTCTTTTAAACTGAGTTTTCCATGTATAGTCATTTCAAAAAATGTGTAGACTACTGTATTGCATTATAAACAATATATCCTCAAATGTATAACTGTGTTGGGATAAAACAGAAATTGCATAAAGCTGAGAAGACAGTATAGTCCCCCTCCCAAACTATACATCTGTATGATACTTGAAGGGATGGCACCACTTTAATTAATGTTGGATTGAAATGCAGCTAGTCCCAGTTTATATTTGCAGCTGTTCCCGCATGGTTTGCATTGGGGATGCCTTGGGGGACAGCAGCAGCAGCAGCAGCAGAAGAAGAAGAAGAAGAAGAAGAAGAAGAAGAAGAGTTGGTTTTTATATGTCAGCTTTCTCTACCACTTAAGGGAGAATCAAACCGGCTTACAGTCACCTTCCCTTCCCCTCCCCACAACAGAGTAGACACCCTGTGAGGTAGGGGAGGCTGAGAGAGCTCTAACAGAGCTGTAACTTGTCCAAGGTCACCCAGTTGGCTTCATGTGTAGGAGTGGGGAAACAAATCCAGTTCCCCAGATTAGCCTCCGCCGCTCATGTGGAATCATAGAATTATAGAGTTGGAAGGGACCACCAGGATCATCTAGTTCAACCCCCTGCCCAATGCAGGAATTTCACAACTACCTCCCCCACACACACCCAGTGACCCCTACTCCATGGCCAGAAGATGGCCAAGATGCCCTCCCTCTCATAAACTGCCTCTCATGAACTGCCTAAGGTCATAGAATCAGCGTTGATGACAGATGGCCATCTAGTCTCTGCTTACATGGAGGAGTAGGGAATCAAACCCCATTCTCCAGATCAGAGCCCACTGCTCTAGGTGCTCATGCAAAGGCACTATTTCGATTTAGAACAACGCATCCATGTGGGATCTGCCTATACAACAGTCATCACTTTTGCTATTGTGAAAGGAAGTACTTGGTGGTGGCATTGCATTGGTATAAATTGCAACAGCCCCCACAGGGAAGGAATGTTACCTCCATGGCAAGACTGCCCAGTCTTGAGGGCAGAGGCACTGACACAGAAGCCACTATATGTGTGAACCAGGGGACAGATAAGTGCCTCAGTTCAGTGACTGCCTGAGGTCTATAGTAAGAGTAGGGTTGCCAGGTCTCTCTTCATCATTGGTGGGAGGTTTTTTGGGAGGAGCCTGTGGAGGGTGGGGTTTGGGGAGGGGAGGGACTTCAGTGCCATAGAGTCCAATTGCCAAAGCAGCCATTTTCTCCAGGTGAACTGATCTCTATCAGCTGGAGATCAGTTGCAATAGCAGGAGATCTCCAGCTTTATTGTTTTATGGAACTTTTCCCCTTTGACCATCATGTTGTTCTGACTTGTTTCCTATTTGGTGTGTTCTTTTGTTTTGTGGCATGCCTCCTTTCTTTTTACATATTTTGCCTTTTCTGATAATTAAAGAAAATTCTCTTCATCTCATTGAAAGACTGTTATGAAACAGAAAGCTAAGAAATGTCTGGTATATTGTATAAAAGAAGTTTCACAATCCAAAGCAACCGAAACCCTAATATTTTTTCTGGGGGAAATAAAATAAAATGTTTCTTCTTTCTAGTTTTTTTTTTTTTTTAAGAAAAATCCCAGTCTTCATGCTCACTGTTTTCTGAATACTGAATGGAAAAGGATCTGGATTAATGAGAGAAGAGCACTATTGGAGGGGAAGGTGCCATGGTGGAGAAAAGCCACACACACAAACAATTGAATGGGCGAGAGCGATTCTTTACAAGCAGGGCAGAATGAATCCAGAGCAAACAAATCTCAGGTTAGTTGGGATTGCCGGAGCTGAAATGCCTAATCAAAAAAGCAAACTCAACAGTGAACATTTGCATTTCAAAATCATGTTAGATGCCAGGCATGGTGTGTGTTTTACCGAACCCATTCAGAAGGAAAAACTGCACATGGCATACTTGAGGGTCCCACTAAATCAAAATTCTTTCGGTGTTTGACTAAGAATGCACTTGAAAGTCTGAACACATTCTTTCCACAGATGTTTGTTTTTCTCCTCCCCCCCCCCCCGCCACATTGTTCACCTGCCATGCCACACTCTGGGCCTTTTTTATACTCTTACACTTTTTTATAACTTTTGCTATTAATGAGAGAGAGACAGAGAGAGAACTTGTGGTAGACTGCCACCTTTTATTTCGACAAAACCCCTGTGTCTTTAACAGATACTTGATGGCCCATAATTCAACAGCAGAAACATTTTCCAGCGAGAAGCTTTACCTGTTGAATGATGCATTTTGAGCTGTTAGGAGCAAGGGTCCCTGATTTTAAAAAAACTTGGTGCATCTAACAAGCAGAAATAGTGTCTCGATGTAAACTGTGTCGTGTATAATTGTACTGTGGATGGGCAATCTGCACGGGGAAACAAAAGTCCCCGACTGCTTTAATCTACATGTATGCAAAAGGATGCTGTGTGACGCTGGACCACTTCTGTCAACGTATTTATGTTTCACGATACACAGCATTTTGTCACGTGCTATTGTGAGATCACATTTGTTTACCAACAGTCTGCTCCATAAGCCACTTCAACTGAAGCATTTGGATCTACATCCGTTGGCCCCCTGATTCTAAATGCATTAGAATGCATATTTGGAAGCTCAAATCAATCATACTTCCCCATATTGTACTGAGGATCAAGCTATTAGCATTTTTCGCTTCAGTGAGGTTTAATTGGATTAAATCTGAAGTGGCTTCTAGATGAGGCGCTCCTTTATTTTAGCATTCCAGTCCTAAACAGATTATTCACAATCCAGAAGCCTGCACGTTTGAAAAGTGTTCATTATTGGCTACTGGCATGAAAGAAACATTCCACAGCCAATAATTCCATCACCAATAATAGGAAATATTATTTCCATAGCCAATAACAGGAAACCTCCAATTGGAGGTTGCTAAACTGTAACCACTACATGGAAGCAAACCTGATTGATTTTGGAATCTTCTTGACATGTTTGGCTGCAATCCTAAACACACATGCTTGGAAACATTTTTGTCTGAAATAAATGGGAACCAATGAGGAATGGTAGTAATGGACCAGAAAGGGGTTGCCAACTGCTTGGAGAAGAATGTCTTATCCCTTTAATAGAGGTTTAATGGGATGTTGTTTACCTCCATGTCCTGAAAAGCTTCAGCTGCCCATTTCCACAAATTAATCCTTTATTAAAGGGGCAAGATGTTTTTCTCCAGGCCTGTTGGTAACCCACCTTCCAGATACAGAATGTATCTGCATCACATTCCTCAATTTCAGTGGTGACTAGGTAGCCAATAGGATATGAATGCTCAGTTGGATGAACATCTCTATCGATGACAGGCTAGTCTCCTTTGCTAGGTCAAGGCAGACCGACTTGTGCAGGATAAAGACACCAATGAATTTATCATTGTAAACGTGTGTCAGCTCTGCCTAAATACATAAACATATGCACACATCTTGAAAACTGTTACAGTTGGAATCTAACATCCCTGATACTAAGTTTCTCCAGAAAATCCCATGGCATGTGTATACAATTTGGGATGAAAGTTCTCTCGTGTTAGAAGTCAGAACAGTCGTACAAAATTGTGGGCAGTACTAGGAAGGTAAGGGACTGCTGCACTTCACTTTTTATGTATGAACTGTAGAGAAAGCTTTTAAAGGTGGTAGGGTGGGGCCCTTTGGCCACAGTAATTCTGACAAATTAGGCAGATGTGCTCTGGTATGTGTCACTGAATCTAGCCTCAGATGCTTCTGCTTCTTTCTTTAGTCAGGCAGTAAAGGATCTTCACAAAATAGTCAGGAAATGTCACAAATCATGCAACCAACTTCGACAAAAAAAATGCTTTCAGTGAAGTGCTATTTGCAATAGAAACATAGAGCTGGAAGGTACCTCAAGGATCATCTAGTCCAACCCCCTGCACAACACAGAAAATTCACAACAACTTTTCTTTCTCCCCCCCACACTCCCCTAGTGACCCCTGCTCTATGCTCAGAGGAAGGCAAAGAACCTCCAGGATTCCTGACCAATCTGGTTTGGAGGAAAATTCCTTCCTGACCCTAAAGTGGTGATTGGTATTACCCTGGGCATGTAAGAAAGGGTCATGAGACCCTTCCTGACCTCCTTCTCATGATCCGCCTAAATTCACAGAATTAGCATCACTGTCAGATGCTGTCAATTTTAACCTGTTGGTTTTGGTTCTGACTTTCTGAGGCAACAGAAAAAAACTTCCTTCCATCCTCCACATGACAAATACTTGAAGATGGCTATCATATCACCTCTCAGTCGTCTTCTCTCCAGCCTAAACATATCGTCTCAACCTTTCTTCATAGAACTTGGCCACCAGACCTCTCAACATCTTTGTTGCCCTCCTCTGGAAATGTTCCAGCTTGTCACCATCCTTCTTAAACTGAGGTGACCAAAACTGAACGCAACAAGGTTTAACCAGAGCAGAGCAAAGCAATGGATGATACTTATAAACAAAGCATTCCACCCCCAAAATATTACTTTCTCCCTTTCTCACCTTTTATTCTCCTTCTGGGAATTCAGGAACAGTCTCTTCTTTGTGTTGGCTGCTTATTAACATGTCCTCCCGGCATTCCTGTCTTTTCCATGTTGCTGCTTAGATGAGAGTGTTCTGTGTGCCGAATATGCACTTTGCCCTGAATTGATAGTCTGAGCTTTTCATTCTCATAGAGGGCTTTGTGGAAGTTATATATGCATCTTGTTTCATAGATTTGAAGGTTGTGACCATTAAGGTTTAGATTTGGCGATCCTTTTGGAGCAACACACAATATATAGCTTGACAGCAATCATAAAGCAGGACATTTGTTACATCACTGCCTGTTTTTCATTTGGCCTAATGGTGTGTCTACCAATCCTTGCAAAACATAAACATACCAGTATTTTAATACTGTAGTAAGATTGTATCAAATAAAAAATGGTATCTATTTGACAAGGAAATATGACCCAGAACAATGGCAGTAGAATTTAAATGGGAGGTTTTATAGAAGAGACTAGCATGGTTTATCACAGGTTTCATATAAATATATATTCATTGGTATGCTACATTGATCCCATACACTGCCTGTCATCATTGCTATTGCGCAATGTTTCCATCCATTCCAGATGTCTTTGGCTTTTGTTTGCCTTTATAATTGTGAATGTATAATCACAGACTGGACTAAGACTTATTTTCTGACAAAATATGATAGTTCAAATAGGAAGCAGTCAAGCAGTAAATGTTTGGTTCTATGAGTCACAAACCCATCCCAGTTTTTTTTGTGTGTGTGTGTGTGTGTGTATGTCTATTCTTCAGTTACCACCACCCCAAATGAAAAACCCAACATTCTACGTTTACTGGCAGTCTTGGATTCACCAGTAAAGGTTGTCTCTGTGCATGTGCAAAAGGCAGAGTTTTCCAATAACCACTTCCTTTCCCTGTGTGCATGTGTCAAGTAGCTAGGTGCATGGGGAGGTCTTTGAACACAGTCTGCTTTCTTAAATAGGAAATACTTTGTTTACTACAGCTTAACAAGCTAGAGCACGTTACAAGGGAAAATGACTATCACAATAGGCTATAGCAGATCTAGGAAAAGGAAAGATCACATCTCGAGTCTAACCTTAATGTTATAATTTATTACCTTGGCATTCCTGCTTTGGATGCACCGTGAACCAAATGCTGATCCTGGATCCCAACCTGATGCCAGCATTTGAACAACATTAATGGGTTCATAGGAACCCAGTGGCGCAGAGTGGTAAACTGCAGCACTGCAGTCCACGCTCTGCTCACGACCTGAGTTCCCAACGGAAGTTGGTTTCAGGTAGCCTCGTTGGTTAAATAGAATGTACCTCCTAACTTGTTCAAATTATTTAAAAGGAATCTAATCTGTCTTTTTTGGTCTTAATACTGGAGTACTGAAATACTTCAGTCTATGTAGAAGATAAGGCTGTTTGGATATTAAGCTATACACACTTTTTTAATGGGTTTCACACAGTTGCCTGCCCATCCAAAACAGATCGGAGGCCAAGGGCAAGTCAAAGTAAATTAGATTTGGTACCATTCTCATGCAGGTTCTGCACTTCTTCATAAGGAGCTGCCTGTTTAAAAGGCACCTCACAGGACCCAAATTTCATTTTTCTGGGCCCAGTGCAGATTTGTAATGCAAGGCACAACACTATTATCTTGCCTCAGAAAATACAATGGGCTAGTGCAAAGATGGAAAAAGGTTTAAAAAATTGCAGAACAGGGCAACCAAAATGATTAAGTGGTTTGAGCTAAAAAGTCTGGGACTTTTCAGCTTAGAATTAAGGTGAGTAAAGGGGGACATGATAGAGGTCTATAAAATTATGAACAGGGTGGAGAAAGTGGTTGGAGAGTGCTTTCTCTCGAGAGAGAGAGACTAGAACTCACAGCCAGCCAGTAAAGTTCATTCATTCATTCATAGACCTTTATTGGCATAAAAGCCAGTAAAGTTGTTGGGCAATAGGTTCAGGACAGACAAAAAAAACTTCATTACTCAATAAGTAATTAAATTGTGGGATTCACTTACTGTATATGCAATGATAGCCATTAGCACAATTAGCTTTAAGAGGGAATTAGATTCATAGATAGATCCATCAATGGCTACTAGCATTGTTGAGGAAAGGAAACCTCCATATAAAGAAGCAGTGGACCTCTGATTACCAGTGCTAACAGACAGCATCAGGGGAAGACCTTGGCCTCTATTCTCAGCTTGTTGACCCTCCAGGGCAATTGGTTTGGCTACTCTGTGAAACAGGATGCTGGACTAGATGAACCCCTGGTCTGATCCAACAGGGCTCTTCTTGTGTTCTCATGAATCATGAAAGGGGAAAAAAATCTTTTTGATTTCTGAAATGGCAAACACTGCCATATTTTTCAATTTCTTCCTGTAGCATTGGGAGTCCAACCATTGCCTGTTCATAGGTCTTATGGTACACTCTACCAGAAAATGTGCGAACGACATTCACTGTCATGTACTTTAGGAAGTTATGTAAATCTGAATTGTCTGAGCACATTTGAAGGTGGTTAAGGGTTGCCCCGTGGTGCAAAGTGGTAAGCTGCAGTACTGCAGTCCAAGCTCTGCTCATGACCAGAGTTCGATCCCGACGGAAGTTGGTTTCAGGTAGCCGGCTCAAGGTTGACTCAGCCTTCCATCCTTCCGAGGTCGGTAAAATGAGTACCCAGCCTGCTGGGGGTAAAGAGAAGATGACTGGGGAAGGCACTGGCAAACCACCCCGTCCCCGTAAACAAAGTCTGCCTAGTAAATGTCACGATGTGACATCACCCCATGGGTCAGGAATGACCCGGTGCTTGCACAGGGGACTACCTTTACCTTTTTTTAATGGGTTGTTCAGACCTTTAAATCCCTCCCACTCTAGCTGGCTGAAAGTTCCTTACCCAGTCCATAGTTAGGGAGTCTTCTCCCCTCATGGGACCATAGGCCCCTACCTCCAATCTCCATAGAACTCATATCATACATGTTTCATTACCCCACTCACATTTTGGCAAGAGCCGTCCATCTTGCCCTTCCTGGAAGTTTGGGCAAACTGAAGCCACTGGAGCTCTTTTAATGATTCTGGGACCCCAGACAAAACATGAGGACCTCTGTTTTGCTGACACTTGGTGCATTTTATGGCTTTTTTCCCTGGGAAAGACTGCTGTTCCCAGAGGATTGGGGATCCCCTCGGTGAGCTTCAAAGCACCTTACATCTCCAGTCCATGACACTACACAGGTGATATGTAAACTCACTTGGGATTTTCCTTTTCAGACTTTACCCCTGCCATGTGAAATCCCACTATTCTGTGCCTTTTCCATGCCCTTCACATGAAAGTGCTAGCCGTAGGAATAGCATTGTTGCTGAATTTCAGAACTGAGGGTGTCAGAAACAATCTGAGGGGAGGGGCTGTGGCTCAGTGGTAGAGCATCTGCTAGGCATGCAGAAGGTCCCAGGTTCCGTCCCTGGAATCTCCAGTTAAAGGGACTAGGTGAGTAGGTGATGTGAAAGACCTCTGCCTGAGACCCTGGAGAGTCGCTGCTAATCTGAGTAGACAATACTAACTTTGATGGACCAAGGGTCCATCAGTATAAGGCAGCTTCGTGTATTCAATCCTCTCCCACTTTAAAATAGTTTTTCCTCTGATCTGAGTCTAATTTCAGTTTTGCTCATAAATAAACACAAGATATTTTATGCTGTATCACTTCCTTCCCTTTCCTCAAAGCTTAACTTGCAGCAACACCAACAGGAAGGAGAAGGAAAAGAATGCAGAGCAGTCCTTCATTGGGTGCTAAAAGAATTAGTAACTGGAAGTTCCCACTGCGAAGACATCTGGGAATCACAGCTTGGTAGACAATAATTATCTGGCCCTGATTCAGAGTTCGCGGATGGAAGAGCAACAACCTAGCCACGATAATGGAGGGAAACAATTATTTTAATACTATGGGAGCAATGTCCAATCCAGACACTTGCTGTGTCAGAATATCAGTGTGCAGATTGGGCCACAACAACATACTATGTGTTAGCTCATATGCAACACAAATGGAAGGTGACTGTGGAAGTAGAACTTCCCCTCCTTCCCCCAACAGCCACCAATGAGTACTAAAAGGCAGTGCCAAAGGTTAAGGAACACATATGGATTGAAAGTCATATAGAACAGGTGGATTCCAAGGGCAGTCTTAGCCATGGGGCATCCAGGGCAACTTCCCTGAGCCCTGCAATGGGGGCACACTGGAGGGAAATAACAGCTGCCCCAACTGCTGCCCTACAGCTGATTGTTGCCCCTGAGCTGAAGCCATTGCCATGACTCTGGAGGCTTCACTCAGGCAGTGGTTTGAGCAATCAGCTCTATAGTGGGGGCATGGGGGGCATTCCCCACCCCTCCACCCAGTAATTCTGTGTCTTCATGTTTTGTCTGTGGGTTCAGAATCATTACGTCAACTCTACTGGCTTCAATGAGGAAGGGGAAGCAGACCAAAATTATGCTTTCTACCTCTAGCATCAACAGAATCTCCACTGCTAGTAGAAGGCTTCTTACATCAGTGGAAGGGAAGCATAGAATCCAACCTATGCGACAAAACGTGACTTGCTTTTTTCAAGCTGTGCCAATGGCCCCAATCCAGCTAAAGTCAGTTGTCCACTGAGATCACCGGGGCTTAAGTTGGTTACTAATAGCATATCCTATTGATTTCCATAAGTATTTAAGTGCCATGAACTTGAGTTGAATTGGAGCCAGTATGTTTAGAACACTCCGTTATTTCCCATGTTGGCAAACTTACATCCCTGTGAGAACAAATTTGCTGGCTTGGCCTTGCAGATCTTCAGAATGTTAGGAAACAGAAGCTGAACACTTGCCAACCACAGCCTTAATTCAAACAACTAATGCTAGAAATACAAGATGGTGATAACATAGTTACACTGAATGTTCTTCAGAAAGAAAGGGAATACTTAAGAGCTAAAAGTCACTTCACACATTTTTTTATAGTATCCAATGACTTCATTCTACTAATGGCTACACTTCCTGCCAGAATGAGATCTCTTCTGGAATACTGAGCTTTCCTTTGGTATGAAGAACTTCTTCAAAACATGTTACATGTATCCACACAAAGTGTGAAATCAGCCTCCAGCTAAATGAATATTAACATTATTTGTCCTTTCTGAAACTATAAATCTATACAAACACCCAGAAACAAGTTTAAAAATATCAATAGGGTTAGGTACAATGCAGCCAAATCTCAGCACCTTTCAATTGCCATTGTTTTCAATTGGAGAGAATTGATCACCTGATTAACTTACACACTGAATTCGCTGGAATCCTGCCTGGTCTGCCAGACCAAATAGAAATAGAAATGGATTGAAGGATATGAAAATGAGAAACCTAAAAAAATAGAGAGTAACTCTGCATACCTGAAGCTCAGCATAATAACAATTTAAAGCACAAGAAGCAGCTGCTACTTGTGCTATGTTTAGCCTTGGGCTATGGCAGGGACTAAATTTTAATAAATATATAGTATTCTCCTATTGTTTGTTTTTTTAGGCAGCCCCTTTGACTCTCTTCTTTGGGTAAAGTTACTCCCATTCACATTCTCCTACTAGTATGTAACTCACACAAGCTCATATCAACGTTTCAGCCGCCTCTGGTTTTGGCTTCATAAATAATAGTCATTCCACAACAATTTCCAAGTAATTCCATAACAGTAATTCCCTCAGCACTTGTCGTGGCTGAATTTTCCTATCCGTTTGTCACAGTATCACCTTATACTGCTCTACCGAGGCTCTTAATTGTTACTATATATAAAAAGACTTCTTGAGAATTTGACCAGAGACAATGTTCTAGCATATTTCTGACTTTCACATTAAAGAAAAATAAGATAATATATGGATATGTGTTTGCTTTGAAAGAGTGGAAGTACTTTGACTGGATTTTTTTAAAGCTGTGCCAAATGGCCCGTTGCCATATTTTAACATATATATATTTTTTATGCCAGCATGGAAAACTGACCTTTTCAACATTCCTTTATTTCTGTGTTCTCCCAGGACAGTATTCTGCCAATGGCTTTGTGGTCAGGCTTCCAGCTCAGGTAAACAGGGACATGTATGAATTTCTTCCTTAAGGGGTGAATCAATTACGATCCACATACAAGACATTTCAAAATTTAAGAGAAGATTTTTCAAAGGAACAAATTCCATTTAAAAAAACTTTTATTCCTATGCCAAGTTGAAATGAGTGCAGCTTTTTAAATAAATTTACCATTGAAAGAATTCTTTTCAACTAGCAATATTTCACTGAATGGTAACCGGGAAACTGAAATACATGGCATAGAGCCGGTTTATCCCACAGATTTTAATAAGACCAGATCATTTTAAATTCAGCAACATTGGTTTGACTTGAGTACAGATAACTCTATCAGCAAAAAATATGTACCAAATATAAGTAGATATTGATATTGATATCAACCGTAAATTAAGCTAGACGGGATACACTTCTTCCAGCAAAGAGGCAGTTATTTGCCTGGATGAAGGAAGAAATAGTTTGCTGGTAGAAAGGGTAAAGCTATACCTCTGTTTACAGCAGGGGTGGAGAACATTTTTTCCGCCAAGGGCCATTTGGATATTTATAGCATCATTTGCGGGCCATACAAAGTTATCAACTTAAAAATTAGCTGACCAAGCCCCAAGCAGGCATCCTCCCCAGATGACCCCTTCCCGGTGCAGACAAGCAGGCAGGCATCCAACCAGTGGCGCACTTGCCTACCTGGTGGCACAGGATGGTCTGTTGCACCAGCCGGGCGTAGCTGTCCAGGCTCACGCCGGAGTTACCCCTGCTCCGCATGGATGGGGCTGGATTCTACAGCCGGCTCCTGCTACCTCCCCCTGCAGGAATGAAATGAGGGCACACTGGCTAAGAACTCCCCCACCCCTCACATTCTGGCCCTGCCCCCTTTAACCCCTCCATTGTCACCACTTCCGTCCCCAGCCCTCTTATAGTACAGAGAGAATACGTTTCTCCACGGCCCGGGTAGGAAAGGGTTAATACAGTTTATTGGGCTGTCCTAGCAGCTCCACAGCTAACGACTCTTCTGCAAGGGGGAAAAAATGTTCCATTTCTCGGCAAAACAAACTCACATCCACCTTGAATAGAGGCTATTCCTGTCCACGGGAGAGGGTGGATCACCAGTCTTAGATCCTTCTGAGCTAGAGATCTGCCATGACCCACGAAGGGCCAGACCAAATGATTTCATGGGCCTTAAGCAGCTCCCAGGCCTGACGTTCCCCACCCCTGATTTACACCTTTTAAAATAAAAAATCAGGATTGACAAAATGGCAGGGCATTGTTCCACCTCTAAGTGCTTTCAAAAAGCCCCTTTTAAAAGTTCACATAGGGAATGGGGAATTGTGACCCTGATCATTAATGATGTAACAGATACTATGCAGTGGCTACCCATGAATCACACAGCCACATTCCACACAATACTCACTATCAGAAGGAATTCAGTAGTTGAAATCAAAATGCAGCTAAAGAACTGGGGTAATGTAATTTCACTACAATGTTGTCTTGAGGGGAAGGGCTGAGTAACAACTGCACTTTTATTGTATGGGTGAAAATGAATAGCTAGAAAGAACCTTGGTCTTTCTTGAATCAGGCTGACATTTTTCCTTTGTAGCAAACATTGTGACTGCCAATAGGTACTTATTTCCCTGCAGTTACAAAATAGATACCATAGTTACATAGGATATATATTTGCATACTTCCTATGTAAAATGTCAACATAGTGAAGATCTGCTCATAGCATCCTAAAACATAGGCTCTAGTCCACAAAAGCTTATGCTAGAGTAAAGTATTGTAAATAAGACTTTTTTTGTATTGTATTGTATTGTAAATAAGACATTGTATTGTAAATAAGTGTTCTATTGTAAATAAGACATGTAAATGCATGTGTGTAACATCATGAGTTGGACTCCTCATCAGACCACTGACAAAGAAGTAAGCAAAATTATTTTAACAAGACAGCTGTTTTTTTCTTGCTGCAACAGACTAACACCTATCTGGAATGCCTAGATATTTGGAGATTAGAAGATCTTCTGGGTGTATCCTGTCTCTGTGACTCTGATGTTGAACCTGTATTTGACTGATGAGCAGATGAAATGGAGGACCTGAATTCAAGACACCAACTAAAGTTCATATGACTTTAAGCCAATACTTACCTCACTGGCCATCAGCAGTAACCATTGAGACAGCAAGAAGGTTGGGAAGGGATGAGAGATCTCCAACCTGTGTGATGGCTAAAGGGGTGGGGAACCTCACACCTTTACTTGAGCGAGGTGTGAAGGATTGTCAGAGACAAGGGGTGCTGGCAATTAGCATTATACATCAGTGCTGCTTCTGGACACTCCTAGCCATTAGGCAGATATTTATCTGCATATTGCTAACTTCAGACACCCCCTGCCTTCATCCCTACTTTGTGTTTTCTATCATTAAGGGCATGAGTATCCACTCTCCTGGGTTGACATTCAGCAGTGGCAGCTTCTTCCTGTCCCTTCCTGCCCATTACACTATCTCACTAGACATGCGTGGCAAATGTGATACACATTAACACTGTTGATTGGAAACATGGGAACCCTCTTGTGTCCTACAGAGGGAGAAATCATAACTAGTTGCCACTTAGTCTAGGGCATGACCAGCCATTTGGCTAATGCTGCATCACAACTAGGGAAGGACTCTGTATGCTTTCCTCTTCCTTTACTATTTCACAAGCCTGAAATGCATGTGTGGAACAGCATGAGTTGGACTCCTCATCAGACCACTGACAAAGAAGTAAGCAAAATTATTTTAACATAACTACTTCATGCTGAACAATTTTGTAAAGGATCGACTTTACATTTTACGATTTCATCCTCAACAGGTCTATGCATTGTCCTGGTAATCAACCTTATGTTTCTGAGATAAAAGAACTGATACGTGTACTATATGTGTAAGTGGTAAACTAATGTAAAGAACCTGCAGCAGCCAAATATTGACGTTATCAGCCAATTCTGTACTCCTTGAAGATAAGAAATCCAGCACCTGCAGAAAGTGGCATGGGGGTCTAAGATTGTTTCAGAAATGTCAGCAGTATCACTATCACAGCTAGATAAATATCACATGAGAAACACACAGCCAGCTGTAAGCTCAGGCAGATCTCAGTTTACAAAGATTCGGGAGGGGGAACGCTGGGAAAAAAGCAGTTATCCAAACCTTAAAATGCTGCTACTTCACATCCACGGAGGAAATCAATAGAAAGCTTAGAAACAAAAGAAAGAAACAGAATGGTGTTCAGAGAGCAATATAAGCATAACTGGGCCATTTCAAAAACAATCCACATAGTGTGGGTTATTATTTAAGCTTGACAAGCAGTAGATTTCAGTTCTGTGCTGAGCTGACGTTCCATGGCTTCTTGTTCAAAGCATCAAGGGCTAGAAATGGAGCACTGGCGCTTTGTTTTAACGGCTAGCAAAACTAGATTTGCTCAGACAATCCCTTCTCATGTGGCTGAAAACAGCATCACTTTAGCACCTCCTTTCTATACCAAGTGATGATAAAAGACTGAAACTTTTATTGCACCTTATGAGTTTCACTGTTTGGAATCCTCTCAGCCTTAAGCTGAGATTAATAATCACCTCTTCTTTGACATGTGAAACAGTATTAGTGCAAAAACATTAAAGGGGAAATCACGATAAACTACTCTCCTTTCACTTATATTTTAATTTTTGAAGAAGAAATGAGAAATTGGAACCTACCAGATGGATCTGGTCCAGATTGTCTCCAAAGATGCCAAAAGAACATACAGTCAGTTTGTTACCCATTTTTTACCCCAGTGATAGATCTTGGATGGAAATGGCCTATTGGTTCGGCACATTCTTATATTTTTGTTTCGTTTTCATACTTTAAAATGTTTGTTTTCAGTCATTATTGTAGTCACTGTTTCTATTTCTCATTAGCTTCAAGAGGAAACATATTCCTGGCTGCACTTTTTTTATTTTCTATTGTAGATAGATAGATAGATGGTTTATTTACGGCCCTTAGCCAGATAAAACCAGAAACATGGACTAAAATATTCTTACAAACAAAGAATTACAGTCCTAGTCTTATAACACTTAAAAAAAGAAATAACAACTGAGACACTTCTGCCAATTGGGCTAAGAGACTGTTCTATGGCGTTGGATTTTGCTGCCGAGCAAAATTTCGCATTTTCTACTCTATTTAGATAGGTTTTCCAGAGATTAAACCCCTCATCTAAGGGATGTTCTTTGCCAATTATCAGCACACGCAGCTGGCTAGACTAGAATTTTTTCTGACATGAACATTTTCAGGCAGTGTGAAAATTTTACTAAGGGGGAGGGCACTGACATTATGAGTGAGAGGGAATGGGTATATTTTTCTGGAAACCTGTGTATGTGGGAGGGGAGCAGTTCAGGCTGGAAGCTCATTGCTATTGATATGGTATTAATCAAAATGGTATAGCTGAAAGTAGATTCAAATGTTTTTATAAATATACATTTGAATAAACACTATATCATTGGCCCAGATTGGACCACACACAGAGGCTCAAAACAGGTGCAAAGAAAGATCCCACACAAACAATACAATTAAACCAACAATAATCACATCTTACACAAGAATATAAAGAGGCAAGATTTGTAAGAGCCTCACTGTATTTGCAACCCTTACGGCCCATTCCTGAGCCACGCCAGCAGTTGCATCGAAAGCCCTTAGGAGTGCCCAGTTGCATCGAAAGCCCTTCCGGTGCCCGGAAGGCGCACACTGGCGTAAGTGGCCCCAGCACTGGCATGCAGGCCCAGATGCTGGTCCCCGGCCGCCACAGCAGCAGTGCTGGGCACGGATGCCATCGCAGCTTCCCGCCAGCATCCAGCCACTGGCACAGGCGGTGGCGGCGAGCCAGGAGGCATTCTGTGGGCGTAACGGCGCCCCAGGAGGCGTTCCCAAGGTGTTCTGTCGCCGGCCGGGGGGCAGGGCCAACATTAGTCGGCCTCCCGAGCTGTTTTGGCTCGGGAATGTCCTAAAGTACATGACAGTGGATGCCGTTTGCACATTTTCTGGTGGAGTGTACCATAAGACCTATTACCAGGCAATGGTTGGACTCCCAATACTACTGGAGAAAACTGAAAAATATGGTAATATTTGCCATTTCAGAAATCAAATAGATTTTTTTTCCCTTTCATGATTCATGAGAACACAAGAAGAGCCCTGTTGGATCAGACCAGGGGTTCATCTAGTCCAGCATCCTGTTTCACACAGTAGCCAAACCAATTGCCCTGGAGGGTCAACAAAATGAGAATAGAGGCCAAGGTCTTCCCCTGATGCTGTCTGTTAGCATCCTGTTTCACACAGTAGCCAAACCAATTGCCCTGGAGGGTCAACAAAATGAGAATAGAGGCCAAGGTCTTCCCCTGATGCTGTCTGTTAGCACTGGTAATCAGAGGTCCACTGATTCTTTATATGGAGGTTTCCTTTCCTCAACATTGCTAGTAGCCATTGATGGACCCATCAATGAATCTAATTCCCTCTTAAAGCCAATTGTGCTAATGACTATCACTGCATATACAGTAAGTGAATCCAACTCTTCTTCTCCTTCTTCTGAATACCAACTCTTCTTCTCCTTCTTCTGAATATATTGTCAGAAAAGTGGGATATACAAATGGCCTAAATAAACAAAATCAATAACACACATGATACTACACAGTGTTCCTGGGACCACTGAGTGTTCTTCAGACAAAGAGAACCAGTGTTGAACACAAGCTGTTTTAATTGGATTACAAACTGGCTTGGCTTGCTGAAGGGATCAAGTTACACTTCCTTGGAGAACAGGATAGCAAACTATAGTAGCAAAAACAAACAAACCTAGGAAATGTAAGAAACAACTCACAGCAAAGAGATACACGAAGCTACATTTTAAGGTCTTCCAGTGAGCCTTGATTGAGACAACAGTTTTCAATAGAAACTATAGATATAGAAATTACTAACTAGCATGGGGAAACATCGGGATGTGACGTCATCCCGGTGCTTGCACAGAGGACCTTTACCTTAAACTAGCATGGAGGTAAACAACTGGTTGATCTTACCCAGTATTGTCTTCTAGGACTGGCAGTTGTTCTCTATCCCAGACCCGTTTTAAGTAGAGCTGCTGAGAACTGAAAAGCAAAAAAAGGATAAGAATCTGTCTTTGTTTAAAACATACTCTGTTCCTACCTTTAAATTTGTCTGTGACATAAAGTATTCAATTAAAACAATAAAATACATAAAATGTCCAAAAAGGGCTGTAGCATAAAAACCAATCATTATAAAACAATTTAAAAGCTGCATCAAGCAGGTAAAAAAATACAAAGGTATCAGGACATAACAGCAACAGCATAAAGGCAGCACCACAACTAGCAATCATTTGTATATCAGCTGCAACTAAGGAGACAAGAGATTCAGTCAGTCAAGTTTTATTTCGATACAATATCAGCTCTAGGTAAAAATCAAAGTTAGGTTAAAATAATAAAATAAAATAATAAAAGTTGATGATTCTGGAAGGATGATTTGAAGAAGAGGAGGAAAGTCTTCTACTGGGAAACGTTTTCAGTTAGCCGTTTACAAATCCCACTAGACTGGAAAAAGAATTTGGCTTCTTGAATGGTTATCTCCCAAGAGGAGTCTGATAAGAGAAGGGAAACTTTCGCTTCTTCCGATCTCCCAGGAAAATATGACAATATGGAGAGAATGTACTGCGATCTTATGTCGTTGTAGAAGGGACATTGCAGCAGAACATGTTCTATTGTTTCCACTTTCTCTGTTTTGCATGGGCATAGTCATTGGTGAAAGGGAGTACGGCGATACCTGCCTTCCAGGAGAGCTGAAGGTAAGGCATTGAAACACGCAAGAGTAAAGGCCCTTCGATATTTAGATACTTCCAGGAATCCAAGGTAGTCTGCAGGATGGAAAGGTTTGATGTATTGCAAGATGGGTGAATATTTATGAATCTGAGCCCTATCTGATTGAAGGGCATGGTCCAAGAGTCTCTGTAATAAGAGATTCAAACTCAAAAAACAAACATAGGGAGAGATCATGCAAAGGTTCAGGTGAATAAGATATATTTGGCTTGTGTCTGAAAACTATAGTGCCAGGCAAGTGTCTGTGAAGAGGAAGCGCCATAGTCTTAGCACAGCAACAGAGAAAGCTGTCTAGTCACTTTGCTTCTGGCAGTGAGGTCACACAAAACAGAACCTCTAAAGAAGCTTGAGACCAACAACCAACAAGAGAAGACAATCCTCTAGGTATTTTGATCCCAGGCCAATGTGTGGCATCCATCAAACATATCATAAAAGACTGAAACCCTTGACCATCATATTGTTTTCATTCCTACTGCTTGAGCTTGATAGCAGCTTTTGAACACCAGTCACCAGAGAAGTATTTCACCTATTCAGGGCCAGTCTATCCGCTAGGTACACCTGGGTGATGATCACCTAGGATGTCAGAAGTGGAGGGATACCCACCAGCCCTATCGCCATCCTGTTTGTGGCATTGGGGTCTGCTGTGGAAGTGGCAGCCTGCCCTTGACCCCAGTGGAAAGCCTGCTGGTAGGGTTGCCAACTATATATATAGATTTTTGGGCAGAGCCTTAGGAGGGCAGGGTTTGGGGAGGGCAGAAGCAATGCCATAGAGTCCAATTGCCAAAGCAGCCATTTTCTCCAGGTGAACTGATCTCTGGTCCGCTAGAGATCAGTTATAACAGCAGGAGATCTCCAGCTAGTACCTGGAGGTTGGCAACCTTAGGTCTATTGCTGGCTGTTAGCCTTGATGGCTGAAGAGGCCTCCAGTTTCCAATTGTTACATATTGAGAAGCAGTCAGCTGGTGAAGGGCTGCAGCAGGCCCTGTTTGTGGGCTTCCCTGTGACATAGGCTGGCCACTGTTGGAAACAGAGAATGTTGGACTAGAAAAACCATTCATCTTATTGAGCATAGATATCTTATGTTCTTAGATTATGATAGTGTGTGCTAGAACCCTGTTGTTGTTGTGGTGGTTTATGATATCTGTGTTACTGTGGCTGTCTGCCATGGCCTACTGACTCCAGAATAGTTTTGTTGCGCTCCATGGGAGTATGTGTGCTATGAATCGCAGACTTTATTTGTAAAAGCCCAGAACAATGGCTAACATCTAGAGTAAGGCTTCGACTACAAGAGAGGAAGCTGAGTCACACAGGGGCTCATTTAGAGGAAGAAGTGAAAGTGGTGACCCCATATGTTTCTGCTCAGAGACATTCTCTAAGGCTACAAAGATATGTGGCCGGGGTTCTCTAGTGTGTACACAGGTGGCAACCAGCAGAAGCGTGGGGGCTTGCCAGAGCAAACGTGTAATCGTATAGCTGCGCATTCTGTGGTGCCTGAACAGCCGGAAATAAAAAGTGCAAAATCTGTGCAGCTGGTTGATTTGTTAAAAACGATGATGACTGCAAATTTGCACATTCAGCTCAATATAGCTGAGAGTATTGTGTGCACAAATGAAGTTTTCCCATGTGTTTCAAGCAATGGCGCACACACTATATAGAGTGCCAGTTAAATGCCACAGGAACTTCCCAGGATTACTATTTTTCCTTAATGTTCCTAAAGCACCTATATAAACTACCTTGTGGTAAGCAAGCCACAGGCTCTTTCACAGGTTAACAATCTAATAGAGCCTTCCTCTGCCCATTTCTGCGGAAGTATGCCCCACTGAATTCAATGGGACTTATTCGCAAGTAAGTGTCCACAGAAATGTGGCTGCACACTGTTCTTTTTTGCAGTTTGCTTCTTTCCGCCTTGTTGCATGGGGTTTACTCCCTAGTAAGCGTGCTTAGGCCTGCACGTATATAGTGTGTCAACTCAGAAATAAATCACACAGTAAGTTCAATCAGGTGCAGCCCAATAAATTGTTCCTAGGATTTCATCATGATTATCATACCTGTATACAGTTACTGAAACAAATAATGGGGCTTAGAAGCAACAAAGGGAGTGGTACGTAGAATAAATCTCTGTAGTATCTTTCTTCAGTCATCACTGAAATAAGTACAACTGCCTAGCTGAGCTCATAGCCACTGAGTGATTGTGAGACTCGTCAGCTGGATTTTTACAACCTTCTTGCTGCCCCATTCTGCACAGCTGCTGTCCTTATGCCTTGTTATGTGTGTGCAACATTTAATATGCGACTGCACATCTAGATGATTTTGTCTTATAATGTTCCACATTTGTGAGCCTGTCTGCCTGCCCATTTTCTCTGCTAGAGCTGTTTTACTGGCCCAAGTGAAATAGGTATTGTCAGAAAGTTTAGACAGAGGGGAGAGTGGTATTCTGGACTTAGTTGTCAAGAGAGCTTCCACCTGTGAGAAACTTGCCTCCGCTATCTCTTTCTTATAGGAACTATGGCCATTCGTAGGGTTGCCAGCTCTGGGTTGGGAAATACCTGGAGATTTTGGAGGTGGGCCCTGAGGAGGGTAGGGTTTGGGGAGGGGAGGGACTTCAATACCGTAGAGTCTAATGCCCAGAGCAGCCATTTTCTCCAGGTGAACTGATCTCTATTGGCTGGAGATAAGTTGTGATAGCAGGAGATCTCCAGCTAGTATCTGGAGGTTGGCAACCCTCACCATTCTACTTTCATATGTGGGCCTTGGCCTTTTTGATTTGACATCAGCTTCCATTCACATTCCTGAATTAAACCCTGTTAAACATAAATGCTAGAAAAGGGGTGGTGAGATGCAGGAAATTATTGCTGTAGCACAGAGCTGGAGTAACTCTGCAGTTCCAGCCAGATGCTAACAAGCACCCATGATTGAGTTCTGGAGAACTGTGTTTTTGACAAAACAAAAGTACAAATGTACAGAAGGGTGGGACCTATAGGTGTCTGTGGGGAACCGCTCAATGAACTACCTTGAGCCCACCTTGATTAAAAATAATAAATATATTCAAATAATGTATACAATCAAAGATACTAATGTCAATTATCACTGATTTCACAATACATACATAGTATAAGCTGAATAAAAGAAGCATACAAAGAGGAAAAAACAACAATTGAAAAGGGATTCAAATACAATTCCCCCAAATGTTTAGAGGGCAAAATTCCATGACAGTATGCTAACAACCCTGTATTGAATACTCTTCTTGAGTTGTGAAGGATAGGCTTTCTTCTCATACCAAAAAAAAAACAAACAGAAACTAGAAACCTATAACGCACCTCCACACAAACTTGGCAGCAGCCCCATGTGCTCAACTTGGGTTTGATAGCTGCCATAACGTGTGAATCAGCACTAACAGGGCAATCATATGCAGAGATACTCTGGTCTAACCCACCTTTAGACCTGTTGCAGTTGAAGGAAGAAGAAGAAGGAGGAGGAGGAGGAGGAGGAGGAGGAGGTTTTTATATGCTGACTTTCTCTACCACTTAAGGGAGACTCAAACCGGCTTACAATCACCTTCCCTTCCCCTCCCCACAATAGACACCCTGTGAGGTAGGTGAGGCTGAGAGAGAATGACTTGCCCAAGGTCACCCAGCTGGCTTCATGTGTAGGAGTGGAGAAACAAATCCAGTTCACCAGATTAGCCTCCACCGCTCATGTAGAGGAGTGGGGAATCATACTTGGTTCTCCAGATCAGACTCCACCACTCCAAACCACCGCTCTTAACCACTACACCACGCTGGCTCCCTTAACCACTACACCCCACTGGTTTGGGACAAGATCCTAAATATCTGCAGTAATTGAAGCATTAGAGCTGACACATCCTAAAAATATCTGCAGAAAGATTAATGCCATAAAAGTTTTAATTACCGTCTAGTGACCTGGATGCCCCAAGCCTGATCTCATCAGATCTCAGAAGCTAAGCAGGGGGGTCAGCCCTGGTTAGTACTTGGTTGGGAGACCACCAGGGAATACCAGGATCGTTGCACAGAGGAAGGCAATGGCCAACCACCTCTGCTAGTCTCTTGCCTTTAAAACCCTACTGGGTTGTCATAACTTGGTGGCATTTTACACACACACACACAAAAGGGCAACAGGGTCTGATTACTTGTCATCACTGAAAAAGCCATTATTTGGTTTAGATTGTTTAGATAGACACTCCTATGTCTTGAGGAATTTCTCCTCATCGTCTCATTCAGCGAACTTTACTACCCCTCGCAGCACATTCCTGAGAGGAATGCCTGCGCCGGGCTTAGGAGGCAACGCAGCTGTGCTGCCTCCAAAGGAGGTTTCCGCCCCGCCGAAACCTCCTCCCGGTGCAAAAAATCCATGCAACCCACGCCAAAAATAAAAAGGGGCGTTCCCAGGCTGAAAGGGCTTTGGAGGCCGCCTAAAGGTGGCCCCGCCCCAGCCCGGCACCGGAACACCCCGGGAAGCCTCCCGGGATGCTGGGACATCCCGGGAACACCTCCCCAGACACCGGTGCTGCCTTTGATGGCGTTCGGACGCTGGCAGAAGGCTCCGTCGGCGTCCCAGGCCAGTGCTGCCAAGCCAGCGCCCCGTGACGAATGTCCAGGCCTTCCTGCTGGTGTTTGGGCTGCTAACGATAGTGTTAGTGGCCCAAACACCGGTGGGGGGGCCGACGCCAGCACAGCACCTTCCTAGCCTCCTAAGGCCTTTCGCCCTGGAGTCTCAGGAATGCGCTGTTGGTTCTTTGCTATATGGATAAAGGACTGTGCGAACCTCAAAGAAACACTACAGGCTACTGAATGGGGTTGCCAGGTCCCTCTTCGCCAATGGCAGGAGGGCGGGGTTTGGGGAGGGGAGGGACTTTAGTGCCACCCAGTTCAATTGCCAAAGCAGCTATTTTCTCCAGGTGAACTGATCTCTATTGGCTGGAGATCAGTTGTAATAGCGGGAGATCGCCAGCTAGCTCCTGGAGGTTGGCAGCCCTACTGCTGAAGCAGAGCTGGCTGCCACATCCTACTGTGGGGGTTGGAAAACCCTGATTGGGATGGGACAGGAAAGGCATTTGGAAAGCATTAAACTGTTGGGTGGGAGAGGTTTTAAAACCAAAGTTGCTTGGCAAACACTTCATGTTTGGCTGCTTTTTAAAAACCTGTGATTGTCATAGAGATTAATGTTATGATGTTTTCAATTAGTTTAAAAGCTTTTTTAATGGCCCATTTTCATTCTAATTGTTTAGCTATTTTGTGACTTCTATTTGGAATAACTCTCTAAATGCATTCGATAATTTGTAAAATACTCTATGTTCTTTTTAAGACATTGGAAACAGTGCATGGGGACACTGCGGAGTTTTTACAGGGACTAGTGATTAAGGGTTTTGCACTATTCATAAAGAACATTTTAATCTTAATGTGACTTTGCACTTAGCAAAATTTAGTTTATTGATTTGGAATGAGATTCATCTCACTTATTCAACAATAACTTATTTAAGTAAGTTTTATTGGTCTAATTTGGGCTTTGGTAATTTGCTACAGAGAATTCATGATTTAGCTATGAGCAGATTGCTTTATCACTTCTTCTAAAGATGTCACAGAAGCCAGTAAAAGGCCTTGTTGAACATCCTACACAGGTACTGTACCTAGAGCACACAATTCAGTGAGGCCCCCTATTTTTCAGTGGCTTAAATGTGCCTAAATCTGGATAGGCCTGTAGCCACAAACCTAGGGTGGCCAGGTCCCTCTTCACCATCGGCAGGAGATTTTGGGGGCGGAGCCTGAGGAGGGCGGGGCTTGGGGAGGGACTTCAATGCCATAGAGTCCCATTGCCAAAGCAGCCTTTTTCTCCAGAGGAACTGATCTCTATTGGCTGGAGATCAGCTGTAATAGCAGGAGATCTTCTGCTATCACCTGGAGGTTGGCAACCCTACACAAACCACATCCAGTTCACCTAAACTGTCATGGAATCCTACAGTCCTGTCAACAAAAATAAAATGGAAGTTGAGCAAGACCTTAAGATAAGCCTAGGCTAGTTAGGTAGAGGAGTCCAGAACAATAGGGTGGGTGGCCTAGATAACTTGAACCCAGTTTGCTGTAAGGAAGTGGGAGTGTATTCTGTATGTCGAATCTAGCTTTACTTCCCTCAATCTTCCAATAGTGCATTAATTATCAGGCAGGCTGCTACAAGATCTTTAAATGAGCAATATTTAAGCCCAGTAGCTTTTGAGAGTGGAGGGGGAGGAGAAGGAGAGTTGGTTTTTATATGCTGACTTTCTCAATCAAACTGGCTTACAATAACCTTCCCTGCCCCATAGCAGACATCCTGTGAGGTAGGGGAGGCTGAGAAAGCTCTAATAGAGCTGTGACTAGCCCAAGGTCACCCAGCTGGCTTCACGTGGAGGAGTGGGGAATCAAACCCAGTTCTCCAGATTAGACTCCACCACTCCTAACTACCACTCTTAACCACTATACCACGCTGGTATAACCTTTTGAGAGTCCAAGCTCCCTTTGACACTCAAAGGCTTTTACTCTGGAAATCTTGTTGGGTTTTGTGCTGCTGGACTCAGATCTTGGTCTTCACTGCAGACCAACATGGCTACCCACCTGAAATGACCTTTGAATGTTAACAGGAAAAAACCTTAAGATATGAAGGTTTTCCAAAAGGTTTATAAACATTTCTTTTTAATTTTAAAAATTGCACCTCTCAAGAGACCTGCTCAAGGAGGCTTACAACTAAAACAGAACCATAAAACATAGCCCTTTCAAAACTAAGTTATTAAAAATAAATAATTAAAAGCATGCTTGGGCATAAAACCAGCATAAACACACATCAGTCAGCCTTAAACAATATAAATAAACTTCAGGCAGAAGCAGACCAGAAAAAAGTTAAACGTGATTTTTTAAAAAATCCTAGTTACCTCTATCCTGGGTTAAAAAAAATTAGCCTGACAACTAAAAGAAAGCAAGGTAGGTGCCAAGGTAGAGGCAGATAAAGCCAAATTTGAAGAACTTGATCTTTCCTGCCTACACTGGTTAGATTTAGAAAATCTGGAAATGGAGCTAATAGAATTTCAAGAAAGCTCTATCTGGAAAAATAAATTCTATGACCTGCGTGAAACACTTGAGAAGATAGAAGGGACGCCAAAGGACAGCACAGTTAGTTCTGAAAATGAAATCCTTAAAGTGTGGAATTCTCTGCCAAATAATTTTAAGTCAATGAAAGCACTTGGGATTGCTTTCCTCACTTTGTTTGGATCATCTTATGCTTGTGAGCAGCTGTTTTCAGCTTTGAATTATATCAAATCTGACACCAGAAACAGGCTAACAGATGACCTGAGTGCTGCATGTGTTGCTCTCAAACTTACAAAATATGAGCCAAGGGTAGACAAATTATCAGCATGCACACAACAGCATTAATTGTTCAAAAAATTTGACAATGTCCTCAAAAATGTCACAAAAATGGTGAATTACATCATGGCTCGTGCTCTGAATTGTCGACAGTTTCAAGCACTTCTTGAGGAGGTTCAGGCACAGTATAATAGTTTACTTGTGTACAATAATGTCCGGTGGCTGAGCAGAGGACGAGTCCTGGAGAGATGCATGCCAAAGGCAAACTTTTACCTTTCAATAAAAAGTTGTTTGTATCATTGAAAGCTCTGTTATTGTGTTTTTCTTTTTTAATGCAAAATATGTGAATGTATGAGTTGTTTTTTCTAAACTAAAACCTCAGGATTCAGGTTAAACTGCCATATTGGCACTTGGCGATAAATAAGTGGGTTTTGGGTTGCAGTTTGGACACTCGGTCTCTAAAAGGTTCGCCATCACTGGCATAACATGATCTCAGTTGTTCCACTTTTTTTTTTAATTGTTGTGCAAACCTGGGGGCAGACATTCCCCTCCTCTGTACATGACCCCCTTATGTGGATTTAATTATCTGCACCTTGAGGACCTGGTTCAGAATTCTCTCTCTCTCTCTCTCTCTCTCTCTCTCTCTCTCTCTCTCTCTCTCTCTCTCTCTTCTGTGGGTGTGGGTGTATGTGTGCGGGTGTATGTGTGTGGGTGGGTGAGTGGGTGGGTGTGTGGGTGAGTGGGTGGGTGGGTGAAGGGCCATCAAGTCACAGTTGACTTATGGCAACCCAAGCAAGGGGCTGTCAAGGAGGGGAGTTTTTTTTTCTGTATCAGGAGTTTTTTTCTGTATAAGCCCCACTGAAATTAAGGAGAGTTTCAAAGGCATAAAACACTGCAGAATGCTATAGGCTCTCAAGAACTAAGCAGTGATATTAATTTAATTGTTGCTCTAAAAGGATTCCATTTTCTCTTGTAAGGCACGTCAATACCACTATGAATCAGAAGTATGAAAACCAAGTATTTAAATCTCTGAACCATTATTCCTGATTAATTTTTTTCTGATTTTCTTCCACAGAATATAAAATCAGATCACAAAGCAAAAGTTCCCAGAGAGCGAAAGAGAGGAAGAGAGAGAGGCCATTACCAAGGGAAACCATGTGTCATTAATTCAGTTATAAATTATTAGCTGAAAGCAGCCTCTCAGCATTTGTATTTGATGAACAAAAATTGATTTCTTCAAGGGCATTTCAATCCTTTTGATGTTACCATCTTTTAGTCCACCATGAATCTGAATCCTTAACAAAATGATTATAGCATTATAGTAATCCTAAGAGCCAATACGAAAGGATTTGGAAGAGCAACAGAGATCAATAGTTTGAAAAAAGAATGTCTTTTTGAGTTGACAGAGCTGTCTAGTCTGATAGTGAACCAGGAAAAACAAGTGGGGAGCAAAGTACACAAGCGATCGTGCAGACGAGGTGAGTTCTATGCCATGGAGCTTGGAATATTTCCATGGGATTTAAGCAAAACTCAGGGCAACCAAAAGATATTTTGCCAACAATTGCCTAAAAAAATCTTTTCAGAAATATGTTGGGAGTGTTTTTCAAAGCTTGATGGGTTATTCTGAAGATGGGGTTTTCTTCAGCAAGGTCAACATTTGCGTTTTGGCATCGAGTTTGAGATTATTTGAACTGGGATTTAAGGTAACATGATTGTCTTTCCTTTTAGCGCCTTTGAAATCCATTATCTGGGCCATATTCCAACGCAGAGATGAAAGCCCAGTTCTTTCATCGACTGAATCATGTGTGATAAATATATTTCAATAGACTCAGGGGAGGGGGTGAGCATCACTCCACAGAGTTTCTGAGAGTCAAAGGGAGTGGTTAGACACAGTCAATCATAGATGATGGCCATAAAATATCCTAACTGAATGCTGAGGGGGAAAGTTTAACTAATGCAACCAAGAAAATGAATGCCTCTTCAGCAGCTCAAGGTCGGATTAGCATAAATTTATGCTCTGGAGAAGAAAAACAACAGCAGAGTAACAGTGGGGCATTGTTAAAGAGCTGTCTCTGGATTAGAGCACAGGGGGGGAGGAAATCTTCCCAAACTATTTAAACAGAAAACTGTGGGCTCCTGTAAAGTTTAGTAGATATTTAACAATTCCTTTGGTGTGCTAAACAACAGATTAGCTTGGTAGTGCGCCAGTAAAAATTCAGAGAACTTCATATGCAACATCTGGAGAGCATCCGACGGCAAATGGTGAATGGCTAAGTAATCTCTTTCTATGGCAAGACATGGAGTGATAATTTATGGTTTGTAACAAGGGCTGTGAACCAGTCATTAATTCTAATATGAAATCTTCTAAAAATTATACACAAGTTAAATCTGCAGCTCTCAATATTCACACTTCTCAAGTGAGAGGCATACCACAAGTATATCCTGTAAGGTGGGGGGAGTCACCACAAACATTTTAAAAAGAGATTTTGAAGCTCTGTAGATCTGTGGTAACAGGACCAGGGGAAAAACACACACATTGTGTCCCTCTTAAACTGCTGCAGATGATTTTCTTTATGGGTTGTGGCAGGGTTTGGAGGGTGTTTTTTTTTTAACTTGGCTTAAGTTTTCACATCTCTTCCATTGGAAAGACTGGCACCAATTAAATGCACATTAAAGACACAATTTCTGAATGTTGTGTCAGACCCGACCAGAGCCATTTATTCTAAGTCTGTGCATGATAACATGTGATCTTGAAGCTTAACCTTTATCTCAAGCAATTTAAAACATTTTGTAGTGCTTCTTGTCCATGTGAATCAAAAAGAGGATGTGCAGGGGCCAGCATAAATAATAGGTACTTTTAACCAGGCAGAGAAATGGATAGTTCTACAAATGGTAGCCACCTGTTCCAGTAAGCAAATAGATGGAGCAAGTATTCCTCAAGAGAAGGGCGGCTGGCAACCCGATGACAAAGAACAAGCAATATCAAGCAATATCAAGCCATGACCTGTTCATATTAATTGATAAACTTAGCTTCCAAAACTGAAGGCTACGCTGCTGCTAGGAAACAACAAGACACTGGAAGAGTAATATGGTGCATATCTGTAAGAAGGTAATCCCAAAGATGAGGTGCCTACAGTAGACACCTACTACACTTCAAAGAATGGGCCACATAGACCCAGACTTCTGAATACTAAATTGTACTTAATGTCAAGCAGTTCTTTTCTTTCAGGCCTTTCTCTGTATAGAATAGGACTTGTGAGCATAATCTACCAGTATTTTGTTGCACTTTGGTCTGGTTCAACTGTAGTGGACTCCAGCTAAGGCAGTCATTAACTGGTGTGAATCAAACATAACCAGATTATATGAAGAGAGCTAATGAATGATACGATCCACAATTGTCATTTGTTAGATTACTTTAATTTTAATTTTGTCTGATGGATGGCGATTGTTTGGTTTATAGCTCCTACAATATCTTTTTATGCACAGCTAATTTTGATTTTTAATTTTGATTGAGTACCCAGCTTGCTGGGAGTAAAGGGAAGATGACTGGGGAAGGCACTGGCAAACCACCCCGTAAAACAAAGTCTACCTAGTAAACGTCGGGATGTGACATCACCCCATGGGTCAGGAATGACCCGGTGCTT
This sequence comes from Euleptes europaea, assembly GCF_029931775.1. Taxonomy (NCBI): domain Eukaryota; kingdom Metazoa; phylum Chordata; class Lepidosauria; order Squamata; family Sphaerodactylidae; genus Euleptes; species Euleptes europaea. The sequence goes on from NC_079321.1 coordinate 59,860,987, forward strand.
GCACAGGGGACCTTTACCTTTTACCTTTTTAATTTTGATTTATAAACGGAACAAGATCAGTATACCATTATGCCTACCTTTTATGCCTACTCTATGGCGTTTTAAAAACGGAATGGTAGGAATGAACATCCAGAAATTAATGAATTATCACCGGTTGCTTCTGTTCACAAGCTGTCCACAAATTGCAATCAGTGGTTTCATGTTGGACAAACTGTTCACCTGTATTCAAATACGTCACATTTGTTTAATTATGCAAATTATGTTATTGTGTTCTCATACTCCTGTGGCTTCTGCCCCTTCACATTGTCAGCACCTCTCCAGCTGCTGTTTGTCACATTCTTTCAAAAAAAACAAAAACATAGAGTTAGTAATCACTTACTGATTGACTTGAAAGTTTTTATCATACTTGTAATCCACGTTGAGTCATGTGGTGAGAAAGGCAGACTATTGATGACAACAACCATAACAACCTGCAGGAGGAGAGAGGGGATTGAAAACACCTGAGAAGAGTTGTGGCTGAGTATCTGTAAAAGTCATGGCTTTCCTGAAGCAGGAGCCAAAGAGCTCTTAGCTTGTGGCTTACAGCCTTTGAGTTCACTGATCCAGACCAGCAGGAACAATTCCGGACTGAGATGGCTCACCAAGAGCCCAGGGCAAAGCAAAAGGCGGCCACAGTAGTTTGTGACAACCGAATCTCTTGAGGTGAACTAGCCTGCACAGAGAACATTTGTTTGTTGGGTAGAGTATAGCATCCATACCATAGCAGTATGAGTGAAGGTCTTTAGAGTCAAGATTCCTTTCTACGCTCCTAATCAGTCCAAATGGGATTAAGACTGGGGCATCCAGGGTCTAGATATAATACAGTCATGCAGGAGGATTTTTAAAAATTCTAGCAGGCAGTAACAAATCACCTGTTTGTCTCTTGCCTTGAAAAACCCTACGGGTTGCCATGAGTTGTCTGCAACTTGACAGCACTTTACACACACACACACGCACACACACACACACACACACACAGAGAGAGAGAGAGAGAGAGAGAGAGAGAGAGAGAGAAGAAAGGAAAAGAAGGATTAACACCTCTTCCCAAGAGAGAGAAAAAAATCTCCCTTAGCCTCATCTTGAGGAACATCATAATGAATATGCGGAATCCATGAGATTCTGTGAGGGTTCCCAACCTCCCTGTGCAAACTCCATAAAATCACTTGCTCAGACGGTCATGCAGAAACAAGAAACTTTATTGGAAGCTTCAGAGAAGTATAGGCCTTACACTGGTAAAGTTGCAAGTGAATACAGATTCACAAAGACAGAATTATAACCCCTACAGGGAAGCAGATGTCAAACGTATGTTATGGGAATCTACGAGATAATTGTGCATGGTACAAAACATCAAAGAACTCAGAGCTTGTTAGTACTATCTACCCACCAAGGCCACAGTGGTGGAAGGGAGTCAGTGAGAGCAAGGGAGGGACGTGGGAAGAGGGAAGAGACATTCCAACCTGGGGCCCGTCAGACGCTGCGCCTGAACCAAGGAAAGTCAAGAGGCCTGGACTGCTTTTACGAGTCCAGGGGGGGGGGGAAGCATACAAGGCAAAGGCCTACCCAAGGCAAGGCATACAGACCCTCACAGATTCATTATGGATGCATTTGGTTGGATCACACCCATGGGGCTAGATCAAAGATGCCCTTCTGATCATGGAAGGAGTCCCTCCTTGAGCAGGAGAGCACCTTTGGATCCAACTTATTGTATCTTCTTCATGTGCAGTTCCATGAGAGAGGTTTACATGTACCTCCTTGTGTACATTCCTGCTACTCAGACACTCCAGATGTTAAAGTCTATCCCTGAATGAAAACCTCAAAATAGTTTCAGTTTTTTTGACCTCTACTAATAATATGAGGGGGAAAATTGTATTTGTCCTTTCTGTCTAACTTCTGTTTCCAGCACTCTCAATGAACAAACTTTCTTTTATTTTAATGGAAACTAAGCTAAGCCCCAGACAACGTTGAAGAAGCCTTATCTCAAGGTTTGTCAGACCCAAAAGAAACATCTCGGCCTCCTAGGTTCAATTCATCATTAGTTTAAAGCTATTTGTGCAACTTCCTTTTTATATCAAGTCATTGAGCTAGATACAGATAAATTCTCATTTCCTCTTGTGTACTGAGAACTCTGTAATTTATAGCTGTTTCACAGATGCTAAAGTATATGGATCCCCATTCTGTTACACATAACTTACACTGTCTGTGGAAAATAAAAAGATAAGTGCAATCCATATTGCAAAAGCATAACACCATGATGAATCTGCAGCATTTCTTCCAGGATATGCATCACTTTGTGGAATTTATATTGCTGTTGCCAAAATGTCTGGCGTACACCATGAATATCTTTGTGCTAATTACATTTGGATTCCAGAGCTGGAACTGTTTATGAAGACAACATTATGGCACCCTTGATTACAGCACTAAAATAAATACCTTAAGTGCAGAATCTGGTGGATGACAGTAAAAACAACCCAAAGTATTAAAGTAAGAATAAAGCTCATTTCAACAAAATACATACATAAAACTTTCCTACTTAGCTTCTTTCTTCAACCTCTTTCAAGCCACATATTCTGAATCCAGTGGCAATAAATGTTAAGCAAATCAATTGAACTAAAAAGCAATGTAAAAACAAAACTATCATAAAGTAGCACAAACCCACGAAAAACAAACTGGGAAATAGCACCCTCATTGTAATCTGGTGAAGGTGGCATGACCTCAATCCAGAGAGATACTTTAGACGTATCTAAAAAGTATGCCTGTCTAAAAGAAATATCTTTTCCCCCTTTAAAAAGCAGCATTCCACACCTTACACTGCTTTTTACATTCCCTCAAGCGGCAAAGCATGACTGCAACTAGATTGGGGCGATTAAGTATGTAAAGTTGATTTAGTTTAATTTAGTTTAATGGTTGTGACACTCCACATAGAATCCAGGATAGTTTACTTCCTTCAGAAATCAAGGATCTGTAAGGAAGAGCCAACAGTTAAGCAGAAGTAGATTTTGACAAGCTCTAGGCCCATGAGGAATCACAGGTCAATTTAGAAACCCCACCCCCACTACAAAAAAATAACCAAGCATCTGCTTGGCATGCAGAAGGTCCCAGGTTCAATCCCTGGCATCTACAGTTAAAGGGACTAGGCAAGTAGGTGATGTGAAAGACCCCTGCCTGAGACCCTGGAGAGCAGCTGCTGGTCTGAGCAGACAATACTGACTTTGATGGACCAAGGGTCTGGTTCAGTAGAAGGCAGCTTCATGTGTGTTCAGCTCAAGAAAGCAGAGTTACAAACTGGGCGCAGAGGGCACGTGAGAGGCCCAGGACAGGAACTCTCTCATGTACCATTTCAAGCTTCTTCACCACGAAGAACCATACATTTGTAACCCTGAAAAGCAGTATCCAGGATTTAAAGGCACAAGATTTAGGCAGAACTTCCACCTTAAGTACAATAGCTTAGGAGCACTGGTTTATGCCTGCAATGTAACCTGCATATACCAGAGAGAAGTGGCATTGAAGCCAACAGAACTTCGTTCAGGCAAACTGGTCTGTCAAAGGCTATGGCTCACGATGGGTAAATGTAACTTCCGTGTTAAGGTTGCCAGGTCCCTCTTTGAAACTGGCAGGAGGTTTTTGGGGCAGAGCCTGAGGAGAGCGGGGTTTGGGATGGGGAGGGACTTCAATGCCACAGAGTCCAATTGCCAAAGCGGCCATCTTTCGGCTGGAGATCAGGTTGGCAGTTCAGAAGCAACTTAGCTCTGAATACCTATTGCTACAGGAGACAGGAACAGGGGGAAGTTTAGCCTCCATTCCCTGCTTGGAAGTGTTCCAGAGGCAACAGGGGAACTGGACCATTGGTCTGAGCCAGGAGGGCTATTCTTATATACTTGTGTGGAGGTCTTAACATGAAAGAAAATAACCAATGCACACGAAGAATGCCTTAAAAGTCAATAACATTCTTTTTTGGGTGCCACTAGTAAATATGAGTCAGTCATCCAAATTAGCAATTAAAGGAGACACTTGTTTCTGCTGATATTCAGGAAGCTAATTATTTTAGCAAGTTTAAATTTATCCCTTCTCACACACTCACCCCTCCACATTCTTGACTATGATTTCTTTGAAACTTTATTTTTTCACTCAGCGCTTCATACTCAGAAAGAGTGGTGCATATTCTATTTAAAACACAAACCACATAGCAGTTCCTTCTGTCTCATCTATTGCCTATAACTAAATGAACTGGCACCTTCTGTGAAAGCAACATGATTGCACAGGATTCTGTTCCTAGACAAAGTGCTGTATTATGTTTTTTTTTTGGGGGGGGGGGTTCCTATAAAAATAGAACTTAAGGCTTGCCAAAGAGAACATCTTGTGATGCATCACGATGCCTTTGAAGATATCCTCTGTGGCCAATGAGAACAAGGATCTTCCCTTCATCTTGTTCGCTTAATGTTCATTTGTTAAGGATTTTGGTGCTGTGGAAGAGAGAGACGCACTGCTTCTTTCCTTAAAGCACTCGTGAATCCAGAGTGATGTCTTAGAATGATATCAGGGCAGACCCTCACAACTGCTGCCTTGCTACTGCACAGCAGCGGTTCGGAGGCCAACATATAAACTCGAAAGCCTCTGTTCAGATCTGTTCTCTGTCATGAGCTCAGTAGGTGGCCTGGGGCAACCAGTTGTCTTTCATACTCAGTGTTTTTCTCTCCCTGCCCCATCCTGTAATATGACAGTAATAAGAAGCCAGTTGCGTGCTCTGAATACCATAATGCTCCAGGATTGTCTCAAGAAATAGTTTCTTTCAAATTCTAGGCCTCGCTGAATTGATTCGGTTGGCAGATTTCCCTAAGAGTCTCATTTCAGAAATAACCTGGACACACTGTCAGTCATTCAGACTTAGTTTTAGCCCAAGCTTGTCCTTTCTATTTGAAACTATTTTGCTAACTGATATGAGAGGGATTTGAACAGGTGTTCCATTCCTCTTTTTTCTCTCGCCCCCTTTCCTTTTAGACGAGAGCTGAATATTTTCACATCTATTTGCTCTTAGTGCCAAACAATACATGATCGTGGATCCATGACCAGATTGCCGACCATTTTTTTAAATATGCTAAAATCAACCAGAGATAAGATCTGAATAAGGGCTGGGGAGGTTTATGGCCCATATCCTTCCACTCTGCTCAGCAAAGTTAGAAGGATTCCTCTAACTTAAGTGGCTCTTTCACCAGAGGAACACCCACTTAAGTTGGAGGAAGGCTTCCAGCATGGCTGAGTGGAGCATTCTCCCAGTTCTCCTCCTCCTGGAGAATCTATTGTTCTTGGGGGGAGCATACAAACACCTAGTAGATGGGGGATTACAATTTACATTAAAATTTTAAAATTAATTTAGTTCCGCTATTATGTTTGGAGAAAACTGCTATAATTTTTCAGTGATGTCCTGGAGTCTCCTTTTGAGAGCCATTCTTCGTAAATATTTCATTCCAAAACAGGATATGCAGATTATGAGGTTTGAGTCAGTTTTGCTTAATTTTATCAGGAGCAGTATCAGGTACTGAAACATTCTTTTTTGGAGCTGGTCTGCATTTGTTTACTACAACTACTTTTGGTTCTAAAGGGACAAGAGAACATGAAGCTGGATGACTAACTCTTAAAGAAGAGTTTGGACTTGGGTGTCTAGGAATATAGAACACATCCTCAGTTGTATCATCTTGAATTCTGGCCTTGTGTTGGCTAGCAACCAGTTGTTGTTGGATAAACTGGAACACTCTTTGGGATTCTTGGTGGCTGTTGGGATTTTTTCAGTCTTTTTAGAGATCTCCACAGCTACACAAGGGTTGATGGTTGGACACAAATCAATTAGCATCTCTTCCTCTCTCCTCTCAGTAGAGGTTTCCGCTAGGAGTGTTTCTTTGGGTTTGGAATAACTAGTATTTTCTTTAGCAGCTCCTTCATCCATATTAGCTGGTAACCTATTCCATTAAATTGGAGGGTTTTTTTGAAGTACCTAAAGGGGAAAATCCCAAAATGCTGCAGAAACTGGCATATTTCCAATATCAAAGAAGTAATCCATGAGGTATTAAAATGTAATAAAATATGGTCATGATGAATTGGGCATGTATCCTTTCAACAAATTTAAGATTAACATAAGAGAGTCCTAGCAAATAAGATAAGTGACCCCTAGCCTTCCATTTAGAGGACCAATCTATCCATTGTCCCTTAAATTTATAAATATGAAGGACTATAACTTTTGGTACTAAAATCAATGAAGTGGAGAATTCAGGGGCACATGCTAATCTGGGTTGCCTTCATAAATACCAATTTTTTCCCTGCAGGCAAAATTGTGGGCTTTAATTTTCAGCGATTGTTTAAAATTTCTCTTTGGTCTTCCTGAGGGTAGCCTTCCCTTCATAAATACCAAATTCAGTTAATGTTGCTCTTCATTTAACATCTGGATTCAATGATGGAAGCTGAATGGTGACAACTGTGACAACTGTGACAAGTGATATAATCACTGCAAGTAGAATTCTACCGAATCTTCAGTGTTCATGCTCTAAAAAAACATGGTTGTGTTGCATAATTATGTCTTCTGCCCTGGGAGCCCTGCTCATTAACCCTAAAGAAATGTGGGGACAGTCTTGGGCAGTTTATATGGAGAGAAAGATATTGTGCCCATGTTCTGAGGTACGTTCAGTATTACTTTACATTTTCTAGAGCTCAAAATTAATAATTTTAAAAAAGTAGGTTTCAGGCTGCAGCTGCTGCAAAATAAGTTCTGCAGATGTTTGGGGCGTTAACACATGGTCATTTTGTCTGGCAATTCTCCCTCTTATGTCTCACGTTTTTATATCCCACAAATCAAAATCCAAACGCATGGTGAAGTCTCACACACACACACACCACCAGCAGCTACTGGGTTATTAGGGCACTTTCCTCTTACAGACTAGTACTCAGGAGTAGGGATGTGCACCTGGGAAAAAAGTTGCATAAGATTCCCCTATACCATTTTAATATTCAGGTTCAGAGTTTTTGATTTTCAGAATTCCACAATGTTGGGGTTCATTATTCTCTATAGGGGAATATTTTCCAGGGGGCTGCAGTGGCTATTTTTTAAGTAAATGACATCAAAAATTTCCAGGAATCTAGTCCTGCCTGTCCACTAAAGATCTGCACATTTTAAGCAAATTGGAACAAGAGGTCCAGTTCTGTGGGCCCCTGAACAAGGGGCCCCCAGCCATCCTACTGTATCCATTGTTTCATGCATTCTCCAGGGCAAAGAAGCCAATAGCCAAATACACAACAGCAACCAATGGCCAAAAGCCTGCAAATGCAAAAAGCCCCAACAGGACCAACATCAAATGACCAGATTTAAGTAGAACCATGGGCCAATGTGGCTAGCCCAACATAACCAATGTCAAACCAGAGAATCCAAACTAAACCAACTAAAGCAAGTTCTTAAAAAAAATGAATACAAGGTTTCCCCACATGCTCAACTTGCTCCTGATTTTCTTGTCAGTCAGTCCACAAGCACTGGAAGCAGTTTGGGCATGGTTCTTCTGCATGCCCACCCTCCCTCTACATTTTCACAGTTGTGGAGTCAGTCTATTTTCTTCTGCACTGGCCTTAAATAATCAGGATTTTCAAGGGAGGTGCTGTTATCATGATTGGCATCATCAGTGGTGTTACAGCATACACCCCCTTTATTTTGTTGTGTGTGCCTACATTGATATAACGATATGGCTGAATTTATAAAAAGATTGAAAATGAACACATGCTTAGGGACAAAGAGAAGGAGCTGTGAGTTCCATTGACAGACACAAGGCTGTTGGAGGGAGGGTTGCATTCATAGAATCATAGAGTTGGAAGGGATCACCAGAGTCATCTAGTCCAACCCCCTGCACAATGCAGAAAATTCACAACTACCTCCCCCTACACCCCCAGTGACCCCCTACTCCATGCCCAGAAGATGGCCAAGATGCCCTCCCTCTCATTATCTGTTTAAGGTCATATAATTACCATTGCTGACAGATGGCCTTCTAACCTCCTGGGGTGGAGGCTGCAGCTGGCTATTGGGGAGGGTCGATGTGAGACACTCCCCCCACCATGTCTGCCTGTCTCTGCATGGGAAAGCCTAACAGGAAAGCAACTTCTCCACCAGTGCCAGATTTATGTATAAGCTAAACAAGCTATAGCTTAGGGCCCCACTCTCTTGGAGGCCCCCAAAAAATTTAAAGGAAAAAAAACTGGATGTACATTTCCAAAATATAAGATAAAAAACAAATAAAATATATATTTACACCTATTATTATTTCATGTTATAGAAAATTTCTAAAGACTAGATTATGAGTCTTTGTAAATTGTTTTTCTAAAGGAACTTTTGTTTTTGCCAAATGCCAATGTGTTTGCATTATTAAGTTTGTTATGAATAAAAAATCATTTTAAGTTAGAGCTTAATAATTATTTCACTATTAATATACTTCTTAATTGTATTTCTATTACTTTGATAAAATACATATTTTGTTATGTGCAAATGGCTTTAGATACCTATTAGGTCCATAAATTACCATATAGCATATATTCAACACAAAAAACAGCGACAATTTGTTGTTGAGAAAGGACAGCTGGACATATAAAGGGCCCCATTACCTTCAATAGCTTAGGGCCTCATCAAACCTAAATCCGGCCCTGTTCTCTACCAATCTGTTTATGAACAATACGTGAAGTGGTAGGTCCCTTTCAAAGCATGCCACTTTTTCTGGTGTGGGAAGTGGCCACTGTCTCCACCAGGGCTTTTTCATTTAAACAAAAATCAGCACTAAAACATTGTTATATAGATATACCATGGTAATGATAGGTTTAGCAAGTTCTCTGAATTACCAGATTTCATTTTTTAAGAGTAAGTCTCTGTCTCTTTCCCTCATAGAGATATAAGGGAAAAGGCATGACTTCGCAAGGGAGGAGGATAGAGAGTAACTTTTTTTAAAAAGCTGGGAACTCAGAGAACCTGCTAAACCTAAATTTGCATATGTGCAAATGTGTGCATCTTTATACCAATAAATCAATACGTATCAAAATCAAAACCACTCACCTTCAGGGTGTGGGGAATGGTTTGACTATGACAACAGCCCAATCATCTAAAAGTTGGCTGGAGGTGGGTGGGAGTAGGTGGGACAAACAACAAAAACTGAGGCAAAAATGAAAGACACAAAAATATGTGTGGAAACCAGGGGATAAACTGAAGTACTATAGGGCCAGAACTGATGGATGTGGCCAGAACTTTTCCATGTGGAAAAGGCCACAATTTGGAATGTGATTTTATATAATGCCAATCAAAATCGATAACTTCCTTGCTATCTCTTTCTACCTCTGAGTTTAAGTTTTATGCTTTGGGAAGAGTGTTTTTCTCAGACCAAAAAGATGCAGACCAAAAATATGCTCATTTCACTCTTAAAGTCCAGGGCTCAATAGCTGAAGAGCAGCAAGTTGACTCTCAGCAAGACCAACTGCTCAAACCTCCAGGGGATCAGCCATTAGTGTTGCAAACTGACAATGTTACCAGTATGGGGGAAAACACATGGAAAAAAACACGGAAAAACTCTGCATGTTTGTTGGAGGGCATGACAGGAACCTCGGAGCCACAAGAGAGAGGTGTGGCCAGATTGTCTCTTTCCTGGCTCAATAGCTCAGCAGATTGGTGGCATGCAACTCATCACACTCAGATAGGTAGTCCCTCACCACTGTGTCCACCAAAGCCTAGCTCATGTCCCTCATGTTTCCACTGAAGCCAACTGGATCCTCAATAGCCTCCATTACCATGGCCATCCTGGGAGTGTGGGAACAGAAGGGAACAGAAGATCTACATTTGCCCTTCTCCATTTCTCCTCAAGGCAGCGTACCCCTCTTGGCCTGCAAACACTCAACACATTGAGAGACCTCACCTCTCGAGCAAAGGAGCTGGCTGGTATGTCAATGGCATGGTGAGTTGGGGAGGAGTTGTCCTTGGTGCTTAAGAAGAATGTTGGGGGGGAGGCCATGTGACCTGAAATCTCTCAGTACCATTAATACATAATAAACAAATCCAGAGGTAATGCTGGCCAAGTCTGGAGCCAAGGCAGTGTGGTCCAAACACTAGTACCCAGTGGGCTGCCCTAGTTGTAGCCTCCATGTAAAAGTAGAGTGAATAGGTTGATGATACCTATCCACCATGTAATAAAACCTAGTTTAACCTATATATTGTTGCCTTGTGTCACATTTTGGGTTGCTGGTTACACTAAAGAAAGCTCCTAGAAATCCTCAGAAACTGAGAATTATTTCTGAATGGATTGTTGCAGCCTGCCAAGATCTACTTAAAAGTCTATTTTGGAGCAGCCTCAAATCAAGCTGCCATATGGAATTACTCCATTCACTTCTTGGCCCAGGAACAAAACGATAAAACTGAGATTATTTATTAAATCCCGCAGTGATCCTTATATGTGTGTCTTTTCCACATTGGATGTATCAGATTCCAACAGCAAACATCACCCATACTCATTTATAAAAGGAAACTATGAAATAACAAAGTAGTTGTGGTGCTTGTGGGTTGACTATCTTGACAACACTACAAAGCAGAGCCTAATTTTGTTATTTGGACTCCGGTTGTTTCAGAGCTTGCTGGCACCTGAAGTTGAGCCTATTTGTTGCCATACTCTGGAAGATTGATCACAGGAAGCCAAGGTTATTATGCTTTTAAAAAATCAGTCTCAGCTGTTTTCTAGGTGCAGTCTACCTAAAAATGGCCCTCACAATAACCTAGCATTTCTTTTGTGTTAAATGCATCTGGGCACTGGAGTATATTGGCATCCCTGGTGGCCTTGGGCACTTTACCAATAGGATGGCACCTTAGTAATAAACAACAACAGACTATGAGTCTTCCTTGCTTGCTGGGAACAGGCTGCCAGTGTGGCTCTCATGAAGCAAACCACCATTTGTATTATCATAAGGAGACGGCATTTTTGGATTGAACTGTTAATTGGTTATTACATAGATGTTTTCCTTAACAGCCTTATCTATGCAGTGGTGCATCACAGATCATCTGAACGGTGCATGCAGCATTACATTGCCAGAGAGGCGTCACATGTTTCTGCATTGCTCTGTTGCGCTAACGTTTCACAGATGGAGGATGGTTTAGAAGTGATGCTGGGTGCATGAGATGCCACACCCGTGCGATTTTTATGCATGCTCAGCATCACTGTTATAGTGGACCTAGTATCAGGAAGCAGGTTTCTTATGGGCCTTGATTCTTTTGTCAACTTGGTCTGAATCACATCTGCCTGTTCACTGCTTGATAACTCATCACTTGATGGTTATCAACTGCCTCCATTGATCCGTAGCACATTGAGGCAGTCAGGTAATGGGCAAGCTTAAAGGGCTCATTCCTTTCCTTTTCCTTTCCTTTTATCCCTTAGAAGCTCCTTGATCAATTGATCTTGAGCAGCATATATCTAGTGTTGGAGGGATATAAGGACTGAAACAAATCTTGCCACTGACAATGTAGCCTTGGGGTCCCTGTCGCTTAGTAAAAAAGGCATTTTGTCAGTCACAGAGGCATTGGATTTGTATATTAAAAGGGGGGAAATATAGTGCGATCGAAGTTCCTCGTAAAAGCGGCATTCCAAAAGGGCATGGGCTAATGTGTCAATAGAGCCAGAAGAGCAAGGGCAGATCCTGTCTGAGTATGGTATATTCAGAATTCTGCCCTGCATTACCATAGAAGGGTTAGCATTCAATATAGCCAAGCAAAAAGCTCTACAGAGACGAGGAGTTGTCAGATAATATGTATAGGCAGGCATACCACGTGGAAGGGGTATTCCGAAGAACTGGGATGAACAGACGCGACGAGCACGAAAAGTAGTGCTGTTATAATCGAGCTCTTTAATGCGCTTTTTAATTTTGGCAAAAGCTTCAGTTTTCCCAAGATCTGATAACATATCCTGCGAGAAGCCCAGCAACGCCAGTTTCTCATCGAAGATTTTTTGCCATGAGGATTTGAAAGGGTCATGCTTCAGAGAAGCTAGGAACCCCTCAGTGCTAAAGCACAGTTTAAGGTGTAGTTTAAAGGCGGCCAACCACGCCCTAGCTTCAAGTGACATTTGGCCAAACTCGGAACGAAGGGTAATGCCAGCAACACATCGAGGGGCATTTAGGAGTTTTCGTAAGAACTGAAGCAGTGGACGATCTATAGATTCATTGATGACTGTAATCCAGATGGCAACACCAAAGAGGATAATTGGGGTAATTTTCAGGTTAAAAACCTGAATAGCCCCTGGAATATATTTGCCACCTTTGGTGTGAAAAAAACTGACAATAGCACCAACCCCAGGTTTAATTTTGTTGGACACTGCTTTTTGATGGGCATTCCAATTTAGGTTATGGGAAAACAGAATGCCAAGGTAAACAAACTCCTTGACTTGGTCAACCTCAAAGCCATCTAATACCCAGCGAAAAAGAGGCATTTTTCTCCTCTTAGTGAAGATCATGATCTTAGATTTATGATGATTTATTTTAAGACCTTCCCTAGAGCAGTACTCAGAAAAAGTTTGCAAAGATCTTTTCAAACCAATTCTTGTGCAGGACAGGAGAACTGCATCGTCAGCATAGAGTAGAATCGGGGTGGAATGGCTTGCAAGCTTTGGGGAGTGGCAAAACTCTGAGAAATTGGTTGCCATATCATTCAGGTATAGATTAAACAAGAGAGGAGCAAGGAGGCAACCTTGTCTAACTCCCTTGGCCAGTTCAAAAGGCTCGGTTAGTTCAAAAGGGCTCATTCAGACATGCCATGGTTTCCCACACACACACACAAAATGGTATGAAGTTCATAAACAGCCATGTTTATATCAGGGAAGCCTTGTATTAATCACATACAGAATTATCTGCCATTAAAATGTGTCCTGTGGTCATAGCTGATAGAAAGCTGATAGAGGAAAGCTGATAGGATGAAAATAGATTTCTTTGAAATGTGGTGTTGGAGGAGAGTGTTACGTATACCCTGGACTGCCAAAAAAACAGATCAGTGGGTTATAGATCAAATCAAGCCTGAACTGACCCTAGAAGTTAAAATGACTAAACTGAGGCTATTGTATTTTGGTCACATCATGAGACGACAAGAGTCACTGGAAAAGACAACCATGCTAGGAAAAGTTGAAGGCAGCAGGAAAAGAGGAAGACCCAACAAGAGATGGATTGACTCAATAAAGGAAGCCACAGCCCTCAATTTGCAAGATCTGAGCAAGGCTGTCAAAGACAGGACATTTTGAAGGACTTTCATTCATAGGGTCGCCATGAGTAGGAAGCAACTTAACAGCACTTAACACACAACACACACATGGTCACAGCAGCTCTAAAACTGCCATTGTAACCATAAATTGTTGAATCATGCCACTATGTCACTGCTAAATTTTGCTTAAGACAAAAGTTCAAAGTAAATGTTCAGGTCCTGCTGGGGTGGAACATTTGCAATGTCTGAAGGAAGCCAAATGCATTTCAGTACACTATTTTTTAAAAAATTCACCCTTCTCTACCTGGGTTTCTCTGGCAAAGTCATATGAGCAGGTTCAGCCTAGTGTTAAGAAAGGAGCCATCATACATGGTGAAAATGTCTTGGTGCCAAGTTCAAACAGAGTCAAGAAGCCAGTTAGTGACTACATAATGGTAGCTGTATTTTTTAAAGAAAAAAAATTCTTCACATAATAAATACATCTTATACACATTGACTTCAAATTTACTTCAGAAAGCTATTTACATTATAAATAATTATAAATGGGAACAGTGTAAGATATTGTAGACATAGCTAAGTTGAGTTTCCTACATTACATTCCAAAGAAAACTTCAAATTACAGATGTTATTCTACAATGTCACTAGAACCTGAACTTTGCAAGGCATGGTATTCATAATGGTGGCAATTTTGCCCCTTTGCCATACAAGCATCTCATCCCTTTTCACTCCCTTATCCTAAACACACTTACTCCAGTCCCATAACTGTCTTGGTTGCACAGAAGCTTTGAGGTGCTGACAGAATTCCTGCAGAAGAATTTCCCCCATTCATTTCAACAGAGGGGGCATATTCATTTTCATGTATTCATAGAGTACCTCCCTCCATTGGAGTGAAAGAAAGCTAATGCCTCCAAGAGCTCCATGTGTGTATTGAAGCATGCACAGAACTCTGGATCAGAACCCATGCTTAGAAGAAAGGCCTATTAACTTCTGTGGAACTTATTTCCAATTAAGTGCTCTGTATACTGTTATCCATTAAAATCAGTGGAACCTGCTGCAAAGTAAATTCATTTAGGAGAAGGCTGAATATGTGTAAGACAAAAAAATAAGTATGGATTGCATCATTATGCTGGAAATGCCCTTAACTATAACTATATATTTTAGGCCTTTGAAAAAAAAGATATCCCCTGTGTCCAATACTTAACATCAAATATTTGTGCATAATTGTGTTTGTTTTTAATGTAAAGACACTGTTGTTTTATAATGAGCTTAGGTGTTGTTAGAGCAATTTTTCCACCTGAAAACTAAATCACATGCATTAAAATAAATAATACAGATTATTTAAAAAATAGTTTAAATGACCACAACAATCATTAGACATATTTGTTTTCACTGTGAAAAGGTTAGTAGCAGTAAACACAAGTGGACATTTTGAGTTGGATGCAAATGTGCCCTTACTTTGATGGAAGCATTCCTTGATCAGAACACCTTTGGATCCAACCTATAGATTTTCAGCCCAATCAGTGGATTTGTGTACAAGTTCAACTAGTTTGTTTCTAGCACCAGTTTTGCTCCTTCCTTCCAAGCAGTGTTCAAGAGAAACAAATGAACCTTATTTTATCAAGGGGAACAGTTGTCCCATCTGAAGCCCTCCTTAACACATAAGCCTTCTCTATACATGAAAACATGAAATGAATGGTACTTTTCTCAGGGGTGTCCTGTGGCAGTCTTCATTGTAAATACATGAATTTGCTTCATTACACACACACAATTGCTTTTTCTGTTAAAAAAAAAATCTTCCATGTTCTCTGCCCAAAATATTTAAATTAATTTCTGTGGGCGCACATAGAGGAGTTAATATTTTACTTACTCAAAGGCAAATCCTAAAAACAAGAATTACCATAAATGACTGACAGGTTCTATAATTTTTTTTGTTTGGGGGGAAAGAATAACCTTGTTGTTCCAACTGCCTTGTTTCCAAATATTATATATATATACCTGAAAGGCTGATGTTTAAATTTGAAGAATTAAATACATTTTTAACTTTAAGGAATAATTGTAGCATTAGATAAATGAGTGCAGCACTGTTTCAACTGTAATGAAAAATACTGACTTTCAATGAATAAAGCAAGTATTTGAAACCGAAATATCACTTTCTTCCTGCACTTTATTCATCAGACACTTTAATGAGCTACATTTCTGTAATAATATGAAATAATGTGAGGAAGAAAATAATGGCAACATTTATTTTGTAAGATTTGTTAAGCTCCCCAGTACTACAGCAGTACAGACACAAATCTGGGAAATTCTAATTCAAATACATTTTGAATGCGTGCAAAATGTTTTATCAGGTTTTACACAAAATAAAATAAAAAACCCTTGAGATTGAGAACAAGAGAATTTCTGCATCAAATAGTCTATGTTTTCAATGTTCCTTGTCTTTTATACCAGTGCTATACAAGTGATATATATTTGGTATGAAGAAGAGTCGATTTTTATATGCCGACTTTCTCTACCACTTAAGGAAGATTCAAACCAGCTTGCAATCACCTTCCCCTCCCCACAACAGACACCCTATGAGGTGGGTGGGGCTGAGAGAGTATGACTAGCCCAAGGTCACCCAGCTGGCTTCATGTGTAGGAGTGGGGAAACCAATCCTTTTCACCAGATTAGCCTCCACCATTCATGTGGAGGAGGGAGGAATAAAACCTGGTTCTCCAAATCAGAGTCCACCATTCCAAACCACCCCCACCACTACACCACGCTGGCATAGAATGATTTAGAATAGCAAAATTATTTAAACTTAATGTTTGGTAATTTTCAGAATCAAGGGAAACATGAATATTGTGAAGAGTTCTAGCTGAGATTTGTATACAGGTCTACCAACTTTGAACACCGCGGCAAAGAATGGGATTACACCTCAGGCATCGTTCAGATCCTAAAGCACATCAAGACTTGCCAACTCTTAGCTCTTCAAGTTTGTTTGTATGGATTCTGACAATATCTGTGAAAGTCAGTATATCTATTGGGACTAGTAGTGGCTCCCCATGGTCTCAGGTAGAGAAGTCTGTCATATCACCTGCTACCTGATCCTTTTAACTGGAGACGCTGGAGATAGAGCCTGGGACCTTCTGTACACAAAACAGATACTCTACCATTGAGACATCACTTCTTGTTAGGACCCTTGGAACCTCACATTTTATTTTGAAAATGTGAAAAGCTCAATCCAAAATACAGTTACCTGAAAGAAACAATAGATTTTGTTTACAATCTTCCTCTAACACAGTTGAGACATTTTGAAACACTGCACAGAATATCTCCATGGACACAGTTGTGTGGAAGAAGCAACCTCTGATCTGGCATGACTTCTGTAACAGGTTTCAGTTCAGACATGGTGGATTTTTTTAAAAAGTTACCCTCAGGAAACAGAATCTATCAACATAATGACATCAGGTCAGGCATTACTTGTTCCACATGGTTTTGTCTATCAACATAGTGACATCAGGTCAGGCATTACTTGTTCCACATGGTTGTGTCCACAGAGATTCTCTGGTTGGAGGTTTTAGGATGTCTGCACCAAGCCCCTGTTGCGGCACAATTTCAAGGTTAGTCAAAAGCATAGGGACAAGAAAGTCCTTTCCTGGTTGGACCCTTCAGATGATTCAGTTGTAGATGGCAAGCCACACAAAATAGGGAAAACTATTATCTCTATCCACTGTAAAGCTTGGTAATTTCAGCACTGTAATTTCAGTAGAGGGAAGTAGATATTTCATCCTTTTGGCTTGGAAATGTGGTGACATCATATACTAAGGATCTGGAATCCATATAGCAACAATTCAGGAATTTTCCTGAACTTGTGGTAGTGCATGTTTATGAAGGCCTGGCTGACAGTTTTGAATATGTGGTGCAATCACATCAGTACCAGGAGTCTTGACTATTCTACCAGCTTGACTCTCAGCTGGTGAGAAGGAACATGTCACATTTCCCAGCATGATTATTCTCTGTGTCAATGCATGCATTTGGTACAAACCTTTGCGCCACAGCAAATGTTACAGATTTCAAAAACAATGTAAACTTATGGGAAGAGCATCACATTGGGAAGTCAAAATTATTTCTTCACGAGAATACTGTTCAGGTATGAAAGTCATGACAACTCTAATGGAGCAACCCAAAATCTGTACTTGCATAAACTCATAACAGTTATAAGATCTAGTCTGAGAGCTAAAATTAAATTTGTCATACTTTCAGAATTTGCCAAAAAAAATTACATTTAAATCCATTGAATCTCTTAATATTTTGTTTTCCCAAAACACTTGCATTCTGATATATTTTAATTTAAAAATTTAATACAACACATATTAACAATGTCACATACCAGCCTGCTACATTCAGTACTTTTACACCATGTTTTTCCCTGTAATTAACTGAATCCATGTTTAAGAATGTCAAATGAAATGTGAACTAAGGACATAATTTGAAATATTTAAGCAAAAAGAATGATGAATTTGAGGCAGGACGTTAGTCCCCTTGAACCCAGAGAGATTTACAAATAAACCCATACAGATTATGCTATTAATCTGAGCATTATTCTCCCTGAATTCATTTCCGCCCTGGTTGCACTGGCATCTGTTGAGCAACTGAAAAATCCTATGTGTGTTGTAGAGGTCTGCAATTGATAGTGTAATCACAGTGCTGGTATCTAAAGTGTCAGGAGCACTGGGGTTGTTCTGTTCCACATGAGTCCTCTTTAAATGTATATATTCAGTTCATACTATAGCACCGCTAGAGCAATGAAAGAAGTCACCACTTAATTGTACATTAATATCTCCATAAAAGAGTCACCTCCGGAAAACCCTAAAAACCACAGCTCAGTACTACTCTGAAGATTACGTTACTCTTTAATAGACTCCGTCTTTCACCAAATTAATGCACTTATTGTTAGCTGTGGTCTTCCCTCTCATCATATTCTAGCAATGGAGATCTCACACTAATCAAGCTGGCCAGGTCTGTATTACTAATATGCATATTTGCCATCAGTTTTACACCATTGGTTGAGTCTATGCTATCCATCCTCTCAAAACCTCTAATTTGCAGTCAGCATTCCATATTTTCCCTTCCATTTACTTTTGTTTGCAAGATATTGCACATCATAAGGGACCCTTTTTAGCAACATGCTGAAATAAAGCACTAGCTAAAAGCAATGTGTTGGATCTTTCCATTCCATTCTTTTAAGTGTTGTGGAACCGTTCTCTCGTGTGAGGAGACTTCCTCTGGCAGAAAAGTCTTTCCCTCCAGCACAGGAGGCTCTTCGTCTCAAGGAAGGTTCTCCACTTAGCTGAGCGGTAGAATCCAACCCAGTAAGACTGGTTGCTGTGCTGTGCATGTCGCTGGGATCACACTTGCAGAGCTACCCTTTGTAAGAACCAGCATTCTGGGTTATCAGGGCAGGTTGAAGATCCCACGGATTACAAAAAGGGAAGAGATGTACATCTCCCAGGAGGAGGCACCAGCTCACACTTACAGGGCTCTTATGAAGGCCACTGGCAAGTGTGGCATTGGGGGGAATCTTTATCCTTCGTAAAGTTGGATGGTGACTGTTTTCCAAAGCCTATAAAAGGCACGGTCTGGCCACTGGAAAAAGAAATCTGTGACATTAATGCATAGTATCTATGGTTACAGGAGCCCCGTGGCACAGAGTGTTAAGCTGCAGTACTGCAGTCAAAAGCTCTGCTCACGACCTGAGTTCAATCCCGACGGAAGTCGGTTTCAGGTAGCCGGCTCAAGGTTGACTCAGCCTTCCATCCTTCCGAGGTCGGTGAAATGAGTACCCAGCTTGCTGGGGGTAAAGGGAAAATGACTGGGGAAGGCACTGGCAAACCACCCCGCAAACAAAGTCTGCCTAGAAAATGGGATGTGACGTCTCCCCATGGGTCAGGAATGACCTGGTGCTTGCACAGGGGACCTTTACCTTATCTATGGCTACATTGAAAAGAAAATTGTAATTTGAGCTGGAAGTCTGACCAAAAACGAAACTTGATTCCATAGGAGACGCACAGCCCATTCCTGACCTTTCGACGGCTGGGGATGGTGTGGCCGAGATTCTGCCACAGTACCTCCAAAGCAATTTCCCAGCTGCTGAAAGGCTTTAAAAAGCCTTTTGGTGGCTTTTTAAATTTTAAATGGGGCACTTTGCCCCGTTGAGAACAGCGAGGCTGAACCTGTAAAAAAACAGGCGCAGCAATGCTGTTCTCGCCAGCGTGCAGGGCTGAAAGGGGACAGGAAGCTGCCTACTGACAGCTCTGCCCCCGGGCATGCCCTGGGTATGCCTCCTGGGATGCCGGCACGGGGCTTTGCACTGGTGGGAAGCCGGCAGAAGGCCCAGCCAGCGTCCCTCACCAGGGAACCAGCATCCGGGCCTCCCCGCCGGCATTGGGGCCACTCCACACAGCATAAGTAGCCCAGACACCAGCACAGGGGCCCCCAATGCCAGTGTAGCCACTTTTTGGCTTTCTAAGGATTTTCATCCTTGAAGGTCAGGAATGGGCTGCCCATCTGCTATTCTTTTTGCCACAGGCTAGCATTTTGCTCTCCAGGTATTACCAGTGTTGAAGTGCTACTTGATCAGTCTACACTAAAGTCCATTGAAAAAATTATTATAGAAATCTCAGCAGGCTAAGTATAAGAACCTAGTGTGAAAATTCATAGAAAATTCAGGTTTATGACTATACCTATTAAAGGCAAAACCCATTAAGAATTGTTCACATAAACTTTGTTTTAATGGGGTTTGTACAAGACCAGTACTGGATGACTGCATTCAAATGTGACTTATATTCATGAGAAGCAGGCGGCTCCATTGATATTCTAAGGTCAAATGAAGATATATATAGTTTGGCAGTTTTGAATTACACATTCACTTGGTGAATCATGCATGCAAATGTGCTTTAAGTGCAATACAGAAAAGCTTGTGGACCCAATCCTAAAGGATTGGGCCCATTACACTGAAATGTGTATAATGAAATATCTTGCTGCCCCTGTGACATCAAGCATGAGGTTTCCTGCTAATCACTCAAAGCCTCTGCTACGTAATAATAGCTTTACGGCAATGTTGTTTTACAAATAGTAACAGAAATAATTTCAAGTACCGGTATTCCAAAATCATTCATCTAATTTGTCAAAAAAAAAAAAAAACAGCCCACCCCATTTATAGTGTCTGAGAGTTGCTGAAAAATTTTATAATGGATAAGTCATAAAAATCAGTAAAATATGCCATGCAGAAAAAAAAAGGAAAATGTTTTAAACAAAGAACATGGCTGCGTGCATCATGTGCATTCCAAGGCTGCAGTTCTGCACACTTTTTTTTTGAAGCAAGTCTTTTTGAAATCAATGGACTATACCTCTGAATTAACATGAATAAGAAAGCTGGAACTGCAACTATCCTCGGCCTTGAGAACTTTGTAATGTTTCCTACCCATTACATGCAAGGAGGGAGAAGCATATTGGATGCCAACTTAATATTTTACTGATCAGGTGCAGAAAAAAGTGAAGCATGATTAAGGGACAAACCATATGATATACAGGAGATCTGTGACTGGATCCCCAGTTGCATAGTTCAGCCTGGAAATGCATCTGAGGGAGGGAGAGAACTGGATCAGGCCATAGCGCTGAGGAAGGACTCCTTAAAAAATAATAAATAAAACCCTCTCTTCTGCACTGTTTCCCTGATCAAAAATTTCCCTTCCTCTGCTCTGCTCTTAGCCTCAGTGGATAAAAAAGACAGGCAAAGAGAAAATCAGTGTAACTAGGAACCAAAGAGGACATCACACAGCTGCTGATGCAGTCCTGAAGCAGGCTCCCTTGATGAACTAGCAGATGGTCAGTGAGATGGTGGGACTTAGACTGTGCTCAGAGTTCACTCCTGTTATAAACACTTGTCTCCTGGATACCCCTGAATGGCTAAACAGATCAAAAAGATTGAATAAGATTGAACATTGGGAAGAGGCTATGGCTCAGTGGTAGAGCCTCTGCTTGGCATGCAGAAGGTCCCAGGTTCAATCCCCAGCATCTCCATTTAAAGGGATTAGGCAAGTAGATTATGTGAAAGACCTCTGCCTGAGATCCTGGATGATATTATGATCAACCCACGGCAGTCTAATATTTTGTCAAAGGAGGGGAAATATGTCTGTGGTTTTTCAGAGCTGATTTGTGACAATTTTTTGGTCTTGAACTGCAACGACAGTAAGTGCTTTTGAGGCTTCACAAGATTTTAAATTTGAATCCCCTTTACATTTTACTAGTCTTCAACTTTCCTGGTTAGTTACTTCCAGTTCTTTGTAGGCTCATAGTTTCTCTCATGCCCACTCTTGCTGGGATGAGAGTAAAGAACTTGACAGGGGAGGGGGTTACTTTGCAACAAACAGTTGCCCATTTTTAAGATAATTAATTTATCATTTCATTGTTACAATAATAAATGATAAAAGTTTAAAGAATATGGACAATTATCCTAGTGTTTGTAAGAAATGAAAGGAATAATGCAGGGAGAGTAGGATCTTTTATGGAAAGTTTTACTCCTGAGTAGACATATAGTAGACCCTTGCCCTTGAGGGCAGGCTTTTAAGGGACTATAGCAATATATTAAGCATTACGTGGAACTTTTGTTTCAATTCTACTTGCATTTTACTGTGGGGAAAGGATCCTTCATCCAAAGTCAGCTCTTAAAACATGGAACAAATATTAAAATGCCATTTCACAGTTTACATCTATAATTAGGGATCCTATGGTTTAGGAAATGGTTTTGGAAATGTTGAAACACAACGTTAATCTGGATCAGATCTCTTTTTATCCATTCCATGTTTTATGAAGCAGTATGTGGAAAAAACTGAGATTTGCATCTAGACTTTTATCAATATTTCTAAGACCAGCATGTTTTTAGTTACACAGAATGCAGCCTAATCCTCTGCATGTTTACTCAGCAGTGTGCTTAGGGTTCCACTCTTACTTATGATGGCTGTGTACTTTTAAAAAGCAGGCACAACAGAGAGGGAAAGGATAGTCTGTCAGAATTCAGAATCCAAACATCAATTCTGTGCATAGTTTGAGTTTATAATAGCAAAAACGTCTCTCTCTTTCGAAACAACAGAAGTTACGCCGTGGCTACTTGCCTTTTAAGGTACACTAATTTCAGCTTGTTGCATTCTTAAAACTTCACCCAGACCGAAGGCATACTTTTGTTCCCATTCATCATCTCAACTTCCTTTTTCTGAATTCTTTTTGTATAGTCCTGTCAAAACCAAGCATTTTAAAGCCCTGCTGATTTCATTTCAGGCAACAGGACTTTAATGTGCTTAGCTCTGACTGGATTCTTCCCTTTGCTTTTCATGCACCATACCCCTCCCCTACTAGCACATATTTATCAAAACATAAATGGTAACTTTTCTAGCTTTAATGCTAGTTTCTAAAGAACTGTTTGTGTTTGTCAGGCCATTACATAGTGCTTATTTCATTGTATTACTCTGGTTGTTTATGCATGAGAGTTTTACCTGAGGTTCGTTGCTCGCTGGACCCACATTTTCCTATTGGGAATTTATAGCCATTAATGCACTGCTGTTTTCGCATTTGTTTGTCCCCGTCCTATCTCACACCTTCTAATCCCACATTCAAAAAACTGAACGAGTGGGAAGAGGGGGCAGGGACAAACAAATGAAGAAGGGCAGCAGCAACGGCGGCCCCTTTCTGCCCCCCGGACCCATGCCTCTCTCTCCCCCTCTCCTCCTGCGCCCTCCTCCACCTTCCCCAGCACCAGAGGGAGTTTCAGCCCACCTCAAAGCAGGCTCTAGCCTGCAGCCCAGAGCCCCACAGTCAGCAAGGTCATCTCTAATGGATGAGAAACTCATGCATAACTCCAAGGAACAACCGAGACAGACCGAGGGCAAACGTGAGTGAAAGTACCCATGCATAAATGACCTCTCACTAAATATGCAATGATAAACACATTTATCTGCAATCCCATTGATGGCAATGAGACTTGCTTCCACCTTAGTAGCTTAGACCAACAGCACCAGGACTAGCTGTCCAAGAATGGCTTCAGATTTGTAGCTACATGACACACTCACACATCCATTTTTCATGATGTGCAAAGCCACCCTGCTGAAATCTCTACTGCCATATTACACACGAAGTTGCGTAGACAGACCAGTGTGAGCTGGCCTAGTACACAAAAGACAGTGATTTTTCCCATATGTCGTTGTTGCTGGGTTTTGTGCAATAGCTCTTAAAGTCCGCCTTCCAAAGGTTTCCGCAAGATGAGTTCAATTTTAAATTAGGGAGAAAAGTAAAACTCAAATTGATGGATTTGTACTGTATTTTGTACTTTGTACTTGTTTTAAAATTGTGAAATGTAAATAATTGTGAAATGTAAATAGTTTTACTAAGCTTTTTAGAATGGCAATGCCGCAATAAAAACGTGTCTGTCTGTTATATGCCTTTTTTATATTAACTTGCCATTATATTTCTGCTAGCAAGATTTCAAAATGTATTTTTTAATTGAAAATTCTTCTTTGGTATCCATCTTCATGTCTTCCATGCAAAGTCACCTTTTGTCTCAGAGCCTGTTCGCTTTTTAAAAAATTTAAAAAAACTGGCTCGCTATGACTGTATCTAGCTGAGAAGAAGAAGAAGAAGAAAAGCTGCCGATTTTCTCTACCACTTAAGGAAGAATCAAGCCGGCTTACAATCTCCTTCCCCTCCCCACACCCTGTGAGGTCGGTGGGGTTGAGAGAGCTCTAAGAGCTGTGACCAGCCCAAGGTCACCCAGCTGGCTTCCCCACACTGTAGGAGTGGGGAAACAAATCCAGTTCACCAGATTAGTGTTCACCGCTCATGTGGGGGAGTGGGGAATCAAGCCCGGTTCTCCAGATCAGAGTCCACCACTCCAAACCACTGCTGTTAATCACTACACCACGCAGGGATCAGCATTTTCTCCATTATATTTGGGAAATGGTGTATCCTTGCAACAAAAGCATTGCCTTAGGGGCAAATGCCTGGATTCACAGCACACAAATGTGTAACAACGGCACATTCATTGATCTCAAAAGGCCCTTAAAAGCCTGATTAATTTCAGTAGATTTAATATTATTGTACTGTCCCTTGATTGTAATATGTGACTCTTACTCTGTTTTCTTTAAAATGCTATAGAGGCAATAACAAACAGAGAAAATCCTTGTTTGTGTTCACAGATTAAAACCCTAATCCAAAATACACTATTTTGGAGCAAAGAATATCAAAATAAATGGCTTCCAAGAAATGGCGCCAGGCTTGGACAAATGGTTCTAACTCTACACAGCCATCAAAACCAATCCTACTACTTCCATTGGCATGTTCCTTCCGATCTCTTTGGTGCATTGTTAGTTTATTTTGGAAGTAAGCACACCAGCTCTAGTGGCTTTTCATCTTCTGTCTCATGCCCTTCCTACAAAACTTTCAAGCATTTGCTACCTATGGTTCTGACCTTCTCTCCTGTATGTACCTTCTTAGCTTGATTTTTCCCAGTTGACTATTTGACAAAAGAGGAGGTATGCCTTCTTACAAAGTTAGCTTAGATCGATGGCAAAAGGTTTCTGAATGACCAAATGTGGGACTGAATGTTTTCTCCTTTCTTGCTTCCATTCCACTAGTTCCTTCTCCAGAAGGAAACCTTCTTTCACAAATACGATCACAATTCGTAGTGCCCTGTCCTCTAAATCTATGCATATACTTCTCATACATCTCATACTCAGGCTAAGAATTCCCCAACCTTTCTGTTCCTTCCTTTGCAACACAGCCTAAGCAAACAATTGTCTGTCTGACGATGATTGCTGTACATCATATATCCCTCCAGGTCAAGCCCATTACAATTAATTTCCAGTATCTCAGCAAATAACCATATTGCCGACCATGGCCAACCATGAATTCATTACAGCCATAAGGGGACAGGTTTGGACAACCACAGAATAACACAGGTTGCTATGTGTTTTTTGCATGTAGAGATTACAAACTGGTTTTGTTTTCCTAGGATCTAAGAGGCGCAGGAGGCTTAGAAATCCTACCCTTAACCATCACCCATTTCCTGCACAATGGACACAAATTCCTCACTTGGCATTGCCACAAATATTCCCAGTTTAATGCTCCACAATGTGGTGCTGCCTCTGAGACTTAACTTTGCTGTGTTTACTGTAACCTTGATACCAGTGCATTTTTAAACAGTAATGTGGGTAAACCTTCCAGCACCTTCCACACATTCTCTATAGTGCATTGTAGTTTATCAAATGCTGGCAAGGACAAGGGATTAAAACGTGTGTGCGCTGTTATTACTGCAAATATATTCTTTCCTAGCACAAACATTTTTTTAAAAAAAGGGAGAGAAAGAGAGAGAGAAACACCCATCAGCTCCCATTTGTTATTATAACGGAGGTCCCCTTGTGTCCCTGGGCTGGATCTTGCTGCATCCGTAGGTGAGAAGTCACATCGAAGTGTGATCCATTGCAACCCAAAGAATAGTTCCTTATGGTTTCACTGTCATAAAGGTGCTCCAGAGCATATCCTGTTAACGTATATGCATGCTTATCAAAGTACTGCCTATGGGAACTGTAATAGTTTGGAGAACCTGCTGGATTATCTCCTGGGGTTTGATGGGGGGACACTTCCGAATGCAGGTAGTCTTTAGCTAGTACCAAACTTGACTTAGAAATTCGGTCAGAATTGGGACTGCTTATTCTAGAGAGTGTCGTGGGGCTGTTGTCATAGTCATTTTCTTGAGGGCTCATCATCTTCCCGTCTCTTTGCTGCACGTGTTCACAGGGGGACGTGTTGGCGATGCTAGGGACCCGGCAGATGTCTCCTCTCAGTTGCTGCTGGTGGTAGTTTGCAAAACAAGCAGAGTGTTTTTTCCCGGCTCCATTAACGGAAACCAGCTGATCGGGAGTAGATTTCCGTAACTGCAGCCTGTTTTCTTCTTCTTTAATCATTTGCTGGGTCGCCCTGATTAGAGTTTCGATTTTGCTGGGCTCGTGTGGGCTGCCCTGATACTGCTCGGAGTGGTAGCGATCCCCTGATTCACTAGCTGAACCTGGGTCTGGGGAACTAACAACACTGTCTTCATCCCAATGCCCTCTTCCTAGAAAATAAACAAATGAAGGAAATAAGGAATTAGCAATGGACTGCACTCTCAGGGCTACAAAATAGTCAGAGCTCTATACATTTCCATTTGAAATGTAAAAATTGTAATACCTAGAAGCCCTCCACCAACAAAGTGTAATTCAGCCATTGAATTGGATATGTCCACTTTAACTTTCCTTAGTGGTGGTGGAAAGTGCCATCAAGTCGCAGCTGACTTGTGGTGACCCCATAGGTTTTTCAAGGCAAGAGACATTCAGAGGTAGTTTGCCATTACCTGCCTCATCATAGCAACTCTGGGCTTCCTTGGAGGTCTCCCATCCAAATAGTAACCAGGGCTAACCCTGCTTAGCTTCCAAGATCTGATGAGATCAGGCTATCCTGGGCCAAGTTCAACCATTACCAGCCATTACTTCATAGCAATTTTTGCTCCCTTGAGCTTAAGCTATGTAGCGCTGTCAACAGAAGCCATCAGTTCTAGACCTTAGAACTAGTAACCCTAAGCCCTTTAGTTCCCTCTCTTACCATGATATCCAAATGTATGTTTGAATCTGCCATTCAAGTAACTAATAACTATTAATTATTGTTAATGGGTAAGGACACTGATGGAAGTCATTAGCTAAAGAACATCAAGTAAAGAAAATTATATGTATTTAAAGTAAAGCAAGAGAATTAAAAATTAAATGGCTTTTTTTGTTCTAGAACAGCACATAAGGGATACTCTGGGAGAGCACTAGTAGTCTTGGAGAATGAATGAATGAATGAATGAATGAATGAATGAATGAATGAATGAATGAATGAATGAACGAATGAATGCTGGAAATCCATGCTAGGCACCTTTGGCCAATTTCCATTCAATGTTCATTCAGACACATTCTAAAGCCTTTTTTGCTGATAAGTTACTCCTCAAGAAACGAATATATCTCCTGACTTTACTGTAGAAGAAACAAGCAAGTTCAAAATGTTCCAGACAAGCCTCTGAAACTCTGGCTCAGGGCTTCCAGGCATTATATTTTTTTAAAAACACCTACCGTGAATCCGGTGAACTGAAGCTATGTGAGGCATACTGTTTTCATAGGCTTCTCTGCTCTCAGGAGAAGATTTGGTTAGAGGAATGGCAGTCCGTGAGCCCCACCATGTTTCCCTCCCAGGCTGTGGAGTGCCTAGGAAGTATCGGCCAGCCTCACACCTGCCACTTTCACAGGCCTGGGTATGGAAGTGCCTCTCCTCAGCCAACCTGGAATGGTCAAGTGCAAAACCATAGCAGAGGGAGGTGCGATCTGAGTACTGTCTGTAGGCACAGGAGACATCATGATGCTGGGAGTTTGGCCTGTCAGCAGGGTCCATTAATTGTGGAGAAGCCGTGTCAGTTAGTGGACTTCCACCCCACTGGCTTTCATGGTCTGATTCAGATCTTTCTGTATGAAATCCAGAATACTGCAAGAAAAAGAAAAGAAAACTAAAGAAACCAGGGGTAGGGTAAGACCTCAAAACAATTTAGTTCACTGAGAGTTTCATTACACAGGCCAGTGAAACTGGAACTCAAGTGGACTAAGGGCCTTACTAGATATGATGATATCCTTGGGTCCGAACTGTAGAGGAGGAGGAGGAGGAGGAAGAAGAAGAAGAAGAAGAAGACTTTCTGTACCACTTAAGGAAGAATCAAACTAGCTTACAATCATCTTCCCTTCCCTTCCCCACAACAAACACCCTGTGAGGCAGGTGGGGCTGAGAGAGATGTGACTAGCCCAAGGTCACCCAGCTGGCTTCATGTGGAGGAGTGGGGAAACAAATCCTGTTCACCAGATTAGCGTCCGCTGCTCACATGGAGGAGTGGGGAATCAAACCCGGTTCTCCAAGTTAGACTCCACCGCTCCAAACCACTACCCTTAACCACTACACCACGCTGGCACTGCCATTTCAAAGGGATTTTAAAAAGCTGTGAGGGATCAGGCCTGCAGTGCAGCAGGCTGAAGAGCTCTTGTTTTCTCCCCCCCCCACACACACACACACCTTTTCAAGTGCCAAAACAGCAGTGGGGGTTGTAGTCATTTCAGCACTTGAAAAGGCACATGGGGAGGAGAACAAGAGCTACTCAGTCTGCTATACTGTCAGCAAAATCAATATTTTCAATCCCTTTAAAATGGTGGTGGCATTCACAAGACAGATCCACATACAATGTTTGGGTCTTAGCCCACTTACAGTGATGTATAGATTTGTGTGTGTGTGTGTGTGTGTGCGTGTGCGCGCGCGCATTGTTTGGCATTCCCTCAGTGATCCTTCCTGATTAATGTGTTAACTGCCATTTTTATGTCTTTATAAATATTTGAACTCTGTTTTTAACTTGTTTTAATGATGTGTACTATGTGGGGACTGATTTTAATGGTTTTTAAATGTGATTTTACCATGTATGTTTTAAATTGGTGGCCCTTGTGAGGGCAGAAAGGTGGGGTATAAATTTTGTAAATAAATAAGGAATAAATCATTTTCACTTAAATGGTCTGTGGATGGGGTGATCCCTCACAGAGATCAGTTCACCTGGAGAAAATGGCCTCTTTGGAAGGTGGACTCTATGGCATTATACTTAGGATTCCCAACCTCCAGGTACTAGCTGGAGATCTCCTGCTATTATAACTAATGTCCAGCCGATAGAGATCAGATCACCTGGAGAAAATGGCCGCTTTGGCAATTGGACTCTATGGCATTGAAGTCCCTCTCCAAAACCTGCCCTCCTCAGGCTCCGCCCTGAAAACCTCCCGCCAGTGGCAAAGAGGGACCTGTCAACACTAATTATACCTCATTGAAGTCCCTCCCTTCTCCAAACCCTGCCCTCCTTAGGTTCCTCCACCACCACCCCAAAATCTCCAGGTATTTCCCAAACCAGAGCTGTCAACCCTACCACCCATGGAGGAAGGAAGGGACTAAGCTTCCAGAATATGAGAAAGAAGTCCAGAGAAAGCCAGTAAAGTGAAGAAAGAGGACCAGGATGCCAGAATCTCCTCTCCTTGAGGCCAGAGGGAGGGCCTCCTCCTCACTGGGCACTTGGCAACCCTAGCCATCATGGTAAAATATTCACAAAACCAGGCATATGCAGAGAAATATATATGGCAACGTCTGGTTTCTATTAGAATATGATGGTAATAAAGCTACTATGATAAGCAAATCTTTAATGACTGGCCAGTATCAGTTTCTAGGGAGAGAAGGAGAGAATGCCTGAGCCACAAGCATAACTAGACTGGAGCTGTTCCAGAATATACTCCTGCTCAGGCCTTCAAAAGGGTTACACAGCACATGCATAGAGTGGGATTGTACCTGCTACCCCACATGTGGACATATGTATACAGCCAAACATCCGTAGTGAACCTTATGTGCATAACATTGCATGTTTATAGGTTTTGCATAAATCTGGACCCTGCTTCTTGCAGTGTTCCCAACTGTGTGTACAAACGTTATGAATAAACCTCTGAATATCCATAGGAAGCAGGAAAAGAGGAAGACCCAACAAGAGATGGACTGACTCTATAAAGGAAGCCACGGGCCTCAGTTTGCAAGATCTGAGCAAGGCTGTTAAGGATAGGATGTTTTGGAGGACATTGATTCATAGGGTCGCCATGACAACATAGGGTCAGAAGCAACTTGACAACATTTCACACGCACATGCACACACCCAAAGGGTTTGCTGCAAATGTTTGGCTGTACGTGTGGACATCCAATGCAACCCCACTCCCCTCTACTTGATTAGTATATACGCTCTTTTAAATACCTGAGCATGGTTTTTGGCTTACTAGAAACCATAAAGTAGGATTCTAAACATTGCTATCACTGTCTTTCATATTAACCTACCTCACAAGGTTTTAGTGATGGTAATCGAGGGGGCAGTAGATTTTGCCCTGTGCTTCTTGGAGGACATGCAGAATTAAAATAAATGTGCATAAATAATGCTACAAATGATTCAGGTCAAACTGAGCCCTATTGTCTGTCCATTTGCAGTTCCATTATGGAGACTGAAATATATTCTTATACAGAAATATAATTGTCCCATTATAAAGATTGACACATTACTTTCCTGCTTTTCAGACACAGGATCTCACAAACATTTGAAATAAAGTAAACCAATTAAAATACAGCATACACTACAATAAATCAAAGTTCATTAGTTCCCAGTTTATCACAACAAACAAACAAAATTAAATTATATAAACCAACTGCACAAATGAGGGGAAGAAAGAAAAAACAATCCAGCGGAGTTAAATATAACCACAATGGCATTCAGAAGTATACCGTAAGATTTAACTTAAATCAGATCTTGTCTTTCTTACTTTACTTTATTTATAGCCCATTTTTCTCCTTAATGGGGATCCAAAGCAGCTCAAAAGTCCACCTAAACAGAATGGTTTTACCGGTAACCAATTTTCAAAATAATAAAAGGGCTCAGAGGCTGCCTCACAGGGCAAGGGAAGCCCAAGATTTGGCACCAGCTACAAAGCCCTGTCTTATGTATCCACCTGCTGAACCTCTGAAGTTAAGAGGAGCAAAGAAGAGTAAACTTACGTTGGTGGTTCTCTGAAGTTGCCCTAGTTGCAAACCATTTAGGGTTTAAAGATAATAAACAGACATTCAAACTGGATCCCAAAACATTTGTGAACTTTACAAAAGTAGATCCAGAAACAGCAACTCCCAGAGATGGATACAACCTGTGTTGCTTGCTTGGTTAGTTGGTTATTTATTTTTCTTTCCTTTGATCTGTGTTGTCCCACAGGGTCCTACCTTGTGCCCTACACCTGTTTAACAATACATAAAATCACCAGAGGTTTGGGCTACAGTGTTACCAACAGGCAAGTGATATCCAGTACCAGCTCTCTCGCTCTCTCTTTTGTTTTGCCAGATCCTAAGAAAGCAGTGGATTTACTCAATGATGGTCACATGGTCACATGAAGCTGCTTTATACTGAATCAGACACCCTGGTCCATCAAAGTCAGTATTGTCTACTCAGACCAGCAGCAGCTCTCCAGGGTTTCAAGCAGAGGTCTTTCACATCACTTACTTGCCTAGTCCCTTTAACTGGAGATGCCAGGGATTGAACCTGGGACCTTCTGCATGCCAAGCAGATGCTCTACCACTGAGCCACAGCCTTCTCCAAATGGATGGGAGAAGGGTCAGCAAGCAGTAACCTAACCCAGACATGAAAGAACTGATATTGGCTGGGGGTGTGGCTGATCCCAGAGATGAAAGCAGCAGCAGTCTGCCAATGCCACCTTCTAGATTCTATGCTAGAAAAAAAAAAGATGTACTTTCTGCAATTTCCCCCATTATAAAATTGGCAGTCTAGAAGGATACCATGATCAATGGTAACACAACAGCTAAGTTACCATGCCCCCCTCTGCTTTCCTTACATACTTCTCCACCTTTAAACAAACCAGAACATTCCTATGTCATGTACGACCTGGTTGATCTATCTAAGGTAAAGAATGGGGACAGAGGAGAGCATGAGATTCTAAAGACATCAATCAGGAACCATTTGTTATTGCAAAAGAAAATCCCATCACATATCTATATTTTAGGTCCTCCAGCCCCACCTCACAGTTATGGCAATCTGTAAACTAGGCGCAATAATGCCTGCTGTGTAGAACTAGGAGAGGGAAAGATGCTGCAATGCTGGAAAGAAAATACCACCCTGCTAGATCCTCCTGGATATCAGATAGGGCAAGGAGAACAGAAGCTTAGAGAACTAGCCAAAGAAAATAGTAGAAACTTCAGATGATAAGCAGGCACACTTTCACTACCCTAACTCTCCCACGCAGCCTCATTCCCCTTTCCCTGGCTAATGCAAATATCAACGCCAAATCTATTCTACTGCTGCTGTATGGCTTATATGTTTTCAGAAACATCTTCTTTCCAGATGTAAGTTACTCTAAATGCACAAGGCTTGCCTGATCCTAAGATGCGATTTAGAAAATGTTGGATTGTCCCATTTCTTCCCACCATCTAAAGTATCTAGCAAGCCTACTAATTGGTACAATCTAGGGTTGTGCATATTGATAAACCTGAACTGAAAATAAACCCAAAATTAGCCGTTTCGGTAAATTTCAGGTTTCAGGTTTACCCAATGCCAAAACCTGGGGATAAAGCCGAAGCCGAATAGGCAATTTCCGAAAAAGCAGAATAGATATTTGGCTTTTCGAGTTCGGCTATTTGCCTTTTCTCAGAGGCATGGCTCTGTGATTTCTCCCCTTTTTCTTTCTTTTTTCTTTTTTGACTGGTTTTGAGATAGGGTTATTTAAAAGACAGGGCTCACCCAGTCCCGTCCCGAGGGATATACCCTCCCACTAAAAGAGCCAGCTTCAACAGCCACCCACCAGGCTTCCAAAGGAGATTTCTTCATCCACGTGGATGAGCAATCGCCTTCGGACAGCCCCCATGATCATGACTTCAGTCAGCTCCCATATAACCACCACCACCCCATGAAAACCTGCTTTCTAAAAGAAGGTTGCCCTGAGTAGAGGCTTTGTTTCCCCACACCGTAACCATCTCTTGGAATCAGATTTTTCATGACCACAATAAAGGACTGTTCACAGGATGTCATTTGCCACCAAAAGGAATGTTTTCCGTGCCTTATTTCTCTTGCATTTAAGCCATTTTCCTCCATTTGGAAGCTCATTTGCATGGACATCATGCAAACTGTCCCAGAAACTAAGGCAACCCCCAGACTTTGAAGTGCCAGCCAGACAATCAGCCCTTTCCATCAGTCCTCAGTATCGCTGAATTTTTGAACCTGAAAACCGATGGACAGGTCAGCTCACAAATGCCTGCAGGAGGGGGGCAACCCCTTTGTGGGCCCATAAAATTGGACCCTCTGTCCCAACATTCACCAAACTTTGGTGACTGTCTAAGGAGAGTCCCTTGCAGCCATGCTGCAAATTTGGGGAGTCTACCTCCAAAAATGTCCCCCAGGAGCTTAAACAAATCCCCATAGACTATAATAGACCAGAATTTTTCAGTAAACCTGAAGATAAGCTGAATACCGAAATTTTCCTGTATGGGTATTCGGCTTATTTTGGGTTTACCGGAAAAAAATCAGGCCCAATAAACCCAAACCTGAAATTTACCCCCCAAAAATTTGCACAACCCTAGTACAATCCACTGGGATCTTCAGCTTCACTAGGCCCTGTAAAATGAATGGGATGTACACAAGAGCACAGAATGGGTGTGGGGATTTTTCTTGACACTGAACAAGTCTTATCATTAGATTTGTCTTTTCTCCAAGAAAAAGGTGGGAAAGTTATTTTTAATTTAATGATTTTCACACACACACAAAAAGGAAAAATATTGGGCTCTCAAAGTAGAAGTATGCTCATCTGGTCAAGGAGTAAACACCCAACAAAATAAAGAAAATGAGTTTCCAAAATGATGCATACCTATCTTCTGCAGGATCAGATGAGCATGCCTATTATATTAGGTGCTTTGGAACACAGGCAAGACAATGCTGCTGCAGTTGTCTTGTTTTTGGGCTTCATAGTAGGCTTGAGCATATTGATAAACCCGAACTGAAAATAAACCCAAAATTAGCCATTTTGGTAAATTTCCAGTTCAAATTTACCGAATGCACAAACCTGGAGAGAAAGCTAAATCCGAACAGGCAATCCCGGCAAAAGCCAAATAATTATATGGCTTTTTCGGGTCTTAGGGGGTATTTTTCAAGGTACAGCCCCCAAATTCACAGTGTAGCTTGAAGGGACTCGCCTTTGCAATCATTGCAAATTTTGCAATGTTTCTCTATGGAAGAAGGGAACCCCATAAAATTGGACCCCCTGACCCAATCTTCACAAAACTCTGGGGTTCATGCAAGGAGAGTCCCTTCAAGCTAAGCTGTAAATTTGAGAGCTCTACCTCAAAAAAATGACCTCCCCAGGGCTGAATTTTTTCAGGAAACCTGAAAATAAGCTGAATGCCCATATTTACCGATATGGGTATTTGGCTTATTTCAGTTTTCCTGAAAAAATCAGGCCCAATAAACCCAAACCCGAAATTTACAAAAAAAATTTTTTTTGCACAGCCCTGCTTCCTAGAGGCATCTGGTTGGCATCTGAATAGACTGCTAGACTTTATGGGCCTTGGTCTGATCAAGCATGGCCTTCCTTATATTCTTATGAGTTAGAATTGACTTTTGGCAGATAAGAGCGGGTGGAGAGGAGAAAACTATTTCAACCATATTTGGATTTTTTTTCTGCTCTTTGTCCATTTTAATGCTCGCAATGTGGCTTTGTCCACTTGAATTATGAGAGAATGGTTGAGACAGGATGAAGAGTTTCCTTGTCCTGGAGTTGTGCCTGAAATCAATCATCACCTTCTACAGCTAAAAGGACTACTGGCAGTAAAAGGGAAGCCAGGGATTCATATGATCTATTTCTGTCCATCTCCACCCATCCAATGCTTCCTTATGGGCTGCTAGATCCTGAACAGTATGGACTGGCACTTCCTGAATGGGCTGGGATCCAACAAGCTAATATAGCATGCCAGCAAAATGATAAATGATTGAGAGGAGAGGGTCAGCACTGAAAAATGAAATGATTATGAGGGTCACTGATGTTTCTTTTGTCTCAGGAAAAACTTCAACATACATTTATGTTTAGGATAATTTTTTTTAAAAGCTCAGTCGGTTCCATCTGCCATTGGTAATGGATACAAATGCGGAATCCTTAAATCTAGTCCATAGAAATTATTCTGTTCACGTAAACTGAAGATAAAGCTGCAGTTCACCAGCCTTGGGGCCTAATCAACCAAGCACATCTTCAGTCCATTTAAACAGTACTTGAACACAAAAAGAAGGAACAGCCAACCATAAGAGGGCCTTTAGTGCAAATGTATGTGAATAAGCCTTGATTCACACACCTGTTTAACTCTACTGTGAAATAACTTTCTGAAGACACCACAAAAGGCAGACATAGTATAATCCAGACCAGCGTTTCCCAAACTGTGCTCCACGGAGCACCTGGTGCTCCGCAAAACATCTCCTAGTGCTCCGTGAAGAGATTGGAAAGAAAAATACTACTGTCATTCAGTTTAGTATATAGGTGCTCCTATATCAAAAAGTCTGGGAACCACTGATCCGGACTACTGATTCCATCATACATGAACAAGTCTGTGTCTTTACAGAGTTATGTGTGATCTATTACTAGGGTTGCCATGTTCCTACTGGAAGTGGGAGGTCTCCTGCCACCAGCAGTCATTACGCAGAGCTCCCGTAACCAGTGTGAGAGAGAGAAATGCCGCCAGTGACCGTGTGATGTCAGTTCCAGAGGGGAAAAAATGAAGTGGCATGATGCCGCTCTAGAAATCACTGGTTTTTCCACAGAGTTTAAAGCACTTCCATGGGAGTGACCCCCCTGGTCTCCTGCTGGTTGCCAGGCTTGCCTGGCAGGGGGCAGAGAGGCAGAGAGGCTCAAGCCCCCGGGATTTCTCAGCAGGGGCTATGTCCCCACCCCTGGCTGCCAGGTAGCATCATGAAGCTGCTCAGGCTGTCAGGTTCTCAAGTTCAGTCAGCCCTGTTTGTTTTTGTAGAAACTTAACAAGTTCCTAGGAGGCACAAGGCTGGTTTTGTTTGTTTGTTTTTGTAAAGATAAGAGAGGAAGAGGACCTTCAGTAGCTAATATTGTGTGTGAAGAAACAATAGAGAGAGAGAGAAATAGCATGGAAGGGGGAAGGGGAAGATCAATCCATCTAGCAATCAGAAGACTTCAGTGGATGGACTGAAGGATGTATTTCCCATAGCCTGCAACACAAACTCTGATGTAAGTACAGCTAGAGTTGAATCCAGGAGCACTTTAGAGTCCAACAAGATTTTGGAGTATAAGCTATCAAGAGTCAAAGCTCCCTTCATTAGTAGAAAAGAGCAAGAGTTCAGTAGTACCTTAAAGACTAACAAAAATATTTTCTGGCAGGGAATGAGCTTTCGTGAGCCACAGCTCACTTCTTCAGATACAGCTAGAATGTGAATCCAGCTGTCTTTAAGTAGAGGAGAGTGAATTCAGACAAGCATTAGTATATAAATGTTAACAGTATGTAATGGGATTAGGCTTGATGGGATTAGGTGTGGTATGCAGAAGAGTCTGTGATGTCCAGGGGAGAGATGGGTGTGGAGAAATCAGCATTGGTAATGAGCCATGAATGCAAGGTCTTTATTCAGCCCAGGTAAATGCATTGTCTTTAGTTTGAATATCAACTGTAATTCAAAAGTTTATCTTTCCAATCTCCCTTTGAAATTCCTTTGTAAGAAAACTGCTACTCTTAAATCTGCAACAGAATGTCCTGGAAGGTTGAAATGTTCTCCCACTGGTTTTGAATATTGTGGTTTCTGATGTCAGACTTATGTCCATTTAATCTTTGTCTAAGAGACTGACCTGTTTGTCCAATG
Source organism: Euleptes europaea (assembly GCF_029931775.1). Lineage (NCBI taxonomy): Eukaryota > Metazoa > Chordata > Lepidosauria > Squamata > Sphaerodactylidae > Euleptes > Euleptes europaea. The sequence continues at coordinate 59,897,811 of NC_079321.1, forward strand.
TAGATTGTGGAAGGGCATTGCTGGCATGTGATGGTATAAATCACATTAGAAGATGAGCATGAACCTGAGATAGTATGGCTGACATTGGTGGGTCCAGAGATGATGTTCCTAGAATCTATATGAAGGCAAAGTTAGTCTTTGAAGTGCTACTGGACTCTTGCTCTTTTCTACTACTGCAGACAGACTAACACTGCTACCCACTGTGAACTCCCTTCATTAGTATCTGACAAAGGGAGCATCAACTATCAAAATCTAATACCCCCAAAATCTTGTCGGTCTTTAAGGTGTTACTGGACAACACGGCTACCTTCTAAAACTATCTGATGTAAGTAATGGATCAAGAGAACTATAGTTTGCCTTCACAGATGGGATGCTAATAATTATTACTGTGTCCTGATGGCCTGCCTTAGAGAAAGAAATGATTCCATCTCCATTTCATGTTTAGCTATAGGTGTGGGGGAGTGTCACCAAGAACCCCATTCCTGCCTATATGTGTGTTGTCTGCCCAGATTCCATCCCGGCTACATTTTCCTTGGCAGGCTCTCCTCAGGCTATGCTAATGAGTGGCCAAAACCTTGGGTGGGAGACTGATTCACTGGTGGGACATCTGCATGCCTACCCGTTGCCACCCACCTTGGTCTATCATGGTAATTTAATTGGCAAATACAAGTCTTCCTGAGTGCAAAATCTAATCGTTATCAAGCAGCCAGGTGATCTGATTACCTTTTGCTAACCTTGCCTGAATGTCTCCTAACCTATCAAACTGTCCCATGCATGGGGGAAGCCTCCACCCGGCCATCTCTTTTGTCCATCCTGTCTGGGAAGCCCCCCCCCCAATTCAGTTAGAGTAGGGTTACCAGGTCCCCCACTCTCCTCCGGCAGGGGAGGTTTTGGGAGCGGAGCTGAGATTGCCTGCCAATCTAAGCGACCTGGCTACCCTAAATTAGAGCCAGGAAATCCATAGATTCTCATCCAGGACTCACCCTGAATTCCTGGACCATATTTCTTTGAAGTTATTTTGTGCTGGCTTTGATAACTATTTCTGCTTTGCCGGCCAAAACTGAGCAGTCTGATCCTCTCCACTTGCACAGAGGCTCCCAACTCTGTTATTATTTCTCTGGAATTTGGGGGCATTTACTTGCCACACAAAAGCACCCCTCCACTGTTTTCTTATTTTTCCTTTGGATCTGCCTAAAGCCCCTCCTCTCAACCTGTGGATCACTGAAACAAGACAACATACTGGAAGTTTCGGTTATTTTGGTATCCTTGCCCTGCAGCTTTAGAGAAAAAGAAAGGGAGGAGATGGGAATATTTCTGTCTTTAGCCATGTGTGTTGGGGCCTGTGGCTCAAATGCCAGAAATTAAGATGATTTTGGTATCCTGGGACTTGCAGATTTAGTGAAAAATAACTGCAGGAGATGGGAATATTTCTGTCTTTGGCCATGTGTGTTGGGTTGGAGGAGAAGAGGCCTATGGCACAAGTGGTGGAAGTTGTCTATGGTATCCTGCCCCTTGCAGCTTTAGAGAAAGATAAATGGGGGAGATAGGAATATCTCTCTCTTTAGCCATTTTTTGTCTCTCTGCATCTGTATGGGAGGGGGTGATAAAGCTGGTTCCCCAATAGGGTTGCCAACCTCCAGGTACTAGCTGGAGATCTCCTGCTATTACAGCTGATCTCCAGCAGACAGAGGTCAATTCACCTGGAGAAAATGTCTGCTGTGGCAATTGGACTCTATGGCATTGAAGTCCCTCCTCTCCCTAAACCCTGCCCTCCTCAGGCTCCACCCCGGTGGCAAAGAGGGACCTGGCAACCCTATTCTCCAAATATGGAAAGTCAGATGGTTCTGCTGTTCTGGACCCTACTTCAACCCAACAAATGCTCCTGTGTTTTCAGCTCAGGGTATCTGAAAAGCCAGTATTTAGTGTGGATCTTGAGATGCATTTGGAGATTCATACTGAGTATCCACTATTATGTGACTGGTGTCATTGTTAGAGTGTTGGTTGAAGATTGGGGAGACCAGAGTTCAAATCCCCACTTAACCATAGGGTTGCCAGGTGGGTGGTTTTGGCAGGCAATCCATCGGCCACCCCGAAAGTGCCACGTCGCATCACTGCAGCCGCTTCAGCACTCAAACCCCCAAACCGGAAGTGACGTCATCGCGTGCACACAGCCACACACACATGTGGCCGCCCCAGCCCTGCCCTTTAAAACATCCCACTGATCAAGAGGGAGGACCTGGCAACACTTAGCCATGAAGCACACTATGTGCCTTTGGTTCAGTCACACACTCAGCCTAAATTGTGAAGAAAAGAAAGCTGGGGAGGAAGTATTTCCTTTCGTACATAAATAAAATATTTACTCAAATTGTCTCAGTGAAGGAGTTCACAACATCTTTCCTCTCCTCTTATGGAGTCCTATGTCTTTGACTGAGATTCAGACTAGTACGAGTGGGGGGGGGATGGAAAAACACATGATTAATTGTTGATGGCATACAGTTTTGGGTAATATGGATTACTGTGGGCCTGGACCAGGTTCAGCCCCATGCCTCCCTCCAGGAAGATTGTTAGTTGCTCTTTCAACCAAAGGAAACAAACCATGGAATCTTTCACTGTTCAGTGAAATGGGGAACACATAACAATATAATCTTACTAGTTACAAAGCTATATAATACTTAAGTTAATAAGTAGGGTTGCAAGCCTCCAGGTACTAGCTGGAGATCTGCTATTACAACTGATCTCCAGCCAGTTTAGATCAGTTCACCTAGAGAAAAATGGCTGCTTTGGCAACTGGACTCTATGGCATTGGAGTCCCTCCCCTCCCAAACCCCACCCTCCTCAGGCTCTGCCCCAAAAACCTCCCACTGGTGGTGAAGAGGGACCTGGCAACCCTATGAATAAGAGAAGCAAGGAAACTCAGGGTGCCTTCCAGCACACATAAGCTTATAAGGAAGTTAACCATGCATACACTGTGGATGGGGGCTTCATAAAGCTGCTAAGCAGCAGCACATTCCTGGGGGATAATTTTAGCAAAAACACATATACTATTTCATATCTCCCCTTCATGTCATGTTGATTTCAACATCTATCCTACTGTAGAGAACAACAGCTGTCTTCGTATTCAGTGCCAGATGTTTAAACAGCGCATGTTACTCTTATCTTTATTTTGGCAACATGCTCAGATCATGTGAAGGGACGCCTTTCTTCCATAAAGTCTTCTTAGCTATCAAAAACTTCAGCTGCATTGAGCGTTAGCATCTTTCCTCATGATTTGTGTTTTAAACATGGGGAAGATCACAGATGCAGTCTGCATAGTACCGAGAACATATGCATGCTTTTAAATCGCTTTTATCTTGCTTTTTACTAATGTAACCCTGAAATGTAAAATATGTTCTTTTTGCATTCACTGTTATAGGCAGAACAGATGGTGAAAGGCTTAGATTAAAGTAATACAGCATGACCATTAAAGTAACCTCTGTAGCTAGTGAGTCTATACCAGTTGAGAAGTTGCTTTTTGGGATGCAAAGGGATATATTTGAAAAGCAAAGCAAAGCTGCCAGTTCTTAATAATGGCCTTCTGATATGAACACCAGTATTCAATGCCTGCATTAAGGGAATAAACTTCAGATTGACTCTAAATGGGCTTTTCTAACAAGGGGGGGAAGGATCTCAGTATCCATCACATGCAACTTGCTGGGTGACCTTGGGCAAGTTTCATTCTCTCGCATGGTTGTTGTGATAAAATGGAGGAGAATGACGTAAATTGCTTTGGGTACCCACTGGGGAGAAAGGTAGGGGTATAATGAATTAATTGACTGATTAAACTTAGCAGTAGTTCATTGAAATTCATAATACTGGGTTGTTATAACTGGAAACAAGGTTGCCTTTTAACAGCAATTAATAAGAGTTCTACCATTTGATGGCATCTAAATTAATTCTACAAGACTGTTAAGTATAAGTACTAGAAAAAATTCAAAGGATGGGAGGGAATTCTGAAGTCTCTCCACTATAGGCAGAATACAGAGAATGATTAAACTGTACATCAATTTTCCAGTGATCATGATTGGTTCTGCTTGCCTGTTTTTGTTTGTTGGTTTGCTATTACTTATGTAAAGGTAAAGGTCCCCTGTGCAAGCACCGGGTCATTCCTGACCCATGGGGTGACGTCACATCCCGACGTTTACTAGGCAGACTTTGTTTACGGGGTGGTTTGCCAGTGCCTTCCCCAGACATCTTCCCTTTACCTCCAGCAAGCTGGGCACTCGTTTTACCGACCTCGGAAGGATGGAAGGCTGAGTCAACCTTGAGCCGGCTACCTGAAACCACCTTCCATCGAGATCGAACTCAGGTCGTGAGCAGAGCTTGGACTGCAGTACTGCAGCTTACCACTCTGCGCTACGAGGCTCATGTGCATGATGAATAAAGTGCAGGATTGGCTATGGATAAACAAGAATTAAAATTTTAGTCCCCATATAGACTAGTGTGTGAGCGCCAGTGTGGTGTGGTGGTTAAAGTCTTAAACTAAGATCTGGAAGACCCACGTTTGAGATCCCCACTCTGGGAAGAAAGCCTGAGCCAGTCATGCACCCTCCGCCTCATCTACCTCATAGGGTTGTTGTGAGGATACAGTGGAGGAGAGGAGGTCAGTATAAGCTGCTTTGAGTCCCCACTGGGGAGAAAGGTAGGGCATAAGCAAAGCAAATGAATACATTATGCAAATGGATGATCTCAAAAGAGAGACTATTTGGAATTAAGCCAGCTATGTCCATTTAAGTTAATGGGTCCAAACCTCACTTACAGCTATATGCAGTCACTAAGTGTCAGAAATTCCTGAGACAAAAACACAGTGCGAACAAAGAGAAGAGGCAAGTACCTTAGAATTTTTAGCCAAACAAACTCTACCCAAAATAGAATCCAAAATGTCTTTTCAGGTCAATCAATCTTTAATTTACAGCCATTTGACCAAATCAAAATAACATATGATCACCATAAAACAATATTAATAGCTCAGTCTTTTCAGGTTGACCTGTGTATTTATGGGAGAAAAATTGAATTATGGAACTTTCTGGCATTAAGAAAAATCACCCCAAAATTTGGTGGCATAGGGAATTTTTCTCAGGGTCCAGAGCAGATGTCTTCAAAACAGATAACATCAAATTTTCAGGGAACAAAGTCCACCCTCTTCCTTAAAAATCCCCCAGGTTGGAAGGGGACTGGACAAAGTAGGGTTCCTTTCTGTTTCACAAGCCAGGATACTAAACCATGATTTAATCGTAGTTTAGAAAGTTGATTCGTGAGCAAGAAACAAACTCCCAAGTGGTTAAATTGTCCAAATGAAGCTGTTACAACTACTTGGGGTTACATGAAAGACTTCCTAAATCTGGACTCCACATACAGGATGCACATGAGCCTGAGTATTGCAAACTGAGGTCAGGAATAGGGTTGGGCCCAAAAAAAAGGGGGGGGTAAATTTCAGGTTCGGGTTTATTGGGCCCAATTTTTTTTCAGTATACCCAGAATAAGCCAAATACCCATACTGGTAAAGGGATATTTGGGCTTTATTTCCAGGTTTACCAAAAATAACAAATAAAAAAAAATGGGTCCATAATAGTATATGGGGGTTTTTTTCCTAATCTTCTGTGGGGGCATTTTTGGCGGTAGATTTGCAATGTACTTTCCTTAGATGGACACCGAAGTTTGGTGAATGTTGGGACAGGGGGTCTTACTGGTTTGCAAAGGGGTCACCCCCAACCTCCAGGCATTTGTGAGCCAAGCTGTCCATCGGTTTTCAGGTTCAGAAGTTCAACACTGCCGCGGACTGGTAAAAAGAGCAGATTGGCAGGCTGGCACCTCAAAGTCTGTGGGCTCCCTTCATATCTGGGGTGCATCGCATGAAGTCCATGCAAATTAGCTTTTAAACTGAGGAAAACATTTCTTTTGGGAGCAAATGACATCCTGTGAACAGTCCTTTATAGTCATCAAAAAATCTGATTTCAAGCGGTGGTCACAGTGCAGTGAAATGAAACATCTACTCGGGGCAACCTTCAGTTTGAGAGTAGGCTTTCGGGGGGAGTGATATCGGAGCCAGCCGAAATCATGACCAAGGCAGCTCTTGTGAAGGAGATTGTTCATCTGCACAGATGAGGACTCTTCTTCAAAAGCCCAATAAGTAGCTGTAGAAGCGGCTATTTTTTAGTTGGAGGGAGGGTATATCCCTCCAGATGGGACTGGGTGAGCCCTGTCTTTTAAAATGACCCTTCCAGACTAGTTTGGTCTGACCAAGCTGGCTCCAATTACATGACCCCTACCTCAAAAGGCCCCCTACTATGGGGCCCTAACAAAACCAGTCAAAGATAGAAAGATGGGAGAAAGCACAGAGCTGTGCATCTGAGCAAAGGTGAATAGCTGAAACCCGAAACAGCTGAATTTGGCTTCGGACAGATTCCTAGGTTTTGGTAACCAGTCGATCCGAAAACCAATATTGCTGAAACTGCTAATTTTGGGTTTATTTTCAGATTGGGTATATCATTCACAACCCTAGTCAGGAAGACTCCCACAACACTATCAGTCTGGAAAAGGTGCAAAACAGAATTGTTCAGGAGGGAGTTCTTGTAAAAAAAGGAGTAGGAGTTGGTTTTTATATCCCACTTTTTCTCCACCTTTAAGGAGTCTCAAAGTGGCTTACAATCACATTCCCTTTCCCTCCCCACAACAGACACCTTGAGGGATAGGTGGGGCTAAGAGAGTTCTGAGAGAACTGTGAGTAGCCCAAGGTCACCCAGCAGGCTTCATGTAGAGGAGTGGGGAAACAAACCCAGTTCTCCGGATTAGAGTCCGCCACTCTTAACCACTATACCACACTAGAACTGTAAAACAGTCCAGAAGGGTGCCTTCATATGGGAACGAGTAGTGGGTTTTCCATTGCCTAAGCCTTTGTAATCCCACACCCTGCACTGCTCAAGCTATGTCAGGCTGGGCTGTTTGATGTTTGCATTATCATTCACTTTTATATTGCATTATCATTCACTTTTATAAATCACTCACTTTTATAGTCCTATTGCAGTGTTCATTAAATGCCCTATACTGTATGATTACATTTTAAAAAAAAATTCTGTAGTCTGTAATACACTTTGAGTCCTAGAGACAACGACAGGCTATAATGAAACCTAAATAAATAATTATCTCAAACCAGTTTCTTTATATTGTTTGAATATAGTTTAAATCTTCTGGTTAACCAGATGATGGATTAGGCTAATCATTTCATAAAATTTGTCTAAATGACCTCTTAGGAACTCATCTCCCACTTTCAGCCCTCGTATATATTAGAAGAAAAATAAACAATACTTACTACTATGTGTCAGCTTTAAAGGAAACGTTCAAAAAATACGCTTCATGTTACCGGCAAAACTGCTACCTTCATTTTACAATACTTTATGTAACTCACATTCCAGAATGAATTGGCAGTTCAAATGAGGCGCAAATTACAGTGGGGAGGTAAAGCAAACCCATCTGCTATAAGTTATTTACAGTTTCTGTACGGTAACTTTTCAGCAGAGTTTAGAGTGAGGAAAAATAAAGAGCTGGTAAAAACAAGTTAAAGGGCTGCAAAGAATCACTCTGATGTAAGGTATGCCTCTTTGTCAATGAACTAGAAACCAACTCATATACTTCCTTAGGTTTGATTAAAAAAAATTGCTTCCATAGAAGATGGAAACATAGAAGTAAAAATTAAAAAGGAACACCACTGCAAGTAGTCAAGCAACAAAGTCTGCTTTTACATTCTGTGTAGCAACCGTACATGATCAACTGCTATAACTTTTTAATAAAGGAACATTTAACGGACTGTGAGGATGGACCCAAAGAACACACAAGAGGACCCTTGCTATGCTGCTTAAAAGGGCATAAATTAGAAGTGCACTGAATGTCCACCTGCAAACATTTTCAGACAAACACTATACTTCTTCCTCAAAAGCCCTTTTTGCTGAATTTGTTTATGCCCTGTTCATAACCTGTTCATTATCCATTTGAATCAACTTCGAAAATAGTTTCCCCTTCTTCTTCCTGCGAAATATTACATCAGCAGCAGTCAATCAATTTTGGCCATGTAATGAAACACTGAATGGGGGCAAAACTTCCAAAATCACAGAGTCACTTTGAAACAAGAGGGCTCACACAAGTATGGTGATGTCATCATGTAGCCAATCTGAACTGGCTATATGGTGGTATCACTGGCATCAATCAAAGCCAGTTCAGAGGAAAGGCAATGCTTCCTGAATTACACTTCCCCAACACTATACGAACGTCTGAAGTCTCCCAAAATCCCACTGAAAGGAGAGCTGCTTTTCACAAAAACAGATTCCTCTTTTGGCTTTAAGGGAAAAAAAACGTGTAACTAGTCAGTACTAGCAAGGATTCATGAAGTTGACAGGTTTTATCACTACAGTGTGTTGTTTGGGCTATTTGTGATTTTACTGCTGTGCTTTTATGTTTTCTATTCCTGAAAGTTGCCTTGAACATAATTCTATAAGGCAGAATACCAGTTTCCTAATACAGAAATAATGGTTAAGGGTGCCTGTTTTCAGATGAGGTATATTTACCATGATAAAGGGAGTGCTGTTAAAATCTTTCAAAGCAAGACTGCAGTCTGGGAGTTCTCTCGAACCCAGAGCTGCCAATAGGTTCCCAGAGAGCATCTGTAACCATTTTGGTTTTCCCATTACTTTCTGGCAATCAATCTATACCTTTATAAGCTTCTGGAGTGGTTATTAGACTGAACTGTACAGGAAGCTGCTCTTGAAGGTGTTTCAGATTCTGAAGTTGCTGAAAGACATGATTGCCAAGTTTCTCATAGAGGAGGGGAGGTGACAACATATTCAATTAACATTAAAACTATTGACCAGCTTCCATAATTTCTGGGCCCTGTTCAAGATACTGGTTTGGACATGGTCTAAGTCTCAGACTGCCCATTCCTGACCTGAGGCGTACGACGACGGTGGGGAAGAGCCGTTTCCCTGACTCCGTTAAACAAAAAAAAAGTCGTTTTGCTCTGGTCTTTAGATTGGTTAGGCAATTTCTAGTTTGGCAGCAATAGGCTCAGTTGCTAATAACATGTCGGGCAAATTTGTGAGCACCCTGACCCATCAAGCATGATGGAGGGTCCTTTAAGAAAAGCCCATCATTTGCTCCTATGACAGGGTGGGTCTAGAAAAGAAGAAGAGATGGTTTTTATATGCCAACTTTCTCTACCACTTAAGGAAGAATCACACTGGCTTACAATCACCTGCCCTTCCCCTCCCCACCACAGACACCGTGTGAGGTAGGTGGGGCTGAGAGAGCTGTGACTAGCCCAAGGTCACCCAGCCGGCTTCATGTGGAGGAGTGGGGAAACCAACCCGGTTCACCAGATTAGTGTCTGTTGCTCTTGTGGAGGAGTGGGGAATCAAACCCAGTTCTCCAGATTAGAGTCCACCACTCCAAACCACCACTCTTAGCCACTACACCACGCTGGGTCTTTACCACGCTGGTAGAGAGGATACCCATGGTGCTGAGCAGCAGCGATCAAGCCCCATCACACCTTTCTACAATAAGGTCTTCAATGCTGCCCTGGCCGCTTCTAAAAAGGCCCATCAGTGTACATGTTTGCAAAGACTGAGATAACAGAAAGCCATTTTATTCATACAAGTCTATGAATACGGGTAGTTGTAATAATCGGGGGGTAGGGAGAGATTTTAAGTATACTTCCATTTGAGGTATCAATGTTAGATATTTGCAAGTGTCCCCAAAACCATATCTACACATAACTTGAGAATTACTGATATAAACATTACAAATCTCTCCCCTCCCTGCTTTATTAGGACCTTGACAAAAGTGTGTGGAAATTACTATTTTAATTGCTACAAGGTATGCATTATATTTTAAAAGCAGTTATCAAATGACAGCTTCTGGCACTCAGACTCTTGTAACTAATGCCCTGATCCTAAACAAATCGCTTGGAAATTCTTCAGTATCACTGAATATTCCTGAGAATCGTGGCATAACTTCAGCTAAATACATAAACGTTCCCTACAGCCTCTATTGATATTTTATGCAAAATGTTTAAAGCAGAAAATTGTGTAATTCCCCCTGACAGACCTATGTGTGTTCCACGTGCATCTCAAAATTACACATCTCACCAAAGAAGAAAAGAAGAAGAGTTGGTTTTTATATGCCGACTTTCTCTACCAATTAAGGAAGAATCAAACCGGCTTACAATCACCTTCCCTCCCCCTCCCCACAACAGACACCCTGTGAGGTAGGTGGGGCTGAGAGAGTGTGGCTAGCCCAAGGTCACCCACCTGGCTTCATGAGCAGGAGTGAAGAAACAAATTCAGTTCACCAGATTAACCTCTGCTGCTCATGTGGTAAGATGTGGGAAATTCTGCTTCAAACATTATTCAGAAGTACCAAGGTGGGAAGTACTAGTCATGCATTTTGTCAGCTTTTCTATGTGACATTTTAAGGGGTCTCATAATGCCAGCCTTTAATACCTAGTTTGTTTCCAATATTCTGTAAACAAACATGCAAGCATAATGGGGAAATAAACTCATTGCTCATACCTGTGGATAGGGTGATGTCCTAGATTTTGACTTGGTGCTTGAAAGACGTGATTTATTTCCTTTTCTATTGTCTGTTATAGTTGGAGTAGAGTTTGCATATGGGAATGATGGCTTGGTTGCTGAAACTTGATCCAGCGAGAGCTGTAATCCTTTGTATTCCGTATCCCTAGATAAAAGGCAGAACATGAAGACTTAAACGACATATAATGCCATCCCGGTCAGCTAATGTTGACCTTGTATGCATTTCTTTTTATGCAAAGTCTTGAACCCTTTTGTAAGAAATTGTATCATAAAATATGTTAAGATGTAATAAACACAAATCTCTTTCTGTGCTGCAGCCAAATATAAACATTGCCTTAATAGTCAGGATCCTCAAAAGTCAAATAGTTTTATACTTTACAATATATGTAGCACTTGGGTTAAATGCCCATGTTGTACCTACACAACGCAAGATTTTGGCCATATGCATTCAGAAAACTTGTGGCAACTTGGTGACTGAATGATGAAGCAGCTGATTCTGTTTCAACCAACTGAAAATAGCTTTTAAAAGACTTCGTATCAGTGGACAAATCAGTGAATGAAATCTTTAGTTTTTATGAAATAGGGATCTGCTTTCTGCTCAAGGATAAAAGCGTTGTATCATTTTAAACTGTACCTATAGAAATTTACATTTTTAAGGAAGGAGGTTCACATGCCCATTGGTGGTGGAACCGCTGACATGGCAACCCCATAGGGTTTTCAAGGCAACAGATGTTCGGAGGTTGTTTGCCATTGCCTGCCTCTGCGTAGGCTGAGAGAGTTTAGAGAGAACTGTGACTGGCCCAAGGTCACCCAGCAAGCTTCATGTGGAGGAGTGGGGTATTGAACCCGCTTCTCCAGATTAGAGTCCGCCGTTCTTAACCACTACACCATGGAGCAATTATCAGATGATACAAGCTTGAAGTTTGATCGCACTTGTTGAGAAGAAACTAGTGGCTATCTGTGAGTGCAGGTACATAACAGGATTCTCCCTTTACCCAGTAAAAACAGTCACTGAAATTAGAACAATTAAAAGTACAATTGTTGAACAACACAGCAAAGATCAGAATGTAAATTTTGTTAATCCATCTATTTTATAAAAGAAAATTAAAGAGTATATAATTCTCAAGAATGTTTCCGAGTCCAGAGGTTTGTTAGGAACAAACAGGATTGAAATCTACATATGGGGCTGGATCCAAAGGAACAGTCCCATAAATTAACAAATATTTCATTCATGGGAGGACTATTTCTGCTAACAGAGGGTTCTTCCATGAATAGAAGGACCCCCAATCCATGAGCATTGGGGGGGGGGAATTCTGAAATGGCTAGATGTTTGGAGCCTAGCTCCAAATTTGGATTTACTCAAGTAAATCTGTGCCAAGGTATAGGTCTGTATATGTTAAGTACACAATTAAGATAAATTAACCCTTAACCCAGTTGTTTTCATTAGAAAACTTTAATCATACAGAGTGCCCAAGATAAACTAGTGACATTGTAACAAAATGACAAGCCACGAGCAGAGGTTGTTTACGTGGCCTTGCATAAAGCCAGACTTCCTATATATAAGTAACATATCTCTTCCATACAATGTACAAAAACATTTATAACTGCAAATGCTATAAATCAATGCATCTGGTCAAAAGGTTTGTTTGTATAACTGTACACAGATGAGTTACAATTAATCTGAATACACAAAAAACGTACGGCTATTTGTCATGATTTCCTGATGTTTATTTCACTATAAAATAGTGACAGAGAGCAGTAAGTGTTCTGTAAAATGGCCCATTGTGCTTTTAACCTCCACTGATTGCTTACTGCTTTTCGCACACAGAGAGGTTCATTGGTGCTATCCAAGGTCAGAAAAAGAATGGAGAGTCCATTGTTCTGTGACTCTTTTTTCTCTAGCAAAAGCAACATAGAACATAAGAACATAAAACCATAAGAAAGGCCATGCTGGATCAGACCAAGGTCCATCAAGTCCAGCAGTCAGCCACAGTGGCCAACCAGGCGCCTCTAGGAAGCCCCCAAACAAGACAACTGCAGCAGCACCATCCTGCCTGTGTTCCAAAGCACCTAATATAACAGGCATGTTCCTCTGATCCTGGAGAGAATAGGTATGCATCATGACTAGTATCCATGTTTACTAGTAGCCATGAATACCCCTCTCCTCCATGAACATGTCCACTCCCCAATTAAAGCCTTCCAAGTTGGCAGCCATCACCACATCCTGAGGCAGGGAGTTCCACAATTTAACTATGTGTTGTGTGAAGAAATAACACGTGTGATATGATGTCACTGTTCAGTGCTTTAATAAGTCTGTCTTTACGCTTGCTAGAAATGACCAGGCTTATTTGCAAGAAAACAAGACATGGAAAACATTTCTTTTAGTGGCAAATGACATCCTGTGAACAGTCCTTTATTATAGTTATTTAAAAATCTGATTTCAAGAGATGGTCACGGTGTGGGGAAACAAAGCCTCTACTTGGGACAACCTTCAATTTGAGAGCAGGTTTTAATGGGGGGGGGGTGATATCGGAGCCAGCCGAAGTCTCAACCACAGGGGCTGTTCTGAAAGAGACTGCTCATCCTCACGCATGAGGGAGTCTCTTTCGGAAGCCTGGTGGTGTGAGCAGCTGTTGAAGCCGGTTCTTTTTAGTTGGAGGTTATCCCTCCGGAGCCCTGTCTTTTAAATAACCCTTATGCTTGATCCAGATCAACCCACTGAATGGTTGGTCAGACCAAGTTCACTCCGATTACCCGACCCCAACCTCAAAGGGGCCCCAACTATGGGGCCCTAACAAAACCAGGCCAAAAAAAAAGATAGAAATATGGGAGAAAGCACAGAGCTGTGCATCTGAGCAAAGGCTAATAGCCCAACCTGGAAAAGCCGAATAATTATTTGATTTTTTCAGGAATCGCCTATTCGGCTTCAGGCAGCTCCCCAGGTTTTGGTATTCTGTAAAACTGAAACCTGAGTATTGCAGAAACGGCTAATTTCAGGTTTATTTTTGGTTTGGGTATATCGATACGCACAACCTTAGTGCCTAGCGTTTTCCTCTATTTTGAAGGTTACTGTTCCTCCTTCCATAGCCTCATTGTTGAAGCTTGCTGGAAGCCTATGGACTTCTTTGTAGGGTTGCCAACTCCAGGTTAAGAAATACCTGGAGATTATGGGGGTGGAGCCTGAAGAGGACAGGGTTTGGGGAGGGGAAGGACTTTAGTCCATAGAGTCCACCTTCCAAAGCAGCCATTTCCTCCAACTGAACTGATCTCTGTCGCCTGGAGATCAGTAGTAATAGAAGGACATCTCCAGCCACCACCGGGAGGTTAGCAACCCTATTTCTTTGCCTTTCTCTTCCCATCACCACCTCATACTGAGATCATGCATAGAAAAAATGGAAAACTTCTGTTCATCCCAGGAGAGATTAAACTAAGAAGGTGAGTGAGTGAACTATTCACTAAGGAGCTCTGCAGATTTCTTTCTACTTTTTTCATATCTTTGATTGTCCTTCCAGAAACACTGTTGTCTGCAGACAGGAGACTTAATTCACACCAAAGCAATGCTCAGTAAATAAAAGGATTGTATGACTTGGCCACAGTTCAGTCAGCTAGAGGGAACTTTGGCAGGAAGTGCTGGGCACGAAAACTGATAGTGACAAATTGAAAGTTCAGTATTAGAAAGACCAGTTATACAGTTATATATACATGGAGAAAGATACAAACCACAGAAGGCCTCTGTGAAACCCAACACAAAAATTAATGTTCTCACTCTCTGGAAAACACGTCGCTGGCATGCTGCAGCCTAGAATGACTCCAGTTTTGCCATTTTGAAAAAAGCCCATACATTAGAAGAAAGGGATATTTGAAAGCATGCCTGCACCTAGTTTATAATGGCACCCTGAATAGTTAGGCCTACTCTGAGTAGCTAGGCCTACTCGTCATTCAGCTAAACCTTTGGAAGCTATGAGCGATTCATAGAATTAGATTCCATGGCTCAATTCCAAAATGCCCCCCAAAATGGTAGCACTTCAGTGGGGTTTTTGGTGCTGCATCAGAAGGAGAGAGTGAGAAAGTTGCATTCCTCTGATGGACATCCTTATCTGTAGAAACTCTCCATGAGATTGAAACAGTGTGAGGAACATCAGTATGCAGAAATTCAACTCAAGAACATTTTCTCATGTAGATTTCTCAGTCCACCAGGGCATGTGCACGTGGTATCCTCCTTCCATGTATGTTAAAGCCCTTGTTGGATCAGGACAAAGGTTTTTGGTGTAAGGGTGATTTGTTGCACTCATACAAATCATGAAGACTATGACTTCTTCCACATTCAGTGGCTGGTCTGGGTCTGAAGGTAATATGAAGCCGGGGCGGGGGGGCAGGGGTTTCCCACTTCCACACAGCATCATAGTGCTTTTGTGCACCTTCTGACTCCCTGCCCCACCTTTTCTGTAATTGTTCCTAAAAGCAGCTTTATTACTATTTTTTTGGAAAGAGTATAGCACAGCCAGGGTGGCTACTTTCTAGATCTTTCCCAGTTTTATCCACACCTGCAACATTTTCTCTGTCCCAGCCCATTTTGGTTTTAAATTGGTAATCAACAAATTGCTGTAGATCATGCTATAGTGATTTGTCAGTTACCTTTCAAAATAAAATTCAAAAAGCCCTCTCCTGGTGACAGGGGGGGGAAGGGCCATTGCAGGGCTTCTGGGGCAGGGGAAATGAGGGTCTACATGCCACATGGAAGCCCTGCTGCCACTGCACTAAGTTGCAGCAGAAACAAGAAAATATCTAAGAGCAATGGCCACATGGAGTTACACAGTTATGAATGAGATAATACCACCACTAACATTACTATGCTGCAACAGAGATATACATCACCCAAGAGATGATCTATACATTACAGGACCAAAAGGACTGCAGGAAAAACGGTCGCATTTCTTTGTCGTATTTCCACACTTTATGACGTGCAGTAAGATTTACATGATGGCTACAAATCCTGACATTAAGCATTTCACACACACACACCAGCAACATCCAATGATATAGAATGGAGGTAGGGAAATGTACACCATCATAATGTCATGACACATTAAGGTAAAGGTCCCCTGTGCAAGCACCGAGTCATTCCTGACCCATGGGGTGACATCACATCCCGACATTTCCTAGGCAGACTTTGTTTACGGGGTGGTTTGCCAGTGCCTTCCCCAGTCATCTCCCCTTTACCCGCAGCAAGCTGGGTATTTATTTTACCGACCTCGGAAGGATGGAAGGCTGAGTCAACCTTGAGCCGGCTACCTGAAACCAACTTCCGTTGGGATCGAGCTCAGGTCGTGAGCTGAGCTTTTTACTGCAGTACTGCAGCTTACCACTCTGCACCATGGGGCTCTTACCATGACACATTACTAAATTCTTTATTCCATGTCATGGAGAAAGACACATTGACACAAGGATACCATTTTTGGTGGCAACCCTGTGCCTTCCATAACATCTGGATCCATCTTCAATTTGGCAAGGGTGCCAAATAACCAGTTTCCTGATGTCTCAACTACATGTTGTTGTGAGTCAAATTGAGTTTGGAAAATAAAAGGTCATTAAAATAACAATTCTAATTTCATGGTGTTGTGTGTTCTATTATATAGCTTCTCAACTTGGTCATCTCCCAATACAGTGGGCCAAATCCATACTTGCTATAAATGCAGTAACAATCAATAAATAGACAGTGCGCACTTGGCAAGGACCCACAAAGGCATTTAAATGTTAGACTTCACTCAATAATGAGAAAGTTGGCTACGAGAGAAGCTTCCTGAAAAGTACCATGAGAACTCTCAACATTACCCTGGATAGACACCAAAGATATAAAGCAGGGAATTTGATTCTATGTATCATTTGAAATAATGCAACATTTAACAATGCTGAATCCCATGACACAATCCAGCAGTGTCAACACTGGGCGTGTTAGTGCGTTGATTTATCTTCGATAGCATCATTTCCCATTATTTTAAATTCATGAATGCTTTTTAGCAGCATGTCTGCTGAGAATGGGCTGAAAGCCTATTAGATGAGAAGTAAAACAGCTTGGGAGAGTCCCCCCCCCTTTAAGAACGCTTCTTCTGGAAGTCAGCCCTTGCACTACATTTCCAATTTAATATCTGAGGATTTATGCATAAACTGTATCTCTTATTTGTATTAATGGCACAGAAATATAACTCCTCACACCGGTATGAGAGCATCCCCCATTATATGCAAAGTTAATAGGGACCCCCGACTGTTTCCCAGACTGAACATTTGCACCTCAATCTTCAATTCAATCTTTTCTACATATTGGGAGGAGGGGGGACGTTAATACCAGTGATGCTGGATGAGCGTCCAGAGATCTGAGTTCAATTTCTTATTCTACAGTAATAAGAATCTTGGATGATCTTGGGCTACTCATTCTGCATGGGATTTTCAGAAGCACTTGACGTAGACCTAACCTGGGCTCCAACATAGCTGATGATTCCTACCCACAGATGGGAATCTTGTCACTGCCCTTGATGAAAATGGAGTTGACACAGTGCCCCAATACGCTTGCATTCTACGAATTTGCAAGCTTCAACAAACTAGCTGCAGAGAGATCAAATTAATTAATGCTTCGGAATATTTAACTCCTAATCTTGCTATCAATTCAGTCCTTATCCCAATTACACCAAAATAGCAGCATTTAAATCAGTCTGATCCCAACTGGATTAATTTGGCATCAAACCCAAATGTTTTAGTTACGTGGTTTGATGAAAAGATTTTTTTAGTTTTACAGACCAATCAATAATCCTCTAAATCCTGAATACTTAGATTTAAAGCAACATTGCCTCGTTTGTTCAGGATTAAATGTTCTTAAATCCAAATACTTTAAATGGACTGTACTCTGGACTGCCTATTTCTGCCCCTATTCTCAAAACTGGTGACAGTCATCATCTGTTGTTTATCACTAGCATTTATTTATTTATTTATTTAGAATATTTCTATGTGGCCTCTTCAGAGTCCTGCTTGAGGTAGTTTACAATCTGGTAATCAGAGATGTACATTGCCTACCAATATGCCTTTCTTAGTTTGCCTGGTTTCTTGTCATGTATAGAGTTAATCTCTTAAATGCATTGATTCCTTTCTTAAAGTCATCTATAATACCCATATTTTCTTTTTTAAAATAAAATTTTATTGTTTTAATAAAACACATATAATTCATAACATCACATACTCCTCAAACTCCATATCCACAACAAGATCCCCCTTAAATAACTAACAGAGCGGTCCTAATACATTCTATATCAATCAATTCTATTATTTTACTCTAAACGCATAACTATATTCTTTACTAAAGCAAATGCATAAACGTTTATTCCCTAATTTACATTTAATCTTGATTTATTTATCTTATTCAAGATTAATTGACTTAAAATATTAATACTCCTTACTGAGCCTAATAATCAGTATTTCTAAGCTACCATTAAGACCAGATATTTTTTCATATCAGATCTACTGTCTGATATTGTTATACATAGTAACTTATGTAGTCAGCAGACTCTCTAATGGTAATTAAAATGTATGTAGATTTTTTTTTCTGTACATTATCTTCTGCTTGACTGAATGAAGTGAGAACAAGCATCACGTGGTTTGTGAGAACTGGATGCTTGGAGCAAGGTGCAACCCAAACCTGGGAAAGAATAGAAGGTAATGACAGTTTATCCTCTACCAGAGGAAGACCTTCTTTCCTTTCCACCTCAACCTCATTAGATTAAGTTGCCTTTTGTATGGCTGTAGGTTTTTGTTGCTCTTCCCTCTAGTGCAGCACTTGACTCTTCACTGACAACTCTGACTGAAAAAGCATCATTCCAGAAGCTGAAAGCCATCGCTCCCTAAGTGGAGCATAGGATATTTTTACAACCTGAGATCTAAAGTTGGTGAGTAAAAATTTGAATGTGATAAGGAGTGTCAAAATATTTCAGATCACCCAGGAGATAGAAAATTAAAATAGTGCCCATGCTGGGGGGGGAGAAATTAAACAACTACAATTTTCTGACACTGGTGTCCGAAATCATGGAGTCACAGAAACATAGAACTTCAGGGACCACCAGGGTAATTTAGTCCAACTCCTTGCACAATGAAGGAAATTCACAACTACTCCCCCACAGTAACACCCAGTGACCCCTGCTCCATGCCCAGAAGATGACCAAAAAACAACAACCTCCAGGATCCCTGGCCAAACTGGCATGGAGGAAAATTACTTCCTGACCCAGAAGTGGTGATCAGCATTTCCCTGGGCGTATAAGAAAAGGCCATGAGAGCCAAGCGCTGATACGACCCTTCCTGCCCTCCTCTCATGATCTAGCTAACCTCACAGAATTAGCACTGCCATCAAACGGCCTTCTAGCCTCTGCTTAAAAACCTCCAAAGAAGGAGAGCCCACCACCTCCTGAGGAAGCCTGTTGTACAGAAGAACTACTCTAACTGTCAGAAAGTTCGTCCTAATGTGTAGCCGAAATTTCAACCCATTGGTTCTGGTCTGACTTTCTGGGGCAACAGAAAACAATCCTTTATATGACAGCCCTTCAAGTACTTTAAGATGGTTATCATATCACCTCTCAGTCTTCTCCTCTCCAGGCTAAACATACCCAGCTCCTTCAACCTTACCTGATAGGACTTGGTCTCCAAACCCCTCACCATCTTCATTGCCCTCCTCTGGACACGTTCCACTTGTCTATAGCATTCTTAAATTGTGGTGCCCAAAACTGAACACAATACTCTAGGTGAGGTTTAACTATAGCAAAGTGATACCATCACTTTATGTGATCTGGACACTATACTTCTGTTGATACAGCCCCAAATCGCATTTGCCTTTTTATTTACCACATCATACTGCTGATTCATGTTCAGTGTACGGTCTACTAAGATCCCTAGATCCTTTTTGCACATACTACTGCCAAGACAAGTCTCCCCCATCCTGTAATTGTGCATTTGATTTTTCCTACCTAAATGCAGAATTGTACATTAATCTCTGTTGAAGTTCATTTTATTTGTTTTAGCCCACGTTTTCCAGTCTGTATCTGTCTTCTACTACCCCTCCCTTAGGATAGCACTGCCCATGCCTTAATATACAGATAACAGTATGACAAACAATGAGGTATCTGAAAGGTGTTTTTAAGTACTAGGAACAAAAAAACTGAAACGGATAATCCCAAAGAAAGTGGTAAGATTTCCCTCCCAGACATTTTTAAAACATGACAGGATAAACATCCGTCAGAGTTCATTTAGCTAAAGTTTCAGAATAGTCTGTCCATTCTAGCCTATGCAGTCCATTCTAGCCTATGGGTAACTAAATATGTCCCTTTGAATAGTAGTCTCTTAGTCCAAATGGAAGATGTAACTTGGATGTTATTTATTTTATTATTTTTATTTTTTAAGTGACTTAAGACTCGGACTGTAAACCTTTGTCGGTAAGACCATTTTAGTCCATGTATCTTGTTTTATCTGGCCAAGGGCCGCAAATAAACTATCTATCTATCTTGTCTGTCTGTCCCTTTAAATATTAACTAACCAAAAAGGAACTAAAAACCCATTAACTTAGTTATTATTACTAATATGACTTGAAAAGTTAATGATAGCAGTTAATATTTAGATATACCATATTTTTCGCTCCATAGGACGCACCTGACCATAAGACACACCTAGTTTTTAGAGGAGGAAAACAAGAAAAAATCTTGTTTTCCTCCTCTAAAAACTTGTCTTATAGAGTGAATGCCGGCTGGGCGCGTGTGCGTCGGGAAGGCGCGAGCCGGCGTTCCCCGCCCCGACGACCAGCTGGGAGGCGGGCGGGGCCGCACAGAGCTGGCGGGGCGCGTGCGCGTCGGGACAGTGCGATCCGGCGCAAGCACCCAGCCGGCTCTGTGTGGCCCCGCCTGCCTCCCAGCTGGCCGTCGGGGTGGGGAACGCCGGCTCGCGCCGTCCTGACGCGCACGCGCCCAGCCGGCTCTGTGCGCCTTGCCCGCCTCCCAGCTGGCCGTCGGGGCGGGGAACGCCGGTTCGCGCCGTCCCGACGTGCACGCGCCCAGCTGGCATTCACTCCATAAGATGCACAGACATTTCCCCTCACTTTTGAGGAGGAAAAAAGTGCGTCTTATGGAGTGAAAAATACGGTAATTAAACCTGGCCATTATTTTGACAAGATATCTATTTTAGAGTTGTTGGGGGAGGGATGAGAGAACAATTCATCAGATAAGTAGTGGTGGGAACACTTACCTTATCTTTCTTCAGTCCTTCAGTCCTTAATACAAAAGTGCTGTTACATATTCATCATTCCTTCCCACACAGGGTAAGACTAGCTAGACTAGCTACACAATGTGATGTACTTAGCTGACGTCTGATTGTAATTGTTTATACTTACCCTGTGTGGGAAGGAATGATGAATATGTAACAGCAGTTTTGTATTAAGGACTGAAGAAAGATTTCCACTGCTGTGGATCTGAAACGGCCGTATCCATCTTTGATTGTGGCTTCACATGAACTTTACACAAGGATTACAATATTATCAATCATTTGGTACTCTGCTGAGACCTTTGGAACTTTTATTCAATTTTTCTGTGTGAATTGTATATATTGTATATAATTGTGTTGTGTATATGTCAAGTATATGGTCTAGGTTTCACCTCAGTAGCTTATAAATATTTGCACTTTGTGTGTATACAAGTTTCCTGTACTGTTTTTTACTACCTGGCAGTTGGCAACCCCAGGGTGAACCATTTCCCCCATAATAACCCCACGACTTCCTGCCCCCGGTTGAGAAAAAAGCATTTCCTGCTGCAAGCATTTTTCTACCAGCCTGCTGGGGGGGACTTTTTCTTATCTTCCTGAAATTTGATAAGGATAATGCCTTGAGTGAGGAGTTCAATCCAGGGTAACGTTGCCCCAGTTGAATAGGGATAAAAGCTACAGCTAGAAATTGGTTCCCCACTGGAAAACATGGAAATGTAACACTAGTTAAATAAAACAAACTCGTGTAGTAACATAAATAAATAATATGTTTCAAAACTGACATAAACCGACAAAATTTGGGGGACATCCCAACGAACAGCCATTATGACAACACAGAATAGCATTGTGGCTGCTAAGAGACAACAGAACTCACGAGCAGATATATTTTACTGAGGTATGCGGAAAATCTTTTTGTATTTAACCTAAATATTTTTTCACTCAACCCTATAATATTTTATCCTTGATTAAACCTTTCATAGGTTGCTAATCATTAATGGGTTCTTTATTGTCACTGTGCAAACAGTTCATTCATGCTGATGACCTATCAAATTTCACAGACATGGTCTTTAATTGGATTTGTTCATTTCTAATCTGCTTAAGCCTGCGAGGCTGTAATGCTTGACTAAATATACATTCAACACCCTTATTTAAACTGGTAAAATAAATGGGAGATTCATTCTGTGAATATCAATATAAATCATGCCATTGTTATTTGTGTACCTTGCAGTGGAAACAAAGATTGGGAATAGCATTTTGGGATTAGCAATGGTTGTATTCTAGTAGAAGATTTCAGGATCTAGATTTTTCAGGCAAAAAAAATTCAAGACAACACAACCTACACCGAAAATCTAAATATATTTGAGGCCCTGAACAACATACAACAGCCAACAGTTCCAAAGAATATTCTATGACATCACCTACAAATTACATAATACCTACAAAGGGGCCTTCATGCTAGAGCAGTCTGCATTGGCAGTTACACTAAGCAGGGGCCTAAATAATCATTTCTTGGTGAAGAGACAGAAAGTCGCAATCCCCTACACAAGACATGGGTGGAAGTTGTGTCATTCATGGCAGTTTATGTCAGTCGGATTTTCAGAGGAGAACAAGGTTGCCATGTTCCTTGTCGTCTACTGGTTCTTTTTCCTCTGTGTCCACCTACTGAGTCCTCCCATATCAGCCCTCCTCCTCCCTTCTTCCACTCACTCTGCCCTCTTCTTCTTCAGTTTTCTTCCTTCTCCCCTGATCATACCTCCAGAGGAATCTTAGTTACAGGCCTGTACCGGACTATAGACATGTTTATTTATTTTATAGCCCTTTTCGACCCTTGCGGGGGCCATGAAAACTCAAGGTAGTTCATTTCAGTGGGCTTAGACTGGAGAACCTCTCCTTAGGAATGCACTGTAACTAACTAACTTAGGAGCAAAGGGGTAAAGATTGTGTTGTAGCAGACTCAGAACAAATCAAAGAAAAAGACAGAGAAAGAGAACAGGACAGTGTTCCACAGTAATCCTGCAGACCTCTTATTGCAGAAGCAATGATTTTTGACAGGACAAGAGATGAATAATAAGGGGCTTAGGCCCAGAGGTAAGTGAGTACACACCTTATTTTGCTAATATATGCTGTATATGTGCTGTCAAGTCACAGCTGATTTATGGCGACTTCGTAAGGTTTTCAAGGCAAGAGACGTTCAGAGATGGTTTGCCATTGTCTGCCTCTGCTTGGGCTGAGAGAGTTCAGAGAGAACTCTGACTGGCCCAAGGTCACCCAGTAGGCTTCATATGGAGGAGTGGGGAATCGAATCTGGCTCTCTAGATTAGAGTCTACCGTTCTGAACTACTACATCACACTGGCTACCCCACAGGAATCTATATTCATACAGAAGGGCTATGGTGTTTGCTGTGAAGATGTAAGAGTGCTAAGGAAGGATCCTTCACCTATGGGCAGCTCAGAGGTCATGCCACTGTTGCTTGAACCTATGAATGTTTACTTGTAAAACAACTCTGCTCACAGACTGTCTCTATTCATATTATTTATTTATTGTCCACCTTATTCATTGAGACTCAAGATAGATTCCACCATGTAAGTCAATGCAATCAAAGCATGAGAGATCCAGTAAGCAATGCAATAGGACTAGAATTAGGATTAGATCAGAGAAAATTGTTGTTTTTGATGAAGAAGAAGAAGAAGAAAATTGTAGAAGAAGAAGAAGAAGAAAATTGTAGAAGAAGATGATGAAGATGAAGATGAAGAAGATGATGATGAAGAAGAAGAGTTGGTTTTTATATGCCAACTTTCTCTAGCACTTAAGGGAGACTCAAACCAGTTTACAATCACCTTCCCTTTCCCTCCTCACAACAGACACCCTGTGAGGTAGGTGGGGCTGAGAGCTCTAACAGAGCTGTAACTTGCCCAAGGTCACCCAGATGGCTTCATGTGTAGGAGTGGGGAAACAAATCCAGTTCACCAGATTAGCCTCTGCCTCTCATGTGGAGGAGTGGGGAATCAAACCCGGTTCTCCAGATCAGTCCACCGCTCCAAACCACCGCTCTTAACCACTACATATGTCAAAAAGTACAGAAAGCGATATCACAAAGTAGAAAGCTATGCAGTAAAAGTAGGATAGTACATACACGCACTCAGTAATATAGACCACAGCCCTGTTTCCTTTATAAAAGCACCTTTCAAAACCATTCCATTACAGTATGGCCCTTTTACCTTTATAAAAATGCCCTCCTGAATTCTCATGCAGGCCATTCCACCAGATGGGAGCCACAACAGAAAATGCACCTGTAGAGGCAGTTATCCATCTTACCCATTGGCAGGGTGGCACTTTTAAAAGGCTAGAGTTAGTGATTTAGTTCTGTGTTCAAATTGTGAATCGTTTTAAGAAGTTTTTAAAACGCTGACTTGGATATTGGGTGTCTCACTTTCCATAAATTTAATAAATTCCATATTCTCTTGCCCAAAACTAGACAACTGGAATCGAACACCAAGAATTGCTGGACTGCAAGGGTAGAACCTCAGTAGAGTTTGCAGAGAAGAGAACTAATTTGTCCTCCAACACACATTTCAAAGGAGTCTACTTTCTTCCTATCAGCTTTCTTCAATGTCCAGCTTTCACACCCATACATAGTAATAGGAAATACGATGGCATGAATTAACTTAATCTTGGTGGCCAGTGACACATTTTAGAGTAAGCATATTTATTAATTTTTATATATATATATAGCATCGTGCCAGTAGGATCTGTTCTCCTTCCTTCATAGGCTGACCATACGTACCATTTTGAATGGGACAGTCCCGTTTTTATATTTCCCAGCCATCCCGTCTTTTTAATTAAAATGTCAACTTTGTCCCATTTGGCATCTCATTACACTTCCAATGTTTGTTTCCTTCAGTTCTGACATTAATTATGCTGCATGCAGGCATGGCTGGGTAAATTCTCATAGAAAAAGTGCTCCGATTGGATTACACTAATATTACATAACCCCTGTCCCGTTTTTGCCATCCCAATGTCCCGTTTTTGTCTCAAAGAAATATGGTCAGCCTATTCCTTTAACAATGTTGACAACTCTACCCCCCACAGACCCATCTGGATCTGCCGCCTAGCTCCGCTGACATCCCTGCTGGCTCTAGGGTTGCCAGGTCCCCCTTGGCCACTGGCATGAGGTCTTAGGAGTGGAGCCTGAGGAGGGCGAGATTTGGGGAGGGGAGGGACTTCAATGCCCCTTCATAGAGTCCAATGGCCAAAGCAGCCCATTTTCTCCAGGGGAACTGATCTCTGGAGATCAGTTGCAATAGTAGGAGATCTCCAGCTAGTACCTGGAGGTTGGCAACCCTAGCTGGCTCGGATTTCCAAGGTCCTCATCGACATCCAGACACCATCTGTTCACGGGCAGGGATCCCAATATGACCTCGTGGGCGGAGAATTTTTTTGTTCAGGTACGATTTTGAGATTGACAGCACGGGAGCAAGGAACCGAGAGGTGCTCCGACAAGTCTCGGAGGTTAAAAACAGCAATGTGAAGATTTACAACATGAAACACCCTACTCCAGCACTCAAAAAGGCACCGAAATGGATGAGACAATCGAAGGCAGCACAGAAAGGACAAGGACCCCGGGTGGCAAGCAAGCAAGTGAGGGTCTGGGGCAGGGCCGGATTGAGGTTTGATGAGGCCCTAAGCTATTGAAGGTAATGGGGCCCTTTATATGTCCAGCTGTCCTTTGTCAACAACAAATTGTCGCTGTTTTTTGTGTTGAATATATGCTATATGGTAATTTATAGACCTAATAGGTATCTAAAGCCATTTGCACATAACAAAATATTTTAGGGAGCAGGCTAGCAGGCGGGGCCCATTACCTATATCATAGGAGCCTACACAACACAAAACACTGTTGCTGTATGTAGGTTTTATTTTATTTGTTTTTTATCTTATATTTTGGAAATGTACATCCAGGTTTTTTTCTGTAAATTTTTTTGGGGGGGGCCAAGAGAGTGGGGCCCTAAGCTATAGCTTGTTTAGCTTGTACGTAAATCCGGCACTTTCCCCAGATTGGGGAAAGAAAGACACCCTTCTGTACTCGCGGGAGCTGCTGTTTTGGAGCGCTCGGTGGGGCAAACTATGCACTGGAGGTTCTGCCTTGGACTTGCCCCTTTCTAGATGCACCTTTTCCCCATCCAAATTCTCAAAACTCAACAACAAGTCCCCATGCAGAGTTTTGAGAATTTGGATGGGGGATATGTGCATCTAGAGAGGGGAAAATCCAAGGCAAAACCTCCCAGGCATAAATGGCCGAATGGAGAGCCAAAGCTCCGCTTTGGATTCAGCCACCCACTCCGTTATTCAGGGGGTTACCGCACTTTGTATTAAGAGTTTGAAAATGTTATAAAAAACATCGCCTTAAAAGGGTTTTTGGATACCATGGCTAAAAAATGGTTGGAAGACGGCTTCACAGCTAAAGGGGCCAAACAAAGTGCGAACAATATTTTTTATAACATTTTCAAACTCTTAATACATCGGTGGGAATACATAGAAAGTGCGAACAGTATTTTTCATAACGTTTTCAAACTCTTAATACATAGCTGGGAATACATAATGCGGTAACCCCCCATGTCATTCAGGGAAGGTTGAAATATCCCAAACAAGAACAGGAAATATATTCTCAGTCTGAGCCCTCTAATCAGTTCAGATCTAAGCATTAGGATCCTTTTTCTGGGTTCAGTACAAACATGCAGCAGGAGCCCACATATGATCCCATCTCATCATTTCATAGCCATGAAAGAAAAGGTGTCTATTTTATGACATACATGGTCAAGGTCATGAGTTTTCAGCCTGAGTCCATTAGCCCATGATCTGGGTAAAGTGTATCCATCCATTTCCCCCATGTTTGTGTTTCACTTCCACTTTGTTTTCACAAAGAGCAGGTGAAAGTGTGAACACATAAACACACATGAAGCTGCCTTCTACTGAATGAGACTTTTGGTCCATCAAAGTATTGTCTTCTCAGACCAGCAGCGGCTCTCCAGGGTCTCAGGTAGAGGTCTTTCACATCACCTACTTGCCTAGTCCCTTTAACTGGAGATGCCTGGGATTAAACTTGGGACCTTCTACATGCCAAGCAGATGTTCTACCACTGAGCCACTCCCCCTGGAAGATTGTAGGGGCAGCTCTCCAGATTTCTAGGTCAAGAGGCTCACTTGCCAGACTCAACTGCTGAGGCCTGTCACAATGAACCCGCTGCCTGTGGGTTCCATCTTTTGTGTGTGTGTTGACTCAGGAGAAGGGCCCAGTGGCTTCAGTTGGGTTTACTACTTTACAAGTATGTACAGGATGGAAATATTTTGTCTCTTGTGTGATATCCCACATGGTAGTGGATCATAACAAACTCCACAGGGATGCCTGAAAACACAGAGAACCACTGCCAGCAGAGGTGGATCTACTGTGAAACTAATGAAGCTTAAGCTTCAGGGGCCCTAATCCCGGAGGGGCCCCCTGAAGCAACTTTTTTTAATGAGCAGATTTCTCAACAAAATTGATGGAGTTTTTTAAGTGTATAGAATCATAAGCCGATGGGTTGAAGTACTTAATATTGACCTTAGAATATGCTCTAATACCCATTTCATATGGCCTCAAAATGTCCCTGTCACTGGTCAAATTTCACAATTTTCTCGGGGGCTTGCTGTGCTCGAACCCCCAGCTTTAAGGGCTCACTGAGCTCCCCAGGATCTATTCACAGCCTACATTTTGGCAGCTGGATTGTCAGATCCTTTGTTGGTGCACGGCTTAATAGTTCTGTACTTTTATTTCATCACTGTATGGCCCATTTTCTAGGACTCCACCCCACCACCCTGTTCACCACCATTTGGGCCTTGAGGTCCTTGCAAGGGCAGCAAGGCCCTTTGGACCTTGTTGGCGTTGCCCTATTGTTGCCAGTTGTGAAGGGTCCCGCATAACAGTTCAAGCTTCAGGGCCCAAAAAATGTAGGTCCGCCACTGATTGCCAGTCAGAATAGACAATATTGAGTTGGATGGTCCATGGTCTAACTCAGTATAAGGCAGCCACATATGTTGATCATGTTTTAATTAACTCATGAGTGAGTTCACATATGAAGGTGAGTTCACATATGAAGGTCCATATGGTTGTGCAGAACAGTCAGCAGAGATCAAACCCCTCAGACAGAACTTCTGTACTCCCTAGCATGCTTCGATAGAAGCAGTTTATGCCTTTGGCCAAGTGGCATCTAGCTATGCAACATCTGTTGAAGTACACACATGGGCGAATCAGCCAAAACTGGCTCCAAAGACGCTTACACCCCAAAGCAGGTATATCTTGAGATGTATCTGGGGCACACAAAATGGCTGCCGCCATTTCTACAGATGTCGCAGGGCCCTGAGGCATTTCAGGGATGCTCACAAGTGGTCGAATGGAGAAGACATTCCAGGGCCTGAGGCACGCAGCTCACATGACCACTGCATAAAGACAGCCAGTATGGAGCGCAATTGAAGTGGCCTCTGTGGGGGAGCTGTTTCACAGGCACTTGCCCTGACTTGGTTTAGGAGGAATTTATGTCTTCGTTTATGTTCATGGTTACTTATTCAATTACACAATCATAGATGAAGCCAGCATACAAGTATGGGAATAAATATAAAGATCAATCCTCTCCTGAAGTTTCTGCATCTGGGCCTAAAAGTCCCTCCTTTCATTATTATTTTCCATTGAAGACAAAATAGGTACACTGTTTGTTGTTTTATCCAGACTGAACACATTAATACAGTCATTGTGGCAAGTGTTATGTGACAATAAATATGTTAGTCTTTACGATGCCACAAGACTCTTGGTACTCATTATATGGAGGGAGTGAACAACAAACACCGTCTTATGTAACTGTGTTTCCTCAAGGACTGACCATCTATTTGTGGAAGCCTTCTTGGGTCCGAGTGGAATGCTATCAATTTTCTGCAAGAGACATGCTAATAGAACAAGTAGGTGTCATTTATCTGGCACGCATCACACCCAGTACCGGCAGCCAGATATGCAGGGTACATGATCCACATTGACCTTATGCAAGCCAATATCATGGGGATAAAATGGGCCAGAACTTGTGTAGTAGCTAGGTAGAGAGGTAGTCCCCTGTGCAAGCACTGGGTCATTACTGACCCATGGGGTGACGTCACATCTCGATGTTTACTAGGCAGAGTATGTTTATGGGGTGGTTTGTCATTGCCTTCCCTAGTCATCTACACCTTACCCCCAGCAAGCTGGGTACTCAATTTTACCGACTGCGAAAGGATGGAAGGCTGAGTCAACCTTGAGCCGGCTACCTGAAACCAACTTCTGTCAGGATCGAACTCAGGTCTTGAGCAGAGCTTTTGACTGCAGTACTGCAGCTTAACACTCTGCTCCATGGGGCTCCTGTGTAGTAGAGTGTGTTTTTTTAAAAAAATGAGCATTGAGTTCAGAAGAAGTCTCCAGTCTCATATCAGTCATGAAGTTGATGAACACATCAAGTTGCCTTATACTGAATCAGATCATTGGTCCACCAAGGTCAGTGTTGTCTACTCAGACTGGGAATGGCTCTCCAGAGTCTCGGGCAGAGGTCTTTCTCATTACTTACCCCTTGATCCTTTCAATTAGAGAGACAAGAGATCAAACCTAGGATCTTCTGAAGGCAAAGCAGATGCCCTCCTACAAAGACACAGTCTCTCAATCATAGGCCTCTCCGCTTCAGCACTTCTTATATCTGCAATATGTGGGGTTATTGTAAGGATTACTGCAGATGTATGTGAAACGCTGGAAATGTGAAACATAGATGCTAAGTATTATCTGTTAATGGTAATGCTAGCAAGTCATCATATCATCATGCTTTTTAATATGCTTCATTGTTCTCTCCACTGGCTCCTGGGGGCACATAGTCCATATCACTTAATAAATTAGGATCTACTCACAATTGTTTCAGCATGTGACAGGCACAAGAAACATCCTGCTTATGTTGTCTCCCAGTGGCTGGAAGCCAGGCCAAGCATGTCATATGTGTGAGCCAGCATGTGCAGCAGTCATATTTTAATATGCCAAAACTGCTCAAAAAGTAACACTTGTGCTAATGCACCAAAAGTCAAATCCTACACGTTGTAGTCCATTCATATGACTGGTCTGGCACAGGCTGAAGTAGCTGGAAGACAATTCAGGAATGCTCCTTTCTGCCCCCACCCCACCCCAGTAGCTACCAGTACTAACAAAATCATGTCAGCAGACTCTAAATTATACCTTTTAGAAGTTAAAAAATGAAAACCTTTTATACTCAAAACCTCTAATCACACCATAGCATCTGACACAGCTCCCAGGAGGTGGTCAGAACAATAAAAGTAACCCATTTCATAGCCTTTCACAAGGTTCCTAAGTCCAAATAATTCAGGGATTTATTAATACCTCTTCCATAGGTATAAAAGTACATTTTCCTCAATCTGTCAGAGAGTTCAGAACCTTTCATCTATCCCACATGAAGTTAATATTGTATGTAAATCCCAGCTTTGTTCATACTCCAAGAAAAAACTTAAGTGCATGTCCGCTGAACACTATTGGTTTATACCACTAATTCTATCCAATTGATAATAATTTTGAGCAATATTTAAAACTGAACACCTTCACATTCTCTTTCCGTGTATAAGCCCGTACTTCCTTGTCCGATGGGTGACAGAACTCTTATGCCCTTTTAGAAAAAAGGCAGCATAGCATAGCTCAGTCTCATCCGATCATGAAAGCTAAGTAGGATCTGTACTTGTATGGGAGACAACCAAAGAAAGGCAATGGCAAACCACCTCTGCAGAGGAGGGCAATGGCAAACCACCTCTGCTTCTCATTTGCCTTGAAAGCCTTCTGCTGGGGTCGCCCTAAGTCAGTTATCTCTACTTTAACTATCCCTTCTTACATTAACATAGAAGTTGTGGGGTGGGTTATTCCCATTTCTTATGGGGAGAGGAATCTGAATGAAGTTATTGTGAGAACAGAACAAGGGACTGAGAGTTAATTCTGGCCAAAACATATATTCAGCATCCCAATTTAACTAATTCCAGCATAATATATTTGTACCCTGCGCTTACTTTACACAAGAATTTAAGTGGATTAGAATTCTTATTTCACCCATAGTCACAAATTTCAGAGGGCTAGCCATGTTATCTGTTACACAAAAAACAAAACAAAAGAAAGTCTTTTGGCACCTTAGACTAATAGATTTGGATTGCAATCCGAAAAACATTTTCCTGAGATTAAACCCTGCTGAATAAAATAGGACATATTTCTGAGTTAACTTGCTTAGAATTGCTCTTTTGCATATACTTTCGTACACTATCAGATATATAAAGTAATATATCGATGTAGAAACACAGACATATGCATACACGATGAGGGGGGGGAGTTGAAAACAGATTAAAAGTCCATAAAAGGTCTGATCTGTGAGCAAAACTCAGCAGTATACAAAAGAGGCGCAATGGCCATTAACAACACCTGAAATTGGTAAAAGCACCGCCTACGTACTTATATTAAGCAATTTGATGCCTGCAGAGGTTAGGAAATGGCTGAAAAGGACATGGTGCCTTTCTGAATTACTGTGTGTGTGTGTGTGTGTTAAGTGCCGTCAAGTCGCTTCCGACTCATGGCGACCCTATGAATGAAAGTCCTCTAAAATGTCCTATCTTTGACAGCCTTGCTCAGACCTTGCAAATTGAAGGCTGTGGCTTCCTTTATTGAGTCAATCCATCTCTTGTTGGATTACTCTGAATTACTACAGTGGCTAAATCGCTCCTTTTAGTTTACTCACTAAATACCTGGGAACATCAATCCTTCTAACTGCTCCTTACAAGAGGATCATTAAGTAAGGTAAGGTAAAGGATAGTTTGCATTGTGTTAATGAGTACAGACAGATAACCCAAACAAAAAGGGTGTGGTCCAGCATATATAGTACTGCTCAGCTTTACAAAACCCTCTTTTTACTCCAGATGGATGTGTTGGCGGCAACAAAATCCCTCCCCTGATGCTTTCTTTTAGGTTTACTTGCTTCCCTGTAGTTAGCTCCTCTGATGCACTGGTAAAAGCCCTACTCATGTAGGCCACCAGTCTGGAAGTCTGGAAGTGCAATCTGGAAACAAGCCACGGGGATGAAGTTTTGGAGCAACACCTGTACCATACAGGTAACCTGTATGCTATGCTTCAGAGGTACTTCATAGCTTGGCTTCTACTACATTCATCAGCATACTTTTAAATTAAGAGCCTACCGATAAACATGCATTTAAGAGGGACAGGAAGCTAGTTCAACAGCCCTAATCTTGGAAACAGAAAAGCAACTAAACTGCATTCAGAGGTAACAAATCCAGATTAAATGGGTTTAACAGTGCAGCCTCCTACCATCTATGCAGTCTTCAGTCTCCAGGAATGCCTAAATATTAAAAGTGATGGGATAAGGATTGAGGGGCAAAAGTCAACATTTTTATCACTCTTTTTTTCTATGTTTTATTCTTTTGCGAACTGAACCTCTTCTGGTCACTCCAATCCTCCCCCCTCCACTCTAGTTCTATGTAGGCTTCAATCCTTTGAACAAGAAAGAAATCACGGGGCTTTGATAGAGACTCTGGATAAAATTAAGAACTTCAAACTCCTAGGTTTCCCCCCCCCCTTTTTGGAAGAAAAAGGAAAACAGATGTCCTGTTTGTTAAGTATAAATAACTCCTTACATTGAAACCTTTCTTTTACGCTGCATTAAACTTTATTTAATGCAGGGTGCCCCCTTCAACTGTAAAAAGGCAGAGAGGGAGCAAAATCGTGGGGTGACGAAGCCCTAAATCTTGTTCTTTCCCCTCTAGGGAAACAGAAGAAGACAGGAGGGAAAAGCTTTCAGGCAGATGAAAGAGCTCCGTATGATTCCTACCAATCCTTTGGAGAAGGATGGGCCTCATCAACTGGAGCCCTAGCCCAAGGAAGCTTTTTTCTTTCTTTCTTTCTTTCGGCAGGACTGAAATATTGGCCATTTTTATGACCCCCACTTAAAGCACTTCCAAGACAGGCACAAGAAAAGAAAGGCACCTTTGATGCAATCCATCAAGCATTTTTCCCCTTCCTGTCAGTGCCCATGGGATTTGTACATTAGCCGAACCGGGGGGGGCACCAGGACCCCACAATCCCACATAGTGATTGATGCACGCCATTGGCATGTCTTCTGGCGCTGGGACTTACGTGAGCACATAGTTGACGCTGACGATACAGTGGGGCCGTGAAGACCGGCTGTTGTGGACGATAGTGGCATAGCTCTGCACCCAGACCCAGCCACCCTGCTTTGCCAGGAAGCGGTAGTATTTTGTGGTGACCTGACCTTTCACTAGCACTGAAAGAGAAATTTAAAAAGGACATTAGTACACGATTTGTCTGGTTTGTACCCATGCGAAAGAACACCAGCAAAACACAACACTGTTTGCTGTTTGCTTATTTCATTCTACTCAATTGATGTATGTCCTGCTATTTAGAAAACTCAGGGCGGTTTAGGTGAACTCCAGGTGGTTTCTCAACAAGGTATGGATGGTATCGACACCCTCTTGTCAACCACAAAGCACTGGGTGCTTCTAGCCATTGATTGGACCAATGGGAAACACATTTCTTAATGAAACCCTTTCAGCGTTCTCACAAGGGACCACCAGTTCACTGTGTTTTGGTGACAGCGCCCATTGCATTAACACCATGGAAATGTGGTTAATAAATTGTGAACACTAATAAATTGCTGTGCATTGTCTCTCCAAAATCATGCTACATAACTGTTGTATAAGGAGTCTCATGACCCCCCTCTGTATCTCTCTTACCATCATCACGACAGGAAAAAAACAATAATCTTCAGAAAGGCATGTCAAGTATTACATGCAGATATAAAACCACTTCCAGCCAGGTTGCCAATCACATTTCAAATGCATCTCTGGCATGTGATAAATTGCGTTAGTGTAGTTCACAAATGCCAACTGTTAGGTCATGGAGAATGTACAAGGTCTCTTCTGAAAATGTTCTTTCTTGGCAATCACCAGTGAAACTAAAAGATTTGCGGGGGGGGGGGGCTGTACTACAAAGAGGTTCAGTCGTGGCTTCTTCACCCAGCCAACATATGCAAAGGACCAGGGACTTATAGTCCCCTAAAGGGGTTAAGGTTTCCTCACAGTAAATTACCAACACTTGCTCAAACTACAATTTCCAGGGCTCCTTGGGAGAAGGTTTAAGTAGGTTAACTCTGTTTAAAACTGGCTTAAATGTGTAATGTGGATGCGAGCAACATACACTGGTCCCAAAGCTAGTTAAAATGAAATTCTGAGATTTAAGCAGATCTTGCTGCATGGGACCAAAGGGGCTCAATCAAAACAGAACCTTTTCCAATCCACAGTGTTCTTGCGGGAGTCTTATTGCTTTCAATGGAGCTTACTTCCAAGTAAGGGTGCTTATGACAGCGGGGTTAAAATTAAAAGATAGATTTAAAGATACGAGCAACAATTGAATTAGGCTAGTGCTGGAAAACTGTAGGCCACAAACCAAATACCAGGGATTCATTGGATTTAAGACTTTTAAAATGGAAATCCAAGCATCCCTGTTGAACTCTGTGGGGTGTCTTGGCTTTAGAACTTAGCAGTTCTGTTATAACGTTTGTAGCTGCAGTAGAGAAAGGGTCCTGTGCTTGGTTACACTTTAGAAAGGCCCAAGGCCAGGGAAAGGCATCTACCTACCTTTTCAGAAATAAAATTAACATCTTTGTTCCCTCCTGAGCTTGCATGTATGTGGATGGAACATGTTTAACATTGTGTGTGTGTGTGTGAAGTGCTGTCAAGTCGCAGCCGACTTATGGCAACCCCTTTTGGGGTTTTCATGGCAAGAGACTAACAGAGGTGGTTTGCCAGTGCCTTCCTCTGCACAACAACCCCGGTATTCCTTGGTGGTCTCCCATCCAAATACTAACCAGGGCTGACCCTGCTTAGCTTCTGAGATCTGACCAGATCAGGCTAGCCTGGGCCATCCAGGTCAGGGCTAACATTGTGTAGGGGGTGATTTACAAGTTACAGAGAAATGATACTTGGGTCCTGGAAAGGGCTGCTACTTTACTTTCTTGGCAGAAGTCCTGCTATACCTTGAAACAGGCAGACATCACAGCAGAGCAGGTTTTCCTACTAATGATGCAGACCTACAGTAAACCAGCCTAAGAAGTTACCTTCCTTTAGCTATTTACAAATAAAACAAAACACAAGAATCCAGATCAAGTTTTTTTCTTGGCGGGGGGGGGGGGAGCTATTTGTTAGCCAAACTGCAGTGATTATCCTACCAAAGGCTCCTGAAAAAAATCTCCATGGGTTTTAAAATTTCTGGATTGTGGATGGGACCCAAGGCGTTTTGCTGTTCATTCCCACTGATAGCTGATTATCAGTCTTAGAAGGATATTCTGCACCAGCCCATTCCCAAACAATGTCATTTCTTCATGCCAAAACCATTTCCTCACTAGCCATTAACACATTATTAAACTGTTGAGGAAGAGGCCACGACACTCCTAGCTATCTAAAAATAAACCTTTTAAGAAACAAGTAAACCATTTCCCTTATTTTTATGCTTTACTAGGTCTTAGCTTCTTTTTGAAAATGTGTTAAGAAAACCTTGGAAGCAAATACCCAAGAATCTTCCCGCATAGACAGAAGTTATACCAATTACCCCAAAATCAAATCTTTATTTAACAATAACTCAGAGGGCCTTGCTTCTATGCTAGGGATCCAGTTAGATCATTTCAGGAGACCCTTTCTAGATCTTCATTTCACTCTAAAGTACTTAGCCCTGTCCTGTTTATGCTAACCTTGGTAACAAGTTAGCAATATAACAAGTTAGCAGTCTGTTTAGGACCACAGATTATAGGTCAATAAATGAAAATATGGGTAAAATCCTGACAACTACTTCCTACTCCTAGTGAAAATGACTATTACTAGCGGTTGCTGTTAGGAGGAGGAATTGTTTATTAGTATTTATTATTGTTACAGCAACACTATGTTGGTGGCAGTGAGTATTTGTGCTAGAAGGAAAAAGTGAAAATAACAAAGCTTTTGCGATGGTGACGCTGCCATACCATAAATACCCAGTAAAACGATACTCAAACAATATCACCTCCAGGCTAACAAAGACTACAGTCCACAATAACCATGCGGATTAGCCTTGGATTCCACATGTTAACAGATCACTTCAGGATACAATGGTTCCACGTTAACATACCGCACCCTCATTAGCACATTATCTTGATACTTACAGGACAATGATTAGCACATTATCTTTGATCCTTTTTGCAGGACAATGATTCAGCTCAAACCCAACCCCTTTCTGACTATATATTACTCTTCCTACACACTTGACACTGAGAGACACTGTACTTCAGTGTTACTCCTCTGAAGATGCCGGCCACAGCTGCTGGCGAAACATCAGGAAAGAC
This sequence comes from Euleptes europaea, assembly GCF_029931775.1. Lineage (NCBI taxonomy): Eukaryota > Metazoa > Chordata > Lepidosauria > Squamata > Sphaerodactylidae > Euleptes > Euleptes europaea. Next base: position 59,934,181 of record NC_079321.1, read on the forward strand.
AATACCAAGACCACGGTTACACAGCCCGGATAGCCTACAAGAACCAATATCACCATTCTTGAAATGAATAGCAAAAAACTCTGACTCATTCCTTTTACACTTCTCCCTCTATGCACTGCCATGACAGCTTCACTGATCTGAGCGGGGCCTTTTACAGTTACCATTTGCATATGGGCAAAATCGACAACTGCCTGTTATACCTGTAGTAAGGCTATAATAGGAGCCCGGTGGCGCAGAGTGGTAAGCTGCAGTACTGCAGTCCAAGCTCTGCTCGTGACCTGAGTTCGATCCCGACGTAGCCGGCTCAAGGTTGACTCAGCCTTCCATCCTTCTGAGGTGGGTAAAATGAGGACCCAGCTTGCTGGGGGTAAAGGGAAGATAACTGGGGAAGGCACTGGCAAACCACCCCATCAACAAAGTCTGCCTAGTAAATGTCGGGATGTGACGTCACCCCATGGGGACCTTTACCTTTAGAGCTATAATATTACAAATGGTTCAGGAAGGCACTTTTACAAAGGGAGAAAGATTGTGAACTGTACCACTGTGTATAGTATGTTTATCTTCTTGCTGTATATATTGTTCTATTCTTGTGGCTTTGTTTTTGTACTTAGGTAATAACCATTTTCTGTATTGTTTAATCATATCATGTTTAATACTTTATGCCTTGTTCCAGATTGCTGTGATCTTATTTCGAGTGCATTGATTTGTACTGTGTAATCCACCTTGAGTCTTGAGAAAGTCTCGAGAAAGGTGGACTATAAATAAAGTCAGTAATAAATTTTAATGGTTAACTATCCCAGGAGGGGAGTGATCAATGTGTTCTTCTGCATCACATATACAAGATCACACCACTGCACTCCCTGTTAATGATTCTGGGATATGTCTCGGTCCCAGCTGTGTCAAAAACAGGATAGAATCCTGACTGCATCCATTCATACCTGGACCAGGACAACATGATATGACGGGGCGATGTATCCGCCTTCCTTTACTTCCCACTTTGCCTTTCAGATTGCAAAGTAGGCTCTTTTACTTCAGAGCCTGACAGAAAACACTCTTTTGTAGATCTCTCAAAGGCTGCTACAATCCCGTGCCCACTTTTCGAGGCCTATTTAAGCCTGCAGGGGTTGCTCCCAACTCGCAGTGCATTCCTAAGGAGAGTTACTCCAGTCTAAGACTATTTATTTCAGTGGGCTTAGATTGGAATAACACTCCTTAGGAATGCACTGTCATTGTGCCTTACAAGCCTTACTGGGGAGTAAGTAGATTGCTCCCAAGGAAACCCGCCTAGGCTCCAACTGCGAGGACACGAAAGGAAGAGGCACAACACAACACACCATTCATGATCCCTGATTGCTAGCTGTAGGAACCTTGCCACCGATTCAATTATTTTTTGGTTTTGTGTGGTCATAAGATAGGATGTCCTGATTCCACCAGAGAGCCATTCCCTGTTTACAGGCAGTGGGTCAATGAACTGGGATTGGCTACAAGCAGAAAAGAAACAATTAAAAAGGACATGCACAGAAAGGAAGAGGCTCCTTACACAGATGGTGAGCGCAGCGCAGGTGGAAGGTGTCGCAGCCATGGACATGATGGTAAAGGGTCTTCTCGATCAGGTCCTGAGGCTCGTACCCCGTCAGCTCAGCCACCCTGCCGGAGAGAGAGAGGGGCGCTGTCAGCTGCCTGGCAGGGCGGAGCTGCTCTGCCAGAGAAGCGTACAGTGGACTCACTTCACACAGAATCAGAGCATCACTTGCCCGCCTGACTCTGACTGGCAGCAGCTCTCCGGCAGAGAAAGGTCTTCCCTGCAAACCTCTGACCCGAATCATGTAGCTGGAGAGGCAGAAGAATGAACCGAGGCACTTCCTCTGCCAGTACGTGCTTCGTCACTGTGCCAGGTAACCCCCTACCTTGAGTCCAGGAAGATGAGCTTCATATCCAGGCTGGCCCGGAACATGAACATGTTGCTGTGCAGCTTGATCTCCGTCACGGCGCTGGGGGGCAGCGAGTGGCCCACGGCCACCAAGCCGACATTCTGGTAGCAGCCGTCAAAGGGGGACATGTCCAGGCTGTACTGGCGGATCTTTAGGTAGCCGCTGCAATGAATGACCTACCATGACAGGGAGAACCGTTGAAGTCAATAGGGTGCTTTCCACTCGAGTCAGCAATCGCTCGGAAGACTACCTAAATCGCTTGATGTTCTCCACCACTGGCTTGGTTTACACATGCTTATTCATCCCCATTTGGCAACATCGTAATGACTCGCATGTGTGAATGGGACGCTACAGGTATAACATCACAGACTGGACTCCCTATCACCTTGCATCACATAACACAGTTAAGAACATAAGAAAGGCCATGCTGGATCAGAGGAGCATGCCTATTATCTTAGGTGCTGTGGAACATAGGCAGGATGGTGCTGCTGCAATCGTCTTGTTTGTGGCTTCCTAGAGGCACCTGGTTGGCCACTGTGTGAACAGACTGCTGGACTTGATGGGCCTTTGTCTGATCCAGCAGGGCCTTTCTTATGTTCTTATCTGAACGCAATCGGCCACTCCCGCATCTATGGGGCCAGGGCTGGGGCCAGGCTTTTTTGCACCCTAGGCAAGGCTAACTGCTTGCGCTCCCCATTACAAACCAATTTTCAGAAACAAATGTCTTGTAGAAAAAAATAAAAACACAAAACTTGAAACTGCTAATTTTTTTTGTTAATTGCCCCTCCAGTCAGGTCTGCTCCCTAGGCGACCGCATGGTTCGCCTAATGGAAGCACCGGCCCTGTGTGGGGCTAAATTCTGCTTGATTTCATTGCAGTCAGATTAGACCTTCGGGCACAAACGTCATATGGCTTATTTCGAAGCATTTCACTTCACTTCTCTGGACTTTTATCCATTTTATCCACTGAACTCTTCGGAGCTGAACTCCACACAGTCAGCACAGGATCGTGCTGCGTGTACCAGTGGCATTTCTTATGTCTGTTTAGGATTACAGCCTTACCGGAAAATAAATCCCATTACAACCCACGGAAATGGAGCGACGTTTATTTGGACTTTCTCTCAAGTATGTTCAGGAATACAGTCCTTACAGCCGGATCCTTGGTGTGTTAACTCAGAAGTAACTCCCATCATGTAAAGGGATTTCTCCCTAAGGGTTTGGCATCATCTAGTTTGGCATCATCTAATTTGGCATTATCTCATTGAAAATATTATTCTAAGTAAATGTGCTCAAAATCCAAGCGTAAAGGTGCTGAAGAGCTTAATAAAACGAATCCATGTTATTAATGATAATGATAGGTCCTCTCTAACCCAGAGCATCAATTCTCCACGGGCACTTTTGTGTGTGTGTGTGTGTGTGTGTGTGTTAAGTGCCGTCAAGTCGCTTCCGACTCATGGCGACCCTATGAATGAAAGTCCTCCAAAATGTCCTATCTTTGACAGCCTTGCTCAGGTCTTGCAAATTGAAGGCTGTGGCTTCCTTTATTGAGTTCATCCATCTCTTGTTGGGTCTTCCTCTTTTCCTGCTGCCCCAACTTTTCCTAGTATGACTGTCTTTTCCAGTGACTCTTGTCGTCTCATGACATGACCAAAATACGACAGCCCCAGTTTAGTCATTTTAGCTTCTAGGGTCAGTTCAGGCTTGATTTGATCTATAACCCACTGATTTGTTTTTTTGGCAGTCCACGGAATCCGTAACACTCCCCTCCAACACCACATTTCAAAGGAATCTATTTTCTTCCTAACAGCTTTCTTCACTGTCCAGCTTTCACACCCATACATAGTAATAGGGAATACGATGGCATGAATTAATCTAGTCTTGGTGGCCAGTGACCCATCCTTACACTTCAAAATCTTTTCTAGCTCCTTCATGGCTGCCCTTCCCAGTCTCAATCTCCTGATTTCTTGGCTGCAGTCTCCCTTTTGGTTGATGGTGGAGCCAAGGAATAGAAAGTCTTGAACAATTTCAATTTCCTCATTGTCAACCTTAAAGTTGCGTAATTCTCCTGTAGTCATTACTTTTACACTTGCTGAATAGTGCCCTTTCAATCCATTTTCAGCACACTTTAATGATTGTTTGCAAGGGGATTTTGCCATTTCACACAGTGAAATCCATCCGCAAACGGCATTGAAAGTGGATTGAAAGGGCATTATTTGGCACGTGTGAAAGCGCCCCACGTCAGGGAAGGTTTAAGAGCCGCCTTTGCTCTCAGAGGAGGATGCACGCAGTTCCCAGACAGACCACTACTTGGCTCCCTTGCGCCCACCTACCTTATAGCCTCCGCAGGTCAGCCCCGCATTCCTCTTGGCCAAGACGCACTTCATGCGCAGGAAAAAGGAGCGCTCGATCTCGTACTCTAGGAGACAAGGGGGGCACAAGGCGCAGGTCAGGGAAGAGGCTGCCCTCGGACGCCGGACGCTTCCTGCGTCCCCACCCGCTGCTCCACCCGGGGGACTTTACCCTGTACGAAGTGGGAATGGTAAGGCTGATGCGCCGTCAGGACCGCCGTCATCTCGTCGTGGTCGGCCGGGTGGATGTATTCGTAAATGCTGTTGCCGGTCAGCTCTACCTGCAAGAGAGGAGGCGGGAGGCGGAGAGAAAGGGCGCTGTGTCTTTCCATCAGCGCCAGCGTCCCCATTCAGTTCGCATCCCCTGCTGAAAACCTCCTTTGGAAGACATCCCCGCCATGCATATGGACTTGGAATCCTAGGGCGAAAACGCACGGTCCCTTTATCCTCCTTTAATCCCTGTTTTAGCCAGGATCGAACGCACATTAGGCGAAACGCAGGCGTGGAATCCTGGCTGAAACAGGGATTAAAGGAGGATAAAGGGACCGTGCGTTTTCGCCCATAGAGTTGGAAGGGACCACCAGGGTCATCAAGTCCAACCCCCTGCACAACGCAGGGAATTCACAACTACCTTCCCCCCCCCCACACACACACACACCCCTAGTGACCAGAAGATGGCCAAGATGCCCTCCCTCTCATCATCTGCCTAGGGTCGCAGAATCAGCATTGCTGACAGATGGCCATCTAACCTCTTCTTAAAAACCTCCAGGGAAGGAGAGCGTACCACCTCCCGAGGAAGCCTCTTCCACTGAGGAACTGCTCTGACTGTTAGAAAATTCTTCCTAGTGTCTAGATGGAAACTCTTTTGATTTAATTTCAACCGGTTGGTTCTGGTCCGACCTTGGGCAACAGAAAACAGCTCGGCACCATCCTCTATATGACAGCCCTCAAGTATTTCAACGGGGTTATCATATCTGGATGCTCTGGATCCCTTTCCTGGGCTGATCCACAGTCCACATACAGAAATGGGGTTACCAGTCCCTTCTGCCCACAAGAATTCCTGCGCCTTTAAGCGTGACGAGGGAACGTTTCTCCGGACTTCAGTGATGGGAAAACTCCGCTAGTAAATTTCTTCTTGTCATCCTGCAGCTGTTAAAGGCACAGGATTTGGGGGGGGGGGGGGGAAATAACCCTAAGCGGGAGGACTGGTACCCCCGCCTTAGTTCTTACCTTGAGGATTGCAATGAGAACTCTTTGGGCGATTTCACACATACTGAATAATGCACTTTAACAATGGTTTGCAGGTGCCATTTCACACAGTGAAATCCAGCTGCAAAGTGCATTGAAAGCGCATTATTTGACATGTGTGAACGTGTCCTTTGCCGACCCTGTGCCTGTTTGCCCAGCTCTAGAAAGGCCTCTGTCCTGGAGATGGCCAGCAGCATGCTCTCCACCCCACCCCTTCGAAACAAAGCCTCTGCACACAGAAAACCAGCTTGCCAGGGCTGGCCCTTTCCTGCAGACATTTAGCTGGCCTTGGGAAAGGGGGGTTGGATACAGGGAGGAGCATTCGATCATGCCAGGCCCCATCGGCATTCTGAAACAGGACAGCTTGGACACAGGTTTAGCATCAGGGTCAGAACAAGGGGCAGCTCCTGGTGACATGCATTGGATTGGGGCCCTGCACATAGAGCATCTGGCTTGTTCTTTAGAAGAGGAAGAAGGAGAGGAAGAAGAGTTGGCTTTTATATGCCGACTTTCTCTACCACTTAAGGAAGAATCAAAACGGCCTGCAATCACCTTCCCTTCCCCACAACAGACACCCTGTGAGGTAGGTGAGGCTGAGAGAGCTCTAAGGGAACTGTGACTAGTCCAAGGTCACCCAGCTGGTTTTATGTGTAGGAGCAGGGAAACCAACCCAGTTAACCAGTTTAGCATCCGCCACTCATGTGGAGGAGTGGGGAATCAAACCCAGTTCTCCAGATCAGAGTCCACCACTCCAAACCACCACACCATGCTGGCTCTCCGATGAAGGAGGGAAGAACCGTGAGTTCCTTGGACCAAGGACGGGAGACAGGGGTAGTCCCATTCAGTTCTTATTTCAGACTGCTATATGCCATAGTTTTATTTGCTGTTCATGGGATTCTGTTGCAGGAGAACTTTTGTTAGCTTGGTACCTCAAAGCAGATGAATTTTTAATTAATAAATAAAAAACAAATTTAAGATGATGCGGTTAGGATGGCACTGATCTCTGGTTGGTTGTAAAAGGACTTGCCCCAAGCATATTTGCTCCAAATCAAATGCTACCAAGAGCACATATTCCCAAATGCGAATAGTTCCTAAAAATATCCCTCCACCACGCCCATCCCTCCATTAAATACCTGCGACAAGCCCAAGTGAACAGAGGCGGTCTCGGAGATGTACATGATCTTGCCGTCTGGAGCCACCACGAATATGAATCCGTCCAAGGTCTGCAAGGAAAGGGGCACAAAAGAACAGTGAAGCCTTCCTGATGGTGGCCATCGCTGACCCTTTCCCCTGAATCCTTAAAAATGGGGCGGAAGAGAGCCCCCTAACAACGTACGGGGGGGGGGGGTTGATAGAGCCAGAGATGCCAAAACCCACCTAGCTTTTTAAACAACATTTACCTGCCATCACACTTAAGGGAGCGATCCTAAACAGGTCTACTTGGGAGTAAGTCCACGTTATTCCACAGGGCTTACTCCTAGGCAAGTGTCCTTAGGATCGCAGACTTACAGTGCATCCCTTGTATGTGTGTGTGTGTGTTAAGTGCCGTCAAGTCGCTTCCGACTCATGGCGACCCTATGAATGAAAGTCCTCCAAAATGTCCTATCTTTGACAGCCTTGCTCAGATCTTGCAAATTGGAGGCTGTGGCTTCCTTTATTGAGTCAATCCATTCCTTACTCCAGTCTAAACCCATTGAAATGAATGGGTTTTGATTGGAGTAAGTTTCCTTAGGAATGCACTTAAGTCTCTTCGGAAGGACACTCATCCAGGAGGATCCATTTCCACCGAGATCCTCCCTCGCTCTGATTTGAAACCACCTCTTGGGATGAGATTAATCCCTCCAGTCAACTGGATTAAATGGGTATCAACTGAAGTTTGAGGCTGGTGACTGGCTACCTCACCTTTATGTACCTCTACTTGCTTTTGAATTCTATCAATTTATATGAAGAAAAGGATCAGGGATGATAAGAAGAAGTGCCACATCTAGGAGGACCCAACAAAGCTATCCTCCAGTTCTGAAACAGGCATTCATAGGAACAAAACATGGGGGGAGGGGGGCTGCAGAACTGCAGCTGAGTCCAGCTCATAGTTTCCTTGGTGCGCGAGGGTTACTTAGGTTCTGGAGCTTGGACTCTGAATGTGGAACTCAGCAGATGTTTCCTACACGACTCGAGAGCCTTGAATCCAAATCCTGCATCTCAACTGGGTTGAGAGCCAGCCTCCTGTCAGGTGATCATACTTTCCGGGCCAGTACCTGCAAGAGGTGGGATCCCAGCTCCCGACCCACGTTGTCCAAGGGGCTAGTGCGACTCGGGTGTCCCCAAGCTTCTCCAAGCCCTGTTGAGAAGGAGACACGGAAAGTTAAAGGGAGGAGGAGGAGAGTTGGTTTTTATGTGCCGGCTTTCTCTACCACTCAAGGAAGACTCAAACCGGCTTATAATCACCTTCCCTTCCCCGCAGCAGTCACCCTGTGAGGTAGGTGGAGCTGAGAGAGTTCTGAGAGAACTGTGACTAGCCCAAGGTCACCCAGCTGGCTCCAGGTGGAGGCGTGGGGAAACCAACCCGGTTCTCCAGATTAGAGTCCACCCCCAAATCACCGCTATTAGCCACTATGCCACGCTGGCTCTTGGGTGGGCGATGGGAGGAGGTTCCTAAAGGAGGTTGCTGGCGGAAGAAGCAGCAGTTTACAGTACCGGAGGATCTTTGGCCGGTGTAAGCCAGCCTGGTGTAATTGTTAAGAGTGTTGGCATCGTCCTAGGTTCAAATCCCCACTCAGCCATAAAGCTCCCATGGCAACCTTAGGACAGGCTGTCTCTGTTGCTAGGCTCTCTCTCTCTCTCTCTCAACCTACCTCACAGGATTGTTGTGAGGATAAAATGGGGGGGTAAGTAATCTTGCTATCCTCGAAGGAAGGGGGGGATATAAGTGTACTTAAAGGATACAAAGAAAGAACAGGAGCCTGGAGCTGAACATAATTAGCCCTTAGGCGAAACGAGCTTGCCTGATTTGGATGGGGGGGAACGGAGAGACACCACACACCCAAGACGCCTTGGTGAACGCAAGCACCATTGAAATCCCTGAGAATTGTTTCTCACACAATTGTCAAACCTCCGGATGGTAGATTATTTATGAGATTATGTCTTTGTAAATTAAAAGAAATTCCATCAACCACAGGACAGTCCCCCAAGTACCTATAAATAACGTACATGAATAAATAGAAATCATATTTCCGAATATTTTACTACGTTACAGATACACCCAAGTTCATTGACCAACAAAACCAATTTCCATTCGAAACTGGATCAAGGCAGGAAACGACACCCCCACCCTCCCAAGTGGCAAATCTGTTGCTTCGATGTCTAGAAAGCGTTAAGCGGGCTGATCCCAAACGCCAAGCCCTGGTGGTCAGTCTCGTCTTGTAGGACCACCATTCAGCTAAAACAAACCAGGGTGAACGAAGTAAGATCAGCCTTCGGCAAAGGGGTTTTCGTTTGGCGGAGGGGGACGTCTGGAAGGGTGGGGGGGGGGTCTCCTCCCTCGTTTGGGAATGCGTCCATCAACGCAAACCCACCCAGTGGGATCGAGGCCCGAAGACTACAACGGATAGAGATGAGCGGGACGCCCTGAGAAGACGGGGACGATGGATCTTCGATGGCGTCGGTTCCTAAAGCCCAAGAAAAACTTGCAGGCTCAGCTTGAATCCCAGGGCTTCTTGTCGACTAGGCAAAGGTTGCTTCCCTCGCAGGATCGGGTCGCTGATCTCTCTCCCTCCTAAGGCACCCACCCACCACCACCCCTCCCCTTTGAACACATGAAGCTGTCTTGGTCCATCCAAGTCTTGCCCTTTTCTACTATTGCAGACAGACTAACACGGCTACCCACTGTGAATTGGTCCTTCCAAGTCAGTGTCGCCTACTCAGGCCGGCAGCGGCTCTCCAGGGTCTCAGGCGGAGGTCTTTCGCACCCCCTACCTGCCTAGTCCCTTTAACTGGAGATGCCGGGGATTGAACCTGGGACCTTCTGCATGGCAAGCAGATGCTCTACCACAGCCCCTCCCCAGAGAGAACTGCCGCATGGCTCGGGTGGGAAAACGGCTTTTGTCCAGAGGGTTTCGCGGCCGCAGTGAAATGCCGAGCCGTGAAATCTCCGCCTCATCCAACAACTCACTTTCCTCTCTGCAAAATAAGCCCCCCCCCCGCCGCTGAATTGGGCCCCTCAAAGGCAGCTGAAATACAAGAGCCCTGGCCTAAAAGCTCGCGTCCCCACTGGGAGACCTGGGGGCAGTCAACCTCGCCTGCCTCACAGGGCCGTTGTCAGGATGGAAAGGAAGAAACCGCTTTATGTCCCCACCAGGTATAAACGAAGTCAATAACAGTGGAAGGTCAGATCCTAAGGCTGCCTTTTCAATTCATCTCATCCCACCGGTGGAAGGAGGTTGAGAAGAAGAGGTGGGCTTTCAAATGCCGACTTTCTCTACCGCTTAAGGGAGAATCAAACCAGCTTACAATCACCTTCCCTTCCCCGCCACAGACTCCCTGGGAGGTGGGTGGGGCTGTCACCCCCTGGTATTCCTTGGAGGTCTCCCACCTAAATATTAGCCAGGGTCAGGGGCTGAGAGTGTGTGACTGGCCCAAGGTCACCCAGCAAACTTCCATGGCACAAGTGGGAACTTGAACCTGGGTTTCTCAGGTTCTACTCCTTAGCCACTACACCACGCCGGTAGTCATTGGGGTGGGGGGAGATCTGTAGCTTTCTCCATAGATGCGAGTCGACACATGATGAGTAGGCGTGTGCGAATCCACTGGGCACAGGGTTTGGAGCGGGAAAGGGCTAGAGCCAGGCTAGGTAGCATCTCCGGGGCCTTTGCTTGCTAGAACCTGGCCCGTGACATAGCGAGGGGGGTCTGCGCTTACTTGAGGCAGATAGCAGAGGGATGCTCAAAAGACCGCCTTCGGAAGTGGCGCCTCACACCTTTGCTTCGAAATCATAGTCGCAGCTATCGCTCGAAGTGCCTACCAAGGCCGTTTACGCATGGGAGAATTTGCCTTGGATTTGCCACTCTGTAGATGCGCATTTTCCCCATCTGAATTGTCAAAACTCTGCATGGGGGGCTTATTGTTGAGTTTTGAGAATTCGGAGGGGGGAAACGTGCATCTACAGAGCAGCAAATCCAAGGCAAAACCTCCCAGGCATAAATGGCCCAAGTAAAGGGATGTCAGGACTTGTTGGAAGGGAGGAAACAAACCCTCGCCGAGCAAGCCGGCGAGCCTGGCCCTCTCCTCCTTGGCATCTGGAAGGAAAGGCAGCAGGGCAAGGCGGGAGCCTCTCGGCTTCCCCGGCTAAACGCCTTCGCCAAAACGGGTGGGCCGCATGCAGCAAGGCCAAGGACGAAGGAAGAGCAGCCGTCGGTCACTTGCTGCAGCAGCCTGCCTGCCGGGTTGAAGTCCTCCAGGGAAAGCCCCCAACCCAGATTCTGTGCAAAGCTCCCGGGGCACCCAGTCCGGAGACGGGTGCGTCCTCTTCCCAAGCCGAGGGGGTGGGGTGGGGGTCGAGGTCTCACCTTCCCGTTGGGCTGCGCTGTCAACCTCCAGGTAGTAGCTGTTATTACAACTGATCTCCAGCCAATCGAGATCTGTTCACCTGGAGAAAATGGCCGCTTTGCCAATTGGACTCTATGGCACTGAAGTCCCTCCCCTCCCCAAACCCTGCCCTCTTCAGGCTCCGCCCCAAAAACCTCCTGCCCTTGGCAAAGAGGGGCCTGGTAACCCTAGCTGCAGCTCAGGAGGAGACCGTAGGCCGTTTATACATGGGAGGTTTTGCCTTGGATTTGCTGATCTCTCTAGATGCGAATTTTCCCCATCCGAACTCTCAAAACTCAACAATAAGCAGTTTTTTGAGTACTCGGATGAGGAAAATGCACGTGATCTTGCAAATTGAAGGCTGTGGCTTCCTTTATTGAGTCCATCCATCTCTTGTTGGGTCTTCCTCTTTTCCTGCTGCCCTCAACTTTTCCTAGCATGACTGTCTTCTCTAGTGACTCTTGCCTTCTCATAATATGACTAAAATACGATAGCCCCAGTTTAGTCATTTTAGCATCTAGGGTCAGTTCAGGCTTGATTTGATCTATAACCCACTGATTATTATTTTTTTGACAGTCCACGGTATCCGTAACACTCTCCTCCACTACCACATTTCAAAGGAGTCTACTTTCTTCCTGTCAGCTTTCTTCAATGTCCAGCTTTCACACCCCTACATGGTAATAGGGAATACGATGGCATGAATTAACCTAATCTTGGTGGCCAGTGACACATCCTTACACTTCAAAATACTTTCTATCTCCTTCATGGCTGCCCTTCCCAGTCTCAGTCTCCTGATTTCTTAGCTGCGCATCTGGAGAGCAGCAAATCCAAGGCAAACCTCCCATGCATAAATGGCCTTAAAAACTTTGGGGGGGGGGGCGGGGAGGGACTTCGAGCTTTCTGACTGGGGGTGGGCTGTTGAAGAAGGGAGCCAAGCAGGGGGGAGCCAAGATGCTTTGGCTGTGTTCCTTGGAGGGCTCTCTCCTCGCCGAGGCCAGGCGCTGCGGTTCCCAGCTCGGCGTTCTCCCCGGAGGGGGGTCCCCCCCTCCCCGGTTGTTGATTAATCTGCATTGAGAGGGGGGGGATCCCATTTCGTGGGCTGCTGAAAGAGGAGACGCGGCCCCGGCGGGTTAATGAACAGCTCCTCCGCCCAAGCGGGTCGCTTCGCGCCAGGGACCCCCCCCCCATTCGTTTGGGTCAAGCAGCGCTGAGCCGCAGCTCGCTGCAAACCCTCCTCCAACCCCGTCGCTGGGTTTGAGTTAATGTTTGCTAAATAAATGTTTTCTCAGGCCTTCTTAAAAATCCCGGTTGGCCAGGTGAGGAGGGGAAAGGAGGGCTGAACTGGCCAGATGTCCAGGGCCTTCCTAATGGCCGGCTCTTACGATTCACCGACGACCCCCCTCCTCCCTCCCCCCATGCACGCGCACTCTTTTTACGGACGCCATAAAATGTTGGGGAGGGGGCTTCCCAGCGAACCGCCGTCCAGCTGAGGCCAGGGACTTCCACCCACGCTCCGATCTCGCATCTCCCGGGCCATTGATGCCTGGGAAGTTTTGCCTTGGATTTGCCCCTCTCTAGATGCGCGTTTTCCCCATCTGAATTCTCAGAACTCACCACCAAGCCCCCGTGCAGAGTTTTGAGAATTGGGATGTCGAAAATGGGCACCTAGAGAGCGGCAAATCCAAGGCAAAACCTCCCAGGCATAAGTGGCCCAGCCGGTTGGTTTCTGGCAGCCAGATCCTAGGCACGTTTGTTCCTCGATCCGTCCAGATCCTACGCACGTTCATTCCATCGAGTTCAACGCGATTTACGCGGTGGCAAGCGTGATCCGGTTGCGCGCAGCGGGGTTGCTTTGCAGCCACCCTGAGCCGGAGCAGAGTTACTTCGAAACATGTTTCTTTTGCATTCCCAAGCGACATAAATCCTCGCGGGGTTGCATCTCTCTCCCCCCTCTCTACTAAGCGATCTGCTGCATGTCTACTCGGAAGTCGGCCCCACGATCTCACTGCGAGGAAATGCTTATGGGACTGCAGTCTCCGACTTTTTTGTGTCTAGACTGCTTCGGGCGTTGTATTTAAAAATCCGCCCGCTCCTTGCTTTTTAACTTTCGTTTTAACCAGCGACCTAAACTGACTTTTTTGTTTTGTTTTGCACTTGACCTACCGCAGCCCAATTTTCGCAAATCCTCTAATTGCCTTAAAAAAAAAAAAACCCAAAGCGCTCCTATCTCCCTTTTGCTTTGGGATTAGAAGATCTAAAGACTTCTCTTGTAATTTGGAGAGGCCCGGAGAAGAAGGGAACAGACGCAGAAGAATGGGCAACTGGAAAAGAAGAAGGGACTCGAGAGCTGGCCGGGCTGAAAGGGGGATTTTCCCCGCTAAAGTGGTCGGAGGCGAAAAGAAAGGGGAGAAAAGGGAAAAACCGGAGCCTCTTTTGGAAGCTTTCCAGCCTCCGCTACATTAACCTTCCCGAGATCAAAACGGCCCTTTCCGCGCCTCCCTCCTCCTCCTCCTCCTCCTCCCCCCCCCCCCAAACCCAGCCCGGCTTTATCCCATTTCCATCAGTCGCCGGAGAAGGGGATGTGTCTATTAGGGATCTAAGGAGCCTCCGCCGGCTCACGTTGCGCTGCGCAAGCCGGGCGAAGTTCCCCTCTCGCCTTTCTCCGGTTTCCCTTGGAAGATTTCCCCCCCCTTCCACCCCCACCCCCGGATTACCTTCCCGGGCTGCCTGCCGCGGCTTTGTCGTCTCCAGAAAATGAGATTTCGATTTCTAAAACAAGAAACCAATTAGTAACCAAATGAGGCGGAGGAGATCCACTCCGCTCGCCCTAATCCCCACCGGCCCGCCGACGAGGCCGGGAGGATGCGGAGGAGCCGCCCGCCCGGCCAGATGCCGCCGCACCCTCTTCTCCGGCTTGGCTCCGGCTCGCACAGCCCGAAGCGCACCCTGGGTTTCGCTTGGAGGCCGGGCAACTTTACGCACGGGAGGTTTTGCCTTGGATTTGCCCCTCTCCAGAGGCACATTTCCCCCAATCTGAGTTCTCAAAACTCTGCATGGGGGCTTATTGTTGAGTTTGGGGAATTTGGATGGGGACAGTGTGCCTCTAGAGAGGGGCAAATCCAAGCCAAGACCTCCCATGCGTAAATGGCCTCTAGAGAAAGCGGATCTCTGGGAGCCCCCTCCCCTTTCCGTCCCGGAAGGCCCTACTACACCCGTGCAACTGCAAGGCAGTAGTGATAGTCTGACATAACCTTAGTGGAAGGAGAATTGTTCTCGGGGGACGCAGGCGTCTGAGGCAGCGAGCTCCGACTTGCCCAAGCTTATCTAAATTCACATTTTCCCCAGCCAAATTCTCAGAACTAGAGTTTTGAGAATTCAGACGGGGGGAAATGTGCATCTAGAGAGCAGCAGGTCCAAGCCAAAACCTCCCATGCGTTTTTGCCCTCGGAGTAACCTGTGTTCGTACTTAAGGGGCCGCTTTATCCCCTGGACAAATGTGTCTGCTAAATCCAAGCGGCACCTGTCCGAACCTGGTTGGGCCGCAAGACTACGGGTTCTTTCTTACTAGGCAGCAAACCCATGGAAATCTCTGGGACCTACTTCCGAGCAAACATGTTTAGGCATTTCTGGAGGGGGGAGCGACGGTCTACAGGGTTGGCTGGTCTGCCCCCCCCCCCCAAAGCCAAGTGTACTAAACAGGTTGCGAAACAAGCGTGTCCTTTTAAAGTTGTTTGAGGATCGCGGGCTAGCGCTAGCTCTTGTCTTAGTCCGACTCCGCCTTCCTGCCTTCACTGGCAAAGCCCCCACCCCACAAAAAAGATAACCTTCAAGCTTATAACGTGGCCTCCAATGCTGGAGGGAGGGCAGCCCTCCCCCGGATCAAGCAAATTGCTTCCGACTTATCTCGCTCTCCTCCCTGGGATCGCCCCCCACCTTTAGATGGCTTGATTCT
This sequence comes from Euleptes europaea, assembly GCF_029931775.1. Classification (NCBI taxonomy): domain Eukaryota; kingdom Metazoa; phylum Chordata; class Lepidosauria; order Squamata; family Sphaerodactylidae; genus Euleptes; species Euleptes europaea. The sequence continues at coordinate 59,949,239 of NC_079321.1, forward strand.
CCGGGGGAACGCGCATGCTGAATCCAAGCAGGAGGCTTGGATAGAATACAATGTTCAAGGCAACAGTTACCAGGAAAGTGGCCCCATCACGCACTTCCTCCCCCCCCTCCAATAAATGCTGCGTAATCTAGAAATGTGCCTACTCTTTTATGGAGCTTGCAGAGTCCACGTCACAAACCGGAGAGAAATATATGGCGACGTCTACTTATGCACGGGAGGCTTTGCCTTGGATTTGCCGCTCTCTGGGTGCACATTTTCCCCATCCGAATTCTCAAAACTCAACAATGAGCCCCCCATGCAGAGTTCTGAGCATTTGGATGGGGAAAATGTGCATCTAGAGAGTGGCACATCCAAGGCAAAACCTCCCAGGCATAAATGGCCGATCAAAAGTACTGCTAACGGGGAAGCCCTTCTACTGCTTGTACTAGCGGCAGCAGAATTGCTGCCTGAGGAACTTTAGTGCTACTACGCGGACAGGTGCAACCTTGCCTACTAGCAGGCAGGCCTTTTGGCCATTTACTAAATCCCATGGAGTTCAGTCTGGATTATTCCCAAGTATATGTGCGTAGGACCGCACTCTCACAGGAATGCCCCCATGTAGTAGTAACAGAAACAGAAGTGAAGCTAGAAATGTTTCTCTGGCCATTTACGCTCAGGAGGTTTTGCCTTGGATTTGCTACTCTCTAGATGTAAATTTTCCCCTTCCGAATTCTCAAAACTCTGCCTGGGGGCTTATTGTTGAGTTTTGAGGATTTGAAGGTGGGAAATGTGCATCTAGAGAGGGGCAAATTCAAGGCAAAATCTCCCATGCATAAGAATACTCTGTGTTCTCACAACATTCCTGACTAGTAATAATGTCGTGTCATGGGAATAAAGGAAAATGTTCACTTCACCAGAGTTATTCACTGCGGGTGTCAATAGTACCAGTTAAAGCGCAACCATGTGACGGTTCTCGGGTGAATGAATGGTGCCATTCACACAAGATGGGGTTCTTCCGAGGAGAACTATCTTCTTTGTCACACCCCAAGCCCACCCGGAGAGAATTAACGGCGACCCCATAAGGTTTTCAAGGCAAGAGACGTTCGGAGGTGGTTTGCCACTGCCTGCCTCTGCGTGGGCTGAGAGAGTTCTGAGAGAACCGTGACTGGCCCAAGGTCACCCAGCAGGTTTCATGGGGAGGAGGGCGGAATCGAACCCGGTTCCCCACATTAGAGTCTTAACCCTCTTAACCACACCACCAGGCTGGCTCTCATTGCAAGCTTCTGCAACCTCTGTGTGTGTGTGTGTGTGTGTGTGTGTATAAAGTGTCTTCAAGTAGCAGCTGACTTATGGCGACCCCTTTTGGGGTTTTCATGGCAAGAGACGAACAGAGGTGGTTTGCCAGTGCCTTCCTCTGCACAGCAACCCTGGTATTCCTTGGTGGTCTCCCATCCAAATACTAACCAGGGCCGACCCTGCTTAGCTTCTGAGATCTGACGAGATCAGGCTAGCCTGGGCCATCCCACTCAAGGCAATGAAACTTAACTGGCAATATTTCCCTTTGGAAGATCATGATGGTAACTGACCCTAGAAGCTAAAATGACTAAACTGTCCTACTTTGGTCACATTATGAGAAGACAAGAGTCACTGGAAAAGAAAATCATGATAGGAAAAGTTGAGGGTAGCAGGAAAAGAGATGGATTGACTCTATAAAGGAAGCCACGGCCCTCAGTTTGCAAGATCTGAGCAAGGCTGTTAAGGAGAGGACACTGATTAATAGGGTCGCCATGAGTCGGAAGTGACTGGCATTTAACACACACACACACACACACAGAGAGAGAGAGATCGTTATGGCAAAGGGAAAACAAGCCCCAGCCTTCCTGAATCTGGGGAGCCTGACCCAAACCAAAAACAGAACCTGAGCATTGTACAAGGGATGTTCGAGGTATGGAGCAGATTTCATCTGCAACTGCAGTACGAGCAGTGGGAAATCTTTCCTTTTAGGGCTATGGTGCCAATCGCTAGACGGTCAAGTAAACCAGGCTGCCTGTGCCTGAATGCACCATCTCCCCTTTAGGGTCGGGGTTGAGGGAAGGGCGAGTTTGCATACAGCCGCCTGGCCAGCTGTGCCTGGTCTCCATCGAAATCACTCCTCGATTTCAAAGGGCCCTGGAACGCAAACCGAAGACAAACACCTGGGGGGGGGGGGTAAGCTCTCCTTCCTTGGAGGTTTTAAAGAAGAGGCTAGATGGCCATCTGTCAGCAATGCTAACAGATTACCTTAGACAGATCATGAGAGGGAGGGCACCTTGGCCATCTTCTGGGCATGAAGATGGGGGTGTGGGGTGGGGAGGTAGTTGTGAATTTCCTGCATTGTGCAGGGGGTTGGGCTAGATGAGCCTGGTGGTCCCTTCCAACTCTATGATTCTATGATTCTTCTATTATTCTACCCCTGCAGTGGGAAGGTGCTTTCCCAGGAGCTCCCAATGTAGGAACCGATTCTCCCTTTGGAAAGCAAAGACAGGTGCTCATTCTTAGCGGTGGAGGTGCTGCTTTCAACAGATCTCACCTCTGAGGAAAGGGCTCCTCTTTCAGAGAAGTGACCTTTGAAACTTCTTCCAGTTACAGTGGCTGGAAGGAAGGGGGCAGCGCCTTCAGTGGAAGCCCCAGATGAATACCAATGCTCCTGGCGCCCCCCCACCAGCACTTCCCATTTCCAATGCCCTACAACAAGCCCGGTATTATCCCCGAAAAGTGACTGAAAGCGGTGGCCTGAAGCTGGATCCCATGCACGATTACCTGGAAACAAATCTTTCTATATTCAGTATTACTCAATACATTATTATTATTATTATTGCTGCCAAGTCACAGCTGACTTAGGGTGACCCCTGTTGGGGTTTTCAAGTCAAGAGACATTCAGAGGTGGTTTGCCATTGCCTGCCTCTGCCTCCCGACTCTGGTGTTCCTTGGAGGTCTCCCATCCAAATCACCGCCGACCAGCAGAAGAAGCAGCAGCAGAAGATGGTTTTTATATGCCGACTTGCTCTCCCAGATCTGCCGAGTTCGGGCTAACCTGCCCATCCAGGTAGGGGCAAAGTACGCCTAGGATTGCTCTCTTCGGGCTGCACTTCAGCCAGACACAGCCCTTCCTTTCCTGGCACTTGGGCAGAAGAGAGCGCTCCTGCTCTGCTTCCAACCTACTGTCTGACCATGTCCCGAATGTGCAGTTCCCTATACACCGTCCGGAAATTAGTTATTTACACTGAAATAAATAAATAAGACTTTGCAAGACTCACCGCATCCTTACCCCCCTCCCCCTCCATCCTAAATCTCAGGCCTTCTTCATCTCACAACTCCTGAAAATCAATATTGGGGTGGGGGGGAATTGGTTGAACACGTGCATTTTAAAATGCAATAAGCAAAAAAAGAGTCTATCGCTGGTTATTTATACGATGTCTCCCGGATACATGGTTCCTTAAGGAAGTGCATAAGCATAACCGGTCTCCGCTCACAAGGAGCTTACAATATCAAACAGGAAGACCGGCTTTGCTTTACCGATGGTGTCAACGTTAATAGGAAGCCTTGCATGCCGGGAAGGGGAGGGAGAATCCTGCCTTTAGGGTGCTTTCACACATGCTGAATAATACACTTTCAATCAATCCACTTTGCAGCTGGATTTAACGGTGTGCAAGGGAAAATCCACATGCAAACGATTGTTAAAGTGCATTGAAGGGGCATTATTCAGCACGTGTGAAAGTGCCCTTACTGATTTCTAAGCCCATCGGAAAGGTGAGCCGCAGAACAGTCACGCCTGCACATTTGGCTTGGGTCAGCTGCTGTCGTTGGGGGGGCGGCTGTGTGTGGTTCTCAGGTTCCCTCATACAAAACCCAAACCACTCCCTTGCATACAGGAAAAACTAGCGGGGCAGGGAGACGGCAGGCTTGAACCCGTCTGCCTGCTTTTCTATGTTTTCTGCACAATTTTATTACAGGAAGAATTATCCCTGCCATAATAATTTAGCATGCGAGCGCTTTTTCTACTCCAGGAGGTTTTTGTAGACACATTTCAGTGAGGAGAGGAACTTGATAAAAACTCAGTGCTGTGAACCTCAGCTCAAACAGAAGCCTACTACCCCACTAAGGACTGGCTATTTCTCCTTCTGACTGGCTTAGGAAGAAGTTGTAACCCCCCATCCACCCCCACACGCAGCCCGATTACAGTTGCCAACCTCCAGGTGGTGGCAGGAGATCTCCTGCTATTACAGCTGATCTCCAGCCGATAGAGATCAATATCCTGGAGAAATGGCCGCTTTGGCCATTGGACTCTCTGGCGTTGAAGTCCCTCCCCTCAACAAACTCCGCTAAAGACAGGAAAATGCATAAATATATATTATGTATTTTACAGGACTCCAGTAGCACTGTAAAGACTACCGACATTTATTCAAGCATAAACGTTTCTGAGTCCAAACTCCAGCTACAAAGAAGTTACAAAGAGGAGCTATTATTGCACTGCCTTTTGATTGCACATTGAACTATGAATGTGCGAAGTCAGATCTTTGCCTCCCATGGTCTCAGATGGGAAGAGAATTGGAAGGTTAGCTAATTGAGCTTTCTTACAGACTCAGGTCAGCCACCGTAAGGGCCTAGGCAAGGTCTGAGACATGCTTAGGTCTGGAGACGCATGCGCACTGCTGGGCCCACCCCCTCCCCTTGCCACGTGGCACCCCTCCCCTGAACCCTGCCAGGTGATTCTGGTCTTCAGGCTCCTATCAGGGCAGACACAACCAGGAACCCGAATCCTCCAAGCAGGGAAGCCAAGGCGAATTCCAGAGCCAGTTGCAACCGGAGCCAGGTGGTTTAAAAGGGGAGTGTTACAGGGCAGTCCTAAGCAGAATTACACCCTTCTAGCTCCATTTACTTTAATGGATTTAAGAGGGTGTGACTCTGCTTCGGATCTTGGCGCTTAACCAAGGAGGCCAGAACTCCGCAGCCAAGAGAATGGCCATTTATGCATGGGAGGTTTTGCCCAGGATTCGCCCCTCTCTAGACCCACATTTTCCCCCTCCGAATTCTCAAAACTCTGCATGGAGGCTTATTGTTGAGTTTGGAGAATATGGATGGGGGAAATGTGCATCTAAAGAATGGCCAATCCAAGGCAAAACGTCCCAGGCATAAATGGCCATTCTCTTTTATGCAGACTCCTCTGCGTCTTAGAATAGCACTCCCAGGACCTGCTTGACAGGCACTGCTTACTGACATCTCTCTACTTCGGATCGTAAGAGGCGGTGACCCTCTCACAGAGAAAGAAAAAAAAAACAACCAACTTCTACCTATAAATAAAAATTTAGAACACGCACACATCCTGCAAGTCGCTGGCCTGGAAAAACCCAGGCAAACCGAATGGGTTCATTTGCCCCCCTCGACCTCCCCCTCCCCAATCCGTAGTTAATGTTTCGATAACATCCGTTTTATCCAAATAAACAACGCCACGAAGGGAAGAGAAACATGAATGGATTCCTCATTAGAGAGCAGCAGCGTATTTTCGGAGGACCTGGCAAACGCCGGGCTTTAAAATGTTAGGGCTCACAAGAGAAGAGGGATTTTTTTCCCCCACGTCTCGCCCAGAAATCGGCCGAAATTAAACGAATTAACCCCACGTGCAAAATTAGTTCAGATCTGCAAATTTAAAAGAAAATATTCTAACGATCCTCGTTTCTATTCTGATAAACGGGGCGGCGTCTTCCAAAGAAATTACGGCTTTGCCAATCAATCCAATATTTTCCTCTCTCTCTCTCTCTTCCCTCCACCATAAATCTGCTTTTGCAACAGTTAAGCGAGGGCTTTTGTTCTGCACTTCGCGTTTCAGGGACACATCAAAACTAGAACCCAACGAGGGCGGGCAGCTTAAAGGCTTTTCAATGAGAAAAACGTCTGTAAGAAAATAAACATTGAAACCCAACGCTCAATCATTTCGCTCAGCAGCTAGGAAAAACAGGCATTAAATCACCGATCCACGTGGGAAACAGGTTTCTTCTCTCTCTCTCTCTTTCTCCCCCCCCCCCCATTACTTCTGAAAATAAAATAAAATAAAATTATGACTACTGAAACGCTAAACGATTTTCACTCAACCTCTGCATAGTAATAGCGGCCTCGATGTAAGAAGGGAAATCAAACCCAGGACTCTTTAAATGTGTATCTTTTCTCAACACCTCCCCCCCCCCCCAATGTTAACTAAAGACGAAGCCTGTTTAAATGTTTTGGAGTGAGGTTGTGTGGATTTCCGTAACGGCCCTTTCTTCCTTTCCCTTGACAAAGGGGCAAATCTGACCAGTAGGGAATCAACCGGAATTTTTTTGGTAAGCATCACTGCGATAGGAACTGAGCCGAAAATCCTTTTTTTTTAAAAAACGAACTTTCATTAATTTTTAGCACGAAGTAAATAATATTATAAAATAACAAATACCCATCAATCTCTTAAAAAAACACACCTTCAATAGATAACCCTTAAAAACCCAAACCTTAAAATAATACGTGGGGCCTATCCTGAAGATGACCTGTCCTGCTTTTAGTCTCTTTAAACAGCCTTAATGAAAGGTCTCTTTAGAAAATAAGTTTCTGCCACAACAGTGAAATCCTACCAACGCTTCCCTGAGAGCTCACCCCGTTGAATAGACCTGAGCAGAACGGCTTGCGACTGCTCTCCGAAACTTTAAGGTGCCATAGGATTTTTTTTTCCCTAGGGAGAGGTGACAGCAAGGAGGGGGGTATCCTGAAGAAAGGGGGGGTATTCGGTAGACTGCACTTTTTCTCCCTGGCCATTTATGCATGGGCAGTTTTGCCTTGGATTGGCCGCTCTCTAGATGCCCATTTCCCCCATCTGAATTCTCCAAACTAAAAAATGAGCCCCCCATGCAGCCCGATGGGGGAAACGTGCATCTGGAGAGAGGCGAATCCATGGCCAAACCTCCCAGGCATTGCTCCCAAGCCATTTACCTTTCATACACACCCTTCCCTCTGGAGGTTTTTCGAGCGAGAGAGCAACTTGCTTGGCCTTTCGATCCCGTCCTCTTCCAACCAGAGGCGGCAAAAAAAGACCACCCCTTCCAGTGGTACATGTCTAAAGCCTGCGTTAGCGGATTATAAAATTGCAGTCGCGAAAGTGGATGAGGAAGAAACGCTGCGGACATGGGCGTCGCGCCAGTAAGGACGAGGAAAGAAAGCCCCCTGCCCCAGATCTCAACTGCTTTCCATTGCTATGGAGGCTTCTTCCTTATAGCTCGGCCCTCCCCGAGGCTGGGCATCGCCGGGCCCGTTCAAGCCTCCCCTCTACCCGTCGGTCAGACGCTCCCATAAGAATAACAGGTGATCCGCACGACCCTGTTCAGCCGGCTGTCCCTGAACCGGTGGAACGAGCACACTTTTAACCTCAATTTAAACCAACGGGGGGGGGGGTTAAGGGTCAGTTCTGCACCAACATTATTTTTTTTTGGGGGGGGGGGGTTCCTAACTGAACTCGGTGACATTCGGAGTAGCCATCCTTAGGATCTCACTGCACGTCTTCAAGCCAAGCTGTCTCCTTTGCCTCTTGGGTTCTCGGGTCCCCAGCACACGACCACCTAGGGTTTAGCTATCCAGTGACTGCTAAACTACAGTTTACCTACAGGAGCCTCTGATCCTGAAGAAATAATGAGCTGAGCGCAGACGCGGCTTACAAATCCGAAAGCTTTAAATTTTGTGCTTATAACATTGTAAGGAGAATTTTATTTTTTTTTTGTGGCTGAGGGCGAGTTGCTTGAAAATGAAAACAAGATGTGATTAAACCTTGTGCTCTATTGTAATCTTTGTGAAATAAAAAAAAATTAAAAACCCAATCATTTATATTCAACCCTCTCTTCAAAAGAGGGGAGACTAATGACGCGGATTGGGATGACCCGTTCAGTTTGGGGCTGTACCCCCCACCCCAAATCGCTTGCGCACAAGTAAATTAAAGCCTCCTTTTTGTTTCAAAATCTCCGCTACTTCGCCCTTGTCTCCTTAACAGACACCCCAGGGAGGCGAGCAGGTTGCTGCCTAAGTGGTCTCTGACGTAGAAAGCCCAGACAGGCGTCAGCGTGGCGTCATCCTCTGGTTCCGCCTGTCAATTCCATCGGCCCCTTCCGTCATTGCCCATCCCCAGGGAGGACGCCAGGCGGAAGCTCTTCACCTTCCAATGTACTTAATAGCTTTCGGCAAGGCTAACAGCAGGATCAAGTCATCTCCCAGTTTCACCAGCAGACATAAGGAGGGACTCAGCCCTGAAGGGGTCTTCTGGCAGCCGAGGGGTGTGGATCCGGATTCAATTTAAGACAGACAGAGGCCATTTATGCCTGGGAGGTTTTGCCTTGGATTTGCCACTCTCTAGATGCACGTTTCCCCATCCGAATTCTCAAAAAAAATGCAGAGTTTGGAGAGTTCAGATGGGGGAAACGTGCACCTAGAGAGCAGCAAATCCAAGGCAAAACCTCACATGTGTAAGTGGCCTAGGGACTGGGGAAGAAACGCGGTAGATTAGAGAGGTTTGGCGTTCTCCATTCTTTGCTTGCTTGACCCTTTGCCGAGCCCCCTCATTTAAGGCAGGATGCGGAAAGGTCACCCTCTCCAGAGAGCCCATCTGTCCAAAAACTGCTGCGTCGAACTATGGCAGTCCAGCCGCGCCTGCCAACCCGAGCAACCCGAATTCTAAACAGAGAATCGGTCCTTTCTGGCTTGCCTTCAAGCCCCAAACGGCCCACATGTATCCACTAAGCCGCACTTCCCAAGTCCAACTTTGTATTCCCAGCGATGTATTAAGAGTTTGAAAATGTTATAAAAAACATCGCTTTAAAAGGCCTTTTGGATACCACGGTTTATAAATGGTTGGAAGACATCTTCACAGCTAAAGGGGCCAAACAAAGTGCGAACAGTATTTTTTATAACGTTTTCAAACTCTTAATACATCGCTGGGAATACACAGAAATTGCGAACAGTATATTTTTATAACATTTTCAAACTCTTAATACATCGCTGGGAATACAAGTGTGGTAACCCCGCAACTTGTGGCAGTTGCAGGGTTTGGAAACTTCGCTCCCAGACAGGCCCTTGAAACGTCGGGATAAACATATTGGCTTAGCTGCATCACGTTCAACTAGGCTGCTTTGGACCAGTGGCTTAGGAGTGGAGCCCAAAGCAGCCCATAGCGGAAGAAGGGGAGGCCTGTGCTATCCCCAAACTGTTTAAGCCGGAAGTCCTGGAATGGAATCAGAATGCCTCCCTCCCTTCAGTGGAACAGATGGGTCTATAATTACCACCAGCAGTATTCGACCGATTTGCTCTTCCCTCTTTCTGGGGCTCTTCCCTCCCCAGTGACACTCCTGAACTTCTTCACTCCTCCAGACCACCCAGGCAGATTCTAACGTCACGACTTTCTTAGGTGGATAAGCCAGGCACTGGAAACAGCCGCAGGGCGACCACGGCCAAGATCATCCTTGGAAGTAAGAGAGGCTCACTGAAATCACTGAGTCTCACCCCCCCCCCCCAAGTAAACACGGTTAGGATCCCATTGCAAGGCTCAGATCCCACCAATTTACCTGAAAACAGCCGGGGGTCTCGGTCCCAACACAGCAACATCCCTGGGGGTCACTTGTTTAGCTAGAAATAAGCCCCGCCGAGTTCATTATGATTTACTCGCTAGGTACATGGGCTCTTTCGTACATGCTGAGTAATGCACTTTCAATCCACTTTCACCATGGTTTGCAAGTGGATTTTGCTGTCTCGCACACAATAAGAGCACGGGAGGTTTTGCCTTGGATTTGCTGCTCTCTAAATGCACATTTCCCCCCAACCAAATTCTCAAAACTCAAAAATAAGCCCCCATGCAGAGTTTTGAGAATTCAGATGGGGAAAATGTGCGTCTAGAGCATGGCTTCTCAACAAGGGTGGAATTCCCGAGGGGTGGGGAAGAGAATTTTAGGGTTGGGGGGGACGGACTGGGACCACTATTCAGCAAAGTGTGATGTCCTGTAGATTATGTACAATCAGTAAAATTGTAGTTTGTTTTTAATTTAATCTGCTACATTCAATAAAGTTTATGACTATCTTGGGAAGGGGGGAATTATATTCTGAACAGCGGCGAAAGGGGGAAATGGAGCGAAAAAGGTTGAGAGCCTCTTCTGGGGAGCGGCAAATATAAGGCAAAACCGCCCGTGCGTTTTAATGTAAAATCCAGCTGCAACGTGCATCGACGGTGCATTATTCAGCATGTGTGAAAGCGTCTTAGGGTTAGGCATAGAAGGCACCTGGTTCCGCCTTGGGTTCTGCCCCTGGATTTGTGGCAGCGGTAAAAAAGGCAGGAATAAAAAGGAGGCGGGGGAAGACCGGAGACCCAAGAGAGTCCCACCTCAGCCACCCCTCCGCCAAGCCAAGCGTCCCTGGGGCCAAAAAACGCCCGGCTGCCTCGAATTGGGCTCCCGGAGCGGCATCTGCCCTTGGCCACGCAGTCCCCCGGGCGCCTTCGTCTTCCAGGCCTTCAGTGAGGGGGCGAGCCCAGGGCTCCCCCCACCCCCTCGCTGGCCGCAGACAAGCCACGCCATAGGCTTCGTTTGATGAGCCCAGCCCGCGACGGAGGCGCCTGTAATTGACCAGACCCGCTGCCAAAGCACGCCGCCCGGGTGGCCGCGGAAGCGGGCAGATCAGGGCTAATTATCCCGCGAGGAACCCCGCGGGCCTCGCCGGCTCGGCGCGCTCTGCCCCGGGTGGGCAATCGGAGGGGACCGCCTTGAAAAAAATAAATACAGACGTCTCCTTTTCGCGTCCACCAGGAAAAAAAAGGTCTCCGAGGTGGGGATTCCGCCGCTGTTAACTAGCCTCTTCCCCAACGTGCCCTGATCCTAAACGCTGGCACGTGGAGGCAGCGCCGATCTGGCGCTTTTGGAAGCAGAGGGCACGATCCGGCCGTAGTCCGATCCCATCGACTTCAACAGAAGAAAGAGGCGTTCGCCGTCTCTCCGGAAGAAAACTATGGGCAAGGGGCCTGGATCTCCCTCCTAGTTACTTAGAAGTAAATTCCGCTGCAGCCCAAGTAACTTCATCCCGCGGTGACGCCTTTCATGTATATTTCACGGAGGGCGTACGGTTACAATCCTAGAAACACTTTCCTGAGAGGAAGCTCCATTAAATGCAATGGAACTTCTTTTTTTAAAAAAATGTGTTTTTTTAATTTGCAAAATCTAAAAGGCCCCTGTGCGTAGCTAACATAAAAGCACATAGGCCGTAGGAATGGGAGTGAACGGAACGGTCGGTTGTACGGGCGCGATCCAGCCAAAGCTAAGCGCCTTACAGAGAAACCCTGTGCTCTCCAGAGTAAGCTCCATTGAACTCGGTGATATTTATTTCTAACGAAATGTTAAGAGCTTTGGGGGTGTTAGTCCCGCTGTTACCAGTAAGAGGTCTAAACCTGCGCTTTACTCCTCTCGCTCCTTGAAAGCTACGGGGTTTAAAGAATTTAACGCGGATTGTGCTAAACATAACGTGCTTGATATTATTAAGTTATAGAGAGCTAACTACGTAATAATACATAACTGCGAACCTAGAGAACACTAAATTAAACGCCTTTTTCCTGGGGGTTTCACTGAGTTTCCGTCGAACTTCCTACCGAGAGTAAGTATGCTTAGGCCTGCGGACCTGCTTGAAAGCAAGCGCCACTTGCGTTGGTTAAACTTACTCCCATGCAAAGAACGAACGCGGGCGAGGGACTCCCTTTAAACAACCTACTTAAGTAGTCATTGGTTGAAGTTTCGATTAACAGACGGGGAGGGGAGGCGGAAACCTGTCGGTATTTCGTTGCCGATTCATAGCAAAAACGTCTGGTGGCTTCAGTGGTGAGAATTTTTGCGTGCAACTCTGCTTTTGTCCTTCAAACTGCAGCTATCCTAAGGATTTATTTCCCTTCATTCCTCCGGGAGAATTTCCCTCTGCGAGATGCTTCCCTCTTGTATCCTGAGTCTAGTCTTAATCTTAATCTTAAATACCCCGATCGCATTTCGTGACTCCTCCCACACTGGATTTTTTTTTAATCTACCGATTCTGTGACATCAACCGGGTCTTTTAGCTTCTCATCTTCCGGCAAGTTCACAGCAATGAGAAACATGTTACCCTCCCCAGCCTACGGGTTATTTCTTACGCTTCACAGAACCTGATTGAGATCGTCGTTCTAGGTCAAAGCCTATGCAAGTTTACGCACACGTAAATCCCACGGGTTTTAATAGGTCTCATGCCTACGGAAATGTGCACTGGGACACATTCCGAACCTGTTTAGGATTGGGTTCTCCGCCGAAGACCCCAAAGATCAGACTTCCCCAAATGCACAGTGTGGAAAAAAAGACACCTTAATCCTAAATAAGACCCCTGCCTTCAACGCTCGCCCAAGGTGGCCATCCTACACACTCTTACTTGGGAGTAAACCCCACTGAGCTCTGCGTAAGTGTGGATAAGGTGGGTTTGTGAAGTGCTGGAGGCGGGTGTTGGACTGGATTCTGCTCTGGCGTCCCTCCGTTGGGAGGTTTTGCCGCTCTGTAGATGCACATTTCCCCCACCCAATTCTCAAAACGCAACAATAAGCCCCCCCATGCAGAGTTTTGACAGTTCAGATGGGGCAGCTGAGTGGATAGAAAGCTGCAAAACCTCCCATGCATAAATGGCAAGAACTTTAGGGCGGAGTAGAAAAGGGTAAGAGTCCAGTAGCACCTTAAAGGCTAACAAAAATATTTTCTGGTAGGGTAGGAGCTTTTGTGAGCCACAGCTCACTTCTTCAGATAAGTGAGCTGTGGCTCACGAAAGCTCCTACCCTACCAGAAAATATTTTTGTTCGTCTTTAAGGTGCTACTGGACTCTTGCCCTTTTCTACTACTGCAAACAGACCAACACGGCTACCCACTGTGAATTATCTTTATAGGGCGGAGGCGAGACTATTATTTTCCACGCGTCGGCTTCGATTCACTCCGCATCGAAATCAGAAACATCCGATCCAAATGTGCCCGGTTCGTGCATATGCAAGATAGGAATTGAATTCGGTTTCTTCTGTCCTCTCCCCCCACCCCCACTCCGCTGCTTATGTGCGTGGCTGGGTACTGAAACCAGGACTGCGCTTAGATCTAAGTCAATGTTTACCTTGGTATTAATTCCTTCCCCGCTCTCTCTCTCTCTCTCTCTCTCTCCCCCCCCCCCCCCACGTATCTATAATAAATATGGGCGAATTGCCCTTTGGGGCAATGCACGTGGTTGGGCCAGGAATGCCCGACTTTCTGCCAGGGCGCGCGCTGTTTGCTTTGGAGGAAGAGGCAGCTGAGCTCTGAGCCTCGACGTGTTGACAAAGGCGCTGCCGGCTCCCCCAACCAAACACGGCCTGTGTACCGAAGGGGAAAGTGGTTACGGGGGGAGCGGGGTGGGGGAAAGAGAGCCCGAGAGCGAGGGAGCTCCGGAACCGTCCCCTGCTGTCGGGCCAGATGGCAGGCCAGACCGTCCCGGGCCCGGACGCCCCCCCCCCCAGCCTCCAGATCCGGCCTCCACGCCCCCCCAGCCTCCAGATCTGGGCCGGGAAAGGGAAGGCCAGCCCGGCCCGACCCCCTACCTTCGGGGAAGACCACGCGCATTTTCAGGTAGCTGGTGGTGAGCCGGATGATGGACGCCTTGTCGAGCTGCGAGGTGATGGCGGAGGGCAGCGGCAGCAGCTTGGCCAGCTCGTAAAACTCGCTGTTCTCTTTCTCCCGTCGCGTCCGGGCGGCGTTTTTGGACTTCTCTTTCATGGTGCCGCCTTTCCCCCTGCTTCCCGGCAGCCCAGGCTCCGCCGAGGCATCCAAACAGAGACCCCCGGACGGTCAGTTCAAGCCAACCATTGGGGGTTCAAGCAAGCACACAAACCACCAAGTCATCTGGGAAAGGCAGGGCTGGGAAACGCAGAGCAAGGGACGTTCAGTCGTGTACCGAGAGCAGTAAAAGTAATAAAACCCCCGAGATATATAAATAAATATATATTTGGAAGGAGCTGGTTATAAACGAGCAGGAAAAGCGAGACTCCGACTCAGAGGCTCCAAAAGAGACCGGCAGAGGGGAGCGCGTCGGGTTTGGTTCAGATCTCAGTCGCCCCGTCGGGGGATCCTTGAGGCTGCCGGTTCCGCATGGCTGCGAATGTCGCTCCTGGCAAAGGAGACATCCTCAGGGTCAGCCGGGCCCTCTTTGGCTCTTCCTCCTCTGGCGAATCTTCAGGCCTTTCTACCCAGAGGCCTTCGGGAGTCAGCCGACCTAGGCAGCTTCCTCGGGGGCCACTGCGGAGACAACAGCACACCGGCGTGAGGGAAGGCAGAGCCCAGGAAAACGGAGAGACCCGGCCCGGAGAAAGTCAGACTGCAATCCGACGCGCCCTCACACGGGTGCAAGTCCCATCCCGAGAGGTTAGAGCTTACTTCCCCAAACAAACAGACATTGGCCATTTGTGCCTGGGAGGTTTCGCCTTGGATTTGCCACTCTCTAGATGCACATGTCCCCCATCCAAATTCACAAAACTCAACAATAAGTCCCCATGCAGAGTTTTGAGAATACAGATGGGGAAAATGTGCATCTAGAGAGCGGCAAATCCAAGGCAAATCCTCCCGGTCTTTCTTTCTTTTAAGGGGGATCTCTTGAAAAGGTACCCAATTTTTTTTTTGGGGGGGGGGAAGAGATTGGAGGAAAGCGAAGGGCTGTAACGGTCCCCTACAACTCCGTCGAACATACAGCGCAATTTCAGAACATCACAATAAATCGAAAAAACCCTTCCCCCTGGGACCCGATCCGCCCAGATCGCCTCCTGCGGAAGCACTGCAGGACAGAAACTGACCAAGCGGCTCTCGGTCGTTGGAGAGAGGGTTGGCGCAGGGAAACTTCGTGGAGGATTCTGCCCATGGCTAGTGCAAGGTTTCATGGGAGGTTTTGCTTGGGATTTGCCACTCTCTAGATGCACATTTTCCCCAGCCAAGTTCTCAAAACTCAACAATAAGCCTTCAAGCAGAGTTTTGAGAATTCGGAAGGGGAAAATGTGCATTTGGAGAGTGGCAAATCCAAGGCAAAACCTCCCATGAATAAATGGCCTAAGGGTTTAACTTCGTTGTCAGGATGTATTTATTTATATATATATATATTGTCAGAAAGACTCCCTTCCTTCCTCCGAGCAGAAAGGCGCGGGGAAGGGGAGTCAAGCGCACAAACCAGGCTCCAACTGGCAATTTTGACTCATGAGCCTTCGGCCCGGTTTCGACTTCAGCCGGCCTGAGCTTTAACAGCCGCACGCTCTGGCTTAAGTGCTTCGAGGATGGCGACCCCTGCGGATCGGTCGGTCGGCGGTCCTTTTTGTTTCTGCGTTTAGCAGTGGAGGGAGGGGGGAGGACCGGCTAGCCGCCCTAACCTTCTGACCTGCCAGAGTCACAAGCAACTGGGGCAGGCATAGTCCGGCCCTGGCAAAGTGGGGCCAACTGATGCCTGGGAGGTTTTGCCATGGATTTGCTGCTCTCTAGATGCACATTTTCCCCATCTGAATTCTCACAACTCTGCATAGGGTTTTCATAGAGTTTTGAATTCTGAAAACACTGCATTTTTGAGTTTTGAGAATTCAGATGGGGAAAGATGTCCATCTAGAGCAGTGGTTCCCAAACTTTTTGGGTCACGGCCCCCCTGGTTCTACGGCCCCCCTGGTTCCGTAACCCCAGCGCCCCCTACCCTATCCAACAACACAGTTGAAGGGGCCCACCTCTAGCATCCTCCTGCTGCCCCCTTGCCTCTTAGTGCCCCCCTAGATAACCCCCCCCTGGGGGTGGTATTGCCTACTTTGGGAACCACTGATCTAGAGTGGCAAGTCTAAGGCAAATCCTCCCAAGCATCAATGGCCTGGGAGTTTGCAGATCCTTCCTTTGCCCGGCTCTGTCCTTCTTTACCTCTTTGGACAGGGTCCTTCAGGGCGATCCAAAGCGCATCCGAGATGCCTGGCCAGGCCAGACAGACTCGGGACATTGATGCCTAGGAGGTTTTGCCGCTCTCTAGATGCGCATTTCCCCCATCCCAATTCTCAAATCTCTACATGGGGGCTTATTTTTGAGTTTTGAGAATTCGGATGAGGAAAATTCTCAAAACTCAAAAATAAGCCCCCATGTAGAGTTTTGAGAATCGGGATGGGGAAAATGTGCATTTAGAGAGAGGCAAAACCTCCCAGGCACAAGCGGCCTCGGTGACATTTGGCCCTCCCCAAACCTGTCTCCCTGTGCCACTCCCCACCTCCGGCGCGGGCCCTTCCGCCACCTACCTGCGCCCGAAGCGAGGCTCTTCATGACATGCAGGGGGGTCCGCCAAAGGTGGAGCGCGGCCCTCCTCCCGCCCCCGCGCCGGGGCTTGGCCGCCGGCCCATCCTCCCCCACCCCCTGGCCGGCCGGGCACGAAGGCGCCTTAATTCCAGGCGGCGGCGACGCCTAAGCAACTTCGGGATCGCCCACGGGGCTCCTCCGCGCAACTTCGCTCCTCCAGCCCCGCGCCCCTCTCGCCCGGCCGGACTGCCACTCACGCCGCCCGCCCGCTTCCTATTGGAACGGCGCCTCCGCAAGGGCGGCCTCTCACTGGCTGGGCGGAGGGCTGACGTCACCGCCCCCCCAGACACACCCCCTCTGCGGGGGGGGGGGCGAGCCTTGCAAGCAGCCGGATCCCTCGGCCGCTCCGGCGATGCTCCGGAGTGAAGCGCTTTGCTCCTTGCAAATGTGCATCTAGAGGAGCGTGAGCGTCGAAGAATCCTAGAGTTGGAAGGGACCGCCGGGGTCATCTAGTCCAACCCCCTGCACAATGCAGGAAATGCCAAATTATCTTCCCCCCCCCTACACCCCCAGTGACCCCTACTCCGCCCCCAGAAGATGCCCAAGATGCCCTCCCTCTCATCATCTGCGTGTGGGTGTAAAGTGCCGTCAAGTCGCAGCCGACTTATGGCGACCCCTTTTTGGGGTTTTCATGGCAAGAGACTAACAGAGGTGATTTGCCAGTGCCTTCCTCTGCATAGAAGATGCCCAAGATGCCCTCCCTCTCATCATCTGCGTGTGTGTGTAAAGTGCCGTCAAGTCGCAGCCACTTATGGCGACCCCTTTTTGGGGTTTTCATGGCAAGAGACTAACAGAGGTGGTTGCCAGTGCCTTCCTCTGCATAGCAACCCTGGACTTCCTTGGTGGTCTCCCATCCAAATACTAACCAGGGCCGACCCTGCTTAGCTTCTGAGATCTGACGAGATCAGGCTAGCCTGGGCCATCCAGGTCAGGGTAGTTGCTTAAGGTCTGCTTAAGGTCATAGAATCAGCATTGCTGACAGATGGCCATCTAGCCTCTGCTTAAAAACCTCCAGAGACCGAAAGCAAAGCACGGCAAGCATCACCTTGCGTCCCACCCCCCAAAAAATCAATTAATCACAATTCAGGATGTCCCCCCCCCCCTTTAAAGCCTGGGAAAGTGAAGGAAGAGGAAATGCCGTTTAACGACACAGGTTGTTAAAGTATTTGGTGGGATAGACGCCGTTCACTCTCATTGGGTCTAACGCTGTAATAATACTCCATCTTCTGGGCATGGACTAGGGTCACTGGGGGAGGTAGTTGTGAATGTCCTGCATTGTGCAGGGGGTTGGACTAGACGACCCCAGAGGTCCCTTCCAACTCTATGATTCTAAGTGTGGCATCGGTGAGCCAACGCAGCGACCTGGGGTTTGGTACAAACGAAATCGCGGAAACCTTGCCACGGATTTCGTACCAAATGATTATGACAATTGGGCTTGAGGCTCAAATTATACTGTGATTAATAGCACGGTTCAAATGAGAGGTGTAGCTAGTAATAACCGGACGGAGATCACCTCCACCTGGTTCAGAAAGAAATGCCTAGGGACAGATCCCCAGAGGAAGAACGTTAGTATTTGAGGCGCTGCTCCCTCCTCCCTGGGAGGCAGAGGATACAACAGAAACGGTTGAGGATCCTTCCGACATGATGCTTCTAAACCTGCGTATTTGCAAGCATCGCTTGTCGATTTCAACGGGAGCAATGTTCAAGTCCATGGCCATTTATGCATGGGAGGTTATTGCCATGGATTTGCTGCTCTCTAGATGCACATTTTCCCCGTCTGAATTCTCAAACCTCAACAATGAGCCCCCCGTGCAGAGTTTTGAGAATTCACATGGGGAAAATGTGCATTTAGAGAGCAGCAAATCCAAGGCAAAACCTCCCATGCATCAGTGGCCCCATGCAAAGTTTTGAGAATTAGGATGGGGGGAAATGTGCATCCAGAAAGCAGCAAATCCAAGGAAAGACCTCCCGTGCATAAATGGTCCATGTGCTTAAATGCGCCGTTCCAGGCAATCTGAAAGGAGGGGGAATGGAAATCCGCTCTAAATTCTCTGCTGCTTCGCTGGTGAGCAGAAAGGGGGCTTTCAGAATTGCACCAACTCTTGCGGGCCGACCATTATGCAAAAGGATCAGATCAGGAAGGAGAGGAAATAGATATTTCGATTCTAAACAGTAGCCGGCGAGGGGGCTCAGCGCACATCCAGGCAGAATTACCGCTCGTGTTTACCGAGAGTCCAGCGGGATTTACTCCCTAGCAAGTGTGTTTTAGGCTTGCCGCTTTAAAGAGTTTCGTTGTAGGAAGAAGGGGGAGATTAATGCATTGTCTTTTCGCTACCTTCAGCCAAACTAGTTTTCGGGTGCAAGGGATTTTTCTTGTGTTTTCGGAAGGAAAAAAAAAACCTCTCAAAAGCCCCCTTCCACGTTCTCATCCTCTAATGGGAAGCAACAAAATGTGTCTGTCCTAGGCTTTGTCAAATAATCTGCTAAAGAGGACCGCCTGTTGAAAAGCAGATTTAACCCCCCCTCCCATTTACCATGGAAATGGATTGATGGCATCACTGTTTCTTTCACACTTGGTCCGGCCTTGACCCATTCATAGAAGTTGATTTAGACACTGGAGTATTTTAATTTATCCTTTTATAAATGTATCATTTTATACTCCCCCTTCTTCCTTAATGGGGACCCAGAGCGGCTTACATCGGTCTCTTCTCTGTTGGATCTGCACAACAGCCCTGTGGGGTAGATTAGGCGGAAAGTGTGGGGCTGGCCCAAAGGCGCCCGAGCAAGCTTCCATGACGGAGTGGGAACTTCCAACCTGGGCCTCCGAAATCTACTTCCAACACTCTACCCCAGTTTTTCTCAGCCTTTTTACCTTTGCGGAACCCTTGAAATAATATCAGTGTCTTAGAGAGCCCCTGCGTATGATTCACATATGACTAGCCTACTCATCACTATGTCTCAACCCCTAGTGATTTCTCCAGCAACCCTAGTTGCCCACTGCATCACACTGTCAGTGGTTGCTTTGCGAGAGGCAGGAGTTTGCAGCAAGCTGGTGTGTGTGTGTATGTGTGTGTGTGATTTGCCTACCTGGGTCTCTGCAACTTGATCCCTACAGTCCTTCGTTCCTAACTGCATATATTTTCGACAAGGACTACATGACAGTGTTGCTAGCTGTTGCAGAAGGCGCCCCGGGATACCAGAGAGAGAACATCCCCCCCCCCCAGAGAAGTTCCTGGTGGTTGCTCCCAGGCTTTGGGGGTTCTGTCCCATTAAGAGCCAGCGTGGTGCAGTGGTTAAGAGCAGTGGTTTGGAGCGGTGGACTCTGATCTGGAGAACCGGGTTTGATCCCCCACTCCTCCACATGAGCGGCAGAGGCTAATCTGGTGAACTGGATTGGTTTCTCCACTCCTGCACACGAAGCCAGCTGGGTGACCTTGGGCTAGTCACACTCTCTCAGCCCCACCTACCCCACAGGGTGTCTGTTGTGGGGAGGGGAAGGGAAGGTGATTATAAGCCAGTTTGATTCTGCCTTAAGTGGTAGAGAGAGTCGGCATATAAAAGCCAACTCTTCTTCTTCTTAACCATGGGAACCAAAACTGGAGACTGAAATCATGTACTTTCAGTGGCTCCTGTTGAATTATCCATTTGCTGTGTGGATGTCCCGTTTCTTGCTGCCATGGATCCCGATGAGCAGGGGGGACAGGCAGATCTAACACCAAAACACACCCGTAATAACTCACAATGCAGCTGCTGCAGCTTGCAAATATAAGAGGCTCCGGATTGCCCCCCTCTTCAAGTGGCTGAAACGAGCCAGCACGCCAAGAGCAGCGATTCCCGCTTGCTCATCCGCATTTTTGCTGTGAAAACGAATAGGATCTGAAACGCATGCTGCTCTCCCGAATAAGGCTGCAACTCTGTGCCTATTTGCTAGGCAGCGAGGACCCCAGGCTTTAGAGGGGCTGCTGAGTAAACATGCCCAGGATCGGCCTGCACGTTCGCTAGCTGCGATTCATGTCAAATGAAAGTCCACTCTTTTTATTGACCAATGGAAACGGCGTGTTATTATGCCATCTTGTGAGAAGCAGGCCTGGGACGTGTACAGCTTTAAATCGACGGTAAAGGAGGTCCACAGCAAATCCACAGCGAAGTCGCTTCGCCTGATCCTCGCAAATGCTTGTTTTCTTGGCTTGGAGCTGCTGCGATCCTATATTCAACTGTTGTCAGTTGCTGGGACACATGGTTTCAGGACCTGTCCTGGCTGTATTCATTCATAAGCTCATGTCCTCTTGGAATGCCGCTTTTATGAGGAACTTCAATCACGTTATATCTCTCCCCTTTTAACATATAAATCTAATGCCTCTGTGCCTGACATAATGCCTTTTTTTTACTAAGTGACAGGGATCCCAAGGCTACATTGTCAGTGGCACAATTTGTTTCAGTCCTTATATCCTTCAAACATTAGATATATGCTGCTCAAGATCAATGGATCAAGGAGCTTCTAAGGGATAAAGGAAAGGAAAGGAACGCCTGGATCTGGCGATGGCCCATCTCACTGGAGCGAATCGGTCCAGTATCTGATGGGAAAGGATTTCCATTTCCATTTATTTACTAGCTCCTTTGACCAAAGGTCTTGAGCTTAACCATAACAATAATACATAATACAACACCAAATAATCAATTTACAATACCCAACATATACTTAAGGTTAAAACACAGTAGAAAACAATAACTAAACATAGCATCACTAATACCATAACAATATATTCCCCCTGAACCAGCCTCATTGAACTGAAATCATTCAAATCACAAAATCTGTTTCAACATTCAACTTGCAGCTTACATGCTTATTTTAATTTGACATTTGAGCGACATCACCTCCGCCAAAGATCTTGCAACAGAACTAGAGATATCAGGGTGAATATCTCCCATTATGTGGGAGGGAAAGGATTTCATTCTGCAGAAGGAAGGGAGTTGAATGTCCAGGGCCAGCCCTTCATGGATCTGGGCTTAATGACACCAATCCAGGCTGGAAAACCGAGAAGGATCGCTTCTCCCTAGAAGAAATGAAAAGGCAAACCCGGGGAAGGCATTCCATCGCCCCGCTCTTGGTGCTCCGTCGGGGGGCTTCGCCAAAGTGTGTTTCCTCCAAAGAAAGTTCCACTGAGCCCACGTGAGTGTCCAGAGGATCACGGCCTCCTGGCTGCTTTGCATCCAGTTCCTACCTACATTTCCTTGAAGCGTCCCTCGCTGGTCTCCGTGAGCCTGACTGCCCCTTTTCTCCTCGACTTTCATGAAACTGGATTAAGCTGAATGCTTCAGCCACGAATCTGAAGTTACAGAAAACAGCGAAGGCCTGGGCCAACTGGTTGCCATTGGTTTGTGAAACAAGAAGAAATAACGGCAAACGTCCGGGCTTATCTGTTTGCTTCGCTCTGTCATTGCATGGTTGGCCCCTTGGGAAAAACCCGAAGGATCAGTCCTCAGCCACTATCTTAAATAGACACCAACCAGACCATCGCCATAGCCCGGGAAATGAGGGTGTGTGTGTCTGGGTTTGCACAGTGATTTTTTAGCCATGTCTGCCCAGAAGTAAGTCCCACTATGTTTAAGGGGGCTCACTCTTAGGGCATTTTCACACATCCTGAATAATGCACTTTCAATCCACTTTCAGTGCACTTTGCAGCTGGATTTTACTGTGTGAAACGGCAAAATCCACTTGCAAATGATCGTTAAAGTGCATTGAAAGTGGAATGAAAGTGCATTGTTCGGCATGTGTGAAAGCGCCCTTAGCTACCAGTGCAACCCCTTAGTTACCCGGCTGCAACCCTAAGGACACTGTCCTGGAAGTAAGCCCCACTGAATGACATGCAGACTTGTTTCAGATTGCTCCCCAAGTCATTTCCCTTTCATACACACCCTTCCCCCTGGAAAAGTGGCTCCAAATTAGGGAGTTTTGGAAGGAAAGAAAGAGATGGATAATGCTTGGTTCACTATTTCTCAGTGGCACTTCAAAAGGCCCTACAATCATCCCATCCATCCCCCTTTCACCCCATCTTTTGCCCAAGGAGCTCAGGGCAGCACAGCATACTTATCCCTTTCTCCATTTTATCCTCATGACAACCTTGTAGGGTAGGTTAGACATTTGAGGCTCTGAATTGAGGCTCCCTGGTTCTAGTCTGACACTCTAAGGCCATTTATGCATGGCTGTTTCCTCGCGGGCACCCTGCCAACCACTTCGGGTGTGTGCTTTGATTATGCTTGCATTTTCCAGCTGTCAGAGGTTGCCTCGCTCTCCCCGCACATTTCCTCTGTATTTTCTGGATGCTGGCTAAGCAGAAATCCAGAAAAAGTGGGCAAAATGTGCTGAAACACGTGGGAAAAGTGAGGCGACCTCTGACAGTTGGAAAATGAAAGCGCAATGGCCCTCACTGATCCAAGCTTTCGTTAATGTTTTTTAAATTGCTGGTCTAGCTTCTTCACACCACTGAGCTTCTGGTAGTTCTAGAGCCGCTCTGGGTTCTCTAACAGCTAATGCTACCTCCACACTGATCACACAATACAGAGAGACCTTCCCACTTCCAGACAGGCTGCCTGAACTGGAGGCGCACACCTTCAAGTGGAAATTTATTAGTTTATTTACATAACTTACCCGCTCAAGATGTCTCACAATAACAAAATAAGCCAAAAATACAATAGGAACATTTATAACCATAAAAACCCAGTCAAACCACCTGAGTGGATAATAATAAAAACATGCCACTAAAACCACCACTGAAAGCAAGCCAAGGCATAAAAACACAGAGAACAACTGAGCAGCCTACAAAACCGAAAAGCAAATAGTGCTGGGGCTCAAAGCAGGAAACGTGGGCTGAGATTTGGGGAATTCCCTTCAGGCCAAGCTTCCAGCGCAGCCCAAGCGGACTAGCAGCATAGTCCATAGCTCCCAGAAGGTGTTGGGGTGGAGTAGGGATCTGAACCCAGGGGTGTAGACTTTCCAATTTCCGGGGGGGGGGCTGGGCCAGAGGCATTGCTATGACATCATAGGGAGGAGCTAGTGACATCACAGGGAGGGGCATCTGTTGCCACTATCTATGGAGACAGGGCTATGGGGGATTTAGGGAGAGGCTCCCCAGAAACTTAGGGGGGCTTCAACAAATAATCTTCAGACAGCTGAAATACAGCTTTAACATTTAATTAACTGTGCAAACTGTTTATTTACATTTTCAAAATTACAGTAAAATCCTAGTGTGCCACTCTAACCTCTACACCATCCTGGCTGTTGTGAGGCTAAAATGTTGTGCTTTGAAGGAAAGAGCAAAAATTCACCTCAAATGTTTACAAAAAGTAGTGGCAGTTCTTCCACTTATAAAATACAGGCGTGGGAGACCTATCTAACCAAACAAGGGAAGAAAGGGAGATAAAAACATTAAAGATGACTAAAGAGTTCCCCAATGATCACTACCGCCCCCCCAAAAAACTCCACAGCTGCTACATGCAAACCTTTCATGCAGACAACCCTCTTGTTTTTGTAGCATCTTTCCTACAAAGAGAAGCAAAACGTTACAAGCAGTGCTGTACTATGATTTTATCCCACATGGTGAACATGCCCAAAGATTAAAGTTTTTCTGGAGATGATAGAGAAGCGGACCAGATGTGAGCTGTCAGAAGAATCTTCAGTGTTCCGATAAAATCGCTCCCAAAGTGATGGGGAAGAAGACTTACCTTTCTTTATGCAAGGAGCTGGAAGAGGAGGGAGTAAATATTTCAAGATTCGTGTTCTCTCATCTGTGCTTTTAAGTTTCAGTGGCTTCAGAAAAACTTGGTGATTGGACTCCTAAGGCAGGCTAGGGTTGCCAGGTCCCCCTTCACCACCGGCAGGAGGTTTTGGGGGCAGAGCCTGAGGAGGGTGGAGTTTGGGGAGGGGAGGGACTTCAATGCCATAGAGTCCAATTGCCAAAGCGGCCATTTTCTCCAGGTGAACTGATCTCTGTCAGCTGGAGATCAGTTGTAACAGCAGGAGATATCCAGCTGGTCCCTGGATGTTGGCAACCCTAAGGTAGGCCTGTAGCTGCTGCGGTGCATAAAGGGGTCAGGCCCCAGCGATCATTTGTCATGCCCTTCTAATCAGCAGAACTAAGGGCTGATGTGAAGTCCGTCACAAGTCCTTCAAGCGTCAATTCTCCATGTAAAAAAAAAAGGAGTTGAAGTAAACTGGTGTGCATCCTGTAATAAATCTTCCAAGGGTGAATTCTCTATGCAACTGGCTAGAACAGAATTAGCCTTTAGCAGGGCTGAAGAGTCCTGATTTTAAAAGCCTGCAGTGGTGTGTGTGTGTGTAAAATCATGTTGGGGTAAAGCCGAGAGAGATTAAGGAATGAAGGGGTAAAAATGGTGTTGTAGTTGACTCAGAGAGAGCCAGTGTTGTGTAGTGGTTAAAGTGTCGGACTAGGATCTGGGAAACCCGGGTTCGAATCCCCACTCTGCCATGGAAACTTGCTAGTGACCATGGGCCAGTCCCACACTCTCAGCCTTGACCCTGGCAAGTATTTGTATGAGAGACCTTTAAGGAATACCAGGGGAGTGACACAGAGGCAGGCAATGGCAAACCACCTCTGAACGTCTCTGCCTTGAAAACCTTATTTGGTCGATAGAAGTCAACTATTGCACTTCTTATTAGATATCTCATGCGATAGTTCTTTTCCTCTGTGGAGGCAATGAACACACAAACAGTGAAGGAAAATAGATTTTATTAAGTAGCCTACAGAAGAATCAATGCAAAAAAATAATATGCTTACATTCTTTCAGCTATGGGGAATCCCTAGAGAATGACAATGGGTGGACCCCTGGATCTGGCCAGCTGCATAGCCCTATTCCATGGTTTTAGTCTGCTCTGAGGGTCGAATCTCAGGACTATGCCTGAGTCATTTATAAACTATCTTAAGATTCATTAATTTCACCGGTACTTGTAATAATATCTAACTGCCCTTAACAGGAGTGATGCATCTCCAACCCTTCCAGTCGGTATGCAGCAACATGATGCTGTGTTCCCACTACTCCTTTTACCAAGTGCATAAGTTACCAATGACATATTCCCTAGTTCAGCACATCAGCTACAGCTATGTGTAAAGCAGAGGTAAGTGTTTGGGTCGGGAAGGAGGAGAAGAATTGGTTTTTATATGCCAACTTTCTCTCCCACTTAAGGAAGAATCAAGACGGCTTACAATCACCTTCCCTTCCCCTCCCCACAACAGACACCCTGTGAGGTAGGTGGGGCTGAGAGAGCTCGAAGAGAGCCGTGACTAGCCCAAGGTCACCCAGCTGGCTTCATGTGGAGGAGTGGGGAAACCAACCCGGTTCCCCAGATTAGTCTACCACTCCAAACCACCGCTCTTAACCACTACACCACGCAAGGCTTCAGGTCTGCAAGACAACTCTGGCACAAACGGGGATGTTCTGGCACACCACCTGACTCCTTCAGATGACTCCACAATTTCATTCCACCACCTGTGGCACCCTAGACAAGAGTGGTTTGGGGTCACTTCAGCAGGGTACTCACTGAAGCGCTTCATGCACCATGCTTTTCAGCATCAGTTGCCCAGCTTCAAAATGGGAACCATCATCCAGCCCTGTATGGCGACTCGCTTCAGGAACTGATGAGGCATTCAACAAGCCTAATCGATTCTATATTTTCTGTTGGGTACTTACAAATCAAAAACCGCCCACCCTATGACAACAATCACCTTCTTTTGACCTGGAGCTGAAAGCAAGTTTCAAATGTAGGTTTTCTTTATTTATTGTTACAGCCAATGACCAGCATAAAATTACCAAACAATGCAGGTACACATATGCCGTTAAGTGAAGAGAATAAAATAAAATATCCTAAAATAGACAAGTGAAAATACATTCATCAACTTATTGGGGAAAAAAGAAGAAAAACCTTGGTTCATCCATCACTCATCATCTGCTGCTACATAAATAATATAACCCCTTCTGTTTTAAGCATTTTTGGGGGGTAATAGCCTTCCAACAAAATTTGGCTACATCATAGGATAAAGCAGGATTTTTATCCTCAAGCAGAAGTTGAATAATTAAACTCTCTTTGGTTATGGATTGATGTGAAAGGCCAAATGGTTGCAACCAGGGTTCAATTGCGGATCTTCTAAATTCCAAATAAAATTCACAATGTAATAAAATGTGTGGCAGGGACTCTTCCGCTCCCGCTGAACATAAGCATTTTCCCAGCTCTCGGGGCTGATTTAAGAATCTACCCAAGAGAACAGCCGAGGGGAGGGCATCAAATCGTGCTCTGGAGAATGCCCATCTCAGTTGAGGTGACGTCATGTCAAAAAGACATGGGGAATGTAGGTTTTACATTGCTGCGTTTCTCGATGCATCTCAGATGTGCGACGGCGTACCTTGCCCTATAACAGCATTTCTTCTAGTCAGCTCCTTTTAGTGCTACGGGCAGAAATGATAATGAAGTATTCCAGGAGGAGGAGCTGGTTTAGAGGCAACTGGATTCCATGGCAACCCCTGACTCTGCATGACACCGAATAACAAGCCTCTGTACTGGAAATTGCCTGCATTATCTTCCTCCCAAGATCAGGTCTTGATGTGGGGGTTTCCTTGTTTTAAATCGGAGATGCTTTCATGTTACGTGCATGAATAAGCACAAGGAGGAAGAGTGCTCACTTCCAAGCGCACAAACTAGCAGCAGCCGAGTTTGGGCTGGATTTCTGTTTAATGCAGCTCTCTGGAGTGTGTGTGTGTGTGTGTGTGTGTGTGTGTGTGTGTGGATACAGCCTGGGAAATGCACCAAGTTTAACCCCTACAAATGTATGCAGTTTTCTGGCAGCAGAAAACCAGAACTACCCAATATGAATGCTGGAGCAGATATTCACATTGGGATTCAAACCAAGGCATGGCTGCTAACCATTCGTTATTGGCTTAAACTGTTTTTTAGAACAGAGCGTGGTTCTCTGATGTCTCTGCTGCTAAAAGAACTTCATAATACCTCCTGGGATTGTTTAATTCTGTCTAAAATAAGATCATCTGGAATCTCTGTGGAAGACCCGGCTTTAACTAGTGAGGCCCACATTTTTAAAATTGTTAAACAGCGTTTCTTGGATATGGAGCGTCAGACGTTACTCCCCACTCAACCCTTGGTCTGCTCTCCAGCAATGTTGGGCCTCAAGAATTTAACCAACAATATTCCCCATTATTTTCATACGCTGGACATCCCACCCCTCCGCAGAGCCTTCTCTCTTGCTAGGGTTAATGCCTTTCCTTCAAGGATGTTATATGGAAGGTATCAACAAATTCCAATCCAG
The DNA here is from genome assembly GCF_029931775.1 of Euleptes europaea. Lineage (NCBI taxonomy): Eukaryota > Metazoa > Chordata > Lepidosauria > Squamata > Sphaerodactylidae > Euleptes > Euleptes europaea. The sequence goes on from NC_079321.1 coordinate 59,976,948, forward strand.
GATAGGACTTGTCCCTGTGATACCTATTCCCTGGACTCAATTGATCATATTCTGTTGGTCTGCCCCTTATATGAAACACCCCGTGGGAAATGGTTAAAAAATTGGCTTCTTTCCAAATATCACCTATCTACCCAAGCAAAACGTCAATTTTTATTAAATGATTCCGATCCGGAGGTTACCTCAGATGTTGCCAATTTTCTAGTGGAGGTGATGAAAGTTCAAAAAGCCCAAAGTTTGTAATTTCTACTTTTGGAATTTACTGGCCTATGTTTTTATCTTAATGACTGCATATTTTATGTACCTTTGTAACAATTGTAATATTACTTATGCCATTAAAGGTTTTTCAAGTTCAAGTTCACATTGGGATTCCGTTAGCAACAGAAGCTTCAGAAAAGCTACACCGCCGCAGGCCAGTGTAGCAAAACCTTGCGCAAAGGAGAAGGTAGCCCAGGGAAGGCTTCCATTCCATTGTAATAAAAAGTCACCTTGCTACTATTAGTATTGAAAGGGGCAGGTGAAATGCTGGAGAGCTCTGATCGGATGTTCTTGTCTGTACAAAATCACTGCAGGCGTGGGTGGGAGGGACAGGTAATATGACTATTTAATAAATCATTCAGCGATCAGTTTGAAACATGTTGTGACAAAAGAAATATATATTTTCAAAATATGTCACTTTGTGTAATAAATTCTAATTGCTTTTTTTTTTGCTTAATTAAATTTTATTTGCCACTTTAGGGCAGCTCAATGGAAATCGTGAAAGATAATTATTTTGTCAGGAAGTAGCTTTTCATATGCCGTTAGATTGCTGAATGCGATGCCTAGTTAATAAAGTTATTTCTGCTCAGGATCACACAGCTTCTCTGGCTGTGCCCTATCCTGCAAAATATAATTAAACAATATGTAAAATGTGGAATAACAGGGAAAGAATTATGAGATTAAAACACACAAACACAGAGGAAGGATTCAGCCTTACCCAAAATATGAGAGGGAGGGCATCTTGGCCATCTTCTGGGCATGTAGTGGGGGTCACTGGGGGTGTGGGGGGGGAGGTAGTTGTAAATTTCCTGCATTGTGCAGGGGGTTGGACTAGATGACCCTAGTGGTCCCTTCCAACTCTATGATTCTATGATCTAGACTAGGGTTGCCAGGTCCCTCTTCACCACCAGCAGGAGGTCTTTCGGGCAGAGCATGAGGAGGGCAGGGTTTGGAGAGGGGATGGACTTCAATGCCATAGAGTCCAATTGCCAAAGTGGCCATTTTCTCCAGGTGAACTGATCTCTGTCGGCTGGAGATCAGTTGTAATAGCTGGAGATCTCCAGCTAGTACCTGGAGGTTGGCAACCCTACCACAGTACTGTCAGCGTTGTGGCATATACATATATAGTTCAAAGCACATTGTTTGAAAACAGAGGAATGACGTATGTAAATAAGAAGCCACTTTCCATGGTCAGACCATTAGTTTACTTAGGTCAGTACTGCCAGTGGCTCTCCAAGGGCTCAGGTAAAGATCTTAACCAATTACCTGAGATTCACCCCTTTTATTAACTGGAGAGAGCAGCTACTTAAGCATTTTTAACTAGATTGAACCTGAAATCTGCAAAGCATGTGCTCTACCACTAAACCGTGGCCCCAAGAGTATGATTCGGAGTTATGGGTTTTAGAAAGACACTTCTTGGAGAAATTTATTCTGTGGAACACTTGGAATAAGATTCAAGAGTGAAATACGTCTATAGGAAGGCAGTCTCTTATACACACATCTCCTCTTGAATCAAATAGTATACTCACCACACGCATCTTTCCATGCACAACTGTCAGTATATAAGACATAACTATTTAATGCGGGCAAAAAGACAAAGAGGAACATTTCCCATACATTGCCAGTGGTTGCACTATTATATGGAGTAGTTAGTCCCTAACAAGGTAACTCTGCTGACCGATAAACCAAGTTGTGTGGGGGGAAAACTCTGCCACTTTCCTCCAAGTCTTGTTGGCATGAGAAACCTGTTCAAAATGGAAGAGCTTAGCCCTGGAGAAAATGCCACCACAAACACAGTGTGAAAGGGCCCCTCCCCAGGTTAACAGTGAGTGCCAATTAATGAGTTACATTTCTGCTTTATGGTGTGAAAACGTTAGGGACTGAACAACATAGCCTGTAAAAATAATTTCTTATATCTTAAGAAAGAGAAAGATTTCTTATATCTTAAGAGAGAAGGAAAACTAGGGCTTCACAAGTTCACACTTCATTTCTAAGCGTGTGCAGTGACAGTTACACATTTAATTATCTTTATATACATTATAGAATATGTATACATTGTCATGATAACCTTCACACTCAGACTCTAATTGACACTAACATTTCCTAATTCTGAGTTTAAAATGTTACATGGATTTGGAAAAGAATTATGCAAATAACTCAGATTAACATCTTTTAGAACCCTTCAAAATTAGAACCCTTCTTAATTAGTTGAGAATTCAATTCAGTTTATTTACAGTCAAAGACAAGGAAAATCTGATATAATACAAAAAAACACATATTGAAGCTATCAGATATTATCACTACAATAAAATGATAACTCTCTGATCTAAAAGGATAAATACCTGATCTAAATAAATAGCTACTAAGTGCTACTCCAACATTACAGACATAAACATATCCACGTACATACCTACTTACATACAAATATATATAATATATATACTGGATATTAACAAAATTACATTTAAATACACATAAATCTCTATACAGGGAGTGCAATTAATAAAAATATGAATTTGGTTGAGAATTAAAATCAGTATCCTTGGGTCTCCATGAGAAAGCACCACAACTAGAAAAAAAGATAGGAAGAACAGTATTTTTACATTCCTCATGGAGGAATCTGTATTTTGGCATGAAGCATGTTTTTCATTCCAGTTAATGCTTATGTATACCAGAATAATGTAGAAACAGAAAACAATCTAAAATAGTTGACTGATTATTTTGCTAATGCTGGTAGAGAAACCAGGCAGTAGGGAATGGAAATAATCTTTTTCCCGGGGACGGGGGAGAAGAAACTAACCTTTATGCTTTGAGAAAGGAACAGGAAAAAAGCCTGATGGACCAAAGTACCCTCTAACCACTATCCTGTTTAACGATAGAAACTCATAAGCAAGGCAAAAAGCTCTACTCCTGCAGTTTGCGGTATATCTAAATGAGATATACTGCCTATGTATGATGAGATTCGATTTAGGTTGTGGCTCAGTGGTAGAGCATCTGCTTGGCTTGCAGAAGGTCCCAGATTAAATCCCTGGTGTCTCCAGTTAAAGGGACTAGGCAAGAAGGTGATGTGAAAGACCTCTACCTGAGAGTCCAGAAAGCCACTGTCGGTCGGAGTAGGTAATGGACCAATGGTCTGATTCAATATAAGGCAGCTTCATGTGTTTATGTGTGCTCAATGACCTTTCATCCCACCACATTCTGTGATCTATCAAGATATTCCAACACCCAGTTTTCTCGAACAAACAAACATCATCACAATGTCTTACTGGTCCTCTGGAACCACACCCACTCAGGGGAAAAGGTGACATTTGAATTATATACATCAAGATTGACCAGATGAAATAAATGAGATTGGAATGATTGTAAGTGCCCAAACACGACTTTACTTCCTTTGTTATATTTATTCTAAATTAGGAAAATTTACTAAATCTAAACTGCAAATTGATAAATGAGTAGAATTTTGCAATTAGATGGGGCTTTGGCAAAATATTTTGCTGAGCACATAGGTGTATTCAATGAAGAACAGCACTAAATGAAAATGACTAGGCAATATGAACTGTAAAAAGAGGCTTGAACTTTCTTAAGTTGCCAAGAGCAGAAAAGATTGCAATTTTCCAGGTATACACAATCAGAGAAATGGCTCATTAGAAGGACTCATCAACTTGGAGAACATTAGATTCACATTACAATGGGGAGTCTGGCGTTTCGTTAGGTGATATGAACCAAAACTCTTACAAGTACATTTAATTGTTATGCAATGTAATCACCATGGACAATCTTTCTGGGAAGGGATTTTTCCCCCCTCTCTAAAACAATTGATATACTGATCTAAATGACAGATTTGCTAGAAATCCTTCTCAAAATAATTTCTGGCATGGAAATTATACTTCTTCACTCAAAGGCACAGTTGTTGAACCTCCAAGTGGTATAAGCTTTCCTATGGGATTTACATATGCCAAACCCCCTGAGCAAAACTGTGGACAATCAGCTTAGACCCATCAGTTAGGGGAAGAACAGTGTCACACACAGCTGAAGAATGTGCACTAAAATATACATCCTAATTCAGTAAATTTGAGAGTCAAACCGGCAAAACAGTCACATGCTGCTAAGACTAGACAAAATAAATGTAATAAAATGTCCACTGATTTGCTTGATCAGCTCACTGTAGCACTGGACGACTCTTACAGAAAAGCAAATCCGCCCTTCCTATTTTCAGAATGATCTCCTATCCTCTGCTGTCTTTCCACTGAAGAAATGGATTTGCACAGACAACGGTATTCCTCATAAAAACACATGAGGTTCTCTGACTAAGAGATTCATTGCCAAAAAAATAACAGGGGGACATTAGTAATGCTCTTGTAATGCAATGATGGGTGTGAAGGAACGGATTTGCAAGTCCCACTTCCTCTGGGTTCCAGGAAGGTGAAAAACCCTATGGCCATCTCAAGTCTTTTCTTGGCACTACCAACCCTTTTCCTTACTCCTGGGGTTAATACACTTTCCTCTGGATACTATCTGCTCCCACCAGCAAGAGAGTATCTCCTATTAGACAGATTTACACATCTAGCACTCAGTTCCTGTGTTTCTGTTTAGAGGCTGTGCCTAGCTGCCACATCTTCCATTTTGCTTGTACTAGCTAGTGCAGGGATGTCAATTGCACCTCAGGAATTTAGAGTGATTGCACTCAAGGGATGGTGAGCTTACCCGCTGCTGCTCCCATTTACTGTTGTTTGGCTAGAAAGACTGAGCAGATCAGGCTTACAGCATTCAAAATGCAAGAAAGTTGAATAAACAAACAAGAAACAGAGTACACACGGTCTGTTCTAGAACCGGGCTGAGCAAAGAAGGGTGAAAACTTGCAGTCCTCTTACCCTAGAACATAAGAAAAGCCCTGCTGGATCAGACTAAGGCCCATCAAGTCCAGCAATCTGTTCACACAGTAGCCAACCAGGTACCTCTAGGAAGTCCCCAAACAAGACGACCCTAAACTCTATACTTATTCTAGCAATGGTGTTAGAATAGGCCAGCCTTTAAACGTCCATCATTACCTTTCTTCTCAGGGTTGGGTTTTATTCCATTGTCCCTGCCCACATAGACAGGATGGATGGGCATCATGGTATGCGCCCCAAATACGAAGGGAGCCCACAGACTTTGAGGCGCCAGCCTGCCAATTGGCTCTGTCCGTCAGTCCTCAGCAACACTGAACTTCTGAACCTGAAAACCAATGAGCAGCTCGGCTTGCAAATGCCTGGAGGATGGGGCGACCCCTTTGCAGGCCCATAAAATTGGACCCCCTGTACGAAAGTTCGCCAAACTTCAGTGACCATTTAAGGAGAGTCCCTTGCAGCCACACTGCAAATTTGCTGATTCTTCCTGTAAAAATGCCTCCACAGGAGCTTTGGAAAAATCCCCATAGACCATAATGGGCCCAAATATTTTTTGGTAAACCTGGAAATAAAGCCGAAATACCCCTTTACCGGTATGGGTATTTGGCTGATTCCGGGTTTACCAAAAGAAATCGGGCCCATTAACCCTGAATCCAAAATTTACCGAATAGTTTTTTTTTTGCACAACCTTAGTTTAGTCCTTCATTGCTTGTGCCTCCTTGACCCCAAGCTACAAAATAAGAGAGAAGAGGCTTCTTCCTCATGATCTGAGAATTTATAACATCCCTTTTTGGAGTCTGCCTCCCTCTGGGGTTGTTCTGAGCCCACTTCCTCAAGAGAAAGAAAATACCTAGCCATTTGGCTGTCCAAGTCTCGGTCCCTTTAGGTGTGACTTTCCAGCAAGATGTGAGATGTTAAATCTTTTGTTTACTGAGAAATGGAGAGCTCTGTGCTTGGGAGAAAAATGACTAATCTTCTGTAGTCTTCCTTCTGCCAGCTATGAGCTCGCAGCCAGGTTCCATCTCATAGAGAGAGCAGTCCGAATATTTGAATTATTGGGGTGAATGTTCTGATGGACGACATTCCTTCACAATGGGTTTTTAGTTTCATATGGATTTCAGTATCCATTATTATTTTACATCTAAGATATGGGCTTAGGTTATATTATCTGCTGTGAGCAGATAACAACCTGCAGAAGTGAACTTTCCCTCTGCCCCTTCTCTTGCTGCAGCTTCCTGTGCTCATTCCCCAACCAGCAGATTCCAGGAGAAAGTGTGGGGCCCACGTGGGACTCAGAGTGGGAGGGGGAATTGGCCTCTTTTCTGCTGGTGGAATGTATTCCAGTGGAAAACACGGCTGGGTCGTTTAGTGTTTTTCTTTTAAAAACATTACTTGGATGCGCACCTGAAATAAAAATGTATATTGATGTACCAGCGTGGTGTAGTGGTTAAGAGCGGTGGTTTGGAGGGGTGGACTTGGATTTGGAGAACCGGGTTTGATTCCCCACTCCTCCATATGAGCGGCAGATGTTAATCTGGTGAACTAGATTAGTTTCCCCTTTCCTACACATGAAGCCAGCTGAGTGACCTTGGGCTAGTCACAGTTCTTAGAGCTCTCTCAGCCCCACCTACCTCACAGGGTATCTGTTGTGGGGAGGGGAAGGGAAGGTGACTGAAAGCCGGTTTGATTCTCCCTTAAGTAGTTGAGAAAGTTGGCATATAAAAATCAACTCTTCTTCTTCTGCATTTACCATCTTAATCTGAGTTATCAGGGTTGTTAACATGCGGACATTCTGCATTAGTCTTTGCAAGAACCAGAACAGCACTCTCAGATGGTGTCAGCAACCACGGGAGATAGTTATCACCATCATGCTCAGATATATTTTTCCAGAGACGTCCAGCTGGATCCTGCTCTGTGAAAGACAATTCTTAAACTCTTACGATTGGAACAAAATCATTGGGCTGAATCCAAAGATTCCTTCTGCTCAGAGAAGGACTTCTGTGACTGGAGGAGCACTGTTGGATCCCACTCCATCATTTAGATCTAATCCAATATTATTCTGAGTTAATTAGTCCACACTAAAATGGTGTGAGCTGTGTTTTAGAATGAGAATCCATGGGTAGGAATGGAAAGAGTCATATCTCTTAGCACAACAAGGCACTCTTGTATTGTTGGCAATCTCACTGCTCAGTAGCATATCTTGCCCAGGATTTGACCATTATCGTGTTTTGTCTCAAAAGCACCACTGCAGTGGTCCATACATTACTCTTTCACTTCAAAATGTAGAGCCAAATAATTGAGATTTTCCTGAAAGAATATCAACCGACAAGCTGTATAATTTTAAGAAATGCTGTCACCATAAAGTTGGGACTAATGTGGTGAAAAAAAGCGCTACACAGACTAGGATCCCTGTTTACGGAAACTTCTTCACACAAGCATGTGATATGCCTTATAGTACAAATCCATACTGGGGCAGTTCTTAGTAACCCGACTTATTTGTGATATTCTCTTTTCTCAGTGCTATTAAAATGACAACATCTCAGTGACATTTTCCAGTACATGGAGATCACCTTTCACTTGTCTAATGGCTTTCCAAATGTGTTTGGTTTTCATCTCTACTTCTGGTATCCAAGTGGCGTCTGCGCTCTTGGCTGAACGCTGGGTAAGATGTCAGTTTCTCAGAACTCTAACCCTTTTCTTCATCATCACCAGTTACATGATCATTTCCCAAGTTCTCATCTTGTGTCCCCAGATACCCAAAGATTGATCTAGACAAAATGTATTTTCATAATTTTCTTTAAAATACTTGTTACATGATATATAATTGCTATTTTCCTTAGTCTTTGGCCCTCATTTAACTGGGAACAGTTAAAGAAGTGCATCGTACCTATAGCAAAATAAATAACCACTATATTAGAAATGTGGCACATTTTGAGGCCCTTCCTTCATTCACAGTTATTCTCATTTTATTGAGATTGACTGTCAATTCTGATCAGGTATTTGGAATACATAAAAGTTTGCCTAGAAACTATTTTAAAGAAAAAAAGACTACATGCAATTTGCTGCAGTTCTATCTCCGTTACACAGAATATGCATTTTTATACAAACACATTATTTTTCCAATGAACACTCAAGTGTATTTCAGCTGTATTTTTATGGAATCGACTTGATTCTCCTTAAATCATTAACACAGCAGGAAAACACAACTCGGTGATGAAAGTGAGATCAGAAATACAAATTGCAGAGATATTTAGTGTGATGAGTTCCACATAGTTGGAAGAATAGCTTCATATTCGAAAATAATGTATATCTGAAAAGAGTACATATTTATAGGATGTGTACTTTACAAATGGGACAAGAGGAATCAGTATTAGAAAGTAATTGTATGTTGAATGTACTCTCATCTTCTGCAGTAGACTTTTAATATATATACACTTAAGGAAGCACTGTAGAATATATGTTTCTAAACTCTTTCTAGACTCTTCAGCCTTTCCTTATAGGAAAGGTGCTCCATATCCCCAATCATCTTGGTTGCCCTCTTCTGGAATTTTCCAAGCTCTGCGATGTCCTTTTTGAGACACAGTGACCAAAACTGCATGCAGTATTCCAAATGAGGCTGCACCATAGACCTATATGGGGGCATTATAATATTGGCCAGTTTATTTTCAATCCATTTCCTAATAATCCCCTTTACAGAATATTGTCGAAGGCTTTCACGGTCAGAGTTCATTGGTTCTTGTGGGTTATCCGGGCTGTGAAAATACCAAGACCACGGTTACACAGCCCAGATAACCCACAAGAACCCCTTTACAGAGTTTGCCATTTTCATGGCTGCAGCATGTCAGATTGGTACTTTCATTGAGCTATCTACTACAATCCCAAGATCTTTCCCCCACTCAGCCTCAAGAGATTCAGACCCCATTACCCTATATCTGAAGTTGAGATGTTTTGTTCCAATGTGCATCACCTTACACTTATCAACATTTAACTTCATTTGCCACATTGTTGCCCGCTCACCCAATTTGTGCAGATCTTGCTGGAGCTATTCAGAGTCATCATTAGTTTTCACAATCCTAAATAATTTTGTGTCATCTGCGAACTTGGCCATTGTACTGCTCACCCCTAGTTCCAGATTGTTTTTGAACAAATTAAATAGAACCATCACCAATACTGATCCTTGTGGGACTCCACTTCTTACTTCCCTTCATTATGAAGAACTGAAGATTTATTCCTGTTCTTTGTTTCTTATCATTTAACCAATTTTTAATCCATAAAAGAACCTGTCCCCTTATCCCATGACTTCTGAGTTTACTCAGGAGTCTTTGGTGAGGTGCGTTGTCTTTTGAAAGCCCAAGTATATAATGTCTACCGGGTCACTGTTGTCTACATGCTTGTTGACTTTCTCAAAGAACTGCAAAAGGTTGGTGAGGCAGGACTTCCCTTTGCAGAAGCCATGCTGATTTTCTCTCAACAGGCTTTGTTCCTCTATGTGCCTAATAATTCTGTCGTTGATTACTGTTTCTACTAATTTGCCTGGGATGGCTATCAGGCTAACTGGCCTGTAATTTTCTGGTTCCTGTCTGGACCCCTTTTTAAAAATGGGTGTAACATTTGCTACTCTCCAATCTTCTGGTACAATGGCTGAATTTAGTGATAGGTTACATATATAGGTTAGTAGATAACAATCTCACATTTGAGTTCCTCAAAAAACTCTCATGTGTATGCCATTTAGGATGTTCCAGATAATTTGATTTTTAAAAAGCTGAGTCTGAATGGGACATGCCACTTTATGCTGACCTTTCTGAACCACATAATCTACTCTCTATACTGGAGTAGTGAAAACCTCAAGAAGTTTTACACTGGTTACATTGGAAGGTGGCAAATATAGTATCTAAGAATAAGTGTCTAAATTTATAATTATCTGTGTTACATATAAATGGTGGGATTCCAAATCCAACAAGAAAACATTCTGTACCCCAAGCAAAGTGAATCAATGCTATTAAATATTACAGGCTGGATCCTATACACTGCCAGCTGAGCACAATCATAATATAGCCCTTCTCAGATAACTCTTGTGCAAGTTTAAGTCTTCATGGAAAAATGGAGAATTGCTTGTGCAATTCCACGCACAATGCTTTGCACTAGTGGAAGGACAACCTGAATATGATGACCTTTTTGTGGGGCAATGCTCCTCTGCCAAGTAAACATCAGGCCTTATCTAATGAAGACCCACTCCACTGACTGAAAGGTGCCACAGGAAGTAACCCAGTATTTTTATTCAGTGACACAAAGAACTCAATCTTCAAGTATTAGAAAGACTACACCAAGAACTCTGGGCAAAATTGGTTTTATACAGGGTTGCCAGGTCCCTCTTTGCCACTGGCGTGAGGATTTTGAGGCGGAGCCTGAGGAGGGCAGGGTTTGGGGAGGGACTTCAATGCCATAGAGTCCAATTGCCAAAATGGCCATTTCCTCCAGGGGAACTGATCTCTATCGGCTTGAGATCAGTTGTAATAGCAGGAGATCTCCAGTTAGTACCTGGAGGTTGGCAATCCTAGTTTTATACAATTATAGACAGTACAAAAGGAGATAGGAGCAGTGCTGAGCTGTTACTCTAAATCTTTACTTTTTTATTAACCTTGTATGATAAAACGCCATCATCATGACAAAGCATGATATATAAGACAGAAAAAAGTGAAATGTCTAATAACATTGGAAAACATTAGTATCAGTATTATGATCATGTTTATACTGTTTTTAAGTCTCTGCTACTGCTGGCCTATTAGGTGGGGAATAGCTTGTTCAGCCACAGATGCTGCTTCTGGCATTTGAGCCAACTGAAACACACTAAATAAACAAAGTGTTTCGTTTCCACTGCTGTTCAACATTTATTTTATACCACTGGCCCTTCTGTATAAATTTGTGAAGTGCACTGGTGGTGTCACTCTAACAAAGTACAACTTTGGCTGTTACCGCACTTGTATTCCCAGCAATGTATTAAGAGTTTGAAAATGTTATAAAAAATACTGTTTGCACTTTGTTTGGCCCCTTTAGCTGTGAAGACGTCTTCCAACCATTTGTAAGCCGTGGTATCCAAAAATCCGTTTAAAGCGATGTTTTTTACAACATTTTCAAACTCAATACATCACTGGGAATACAAAGTGCGGTAACCCCCTTTGTTTCACATTTTAGGGGAAAAAAAGAAATTAAACATACCAGTATCCCCACTGCACTGAGTATATTGCTCGTCCTCCTGCATATAGCTCCTTGAAGTTCCAAATGTCAGCTGGCACCATTTTTATCTAACTTTAAAGCCACAACCGTTAAAATAAAGAGGAAATACTTACATGCTTCACAAGGCCTAGGGGGAAAAAAAACCTCTCAAACATATCCTATGCTTAAAATTCAAACTTTATTACTATATCATATACATTCCACATAGAAAATTCTGAAATGACAAATTTGTTGCAGGCATTGTCTTAAATACAAAAACTTGAAGTACCTTAGTATCGTTTTTTATATTCCCAATATTACATTTTCATAAATTAAAAGAAAAAGACCATGTAGCTAACTTTACATACAGTGGCCATGATTCAAAGGCATAAGTAGGAGAACCAGTCCCTGCAATTGAAGTGTTCTCCTGAACCACAGCTTGCCTCTTTCAGGAGAGGGCGGTGTTACAGAGAAGTCATCAGGTTTCCTTACTTATACATCAGTATGCAGTTTCCTTATTTATACATAAGTGATGCCTTTGAATCACAGAATGATAGTGATTTCATGAAGGCCAGTGAGAACTATCAATGTTACAAATTAAAGTATTTATTCCTTAATCTGCCCAAACCAATTGTGGCATGTAAATTAATAGGAAAAAACAGAGTCATTTAATCAGAGTCCTACAAAATGAACCGGTAAAAAATAAAAGCAACCCTTTTTCAGGTAAAAGGCCATTGTGGCTAACTTTTTGTCATCAGAATCAATACTCCAGTCATTTTCAATTTCTTGTGTCTTGAAGCTGGATGATGATTGCGCAAAGGCAAACACAGTTTCCCTTTTCCAGAATGAACATCCTGGCACAAGAGACTACACAGACCTTCTTATTTGAGAGCCAGGTCACTTAAGGCATCAGAGATCTCTGTGTTGACCTGCGCTGAAGTGCTTGGTGGCAGAACATTCAGATAAATGTCATACTGTTGGTCCATTCCAAGGTAACTGTCGCTCATAAGATACAATGTGTAGATATACCTGTAAGAGAAAAGGACATTAGTTCATTCTCCCAAAGAAGCTTAACTTCAAAAGTACATGAAGTTGTCATTCTGTTATCATCTTACTTTCCAGGGGCTTCTGGGGTATAAAATGCAACTGAGACGGCACTCCGATGTCTGACATATCCTACTCTTTTCAAAGCAATAAGTTCTTTTTTGTCCACTTCTCCCAGGATCAAGAACCACCCTTCATCTTTGCTTTTGGGAAATCGAGGTGCGACTGCTTTGCTGTCTTGTTTGGTCTAGAAGAAAGAAAAAAAGCAAGCCAGCACTGTGATTTACGCAAAATAATTCTTTATATTAACATACAAAAATGTGATATCATTGGACATTTATTTTTGTACAAGGGAAAAAAAGATCCGGATAGTTAAAAGATGTGACACTTTGAATGAAAAACAAGTAGCGTGATGGCAGCAATTATAAATCTGAGATTATAAAGATTAACAGAAAGATGAGAAATAACTTAAAAGCTTTTATTTCACAACAAAGCAAAATAACCTGGAAAAATATTTCACTGGTTCCTTAGGAACCACTTTGTATGTTACCTTTTCTCCTACACAGATATTGCATTGGAAATGTGCTCTAAGATAGCAACCTGAGTATTAGAAATCTACAGATAATGCACAAATGTATATACAGGCTACTACATGCAAAACAATCCACCACCAGATTATCAGTTTTTTATCACCTTTTACAGGGCTGATCACTTGTCCCCTTTCCCTAAGTAAGTGATGGGTGTTTCCACTATCTATTTTGTGCTCTTTGTGAAGTGAGCATTCAGTGAGGTATATGGGATTTCTCTTCTTGCAACACACATGCAGGGCCACAACTAGCCATTTATTGTGGGGTTGTTTTTTTTACAAATACAACTTTCCCTTATGGATTTAGAACAAAAAATACAATTGATAACTCGGCACATTGCAGAGAAGTTTAATCAGTGACGCTAAATCAAAGGAAACAATGAATTAGATGCAATCAGATTTTCGGCAGGTGAAAAAGGGAAGAGGGGGTTCCCTTTGACCACCACAAAGGCTATGCTGAGTGTCATGGAACGTGCTCAGGCAAGTCACGGGGGATGGGGGATGCAATAAGGAAGGTAATTAAGTGAGACTGAGTGAAAAAGCTGGCTATGTTCATTGCAGGTGAGGGATAATCAATACCTTGGCCAGACATATGGCTGCTGTGACTGTCTACACAAAGTCAAGAAAAAGGAGTCCACAACATGGTAAATACCAGCTCTCACTATGCAAGGTTTCTAGCACCCTAACAATTAGAATCTGATGTGATAAAATCCTCTCATGGTGACTTTTATCATACCCAGTAATAACATGGAAAAAGAAGCCTTTGGGTACCAATGTAAAGCACCCAGGAATTTTTAAAAACCAATTATGAATACCCTACCTTTGTAAGTCCAAAATGCAACCTCTGCAAGTTTATTTGGAGGACATATTCTTGATCCGCGTGTAACTGAATCCACTTTTTGTCATCTCGTGTGCCCGTTGCAAACAATGGGACTGGTACCTCGCTCTGTTTGTGAATTGCATCATCCCAGCAGCCTTTAATAATCATATTAACTTCTATGACTGGCAAATGGGACAAGAAGTGCCAAGCCTGCGAGAGACACAAACATGTACAAAACTGACACAATCCCAGATTCTATACAAACATAAAATATTGGGGGGAAAACTCATTTTAGAAATTTTGATTCTGTATATTCAGCAATATTGTAATATTTTCTTTCCAACCATGTACTTTTTCACAGAATATGGAATCACAGAAAAAACTGTGAGGGAGAAAGTAAGGGTATTTCTCTTCCTTAATTTTGGAGGGAAGGCCAACTTCTTAAAAATTTGCTTTGGCTCTTCCATTCATCTATCTCTGTGCACACTGACACAATGCTCCTCTGTTGCAGTGTTCTCCCCCACTTTCTTACTAGTGTAAACCGCTGTTATTGGAAAGCAGCTGAGAATTCCATGGAAGGGAGTGGTACGATAATCAGAGAACCGCAGCACAAAAGGGGCTATAGAAAGTTGTCTGGTAAGCCAAATGAGTTTCTTTCTTTTTTTTTCTAACTTTTTATTTATTTATTTTATTTATATAATTGGAGGGTACAGGAAGAGAAAAGGGAAAGGGGTAAACGTTATCATTATAAAAACAATACAATATTATAAAATGATTTTTAAATAAAACATAATTGCAAAATCTCTTTAATTTATTGTACTTGCATCAGGCTGATTTATGATATTTTAAAAATTCATATTCTACTTGGCAGTTAATTATGATAAAAAATATAATTCAGAATTTATTATAACGTTTAAGCATATTATGTTTAAATTAGCTGCGTTTCATATAAGTATAAAAAGACGCCCACTTCTCCTCAAATTGCTCAGTAGATTCACTGGGTTTAGGATTTAACTCAAAAGTCATTTTAGCCATGGTTGCATATTCCAGAAGTTTTTCTTTCCAGTCATCAATTTCAGGTATGTGGGTTTGTTTCCAGGTTCTTGCTAAAATTGTTCTAGCAGCTGTTGTAGCATATTTGAAGACATCATGCGATTTCGTAGGTAAACTTGACGGCACTATACTGAGTAAATAGAATTTTGGATCAAATGTAAATTTCATATCTAACATCATCTGTAGTTCTCGATGAATTCTTTTCCAATATAGTTGTAGTTTTGAACACGTCCACCAAACATGAAAGTAAGAGCCGTCTGACTCTTGACATTTCCAACATGCACCTTTTTTCCCTGGAGTTGTCATCTGGGAAAGCATATTAGGAGTCAAATACCATCTGTAGAAGGTTTTGTACCAATTTTCTTTCACTTCTTGACAGACAGTATATTTCAATTCAGAAGAACAAAGTTTTTCCCTTAGGTCCATATTAATCATTTCTCTGAAATTTTGCATCCACTTTATCATATTTGTTTTCACTTGTTCTTCTTCTGTGTCATATTTCAGGAGAAGCTTGTATATTTTTCCTAAGACGTGTGAGTCATTTTTAGATATTAACTGCTCAAATTCTGTTAGTTCGCGAAATGGTTGTGGATATAAACAGTCTTTTTGCAAATTGGACCTCAGTTGTAAATAAGTTAACCAATTCAACTTTTGAAATTTTTCTTGAAGTTTAATCATGGTCTTAATTTCTCCCGTGGGCTCTATCATGTCATTGTAGGTAAAGTGAACACCCGGTTTCAGTTTAACATTATCGTGATAAGCTTCAGTTGGTGACATTATAGGTGGCGGAGAAGGACTTATTCTCTTTTTGTATCTTTTCCAGACTTTCAGTAACACTGTTTTGACATCGCAATCTTCTAATACTTTATCTTTTTGAGTTTTTGATTTGGAGTCCCACAAAGCTTTATGGAAACCTTGTCCCAGATCCGCCCGCTCTAAAATAACATGTCTGCTTTTGGGATGTTTTATCCATTCAGTTATCCAAGTTAGGGAGGCAGCATGGTAGTATAATTTGAGATTAGGCAATGCCAGCCCTCCTCTTTTCTTTTCGTCTTGAAGGACTTTAAATCTGACTCTCGGTTTTTTCCCGTTCCAAACAAATCGATTAACTTGTTTTTGCCAGTTTTCTAGTGTCCTGTCAGGGATGTCAATCGGCAAAAATTAAAATAAAAAATTTAGTCTAGGAAGAACATTCATCTTTATCGTCGATATCCTTCCTATCCATGAGATGTTCATTTTTGACCATAAACTCAAATCTTTTTCTATTTCTCCCCAAATTTTCAAGTAGTTTGACCTTAGAAGTGTATTGTTTTGTGAAGATATGTTGACACCCAAATATTTCACTGGTTCTTTGGTAATTCGACATCCGATAATATCTTCAATATGCTTGTCTTCATCTGCTGTTAGATTAAAAGTCAAAATTTTCGTCTTTGTTTTGTTAAGTTTATATCCGGAATATTTTGCATATTCGATGAGATGTTTATAAACATATGGGAGTGTTTGTTCAGGGTTTGGACAAATTAAGACAACGTCATCTGCATAGCTTTTGATTTTGTGTTCTTCATTTTCTATTGTTAAGCCTTTGATTTTTGAATCGTTTCTTATATAATTTGAGAAGACCTCCATTGATAAATCGAATAGAAATGGGGAAAGAGGACAGACTTGTCTTGTACCTTTTGTAATGTTTATTTCTGTTGACAACTGACCGTTGATCAAGAGACGAGCTCTTTGCGCCGTATATATCGTGTTAAAAACTTTAAGTAAAGTTTCTCCACAGTCCATTTGTTGTAATGTTTTATCAATAAAGTGCCAAGAAACGTTGTCAAAAGCTTTTTCTGCGTCTAAAAATATCATGCTGTTTTTAATGATTTTGACTTTGCATATTTTATTGCACTAAGAACCAGTCTCACATTGTCTCTCATTAATCTCTGAGGAATAAAACCTGTTTGATCTGGATGTACCATGTTTCCGATATATTTTTGAAATCTTTTAGTGATTATAGAGACAAAAATTTTATAGTCAATGTTCAATAGCGATATTGGTCTGTATGCTTGAGGAAGATATTGATCTGCAGCTTCTTTTGGGATCAATGAGATGTATGCTTCTTGCCATGACAGAGGGATCTTACCGTATTCAATTGCCTCGTTGTAAAGAGAAAGTAAAACCGGAGTTAGTTGTTGTTCTAACAACTTGTAATATTGTGGTGTTAAGCCATCTGGACCAGATGCCTTGTCTGGTTTTAAGTTGTTGATGGCATCTACAATTTCTTGAGTTGTTATCTTCTGATTAAGAATCTCTTGTTCTTCTAGTGATAGTTTGGGTAGTTGTGCACCTGCTAAGTAAGTTGAAAGTCCTTGTTCTTGCAAATCATCTTTCAAATAAAGTTGCTTGTAGTACTCCACAAATATTTTTTCGATTTCTTCTTGTTTATTATAAGTTATCCCATCAGCTTTGGCACCGATTATCTTCCTTTTCTTCTCTTGTTGTCGAAGTTGATTGGCTAGAAAGCGACCTGGTTTATTTGCTCTTTCAAAAAACCTTTGCTTAGCATATTTGATTTTTATCCTGATTTCTTCTGTTTCTATCAACTCTATTTGGTGCTTAGTCATCTTGATGTCATGTAGAATAGTTTTATCTGGCTTAATTTGGACTTTCTTTTCCAGTTTTCTTAGTTGGTCTTGTAATTCTTTAATTTTCTTCTGTCTTTCTTTTTTCTTTTTGGAGTTCAGGGCTATCATTTTCCCTCTTATAAAAGCTTTGCTTGCGTCCCATATAACAAAATCGGACATATCTTCTGTTTTATTTGAAGTAAAGAACTCTTTCAAATCATGCTTACATTGTTCGAGTATTTGCTTGTTCCGCAGTATTTGATCATTCATCCGCCATCTTCTGATCCCTATTTTGCTACTTATCAGGGTCAGTTCAATTGGATTATGGTCTGACAATATTCTAGGTGCTATGTGTATCTTCTCCACACTTGTTGTCATTGATCTAGAGGTCCAGCACATATCAATTCTCGAGTGTGATTTGTGACGATTTGAATAAAAAGTATAATCTTTTGTTTTTGGATTTTTCATTCTCCATATATCTATTAAAACAAATTCTTTCATTAATTTAAAAACACTCTTCGGCAACTTCCCAGATGTGCTGCTGTGGGTCTTGTCAATCGTAGGGTTTACAACTGCATTGAAATCTCCTAAAATTATAATTTCTCCTTGATGGCATTCTGCAAGATTCTTAAACAATACTTCATAAAAAGTTTCTTTGGCTGCGTTCGGAGCGTAGATATGTGCTATTGTGAAGCAAATTCCATCTGAACCAAAAAGGATTAAGATCTGATAGCGTCCGTCTGGGTCTGCTATGTGGGTTTTTACTGTCAAAACTTTCTCATTGATATAGGTAGCTAGGCCTCTCTTCTTCACCTGAGCCGATGCAAGATAGGGAGTTCCAAAATGATTTATATGTAGAATTTTTTCATGATTTTTTTTTATATGGGTTTCTTGAAGACAGACAATATCTTTCTTTTGCTTTTTTAGGCTATGAAAAACTCTTTTTCTTTTGTTGGGGGAATTAAGACCGTTGATATTCAGTGATATTATCTGTAAATGATTCATGATGAGATTAAGATTCAATTCTACAAAGCAGCTGCTTGATTTAACTTGTCTCCTTCAGAAGTCTTCTTGTATTTTCTGAGTTCTCGCTTCTCAAGTGGTTGTTTTTTCCCCTTCTGAGTCGGTTGGGGTTTGCTAGGGCCTTCTCCTGGGGAATCTTCAGAATCTTTTGAAGCAGTGTCTCCTAGAATTTTTATTTCTTCAAGCAAGTCCCTTGCTTGAAGTTGGTTGTGGATTATTTTTTTCCCTTGCGGCAAAGAGATCTCTAATGAATATGGAATAAGCCAACGAAACCTAATTTGTCGTTTAGTCAATTCTTGTTTCAGATCGTTATACTCTTTTCTTTTTGTTAGAACGCTTCTCGGAAGATCAGTTAGGATCTGTATTGAGTTCCCTTCCCAGATCAATGGATCGTCTCTTTGTGTCTTTAGCAGCAGATCTCTGGTTCTTTTATGAACAAACCTCACCAATATATCTCTTGGTTTTTTAAACTTGGTGGCGTAAAATGAGTTTATTCTATAACAGAATTCCAAAAGAGTATCGTCTTCTTCAAAATCGTAATGATCATGGAGTAGTCTCCTGATATCTGATTCTAGGCTTTCTTTCTCAAAGTGTTCAGGAATCCCGCGAAATTTAATGTTCTTATCTCTAAGCTTCACTTCGTGAGCATCAGCTTTAATTGAAAGATCTTGAATTATTTTCGATTGTTCCTGAAGTTCTGTGGTATGTTGTGTTACTGATGTCTCAATTTCGTCTTGCTTCTGTTTGATTTTAACAATTTCTTGAGAGTTAAGTTCAAGTTTCTCTTCAAACTTGGAGATACTTTGAAGAACCTTTTGTTCTGAATCTTGTATTGATTTCTGTAAAGAAGTTTTCATATCCAATATCATCTCCTGTGTACGTAGAAAAAAATCTTGACTTTCTTTAGCCATGACCAAACTTTTATTTTTTTTATCCTGTGGAGTCTCTGATGTAGGCTTAAATTTTGCAACGTTAACCTCTTGGTCTTCTTCTTCGGAGACTACGAATTCTTCTAGGAATTTTTGTTGTTGTTTACCTTTCAACTTCTGAGATTGTCGATGTGCAAAACTTGTAAATCTCTTCCTCATAGTAGTTAAAAAAAACCTGAAAAATATCAGTTCAAGTTGCACACACTAAAAATTATGGTATTCTGTTCACTCCCCCCCCCCGCAGAACATAAAAAGCAAATATATTTAAATCTGACAATTCATTACTTTACTGTGCATTCAATACAATTGAGTTATATATCAGTGGTAAGATTGGTCAGTGTATTTTAAAAAAGAGGTTGTGTAAATTGCATATGAAAAAATCAGTACTAATTCATTAATTATCTCCCTTGAAGCTCAAGCTGTGATTGTCATAAATGTATTATTTTAAAAGTTGATTTGTCACTGATCAAAAAAAAGTAAAAAAAAGAAAAACCAAAGTCTTAGTCTAGTATATGGTGAAGATAGATGAAGGAAATTAACTGCAATTGATCCGACAGCCACAGGAGGGCAGCAAAGCGTTCTTTAGTTCTTTCAAAAGGAGAAACGAAAGTTAACTTTAACAGCCGGTCACCATTTCCCCCCCCCCTTTGCACCGTTTCAAGTCCACTTCAAATCAAAAGCCTTGCAACAAGAAGTAAAAAAAAAGAAGAAAAAAAAATCTAATCCTGGGGGCGCGGAGCTAAATCCCATGCAAACGTTGTGATTCTTGGAGGGGGGGTCAAGGAAAGCGCAGGGAGGAAACCAAATCTCCAGCTGGAACTGCTGCTGCGTCGCCGCGCCGCCGCCGCCACCTCTTTGCCCGGTCTCCTACAGCCCGCCCTGCCCCCGTCCGCCCGCCCGCACCCGGGTGGGCCAACAGGGCCAGAGCAGCTGCACAGAGACCCACGATTAATTCCCGGCACGGACACCCAGAAGGGAAGCTTCAGCCGCCTCCAGCTTGGAACATGCAGCCGCAGAGAAATCCCCCCCCCTCCTCTCCTCTCTCTTCTCCCCTTTGGTTATCTTCGCTCGAACGCGGCCCCCTCCGGCAGGTATTCAGTGTCAATTCAATGTTAAAATGAGTTCTGCAATTATTGTAATTCTTAGTTTGTTTTTATATCGTTTTAGAAAAGTTCTTTAAAAAACGGAAGTGGGGGGGGAAGGGAAGTTTGAGCGGACGGCCGCCATAGTCTCAGTAGACTCACCCCCAGCTGCTTCCTTCTTCACCAGACGCACAGCAGGCGTTTTGCTGGCAGTTGGACCCCCGGAATTGGACCGGGGGGGCTTTATGGAGGATCTCTCCTATATGGCCAACTCCCCCCAGGCCTGGGGGGGGGTCTCTACGGAAGCGGTTGGGAAGCCGCGAGAAAACTCGCGTCTGGCGAGCTCTGTCTCCGCCCGGAAGTTCCCAAATGAGTTTCACAGGTTGCTGGTTAATCAACCTTCATTTAATGGATACAAGCACATGCACGCTTGGTACGTAAGTCACTAAACCAGCTTGCCCACACACATTCCATTACCCTCCAAGAATTCAATAATTTTGAAAAATAATATTGGACGATGGTGCTCTGTAGAACATGGTTGGTATCTACCATCCTGAAAATGCACAGATGAGTGCTTCAGAAATTTCCTCTCCACAGAGTTCATGTGGGCTTGTTACAAAAGGTGAGACCTTTAAGCTGTGTAAGATAAAGCAATCACAGACAAGAAAACAAACATGGCTACCATGAAGCCTTTTGCTGGTGAACCATCAGTATAGCTCTCCTGTACTTAAAGGTGGGATCCCCACACATTTCAATAAGATTCCATGGGTCTTTTATTTGTTTTTATGTAATTGTCAGAATTGTTACCATAAATATTTCAGCCCTTAGCCTCTTATTTAACTACTGCCATACAAATAAAGCAAATACAAACCCCTCAAGAGTACTACACATGCTTTTCGAAGATTAATGTATGTCCAAATTAAAAAAGCCTTACCCTTACTGATTAAAGTATTCTTCTGTAAGCCACTGAAAACTACTTATAATTACATTCTGAATTAAATCTTCCCAACATAATCCATAATGAGTGAGTCACTGAAGTGCTAATTAGTGATAAGGCAAACCACAGAGAGTTCAGAGGATCAGTTCAGATAATTACCCAAAAGTTCAAATTCTTATGTAAAGTTCTAAGTTGCTTATTGCAACCAAGTGGCTGTATCTTTAATGTATGTAAAATAGCTCCCAACTGCCAAGGTCTTTACTACAGGGTAGTTTTTCAGAGTTTGTAAAAATCACCCTATTCAACAACTCTTTTTACTCTCTAATCAATAGCTGAACTCTAACTGGGCCTATATTTTTCACTGCTTAGTGAATGAAAGACTTAGCAGTTTTGTTTTTGCCTCTTGACTTGCTTCCATACTTGGCTGCTTAAATACCTTCCCATTTCAGTGAAGCCAGCAGAAGCGGTTCTGTTAAGAGTTATTTCCTGTGCACCATAGCAGCTCACACCCATTTCCCTGTGTTGGTTCATGCAAAGCAGTGAATTGCATGTAAGGAGAGAACTCTAGCAGAATCCCATGCTGCTGTTTGTACTTGGCATGGGGAACGGTAAAGGAGCCCTTTACCTATACCCCTGTACATACAGCCCCTCTGCGCACTGACTGAAGTCATGGAGAGGGGCAGCTGGCATGAGCACACTGGCCCTCTACACTGTGTGTGATTGTCAGCTTGTGAGCATGGTGCTTAGGTACGGAGGCCATGTTTACACGTATGTTCTCTCCCCGTAATTGGGATGCCGCTTTCAGAACATTGTCTGCCACGGGGCAGGAGCATATGTGCAGGCATTACCTCTGCACATAGGCACTGTGCTCACAAGTCAGAGATCACACAGGTAGAAGGGTGGGCCCAATGTGCTCTGTGCACTCAGTCAATTCACAGATGTTTCATGTGTACAGGGGCTAGAGTCTCAGGTCTAAACTACATGTCACATCTACCATGTGATCACCATGGGGACTTGTAGCAAGAAGCTAGATGTGATTTTCCCATGGGAACTAAATTCAGAAGTGGCATAGAAGCCTGATTTGGATCAGGGCAGTGGCTCCTGCCTTTCCCCCATGCTGGTTTCCCACCTGATTCCCTCTTAGTCTTTAGAGGACTTGTAAAACTTTTCTTTTAGGGAGGTCATTTAGCAGTTGGGGTAATGATTATGAATTGGTTTCAATGTGGGCAATAATGGCTGATGCTGATTCTCTGGAACAGAGGGGAAAAAAACAGTTGGCCCTACTGCTAGAATCCTGCAGAACATTGTAACTAGGGTTGTGCATATCGATATACCCCAACCGAAAATAAACCAATATACCCAAACCGAAAATTAACCAGAAATTAGCCGCTTTGGCAATATTTGGGTTTTGGGTAGACCCAACACCCAAACCTAGGAATCTGCCTGAAGCCGAATACACGATTCCCAAAAAAGTCAAATAATTATTCGGCTTTTTCGGGTTCGGCTATTCACCTTTGCTCAGATGTATGCCTCTATCTTTGACTGATTTTGTTAGGGCCCCATAGTTGGGGCCCTTTAGAGGTAGGGTCGTGTAATTGGAGCCAACTTAGTATGACCAAACTATCCATCTAGTCTGGATGCAGAAGGGTCATTTAAAAGACGGGGCTCACCCAGTCCCGTCCGGAGGAAGATACCCTCCAACTAAAAAATGCCAGCTTCTTCAGCTGCTTACCAGGTTTCTGAAGAAGACTCACCCACGCGGATGAACAATCTTTTTCACAAGAGTTGCCTTGGGCATGACAATGGCAGTCTCTGATATCACCCCCCCCCGAAAACCTGCTCTCAAACTGAAGGTTGCTCCGAGTAGAGGCTTTGTTTCCCCACACTGCGCACTGTGACCATTTCTTGAAATCAGATTTTTGATGACTATAATAAAGGACTGTTCACAGGATGTCTTTTGCCACCAAAAGAAACATTTTTCATGCCTTATTTCTTGTGCATTTAAGCTGTTTTCCTCAGTCTGGAAGCTAATTTGCATGGACATCATGCTATGATCTCCAAATATGAAGGGATCCCCCAAACTTTGAAGCGCAGGCCTCAGCAACACTGAACTTCTGAACCTGAAAACCAATGGACAGCTCGGCTCGCAAATGCCTGGAGGACTGTGGCGACCCCTTTACTGGCCCATAAAATTGGACCCTCTGTCCCCAAGTTGACCAAACTTCGGTAACCGTCTAAGGAGAGTCCCTTGCAGCTATGCTACAAATTTGGTGTCCTTCCCTCTAAAAATGCCCCCACAGGAGCTTAAAAAAAATCCCTATAGGCTATAATGGGCTCGATTTTTTTTGGTAAACTTGGAAATAAGTCAAATACCCATACTTACCGGTATGGTTATTCGGCTTATTTTGGGTTTACTGAAAAAAATCAGGCCCAATAAACCCAAAATATACAAAAAAATTTTTTTTGGCGTGACCCTAATTGTAACACTAACTATTAAGGTCAACCTTTGAAGACAAATATATTTCCAAGATGCTGCAAGATCTCAAGGCTGGGTATTGACCTAATGAACACTGCCTCTCATCCAGTGGTATGTTTCTATTAAATCTCTTTGAAAGCTATAGTTTATACAAGAACTAGTTAATATACAAGAATAAGTTAATACAAGCTTTTCAATGAAGTTCAGGCATTTCCTCAAGAGGTTGTGATTACTTACGAATCCTACTGCATATTTATTTACTTCATTATACTCTGCCTTTTCCCCCATCGGGACCCAAACAAGTTTACACTGTTCTCCTCTCCTCCATTTTACTGTCACAACAACCCTGAGGTATTTTAGGCTGAGTGTGTGTGACTGGTCCAGGGTCACTCAGCAAGGTTCCATGGCAGAGTGGGGATTAAAACCTGAGTCTCCCAAATCCTTGTCTGAAACTCTAACCGCTATACTACACACCACACTCTATGCACCCTTTTCACTTCCATAGCTTTATACTAGCACAAACAGTCCTGCAACCTGTAAGCATCCTACATTGGCATAATATTTCTCATGCATTTTTCCTATTAGCATATTAGAACTTGACCAACCATCTCATCCTGTCTAAACCTATATCCAGGAAATCTGTGGTGACCAGCCTGTGCATGGAAGATTCCAAAAGGGCTTCCTACCACCTATCTTTGTACACAGTTATGTGTGCAGACATTGCGATGGGAGGGCAGGGAGAATGGGAGGTCTGGGCAGCCTCCCGTAACTCTTCCCAGCCTTCCTGGCTGCCTGATGTTAGAGAGGGTTGGATGGTACACAGGAGGTATGCACTCTTCTATTACACCTGAGGAAGACCCTTATTGGAATCTTTTGCAGGTGCTGTGTCCACAGTGCAAGACAATCACTCCCATTGAGATTAGGTTCAGTTTTACAGGTGATTCACAGTATTTTTGTGTGTGGGAGGTCTTCTTTAATTGATTTGGTGTTAAGTTTGGAAAGAAATGATGAAGTAAATCTAATTAATCTTTCTAATGTCCTTCATTAAAATTATGGGGGAGGTACAAAGCATGTAGCATGTGACAAAAAAGATTTATGAGCTATTTTTATTCTGCACATTCATGATTTCCTTCAAAACGAGTGCCACATCCACCTGAAACTACACTGAGGGTTTTCTTTCTTTAAAATTATAATCTAATCTATTTTATTTTGCTTACATATATGCACTGTAGTCATAAGCTTATGTTACTGACACATTAAACAGACACACACACGCCAAAAGATATGGATGCATCACACACAAAAAAGCTATTTTTGAAGAAACTGCTAAAACATTTCAGTACCAGCCAAACATATTTATCTGAGGATTAATCTTCATCTATTGAATCAGACGAGAACACTGCCATGCATACAATTATTTAATTAGCAGCCAAATCCTCTGCCAGTCAGCCGCTGTTCCAGGCATACTGATGGGGAAGTAGATGCAAATCTCACAGTAGTACTGCTTTTTCTCATTACTACTGCAATTAGCACTTAAATTGATGCTTTAAACATACTAATTTCTGGAATAATTCAGGATTTGTATGTTACCTGGGATCGCCTCACTGCAGAGACGACACCAGATTGCTACGCAAATTGAAGCACTTTTGAGCCAAATAACCATCATCGTATCAGACGGAGCCAATTTGCATTTGGTTTTAAAGATAACAGAACGGCAATTTATGCAAATAAATTAAGTTAGTTTACTTCTGAGTTCTCCCTGAACTAATTATAACAATGTTCTAATTTTTCAACACATCTATAGCTTGGATTGAAGTCAACGTGTATCACAACGGAAATACATTGTTAAAGGAGGTCTTGTTTTGATTTAAAGACATCTTGCATAAAAATGTTGATATTTTATATAATAATACAAATGTCAGTCATGGGCGTTAAAGTGGTCATCTTTTGTTTGCAAAGCCACATTTCAGTTTATCAGAAATGGAAAAAACAAGCAAAGGACATTTCATTTGATCTTTACGTTGGTCACCAAGAATATCTGACTGAAAACTGCAAAAGGTGTTTTAGTGTCATGTGAACCTGCAATTTATTTCAATATTCTTGAACCCAGAAAATGGCTCAATTTATGACAATTCTTTACCATCCATAATATTTTACACTGTAATTTTACTCTCTCCTTAAAAAATAAAAAAGAGAAGAGATAGATTTCTCCCATTTAATGGTCAATATAAACTCACTCCAGGATGCCAGAAAGGTGGTTGGTCTGCATTTATAATTTTTCTACACATGAGTAGTATTACATGTCTCAAACTCATTTATTTTCTTTTGTGTTATAAAACACCATTTCCTATTTAGATGAGTTTTAATACAAAC
This sequence comes from Euleptes europaea, assembly GCF_029931775.1. Taxonomy (NCBI): domain Eukaryota; kingdom Metazoa; phylum Chordata; class Lepidosauria; order Squamata; family Sphaerodactylidae; genus Euleptes; species Euleptes europaea. The sequence goes on from NC_079321.1 coordinate 60,003,234, forward strand.
TGTGTGCAGACACACATATAATGTAAAAGATACACATACACCACAGACACAAACACACACACACCCAAGTCCAGCCACTTCATCCTCATTATGGGTGTGAGTCATTTTTGCATAGTGGCTACTGTGAACCAAAGCAAATGTTCACTTGCATATGCTCGAAAATAACACTGAACCTCATACAAGCAAACTTCTGTAATCAAGTATGTATTAGGCCTATCATACTTTTAGTTTTTAGTATATTTGTTGTTGTTACACTAAGGACAATATATATGGGGGGTGGGGGTGGAAATAAGAGACCATAGTCTTAATTTAATATTACAGTATGTGAAAGTGGAAACAGAATATTTGTAAAACCCAGCTGGAAATCAGGAGGGAATGTGCTTCCAAAGCTATCCTCATATGCATGGTCATACCCAAGGTGAGATGTACCTATGTGGCATATTATGACATGGCTGTCTCCTCAGAGAACAGAGAAATTATTGGAGGTTACAGTAGATGGAATGCATATTCCACACAAGTGGTTCATTGGCACTAGCAGCTTTTTGGAACACGGATAAGTTGTGGGGAAAGACAATCCATTTGGAATGTATGTGAACTTGTTGCTTAATGCAATTATGGCTGGCTTTGACAACTAAATTTTGGCTCCGGGGTTGAGTTTATGGTCGAAATTATGCAAGATGGGGGAATTTAGACTGTGCATCAGTGCTGGAATGAACTAGTACTTTTCCTGCCAATTATCAAACACATTTTTAGGCTAGTTACAAAAATATATGTTGACAAATCCCTGAACTGCTCTACAAAAGTGACACGGGGACTTGTTCCATTTACTTTGCCAACCATCGCATTATTCAGACAAGAGAGAAATATTACCTGTTTAATATGTGCAGCATGCAAATCACGGTCTACAATGGAAGCAAAAATATTTTCTTTCCCATCACATGCAGCTACCAGTTCAGGAAGACATTCAATAGACTCTTGGTAACTGCTCTTCCTTTTCCCACGGTTCCATTTCCTGGTAAACAACAAACATAACTAATGTACATACGAAACGCAGGAAAGCAAGAAAAGAGGAAGGGAAGATGAGAAGGTGAAAGTACGAAAGCACTTTTAAAAAAAGGAATGCTTAACCCATTTTAAGTGGAGCTCTCTCTTGGAAGGTCACATCAATAGCTTTTTGATTAATGAAACTAAAATAGAACCATTTTAGTTTAATTTTAATTTTTTAAAACTTGCCATGCTGCAAAGTTCTGATGACTACATAGCTTAAACATGGGATCAATTATGAGACTATTTGCACCACAATCCTAGGTCAAAGATCATTAAGCAGTTACCCTCTTGCTTTAAACTGGTTTAATAAGGAGGGGAAGATCTTTACCATGTAGATTAATGTTATTGATTTCAGTTTACAATTTAAAATTAACAAGATGACAATCTCCTACACAAATCCTTATGCATTCATAACCAAGATGAGAGTAGTGGTCTGTTTACTCTAATTAGCATTCTTCTCTGAGAACACAATTCAAATACTGCAATGTATATATTGGCAAATTATTTAGAAATGATATGGGAAGACATTTTCATAACATGATTATTTATTGTGAAAATGTGCATGCAATATCTCCAGAGACTTGCTCAAGGTGGAATCAAAGTGCTCCGAATTTTCATCTGAATGTAGGACTACTGCTCTTGAATACCAATTTTTATGGCATAGAATGAAGACAATTATTATCAACCATTATACAAACAATAATGCCATCCTGAAGCACCATAAGCCAATTTATTTGTAGGCTTTTCAGTCAGATCCAATAGTGTCTAAATAGTGTGGTGGAGAGATCATATTAAAATCCCTGCTTAGCCATAAAGCTCAAGATTGAGGGGGAAGATCATATGAAGAATTTATCTTAACAGTCAAGTGTTCTACAAGGGGCTTCTGGCTTATGTTGTTTGTGTGGTTGTAGGGGAACTGAGTGAAGCACCTCCACTATGTGAGGTGTATAAATCAGACATTATTTATTGGACATTTTTGTTATGTAAATACTCCTGATAATTCTCTCCTGCTTCTTATACTACAACCACCACTTAAAAGAATAAGTTTATAATGTACATTCTGATTGTGATAGAAGGACCGTCCTGAATTGGCCCATGCATTTTGAAATGTGTGTGTTGTGCTGTCAAGTCGCTTCTGACTCATGGCGACCCTATGAGTCAAAGTCCTACAAAATGTCCAATCTTTGACAGCCTTGCTCAGATCTTGCAAATTGAGGGCTGTAGCTTCCTTTATTGAGTCAATCCATCTCTTTTTGGGTCTTCCTCTTTTCCTGCTGCCCTCAACTTTTCCTGGCATGACAGTATTTTCCAGTGACTCTTCCAGTGAATTTTAACATTTTGAATTATCACCCCTATAAAGCAAGACGGGCAGCCCATTTCTGAGTGTGTGTGTGGGGGTAGATAGGCGACAGCCGGGAACAGCACAGCCACCCTGCCTCCTGAGAGGCTTCCTGGCCAGCAAAAATAGGAAAAAGCCTTAAAATCAAATTCCTGTGAAACTCCTCCATGCATAGCTCGGCTGCAGCATAAAGGGGCATTCCAGGGCCAAAAGGGGTTTGGAGGCTGACTAACATGAGCTCTGCCTCTGGGAATACCCCCGGAACACCCCTTGGGCGCCAGTGTGGCCTCTTATGCTGGGACAACACTGCCGGGGAGGCAGAGTGGACTCCCAAGGCCCACACTGCTGTGCTGTTCGTGGGGGTTGGCGTTAAGTTGCCCCATACCAGCATCCGTGCCACTTTGCATGGCACAGGTGGCACGGATGCTAATGTAGGGGTCACACCGGCTCCTATGCGGCTCCGGCCCACCCCTGGAATTGCATGGTTAAAGTATTTGAATACCTGAGAGGTGGGTGAATTTTAACAATATGTAAAAGTTACCAAAAAAAGCTGAAGTAAAGAATTTCCATTTAATATTCTAATGGCATGTGATTATCAACATTCTCAACGTAAAAGCAGATACGTACCTGAAAAGGTAAAGGTGATGGTATTCCACATTAGGTATAGTAAGCAAAGTTGATTCATGGCTCCATAGTCCCTGAATCAGCATCTGTACCAAACTGCTTATATTTAGAGCAGTTACCAACCAGCCCTGGTTTGCTGCAACATCCAGCATTGCCTAAATTAAAAAAAAAGATCATTCTAGTTACTTCCTTTAAATTTCTCACATGGACGCAAAGTAACTTCATGTACTTTTACTACTTTAGCTGCCCTGATTCCTGTTAATATAAATAGGAATTGCTTGAGTTGACCAGACTTAAATATAATTCCTAAGTAAAGTCTAAAGTTTTGATTGCTTTACACATATCATTAGGAAAAATTATTCACTACAAAGTTACAATACTGGCTTATTTTTTGTGTTTGCTCTCGAATGCCAAACCCGGTGATATTGTTCCTAACTCTAAAGCACAGCAACATAAGCTACAAGTCTGCTGTACTAAAAACCAGTCTTGAAAACAGCTACAACTAGGGGTTGTATTGCCCAGAAAAAGATCCCAATTACTCCTGCAAATGGAAGGTACTTCCACGCCTGCAAGGGAGGAGGGTAATTAACCGTATTTCTCTCTTCCCACTGCAGATCCCCACACTATACCACATTCCATTCCTGAAAACCCTTCAGCCCAGAAAAATGGCTTTATATGGAATAATGTTTAAATCAGGCCAATATTTATAATTCTTCAGTGTATCCACAGGGACCAGACATTTACATTTCTTCAAAATGAAATGGAGATTGAGTGCCCAAATCTCCAGGAATTTCCCAACCTGCAGTTAGCAGCCCTACCAGCAATACTGTGCTGAAGTACAGTCACTGATTGCAAACACGACTGTTTTTAAAAATGCAGCACTCAACCAGATGTAAATTGTTTTAAAGGTAAGAATGCTGACCCTTTCACTAACATATCTGGAAAGATGAAGACTCTGAAAATTGATACTTTATTTCCAATGGTAGGAAAATTATAGCTTCCCTTTTTCTTTTTTAATTGAGAGCATCAAGGATCTGTGTTTTGATGAAGGAATGTATACTTCAGACTTTTTTTTACAACCCACTAGAGGAATGCTAAGCTATCTATATTAGCCTGTACATTTAATCAAATGCTTTACAGACAAACAAAAGGCAGCATTTACTTAAGGCAAACTAAACAGGGGAATCTTCTTTAAACAAAGGAGTTGTTTACACATGAGGAGCTATTTCAATTAAATTACACTGATCCTGGAGAAATGCTGAGTTTAAAGGCACACAAAGCTGGAGGCGGAGTGTATGAGAGCTTAAGCTGGTAGTGGTGATTTCATTTCTCAACAGGTTTCATTTCTCAACAAGGTACAAATAATACTGATGTTCAAAAATATTTTAAAATATTGCCTTCTTATTTATGAGAAGACTAATTAAATGAAAACAGGCTCCAACAACACCAAAACTTTGCTTTTTGGATGGTGGCGAGGGAGCTGAGACAGGGAAGTAATATCTAACATTCTGCCGGAGTGATTCTAGACTCTCTCTTCTCTCTATATCTATCAAGCAAAACACTTTGTTCACGACTACTTGTGAAGACTGAAGAACATAGCTGGCAATAACTGAACACTGAATGGGCCACTGCGTGAGCACCTTATTATGATGCTCCACAGTCTCTGCCCTGACTTCCTGAAGGATTTGAACCCCTGGCTCTTTGAGCCTAACAGCTAGGGTTGCCAGGTGCCTGGTGGTGGTGGGCAAACCCCCAGCCATTTATCCCTCTGCCCGCCGACCAGCTGAGGGTCGGCGGGCAAACGTGCGCGCATGCATGCCACAGCACGGAACTTGGGCAGGGCCAAGGAAGTGCAGGAGGACGGCGCAGGTGCGGCAGAGCCCTGCCCCAGCTTCCGCAAGTGTTGGGCATCATTACACGGTGCCGTGGGGAAGGACAGGTGCTGCAGTGGCTTCCCGCCACCTGCGGCCCCAGGATGCTCCTCCCACCGTGCCCAGCCACCCCAAAGATTCAGTTGGCCAGCCCAGCCCCACTCCCCACCCAGGCCACCTTATCGGCTCCCCAGGTGAGTGAAGAAGGTCCGCACTTCCGGTTGTAAACCGGAAGTGGCACGTACACGTGATCCCCAAGCTCTGCCCCAAAAGCCTCCCACCAGAGGAGAGGGGGGACCTGTCAACCCTACTAACAGCCCATTTCTGACCTGGGAGGGCAAAAATTGTTAGGAGGCGCCCGGGCCACTTGTGCTGCCGCGACTGGTGCGGACACCAGCCTCTTAGCACTGCCGCGGCATCGCGGCCCCGGGACACCGACTCACTGTTGTTCCGGGGGCGTTCCAGGGGTGGAACTGCCAGCTGCCCCAGGACACTGACCGCTGTCATCTCAGGGGCGTTCTGGGGGCGTAGCCGCCTAACCCCCCTTCAGGCTGGGAACACCCCCTTTGACCTTACTAGCATTTACGCCACCTTTTTAGGAGGCATGCCCCCATGGAACACTATGAAGTGGTTCCATGGGGCTTGCAAGTAAGGGCAGCTTCCTGGCTTCGGGGAGGCCCTTTGGAGATGGCAGCGCTGTGCTGCCTCCAGCCACCAGCGCAGCCCCTCCCCTCAGGAATGAGCTTGCCTATCCCTCAAGATGGTTTCCTTTCCTGCAACTCACACAGCCACTGCAGCTGATCACATGTGTTGAGAATGTACTGATCCCCTTCCTGTCTACACAGTGGGAACTGCTGCAGAACCAATATGGATGTGACCTCTACTTGGCTAGCACCCGGCTGGGACATCTGGGGTAAAGGCGTTTTTCTTTCTCTGAGATACTGCTTACATTTCCAGTTGTCCACTTGTAGTATCAGGCTGGAAATATGAACAGTTGCCATGCAGACACGCCCTTAGTCTAACTCTTAAGTGTCATGGAGTTTGCAGAACACACAAAATACATATCCTTTGAAGAAGTACCATTATAAATTCCTCCTCTAGCCATACTTCCAACCTTCAATTTTCTTCCTTCTCTTTTTATTGTTTGCCATAATCTCCTTTCATTTATCTTTAAGCTCTTACCACCCTTTGCTCTTACAGGCTAACTACTGCCTTACCCATCATCTGTGTTGAAATGTATAAATACTGCAGTCTGCAGTGACAATACAATGTATTATAATTACAGTATGTGAAGACAGCGAGCTGTACAATGTACAGTATTGGTACACTTTTATTAGTTTCTCCTCACTGAAGCAGATTTTTGGACAAAGGAACAGGGTCTTAAAACAAGCAAATCTGCAATCTGCCAGCTACTGAAGTTTGTTGCAGGGTCTTTTGCCACACAGAGAGCTTCACAGAAACTGACAGCAGTTTATTCATATCCCACAGGGAACAACAAAAGCCTGTGTGCCTGACTGTGTGGGTGTGTTCGCACTGCGCCTAAAAGCCCACACGGCAAATCCTCTTTCCTCCTGTATTTTGTGCTCTCTCACCCATAATATTTATTCATAGCATCTTTATCCTGGTGTGAAATCCAGGGCAGTGGCATTGTAAAGAAATCAGAGCCATGGCAAGATTGGTTTATTCCATTTGCTTCTTGGAAATCTACTCACATTTTCATTCATTAATTAAGTGCAAAATGTACAAATGCTTGACACATCAATGGAAACTGAAATTCCTGCGAATGCTCAATGTAACAAATTGAGTCATTCCTCTCTCTCTCTCTCTCCCCAAGTCGGCCATATGTATACCAGAGCCACTACATGGAGACCATGTTTAACAGGCCTCCTCCATTCCAAAATTACTGGTGCTGCCCATGAAGTTACTGCCATAACAAAGTCAACTGGTTATTAGATCTGAATAGCCAACCCATTATAGAGTCATAGAGTTGGAAGGGACCACCATAGGGGAGGGGTCATGGCTCAGTGGCAGAGCATCTGCTTAGCATACAGATGGTCCCAGGTTCAATCTTCAGCATCTCCAGTTAAAGGGACTAGGCAAGTAGGTGATGTGAAAGACCTCTGCGTGAGACCCTGGAGAGCTGCTGCCGGTCTGAGTAGACAATACTGACTTTGATGTACCAAGGGTCTGATTCAGTAGAAGGCAGCTTCATGAGTTCATGTGTTCACCAGGGTCATCTAGTCCAATCCCCTGCACAATGCAGGAAATTCACAACTACCTCATCCCCACACTCCCAGTGACCCCTACTGCATGCCCAGAAGATGGCCAAGATGCCCTCCCTCTCATATTTTGGGTAAGGCTGAATCCTTCCTCTGTGTTTGTGTGTTTTAATTCTCATAATTCTTTCCCTGTTATTCCACATTTTACATATTGTTTAATTATATTTTGCAGGATAGGGCACAGCCAGAGAAGCTGTGTGATCCTGAGCAGAAATAACTTTATTAACTAGGCATCGCATTCAGCAATCTAATGGCATATGAAAAGCTACTTCCTGACAAAATAATTATTTCACGATTTCCATTGAGCTGCTCTAAAGTGGCAAGCAAAATTTAATTAGGCAAAAAAAGCAATTAGAATTTATTACACAAAGTGACATATTTTGAAAATATATATTTCTTTTGTCACAACATGTTTCAAATTGATCACTGAATGATTTATTAAATAGTCATATTAACTGTAGTCGGTGAATTAACTAATTATTTTAAGTTAGATTAAAAAGGCACCTAAAGGCCAGGTTCTGTTGCTCTAGGTATCCATCAATTATTTGAAGGCATTAAAGGAAATGTGCAGGCAGAGGTCAATGGGGACACCCAGATATTCTGGAACGGGGATGCTGTTGGCATTGCTGATCTGCAATTTGTCCAAATTGGGGGGGGGGGGATATCTGATACTACAATCCTATGCGGATTTGTCTAAAGCCATGGAAATTAAAGGTTTTAGACTGCAGTAACTCTGCATAGGATTGCACTGAGAGTCCCAGAAATGTCCTAGTGCACGGAGGGTGAGGAGAGGGGAACGGGGCTCTTTTAAGCAATATGCAGAACCTTTCATGTATGGGTGGCTCAGTCTGAACAGGAATGAATCTTGTGCTAAATGGATACATTGAAACTTATTTTACAGCTGCAATACAAAAATCTCTCTACAGACAAAACATAGTCCTGTAATGGTTAAGCAAAAGATGAATCCATACTCGCAGATACATAACTGTATAACAAATCCTAAAATTCTAACCAGTTTTCAAGACCACATCACAGTGCATTCAATGCAAGAACCACCCCCCCAGCCATTTTCTCCCACTAAATCTGTCATTCTTTCGGGGGGGGGGGTTAAGGTCAATCTCGCTCCTAACATTCAATATTTTGTAAATAATTAAATATTTGAAGCACATTTTCGAGAATTCTTTTCAACTGCAACAGTTGTTCGCAGCAACTTTCTCCTGAACTTTTAGCCCCATAAGGTTAGCATTCAGGAAGCTCAGCTGCTATCTAACAAACTTAATTAATCAAAAAGTCATTTCCGAGCAGTAACTATGAGTAAAAGTGCTTCAAGTGTGCTAGCAAGCCTACAAGTTAATCAAAATGCTAATGCAGTACAAATTAAAGTTGTGATTAACATTTCACAGTAGCTGCTTAAGTGAATTGATCACACAAATGGGTTAAGCATTAGTCATTTCCTCCAGCGCCAACTGGGAAAAGGATTGTCATGGGTTTTTTTTTTTTTTTTTTGAAGGGGAGGAATTGTCCATAAGGAACACCATATTATTGTTCAAATATACTGCCATGCAACAGTTTATATGGCTTCCTAGATGGTTCAAAAACAAACACATAAAACCACAAACCTTCACAATATATTATTTCACCAAAGACAGATGGCAACTAACTCTGCACGGACAACTAGAACCTACAGAAAGTATTTTTGAATAATCTGGAAATTTATAACTATTAGCTATGCACCAGAGGCACACAACAAATCCTCACATTTGTATGTTTCCCTCAAGGCACTGAAAAAATACTATGGGATATAAGATTACTAACTAACCTTCTGTACAAATGTTTGAAATCCCAAGGGCAATTAAGTGCTCATGGGTTAAGAAAAAAGGGAACAGCAAGGCAACAAAGGTATATTTTCTTGTCAAGATTTCCTATATTACAGCAAGATTTTTGAGGCATTAAACCAAACCCCAAGTACTATACTTGGAGAACAAGTTCTGAACAGATGTATCAGGCATGGTCTGTCATCTGCTATGTTCTTCATAATAACATGCAAATTAGCCACAGACATCAGATGTATTGTGGGTGGAATCCTAAATATGTCCTACTAATAAAAGTGCATCATTTCCTCTTCCCCCTTTTCCAGCAGCCTCCTTCAACCCTCAAAGATACACAGCTTGTAGGTGTGGGGGGTGCCTTGCAGATGAGGCACGCAGGTGTGTGTGTGTGTGTGTAGGGGCTGCAGTGAAGACTGCAATTGAGTGATATTGCCATTCTACTCTCTTCTGTCAGAAGTGCGGCTACAGAATGGGACCCTGTGTTAACTGCACAGTGGGCCAGTACACAATAAACAACACAGTATCAAAATAGTATTGGTAAGAAGTTTTCATTTCTGTGCTGGTTCAGCTCTTCCAAACTTTAAGGAAATTGGGGCTCCAAATGTGAAAGCTACCATGATCATGGGTAATGTCGTATATATAAAAGCCATTAGAACAATTCATGTACAAAATCTGTGCTTGCATGTGTGTGTGTGCATTTATACAAATACTTAGATTACTGAAAAAGCCCAAACATGCCCCTGCCCTTATAGTGCATTACTAGAAAAATTAGGGCAATTATGGAAGTGGCAAAGCCATTTGCTGTCGAGTTATCCATGCTTTAAGGGGTTACTTAGATTTCTGTATTTTTTTAAATTTCTGAGGGAGATCCTGTAAGCCACCCAGGGCTGCATCAATCACTGTTTATCACACTGCTTATCACGGTGGTGATAAACATTTCAAGAAAGGTTTTGTTGCACAAAATGTCATGTTATTCTATATAGTGTTCACCTGCTATTTAGCTCTAAATTAAACTAAGTTGGATCCTGAGGACCGTTAGCAAAACTCTACTCATAGAACATAATTCGTTCACCTCTTTCTGCTGTAGCCTTCGGAGCTCTTCAGGGAAGGGGGGGGGATGATAGATTGCTGAGAAGTGTGTCTGTGCAGCACAGAGATCTGCAATGGGAGGGGGTGTGGGACAAACGGACTACTCTCTGCATCCCTGTCCACTGGCGGTGCCACATGTACATAGTCTAAGAGAGACTTCTCATTCAATATGTCGTTCCTGGGCAGAGATACACATGCAGGTGCATATAAACAATGTTTGCCTTTAATACATGAATGTGGCAAACAGGAAAGAATTGAGCTCCCACTTCCATTTATCATGACGTGAAACACAGCTATTTCTATGCACATGTGTCCTTCACAGCTAATGGCATTTGGTTCAAGTGAGAAGCTGCCCTGAGTCTCTTTGCATGCAGTGAAGGTTAGCAGGTACAGATGAGGGATGCACAAGCCATAAAAAAGAACAGGGGCTAGAGTAGTCCAGTTTACACGGTTACTGAGTCAAGGCACGAACACATTACTCACTATAAGCGGTAAGAAATGTGATTCTAACGTTGGAAGCCTGACTCGTCAATGTACAGGTACCCCACTGTGATGTGCTTAACACATCCATAGGCAAACACTCCTCAAAGGTTAAGGCTGAGCACCATGGCAGTCCTAAAATATTTTATTAACCATTCTACTACAAGTAGAGACTCCTGGCCAATCAAAATGCAAAACTTCCAACTGTCAAATTATTCCTTAGAAGGAGTGATTGCCCTCCTGAAATTGAGATGGAGGGTATTACTACTTTAATTACCTATTTCAATTAATATAGATTCAGCAGGCAATTTTGAACAGCACAATGAAAACTGATCGGTGAACTCTCAGTCAAGAGATACAAGTCTTGAAAAGGAAAGCTTTATTCACGTATTCTTAAATTAGAAATAGGGGGAAGATTCTGACTTGTATTATACTCGCAACACTTGTATTATACTATTCTAAAATAACTTGAGCTAACATTAGGGGTGTGCATTTGGCTAAAGCCAAACCAACCCCCCCCAAAAAATACTTTTTTTTTGGGGGGGGGTTACCAGTAAAAAAATGGTGGCAATAAAAGAGAGCCAAAAAAGCGGATCCCGAATAAGGCCAGGTTTTTTTGCTATTATTTGGGGCCACTTTGGCCCCATCGGACCCCTTCAGGATCCCATGCCTGGGCATGGTCTATTTATACAGTGAGTTGGTAGAATCCTGAAGTAGTATAGTGGACTGCCCCACTTTAGGCTACGGGCAGCACATGCTGGGTTTGAATGCTCTCCGTGTAAAATATTCCTTTTGACTAAATTAGTAACTTATCTAGGAGAAAAAGCTTTTGGCTAGTTTTCTCTGATGGGCTTGTTTTTGGCTTGTAACAAGTTCTTTTTTAATGTAAAGAAGCCACAGAGTTTATACTACCAGTTCATGACACTACTTCCTCATTAGGCTACAAGTGTGGACTCATTCCCAGTTAAACATTTTACTTCTACACATTGCGTTATCTTTTATTCTTTAGAGAATTTTTAACACATTCAGTATAAGATACAGCAGCAAATATCAGTCTAACACTAGTGCTTTAGCTTGGCCACTGCACAAGTGAAGCAATGCTACTGGGACTCTTACATGCCAGCTGGCATTCACTGATATTGCCCCACTTACGCTCTCTTTCGATTGTGAGAGCTAAGATGAATCTGAAACTGAACTTGATCACAAAGATAAAGCTAGCCTAGGTAATTTTAAATCCCCATATTCAAATCATTAGAGACATTGGCTGGGATCCAGTAAATGGAATGTGCATAGATTTGAATTGTAGCATGCATCTTTGCAATCAAGGTATTTATACTTCCCTGGGATCATCACTATTTCCTACGGAGAGCATGTTGTATGCTCATACATGTTGGTCTTTTACATTCATGCATCAATGGTCACACATGCAACAAAAAAGGAATCAATGCATGTCTTGTCTGGACTGAACATAAAATACATTATACTAGCAGACATGGAAAAATCTTGCCACGGGGTTTTGTGAAGCCCTAATGGAGCTAAATAAGCCTCATTATCTTCTCAGACATTTCCCACCTAAAAACTTGATAAATTAATTCCAAAGCCAATTTTCTGACCAGGATCTTGTCAATCGTAAGACAAACATAGCATACTCAGATACCCCTTCTGTTCTTAAAACAAAGAGATACTAACCATCACATCTGGATAGCTAAGACTTTAATCCACTTTATTTTATCATTGCTCTGGACATGTTTATGAACCATGGAAATAGAGTCTATCCTCACTTTCAATTCTTGTACTCCAGCTCCTCTGTAAAATGACCTACCTGCCTTGCAGGAGTGATGTGAAGATGAATAAGCATTAGAAGCATTTTATATACAAAAAGTGTTATATATATTATTATTATTCATTAATAAGAATAACATATTCTTGTAATCTCTGAACAATGAAGAAGGTACTGTTCATGGTGACGACAAGTGTGGCATTCTCATTAATTTTGAATCATAAAATTGTGGCAGTCATTCATATCAAACAAGTTAATTGATTCTAAACAACATGATCATACCTGACATATTCTAATTGACTGGTCTAGCACTGTCTTGGTATCAGTGACATAATCTGGGCACGGTAACGTGGCATGACCAAAATGTGCTTGCATCAGAAGATGGGCTTTTGTGTGTGAACTGTCAAAAGAATGAGGATTGACTTCAATGGCAACATGTTTGGCCAGTTCACTGTTCATCTGGTCTTCATTATGGCGCACTGGTAGGTCTGCATACTCTTCGGCATCCTTAATAAAAAGAGAGAAAGAGGTTTTTTATTAGTGCAGAACACATAGTAATTGGGATGCAGATAAATGAAAGGCTGCTACCTCAGATTTTTCTGGGTTCCTGCTTCACACAGCACCTACTACACTCACCAAAAAACATTAATCAAGCGAAACTCTCTGGAATGGTATTCAATGAAGTATAAGAAACTGCTCCTGGAAATTACAGTCGTGTGTGTGTGTCTGTGTGCGTACTTATGCATAAAATTCATCTTCCTGAAGGAGAGGAAAGTTGAGGGCTAAAAGGCAATGCCTATGCAGTGCCTCCTGGACATATACCTCAATATGGTGAGGGAGTTTGTGTGTGTCAGTAAAGCTGAGAGCAATACTGTAGGGAATTTAGACTCTGTCAAGAGACTAAACTCCTAGCAGAGTCACTCAAGGTGGAATGGTCACAGCTGAGACACCAGACTAAGATGCATCCACCCTCTTCAGGAATCAATGGCCACATCAACAGAAGAAAATAAAGAAATTAACACAGAAATAGAACAACTTCACATCCAAAGTGTGTAGGGAACGCATTGTTGACAAAGATGGTGTTGGAAAAAATAGAGGCAACAAAATGTCTTGAAAAAAATGAAACTTGGATTCTATTTGGTAAAAATTCCAAACTGGGTTTGAGAATGTTCTGCAAAAAACTTAAGAAAAGGCAGATCAATGTGCAGAGCTGCTAACTCGCTCACTCTCCTACCAGAGGTTATGGCTCCTACCAGAAATTATGGCTACCAAAAAACAAACCTTTACAGACATTAAGGAACATGTAGCTAAGGGCTCAAAAGGTTTTAACATCAGGTGGGAGAGTACCAACAACAGAGACCTCTGTAGGACTAAAGTAAGTTGAGGTGGATACATGTTGAAAAGGCCCTTTAGGAACTGTTTGGAAAACCTATGAGAAAGTATTGATCCACCATCTATGGGGAAATGATAGGTGAAATGGTAGCCAAGTGAACCTTGATAGATGACTATAAGCCCCCAGATTTTAATGTTAATAGATGAGCTGGAATTACAGATAGGGGTGTGCAAGGTGACACCCCCTTAGACAAGACCCAGGTTGAGAAACATTTCCACTTATTCGCATAATAATGTCTTGTAGACAACTTGTGCGATTGAACTAACACATCTGGGACCTGACTGGAGAACTCTAGTTGGCCATCATTCCCCAAGCCATGAGGTGTAGGTGAGAAATGCCAGTTGTTCAAAAACTGGATTGAGAAAAGGAAGAGGCATTACAGATCATATTGCAAATTTACACTGGTTACTGGAGCATATGAAAACATTTCAGAAGAAAACCAACTTGCATTTTTAAAGATTACAGCAAAGTTTTTGACTATGTGGATCATGAAAAGCTATGTTTGGTTTTAAAAGAAATGGGTACGCTATGACATCTGATTGTTTTGATGCACAGCCTATACTCTGAACTGGGACAGAATATGGAAAAACAGAATGATTTCCAAACAGCAAAGGTGCCAGACAAGGATGTATTTTATCTCCCTATCTCATCATTCTATACGCAGAACATAAGGAAAACTGGATTAGATTTAGATGAAGGCGGAGTGAAAATTGGTGGAAGAAATATCAACAATTTGAGATATGGAGCTGACATCACATTACTGGTAGAAATAGTGAAACCTGATGGACTAGTGATGATTAAAGGAGAAAGTGCCAAAGCAGGATTATAGCTGAACATCAAGAGGACAAAAGTAATGACTCCTGAGGAATTACACAACTTTAAGATTGACTATGAAGAAATTGAAATGTTTCCTATTCCTTGGCTCCATCATCAGCCAAAACAGAGACTGCAACCAAGAAATCAGAAGGAGACTGAGAGTGGGAAGGGCAGCCATGAAGGAACTAGAAATATCCTTAACTGTAAGGATGTGCCACTGGTGACCAAGATAAAGATATTTGTACTATGTAATTCCCCACTGCTATGTAGGGGTGTGAAATCTGGAAAATGTAGAAATCTGACAGTAAGAAAGTTGATTCCTTTGAAATGTGGTGTTGCAGGAGAGTTTTATGTATAACATGGATGGCCAAAAGACAAATAAGTGGGCTCTAGATCAAATCAAGACTGAACTCTCTCTAGAAGCTAAAATGACCAAACTGAAGCGATTGTACTTTGGTCACATTATGAGAAGACATGAATCGCTGGAAAAGACAATAAAGCTAGGAAAAGTTGAAGGCAGCAGGAAAAGAGGAAGACCCAACATGAAACAGATTGACTCTATAAAGGAAGCCATGGTCCTCAATTTGCAAGACCTGAGCAAGTCTGTTAACGATAGGACATTTTGGAAGTCATTGATTCATACAGTCGCCCTAAGTCAGAAGCCCAAACCCACTCACACATACATGCAATGTCTATGAAAAATGGATTATGCCCACAATGTTTAATATTTTTGCATGTGACATCAAAGCAAACAGATTCGATCAGCATGTTAAACACAGCAAAAGAAAATTCTCCCACGGTTGAAGATTTTGTGAAATTAAAGACTGTACACTTAAACTTTGGTACCCATTCTTGAACTGTAGATCTATGGGACAAAATTTTCTTATTTCCTGCAAATCATAAAATGCTTTTATTGTTTTTCAAGGAAGAGCTATAAATAAAGTTAGAATTTTTAGTAAAATTATACATTTTAGCAGAACTACAAAAATAATGGAACATCATCTCTTTAAGAGCCAATGGAACATGACATTGTTGAAACTCTGAGGAAAAGCATTTGACTTGTACCTACGCTGTTAATAAATACAAACACTATTTTCAAATTGCACATAGCACAGCAATGTGTTCTGCTGACAATTTTTAAACACTTTTAAGAGTAGTGACAAATCAAAATCCAGTTTAAATTTATTTTATGCCCTCTGAGCAGATTTCCCCCTTTAAAAACCTAAGACTGACTGAAGACAACTGCTAACTAATCCTTGATGTCTCGGCCAGATCTCTTGTGAACACTGGTCATTTATTTTCTGAACTGAGAGGTCACTCCCATTTTAAGCCCTATAGAATGCTGCGTGTTTGTCTCAGTCGTCTTTAACTCACATCCTTTTAAAAGATTTTTAGGAATATTTACCAAGGAGATTTTTTTCTACCTCCTGCTCAATGCAGCCTAGCAGCTACAACAAGCAGACAGACGGGAGTGAGGGTGGGGGTCAGATGAGTGGCTGCAGCTTAACTGGTATTTTTTTTTCTGGGGGGGACCCCAGCTGTACATTCTCACCCCCTCCTCCAAACACAACCTGTTTTATTTACTTCCAAAACACTTCTCTTGTTTCAAACAATCCGCCTACTTCATTTCCTGTGTGTGATCGATGATTGTAAGTGAAGTTCATTTTCTTATCTGCATCATGTAAGTAATTAAAGGAAATTGAGAATGGGCAGTGAAGCTTTTATGCAACTGGGAATGAAGCTCAATGGAGGGCACCAAGGTCAGAAGAGTCCATTATATTTTTATGTGAGAGGCCGGTCTGTCTGCCCTGTCCCTGTTTGTTTAGTGTAGGCAGGACAGACTACTAACTGCAAATCTGTGCCTCTGATTTGCCCAGCTGTCCTTGAATAAAGACATCATCCATTGCAAATGTTAAATGACAGTGATTGACAATCCTATGATGAACTCTGCTTGTAACCCCCTGCTACTGTTTTCAGATTGCACAAGGCAAGACAGAATAAAGAAACATCCTTCATAATCAAATCAAATAGGCCCTGCTGTTCACTCAATATTTTTCATTTTAGTTTCCCTTTTCAGTACAAACCCCAATCTGTTCAGCAAATGCTGTGGAGTCCAGAACCTCAAAGTACGTTCCATATTTGTTTGCATACTGTATTTATTTCAGAAAAATACTCAGTTGCATAACTCTACTGCATCAACATCTTTTATGCTTTAGAAAACTGTAGTGTAACATTTATAGTAGGGAGGGTTTTTAACAATACCATATTTTACTTTCTCAGATGTTGGAGAGTACCCTGTGAAGTTTTTTCGTTTATGTAAACCACAAGCAAAAGGAGCACAGTGAGCTGCAACATGAAACACTGGCTGAACAAATCAAACCTGCTGTTTTATGAGGTGCTAAGTGACATTGAAGCATTTGTAAGTTTTGTTGTACTCCTCTTGGCATGGCACACAAAATCTCTTCAGTTTCTTTATCTGGTCAATGGGAAAAGATGTTACAAGGAAACTAAGGAGCTGGAGAAAAATTTAGAAGTCTTCAGAATTGACATATTTGGATGCCCTGGGTAGAGATAATGCGCCTTCTGGATCCTCACCACCCTGTACTCTTCTATCTTTGAGCCATTAAATGTGAGATGGCTGCCAAAATCTTGCACTGTAGGAAATCTTCTTACTATATTGAGACATAGTCATCTGAAGCATGCATGCCACATAATCCATTATCTCCTTCCCCAGATTTCTACATGCATGTATAACATGTTGTTCACAATCAAGAAGGTATCAAATGAGTGCCTCTCAAACAGCCCATTTCTGAGAGCTGCAGCGGCCGGGGACGGCATGGCTACATGCCTCCAATGAGGTTTTGTGGCCGCTGCAAGGTCAAAAAAGGGGGTTTTATTTCTAAAAACCTGAAAATGGGGGGGGGGAGAGAAACATAGAAAACAGCGATGCTGCACCACCAAAAAGGTGGCATGACACCACTGTTGCTTTAGGGGGCGTTACCAAGATGAAAGGAGTTAGGAAGCTGCCTAATGGCAACTTCGCCCCCCAGAATGCCCCGGGAACACCTCCCGGGATGCTGGTGTGAGGATTTGCGCTGGGAAGATGCTGGAGGGAGGCTGCGCCGGCCTCCAAGGACTGTGCTGCTGCCACAGTCCAGAGGGCCGGCCTAAGTGCCCCTACACCGGCGACCATGCCAGTTTGCACAGCGTAAGTGGCATGGATGCCGGCATAGGGGTCATGCTGCCTCCTGAGCCCATTTGGCCCTAACCTCAGGAATGGGCTGACAGTCTCTAAGAATGGACATTATACAGTACTAAGCCACCATCTTGCATTAATGGCAGACTGATTCTGCCTTCCATTGCTCATTACTGAGCTGGCTAGTTTCCTAGCTGGTGGCATTAGGGAGGAAATAGCCTGCAGAGGTCTAGAACCCCAAGATTTTACTCAGACACTTGCTGGTTCACCCCAATGTGGCTGAGGAGTATTTCTGTTGAATGCTTCTCCAATTTCTCATTTCCCTAATCATTAAATTAGCCAGTTGGCTAATAATAATAATAATAAAGAATACAATTGAAATAGTCTAGATTTTGCATTTTTTCACCTTCATCTATTTTTAGTAACCAAACAAAAAAAAACAACCCAGGTTTAGAAGCCTGTTTTCTGCTTGCGTAAGAGACTTTTCTATTGTCTCCAGAAGATACTATTTTTCCTCTGTTTTCTCCCATCATTTCTAGTTGTCCAGAGTCACTGTCCCCAATCAACCATCTTCTATTTGTGGGACTATAAATACAAGAAATCTAGAAATGTCTCTACAGAATCTTCATAGTATATTCTTTTAATGAAACAAAGTTGAGAAGGTGAAATAGATTTGCTTTCTTTGCTGGTACAATTATTAAAAGCCTTATCTAAAAAGGCATACTGAATAGCACAGGCTAGCCTGATCTTCTCAGATCTAGGAAGCTAAGCAGAGTTAGCCTTGGTCAGCATTTGGATGGGAGAACACCAAGGAAT
Source organism: Euleptes europaea (assembly GCF_029931775.1). Lineage (NCBI taxonomy): Eukaryota > Metazoa > Chordata > Lepidosauria > Squamata > Sphaerodactylidae > Euleptes > Euleptes europaea. The sequence goes on from NC_079321.1 coordinate 60,021,793, forward strand.
AACAGCGTCATGACGCAGAGGCAGGCAATGGCAAACCACCCCTGAATGTCTCTTGCCCTGAAAAACCCACCTGGAGTCACCATAAGTCAGCCAAGACTTGACAGCAAAATAAAAAAAGAAAGACATACTGAAACTAGTCACCAATAAAATTCAAAAACTGGTGATGAGATCTCCCAGCACAACTTTATCTAATTCATGATCATGTGAAGATAACCTAGGAATTTTTAAGGCATGCCTATGGTTAAAGTACACTAAAACAGAGTTATTAAGGTATGGTGTTTGAAGGATTGAGGACTCATGGCTTAAGATGACCATTAGCCGCCAGGGGGAAAAGTCAGTGAGAAATTACTGAAAATTATTAGTATCATATGTGGGCTCTTATTTTTTCCACAACACCTATCCCTCTATTATGGTTTTATAAGGCATAAAGGTAAAAGGTAAAGGTCCCCTGTGCAAGCACTGGGTCATTCCTGACCCATGGGGTGATGTCACATCCCGACGTTTCCTAGGCAGACTTTGTTAACGGGTGGTTTGCCAGTGCCTTCCCCAATCATCTTCCCTTTACCCCCCATACTGATCTCCAAACATTAAAGCTAGTATTTAAGCAACCCAACATATAATAACCACATTTAACAGACTAAGGTTGCACTCCTATGTGCAGTAATGAGGGTGTAAGTCCTATTAAATGAAGTGAGACTTACTCTGGAGTAAACATGTATAGGCTGCAAACAAAAGATGTAGGGTAGCTTGAACAAGGAGAGTGACAAAGGTAGCCTTATTTATATTAAAATTAAGTCCAATCATGGGAACCAGCAAAGCCTTTAAAGTTAATGAGTCCTAGATTTCTAGTACCAAGCAGATTAATTTGTAACACCAACAGTCTTAAGCCAAAGCGAATTAGCTTTTCTCATTCCTAGGGCTTGTTTTCACTACTGAAAGTGCAAGTGTTCTACCAAGAGCAGCATTCACTTTGAGATGTGAAGAGTGGAATCTGATATCAGCGTTGCCCAATAGCTGTACATACATTTTAGGACCGTGGCTTTAATTAAAAACTCTGCCAGGGCAGAAAAGAAACCTACAGACCATTTAAGGTGTACTCAAGAAAAAGTACACTGTTGTCAGTGCCTCCCCCCACCCCGATAATCATAGACCAATGAGCCAGCGTGGTATAGTGATTAAGGTGTCGGACTAGGAGTTGGGAAACTCAGGTTCGAATCCCTGCTCTGCCATGGAAACTTGCTGGGTGATCTTGGGCCAGCCACACACTCTCAGCCCTGACCCTGGCAAGTACTTGGATAGGAAGCCTCCAAGGAATACCAGGGCATGATGTGGAAGCAGGCAATGGCAAACCACCTCTGAACGTCTCTTGCCTTGAAAACCCTAGGGGGTTGCCATAAGTTAGCTGTGCCTCGACGACAAAACACGCACACAATACACTATAATAAGGAGAATGATGCAAGCCACTTTGGGTCCTGACTGGGATCAAAGACAGGTTATAAATTTAGTAAACAAACAAATATACAAATAAATACAGATGAGATGAAAAGCAGCTCAAAGTTCAGTTTATATTTGAAGTGCAGATTTCGCCTAGAGCTATTAGGCATGTCAAAATGATTGCTTAGGGTGCCGGAGCTTGGAGGGATGCCCAAAGGCCCTGCTCTGTGAGGGGCCAGTCCAGCCCTCCCATGATGTTGGGATGGGCTGTGGCAAGCCACCACTGACATACCTGGCTTGACTGACTTCCTCTTTTGCTGGGTCTGGCAACCCTGCCCTGTTGGGTACATAAAATGGCAGCTCCAGGCAGTGCTGAGCGGACGGACTCCGGCTGGCACTTCCACAATGGCATGCAGACAGCCCCTCTTCCAATTGGCTGACAAGGCAATTAGTCTATGCGCAAAGAGGAACTGTGTGCTGGACATGCCCTGGGTTAAGGACTGTGTCTGGGACCTTGGAAGGGGGAGGAATGAATGGAACCTGGCTGTGGCTTCCAGTGGGTGAGCTGGAACTCAGATGTTATTAAACCATGCTGTAAAATTAAAATACTAAAGAAGAAGTAGTGGGTAGAGGTGGAAGAGCAACTTCAGGAGAAAGCCTAATTAGGAATACTCAGAAGAAAGTCCAATTTTATGTAAAGCGGCTTATTCCCAAGAGAAGAGAGCCAGCGTGGTGTAGTGGTTAAAGTGTTGGACTAGGACCTGAGAAACTCAGGTTCAAATCCCCGCTTGTGCCATGGAAGCTTGCTGGGCGACCTTGCGCCAGTCACATACCCTCAGCCCTGATTCTGGCTTGTATTTGGATGGATGACCTCCAAGGAATACCAGGGGCGCGATGCGGAGGCAGGCAATGGCAAACCACCTCTACACATCTTGCCTTGAAAACCCCACCAGAGGTCACCATAAGTCAGCTGTGACTTGATGGCAAATCCCCCCCCCCAAGAAACTGTTCTTAGGACTACAGCCTTTGAATTGACTTACATAGAATTCTTGCCACGCAAACTCTTACTGGATGAATGCAAAAGAATGTGGAGGTAGGTGAGAGTAGGCAGACTTTATAAGGAAAGTTCTGACCATAGTTCTAAATCAGCATTTCATGTAAATGATAGGCAGAGTGGAAAGACCTTGCAATTCAGAAGAATATTCATACTTTAATGTAATTTTGAGTGAGGCTGTTGCTCTCTGACATAAATGGCTAGCTCTCCCTTAGATGTTTTGTTGCAGAACTGACAGAAAATGTTATTTATACAAGCGGAGAGCCATGTCACTCAGAGGAGGAATCCCATCTCCCCACCTCCCTTGCTCACTGGGCCAGCTGCCTGTTGACCATCCTGTCTCTGCCTGCTGCATCCACCAGCCTGGATGAGGGGGATGTGGTGGGGGTCGGCTGTGCAGCTCCTGCTCTTCCTCACCCCAATGCCAGTAGTGGAGGGGGGGCAGTGGAAGCAGTGACTCTGCTCCAGCTCCCCCGACTGCAATGCCAGTGCCTCAGCCTGGCATGCTCAGGTGATGGGCAGGCAGTCGCTCCACCCTTCCTAAAAATGGCAGCTAAGACTATGAGTGCTGCACCATGAGATCTCAGCCTTTGACCATAAACTTTATTTTTCCTCCTGCAAGTCTGGGGGTTCTCCCCAGGTTTGTAGAAACATTATGTGTGTGGCTGGCCCCTTTCTTTGTGTTTATCAATCTGCGGAGGGTAGGGAGGTGATATAAAATTTTAATTCCAGTGCTTAAATGCTCCATGTACATGTTTCTGCTTGCTTATTTTCCTGGTAGCTTTCTGTTTTGCACTTTCTGCTGACAGGTTACATTTAGGGCAAGCAAAATATAAAGCACATAACACTTCTGAAAATAGAAAATCTGTATCCAAGTTACCTAAAGTGAATACAGAATTACTTTTGACAAGTCCAAAGGGAAATTTTCTAAACATAATATCCAAAGCCAAAACCAACGTAATATCCTTTATTACTACCAACCAAAACGACACAGGACCATGTGCAAGCTTTCAAGTCATCAGACAGGATGTTACTAAATCAAGGGTGGGAGGGGGAAGATATATCTCTTGCAAAATGATCCCAAACTGAGTTCAGACTCTCAAGTTCTCCAGTACCCTCTATCAAGCTTAAGATGTTAACCAAAATCTGAGTAAGAGCTCTGGAGAACTTGAAGCTTACTGACAGTCTAGTGCAAAAGGATTACAACTCAAAAATTGTCAGAACAATTAAAAGTTTTTAAAAAATCAGTAAAATGCCTTTTTTATTCTTATGTTGTTTTTTCAAATCCCAGGTAAATGAAAAATGCTCTTTTTATACTTCTCATTTTTCTATTAAAGTTTTTTCTTTAAGCCAGTCCCAGTTGCTTAGGGAACAGAAAACCCTTGGGAAGCAAGTCAGACTTCCCAGAGGCACTTAAGTTCCCTTTAATCACCTTTCATTGTTCAGTCACATGAGATATTCAGATCTAGTTGTGGTCTTGTGCAGCTTATAACTTTGGGCCTAAGAGCTAGCCACATATCCTAACACTAGACTGCCAACTGTCCAAAACCAGAATTGAGAGAAGAAGAAGAGTTGGTTTTTATACGCCGACTTTCTCTACCACTTAAGGGAGACTCAAACCGGCTTACAATCACCTTCCCTTCCCCTCCCCACAATAGACACTCTGTGAGGTGGGTGATGCTGAGAGAATGTGACTTGCTCAAGGTCACCCAGCTGGCTTCGTGTGTAGAAGTGGGGAAACAAATCCAGTTCCTCAGATTAGCCTCCGCCACTCATGTGTATGAGTGGGGAATCAAGCCCGGTTCTCCAGCTCAGACTCCACCGCTCCAAACCACCGCTCTTAACCACTACACCAAGCTGAGAGAAGAACCACGGGCAGGGAAAATTTGAGAGGGGGCTACTGATCTACAAACATAAGGACATGGAGGCCTGGGAAAGTTCCCTCAAAGCCAAGATGGCTGACCTGAGCAAATTAAGAAAGGAGAAGAGATAATTAGAAAAGAATTCTATAGCTATGGTGAAGTTATCCCACTCCTACATGAACAGCAGTGTCATTGGCAGGGCAGAATCACAGAAGAGGTAAAGTGATCCCTTAGAAATCATCCATTTAGAAAGATACAGGACTATCCTCTCAGGCCAAAAACATGCATCCATTTATAGGGTTCTCTGGGGGAGATTTGACAGCTACCAATATCGAGAAAAGGGTCTGTGACAAAGGTGTTGACATATGGTGACTGAAAACTGGTTAAAGAATTGGAAGTAAACAGAAGGCGTAAATGAAGAGTCAGTAAACTCAGGCTCAAATCCCTGTGCTACCATGAAATTCACTGGGTGATCTCGGACCAATTGCTACCTCTCAGGTTTGTTGTGATGATAAAAGGGGAGATGATTTCTATCGCACTGATATCTGTGGCTAAGTAAACATGACAGGCCTCCCAAAAAGCATCTGGCTGTCCACTTTTGGTCTAGAAGACTCTTGGCCTGAGTCAGCATGGAGATCTCTGACCCAGTTTGGAGATAACAGTGGTCATCTTAGGAGGTAACTGAACATTTTAAGGTTCTCTGCAGCCTCATATACACAGCCAATTAAGGAAATCTCACTTTTTTGTTGGCAAGCTACAATTGCAATATATAGCACACCTAGTTTGCCAGGGCTATATTTTATGAACAACAGCACAGATTTTTGATTTTGCTCTTTCCATTGTTGCTGCCAGACTGTTAAACATCCGACACAAGCTCCAATTCAGGAAGAACATATTATCAACCAATGCTTTATTGTTAAGTTTTGGACGGTACATTAAGTGACAGCCTGATTTATAAGCCTATGCATATGTGTACTAGCAAGCAGATGTAGTTAAGTTGAGCACAGATTTATGAGCAGAAAACAAACCATGAAGAAATGCCTTTATTAGAGTGGAGCCTAACAGTGTGGTTAAAATTAGGTCTGTATTAGTTATTCTTTATTCAACTTTCTATTTATAGGAGTTTATTTCTAGTCCATAAAAAATATGCTTTCCAGTCCCAGCTTTTTAGGATACACGGTCTTCTAAATGAAATTTTATTTGTTCTGACAGATATACGAGCACAGCAAGCAGAGACGTGACTGTGCCCTACCATGTGTGAGGGTTTTTAGAACAAATGAGAATTTCATATGCTCCATCCTATTTTAAATATAACGTAACGTGCTGACTATGTGTTCAGGGGTTACTATAGCATCTTTAATGTGATCAATGAAAGCATGCCCAACTCATCTGAGAACCCATCCAGACATCACATTTGGGGGGAAATCTCAACCCCATATATCATGACCCCCACTCATAGCAGGGAGAAGGTAACAATTTCACTGGGCTGTGATACGTTTATTTGAACATATTATTCCACCTGCCACCCAAAATTAACCTGTTGCTACTTCCAGGGACAGTTGCAGTGGATAGGAAGATACCATGATCACATCAAAGAGTTAAAGTCTAATTTATTATTTTCTTTCCATAAGAGGGAGGCACATAAGAGCCGGACAGTCATGCTAGGTTGAGACTTGTCCCTATTAATGCAGCATCAGAACAGCCTTTCGACCACAATCTTCTTTGGTATTGGAAAGGTATGGTATTCTATTTGCACACTTGAAAGTTGTATTCTGGTTGTCTTTATATATACTTGTGTGTGTGTATATATATAAATCAGGTTTGAATGTGTCAGCATAGGAGAAAATAGAAGCACAATTTCTCAAAAGGTTGCACAATGGCAGGAATAGCTCTCACTATTACTAACTACTCTTAAAACAACTATTAGTGGCCAAGTGAGAACAAATGGGTTAAAGCCAGGCAACCATATAAGATGTGCTGGCAGAAATGGGGTGAAACACTTATACATGAACCCCAAACCCATCAATGTTAAAGGGAGAAGTAAAAGGAGAGAAGGAAAGTTGCAACTCCTTTTCAACTCTGTTCTCATCCAGTACTGAGACCATTTCCCAAGGCAGAACAATGATAAAGACTACTTTTCTAGTCTTGGTACAGTCTAGTATTCCTCAAAACAATATTGCCTCCATGAATGGAGGTCATAAGGAACTATTTCTCTTCTCCAGATCAAGAAGTAGTGGTCATAATGGGGGTGAGGAAGAAGATGAAAAACTGCCTAAGTACCATTTAGCTTCTGGCCTTCAATAGATTAGTAGTAGAATTACTTGGAGAATGCAAATTGGTTAAATGTACTAATCTGAGAGGCAAGTGGCTGGAAATGGATTGTACAATGATCCATTAAAAAGCAATTAAATTAACCAGATTTTATGGAATTCATGGATCACTATTTTATTTTACAATTGCACCTAGATCCGTTCCCACATACTGCAAAAAAATCTACAACTTGTTACGTTTGTGGAACCCTCTCCTTCCCCAAGTAGACAAAAACATGTCTGACAGCAGCAGGGCTGCTATTCATTTGAACTGTATTCCTATGTACATTGCCAGAAACCTCTGTGTCATTTGACCACATGCAAGATGCACTATACATATACAACCTCTTATACTTAAGCATATTACACACACGTTTAACATCACAACTCCATGAACAACAAAAGAAGAGAAAATTGTTGAGTACAGTTGTGCATTACAACAAAACTCATTGTCTGCTTAAAAGCCATGAGAGTTTATTTAGCTTCCAGCTTTACTTTTTAACTAAAATGCGCATACCATGGTTGGCATTTGTAATTCTACAGGGATCAGGAATCTAGATGACCTTTCCCACTGTGAAAGAGCACTGGAAGGTCAGACTTGGTTAAAAGCAAGTCTGACCAAAAGCTCAGACTTCTTCTGAAGTGTGAACTTAAATTGTAATAAACATTACAGCATAGCAATACTAGCATACTTTGGAAAAGAGCTTTGATTGATTGGGGAGGGGCAGGGAAAGAATTGATGACTCTAGCATTTAATGGAGAATCAAGCACAGAATCTGGATTCAGAGCACCTTTGTTCACATGCAATTCACACCAAATACTTTCACTGTCATAACAAAGCAAACTAAACCGATAAAGGCAATTCTTACTCTTGCATTAGAGATGAATCCTCTAATAGACCAGAGAACTCTATAGCTTTAAAAACAGTGATTAGAATACAGTGTAAATAATACCGATGAAAATGAACTCAGCAGAATGAAAGGGAAAACTAATTGTATGCACTTTCTTTCAGAATCCCCCAGCAAGTTCCTGAAAAATCATAGTGCATACTATAATAGTATTAATTCATCCCATGCCATTAAAATAGGTCAAGAGGGGAAAAGGCCAATCAAAGCCCTACAACTGTCCTATCAGCCACTGTTGTATTAAATTTTATAAATCTCCTGTCGGCTTTTAGGTACTTTATAAATATTATATATGATTATTATAATCATTATAATTAATTAGTTAACAGTTCTGCAGTGATTTTTTAGTCCCGATGGCAGCCTTAGTACTGTACTACAACAAAGCTTAGGCAAGATTTAGCATCTTTGAAATTATGAATGATGAGCATCTCGGTGGATGTTTCTTGCTAAGAATCAACAAAAAAATCTATTGCAACTGAAGAGAACTTCATGTTCAGAGGCAGCATTGTTCTGAGTATCAGGTGCTAGAGACAAAAGAACATGGGATCTAGAGCTTTCTCAGACTCTTGACATGAGAAAAAACGTACAGATTTTGGAGTCTTTTGACAGTAACAAAGCAGTACCAGTAGATTTGCTTGTGTGTGTGTGTGTGTGTGTGTGTGTGCCGTCAAGTCACAGTTGACATGGCAGCCCCGTAGGGTTTTCAAGGCAAGAGATGTTTGTAGGCAGCAATGGTGCTACCATTAGGTAAACTAGGAGGTCGCCTAGGGTGCAGACCTCAAAGGGGAGCAGAACTGACCTGAGGGGCATTTTTTAAAAAAAATAGCAGTTTCAAGTTTTGTGTTTTTATTTTTTCTACAAGACATTTGTTTCTGAAAATTGTTTTGCAATGGGGGGGGGTCTCAAGTAGTTAGCCTCGCATAGGGCACTAAAAAGCGTGGCACTGGCCCTGTTTGTAGGTGGTTTGCCATTACCTGCCTCCACGTGGGCTGAGAGATTTGTGAGAGAACTGTGACTGGAAAGGAAGACTGAAATACTCAGAAAAGGAAAAACCTGGAAGAGCAGCAGCACAAAAAAATTGAACTAGAAGATCATTTAAGAGAAACCTGGACTGTCCTCTGTTTCAGGTACATATATACCTACAGGGTTGCTGTAAAACCAGTTATAAAAAAACCAACCACCACCACCACCAAAGTAAGCCACAGCATCAATATAGGAGTTTCAAACTACAAGAGCAAACAGCGGCAAAACAAAATGTTAGATGATAAAATATTTACCGTATATACTCGCGTATAAGCCGAGTTTTTCAGCCCAAAAAAAGGGCTGAAAAAAGCCAACTCGGCTTATACGCGGGTCAATACGGTAGGGTAGGGGAGGGGGGAGGAGGGGGGAGGGAGGAGGGAAACTTACCACTGTCGCCATCCTTCTCCGCCAGCCCGCTCGCCTAGGAGCGGCCAGCGGGGCCTGCCTTGGACCAGGCAGGCCTCGCTGCCGCCCCCCCCACCCCCGCCGCCAGCCCGTGGCCTGGGAGCGGCCAGCGGGGCCTGCCTGGGAGCAGGCAGGCCTCGCCTCTGCCCCCGCCGCCCCCCGCCGCCGTCCCGCTCGCCTTCCTGCGGCCTGGGAGTGGCCAGCGGGGCCTGCCTGGGAGCAGGCCGCCCCCGCCGCCGCCCCCGCCGCCGCCCCACTCTCCTTCCTGCGGCCTGGGAGCGGCCAGCGGGGCCTGCCTGGGAGCAGGCAGGCCTCGCCGCCGCCCCCGCCGCCCTCGCTGCCGGCCCGCTCGCCTGGGAGCGGCCTGGGAGTGGCCAGTGGGGCCTGCCTGGGAGCAGGCAGGCCTCGCCGCTGCCCCCCCCGCCGCCGGCCCGCTCGCCTAGGAGTGGCCTGGGAGCGGCCAGCGGGGCCTGGCAGCCTCCCAGGCAGGCCTCGCGGCCGCCCCCGTCACCAGCCCGCTCACCTTCCCGCGGCCTGGGAGCGGCCAGCGGGGCCTGCCTGGGAGGCTGCTGGGCCCGTGCCGCTTTCCGCTGCCCGGAGCGGCCTGGGGGCGGCCTCCTGCGGCTGCAGGAAAGCCACCCCACCGGGGCCGCGCCGCTTTTCGCCGCCAGGAGCCGGTCAGATAAGCCTGCGGCGGGGGGGAGGAGTTATAAGCCGACCCTCGGCTTATACGTGGGTGCCTAATTTTTCCCCATTTTTGGGGAGAAATTAGGCACCTCGGCTTATTCGCGGGTCGGCTTATACACGGGTATATACGGTAAACGTCTCTGTTATGGCACAGACGTCAGCTATTCAACCTGTTGTTGACAATTAAGTTTCAAAAGCAGTCTAATCCCGTTGATTGTTATTGACTACATTTTACAAAATGACATCAATTTAAACCAGCCAGAAATTCTGACAATGGTTTGATGATAATAAATGATCTTGAGCTGTAAATGGGCAAATACTGCCAGGATGTTAGACATGAAATTAAAAAAAAACTTATTAGGGAAAAATTCTCTCCGGTAAAAAAAAAATCAACAATTAATTACCTTAAGTTAGGTGTTAGTACTCCAAGAAGTAGGACAAACTACCATAGAGACATGATATGTTAAAGGAATATGTTGCATCTGATCATAGCAAAATAGAGGAAAATGAAAAAAAAAATTGTTACAAGGATCACAATGTACACATCAGAAGGCACCTGTAACCTCTACATTTTTAATCTGCTTATGTTACTATCTGCCACTTGTAAAAACATCTAGCTATTAAGACATGATCTGCCAAGAATGATACTGGAAGCTAACTTGAACCAAGAGAGCTACTTTTGCTCCGATTCAAACTTGCAAGAACTTCTATTAAAAACAACAAAGAAAAATAGAGATTTTCAGTACCAGATGTCTGGGAAGATCCCATTTGGATTTGAGCTACTTAAATTTGCAATCATGTATTTATACATCTAACAGAGCTTCTGTTTCCCCTAGAATCTGAAAATTAACTAGCTTTGTAGCATCTTCCTTGATCTGCCACCCGTGCCCTGAGGATTAGAGACTCCACCTGAGCTTGTTTTACAAGCATAAGAGAAAAAATTAATCTCTGCTGGCAGCGGTCCCACTGGGATACTGATGAATAATGATATTCCTCTCTTGCTGCCCTCTCAGTCCACTAGAAAAGCCACTCTAACCCAGCAACGTGGAAAACGCTGAAACCATTCCAGCTGTGGATTAGCAGGCAGTCAAGCATCCATCTGCTCTGTGCGAATCAAGCATGCATTCTTGCTAACATAGCAGTCACTGCTACCATCTTTTAGATGTACACTTAGAATCTTTTAACAAAGAATTAAAGAACCTAAGCTATTTTCCATACCAGAATACTATGTTCAATAGTTTTTGCTCTGGCATAGTCTACAATGGCTATCAGATAAAGATCAGGAAGCAAGAGCACTACTTTTCCAAGTCATGGGCAGAACAGCATGTGGAGTTCTTGCATCCTGGGCATCATATCAACTACCAGAAACAGAGATGGCAACAGAGGAGCAATTAAGTCAGTGACATCTAAAACATCTCTCATTTCATTTGTTTAATGTGTGATCCTAAGCAAATTTATTGGGAATAAATTCTGACAAAAACCAATAGGGCTAAATTTCAAATGCATGTTTTTTAAAGGCTCCACTGCTGTTTTACGTTGAAAGAAGGCATCAAAATTCTCTACAGTATCAGAGGAGCGTGCCTTTTATATTTAGGCGCTTTGGAACACAGGCAGGTTAATGCTGCTGCAGTTGTCTTGCTTGTGGGCTTTCTAGAGGCACCTGGTTGGCCACTGTGTAAACAACTGCTGGTCTTGATGGTCTGATCCAGATTGACTTTTCTTATGTTCTTAAAATTTGAGATTGATCAGAAAATATCCAAAAGCATATTTCAATTTCTGTTCTCTGTTAATATTTGTAGTGTGTCATTAGCCTAATTGTTTTTTGAACTATTGAAACATCTTTTCTCTACCCCAAACTGAAATGAGTTTTATTATTTATTAAGCACTTGAAATACTCTTAAGGATCAGTACAGCAGTTAGAAGAATTGGATCCCTGCCCTAAAGACTTACAACCTAACAAACATAGTGGAAAAGTGACGAAGGTGAAAAAAATCAGGTACTAATTCCTACACAATGTGGACCAGGTGGTCTGCCCAGCTTCTGGCTCAAGAAATTGAAAGCGCAGAACCTGAAATGTAATTGTTTATGAAGATACACTCTGCAAGCAGGAAGCTTGATTTATACATCTGTTACTAACTGTCTAATAAATATTTTTCTAATTTATTGACACAATCTGTTTAATCCCTAAATTGACTCATTTACACAAGTGATTTGGGAAGACTGATTTAGTTAATATATTTTATATTAGGAGGGAATACATTTTATACCATGAAGCAATTTGAGTTTGATAAGAAGTTCCAGCAGAGGGATTTGCAAAAAGTTAAACAACTTAAAAAAAATTATGCAAGTGTAATTGACAGTGCTATTCTAAGCAGAGCTACACAAAAAATCTTGGTTGCTGACCTTTCTTCACCTAAGACGTTGGAGCACCAATGCAGTCAGAGTAAATGGAATTAGTTATTGTTATGCCTATGGGCTGATTTTAAATGCTGTTACCTGCCCCAAGTCCAACTTTGGCGGGGGGGGGGGGCAGGATATAAATTTAAGTTAACAAAATAAAGTAACAAATAATAATAATAGGAGATCACTGATCCAGACAGACCAGTGGCCTTACTTGGTCTACAGCAGCTTCACATAAACAAGGCAGATACCTGATGGGACAGATCTTAACACAATGTTATTCCGGTGTTCTAGTAACTCTCCACACTCTCTAGAACACTGGTTCTCAACTTTTGCTCCATTCCCCCCTTTCACCATTGTTCAGAATATAATTCCCCCCTTCCCAAGATAGTCTAACTCAAAAGGTGCATTCCAAATAATATGTATATTTGCTGAATAGTGGTCCCAATTCCCCGCCCCTCCGGAACCCTAAAATATCCGAGGGAGAATTCCGCCCTTGTTGAGAAGTAGCTCTAGAAGTAGCTGTAGTTCAGATGAAGTATCAAATATCTACTGAACACTTCAGAGAATGTAACTGCATCGACTGGGAAAATCCAGTGAAGAGCAGTGAGGTGGGGCCAAAAGCAGCCAATGGATTTCAGTGGAAACCAAGAGAGGAATTAGTTGAACCAGGGGCCTCCTTGCACAGCACTTTTCTGGTATGTTCAAGCAGACCATTTATCAGCAGCCTGTTTTCATGGGGATGTGCAGTGGCAGACCAACATTTTTTGGGACCCTGAAGCTTGAACTGTTATGGGGGACCCTTCACAACCAGCAACAAAAGGGCAACATCCAACAAGGCCCAAATGCTGGAGAACAGGGTGGTGGGGTAGAGTCCTTTAAAATGGGCCATACAATGAGGTCTGGGTAACCTTTCCATCAGCAATGAGGTCTGGGTAACCACTGTTATCTTCTTCAATGGGGTTGTTCTATGGCAGATGTATTGGTTCATTCTCTAATAGAGAGATAGAAGATCATCAGAGGGGGCTCATTAGGATAAAGAGGAGAAAATCTGATTTTTGGTGTAAAATGCACAAGCAAGATGAGTGCAGCCAGAATTGAGAACTCAGTGTGTCTTTTTATGGTTCCGATTGGCTCTAGCCTAAGGGCTGAGACACAGAACTATTAAGCTATGTATCAACGAAGGATTTGAGGACCCTGCTGCCAAAATGTAGGCTATGAGTAGATTCTGGCGAGCTCAGCAAGCCTATACAGCTGGGGGTTTGGGTGCTGCAAGCCCCTGAGAAAATTTTGAAATTTGACCAATTATAGCAACTTTGAGGCCATATGAAATGGGTATTAGAGCATATTCTAAGATCAATATTAAGTACTTCAACCCATTGGCTTATGATTCTATCACTAAAATAGCCTTATTTTAATAAAAAACACTTAAAAATATCCATCGATTTTCTTGAAAAATTCACTCATTAAAAAAACGTTGCTTCAGGGCCGCTCCGGGATTAGGGGCCCTGACGCTTAAGCTTCATTAGTTTCATAGTTCATCCGCCACTCAGGATGTGTCAGCCTTGTCTATAACTGACTTCCTTCCACCAGTTAGGATATAGGGCTCTTGGTTCAACAGCAGCAGGTTTTTTTTACTTCTTTCTGCCCTACCTCAAGGGTCACCACCAGGAAAGTCCTGATCCACATCTTTAATTTTTAAATGGCTTAATGCTGCCACCCCACCCGGTTATTTTCCAACAAGAACAAGAAAGCATCTCTTCTTTTCAAATAAAAGTAAAACACTGATGGTGACATGGTATGCATGTTCATGCCAGTGATTTCTGGAGTATGCTAACTCAAGCAGTGGTGCAATTCCAATCAAAAGAGATGTGCTTTCCCCATCAATTTCAATGGGATCTAGATTACACTCAACCAAAATTCAATCAGGATTTGCATCGCATGGACAGGCACTCACATGCAAGGCCGAACTAGAAAGAGGAAGAGAAAAAGAGAGCCAGAGGTCATCACTGGCAATCCCAGTGTTGGATAGAAATCTATTTGTCAAATAGGAAAATTAGGTATAGGGGAAAGCCAAAGTCTCTTAACAATATATAAAGACATATCTGTATCCCTCATACCCATGATTTCTATTACCTGGCCCCAAGAGGGCTTCAATGGAAAGTAAAGGCAGGGAGAAATTCAGCAGATGGCTTCTCTCATAATAATGCTACAGACTAAACAAACAAAAAACAAACAAACCATACACTTCAGTATTCAGATTTCTAAGATTTTGACAGTGGTCCTTAAAAGGTAAAGGTAGTCCCCTATGCAAGCACTGGGTCATTACTGACCCATGGGGTGACATCACAAGCGACGTTTATTAGGCAGACTATGTTTACAGGGTGGTTCGCCATTGACTTCCCCTGTCATCTACACTTTACTCCTAGCAAGCTGGGTACTCATTTTACTGACCTTGGAAGGATGGAAGGTTGAGTCAGCCTTGAGTCGGCTACCTGAAACCGACTTCTGTTGGGACTGAACTCAGGTCGCGAGCAGAGCTTTTGACAGTGGTCCTTAGGAAAGTATAAATGGTTTCAAAACTCTGTGTAAGCCTTGGCTCTGAAAAACTGAGGCTGATATTCCTAGAGATTTTAGGGTGTTTCCTAGTACAAGCTGCAATGACCTAAACTGCAACTGGCAACCTGCTGAGGCCAATGGTACTGATTTCTGACTACACATGCCTAGGATTGGATAATCCAGTTGACTAGGTGGTGGTACTATAAAAGTAATACAGTCCTGGCTTATTTCCATTTTTCTTCTCCAGTAAGAAGGGTACACCTGGTCATGTTATAGTTAGGTGAGGCATGAAAAACAATCCAATATATTAATACCCATTCTAGACCCCCATTTCTAGAAACTATGAAACAGATGGTCCAGATCTTTTGCTGTACTATGGATTTACTTCTAAATTTATCTTTATTCTTTAACTCTGTTTTTAAATGAACAAGTTTTAAGAGAAGGGGGATTAGACCACTGCAACAGAATGAAAAAGCAAACAATTGTTTTTGCCATAAATGGAAAAGGACATACAAGAATGCTGTTTCTCAAATATCAGTCCATTGTGCTTTTGAACTTTGTTCTCCTCCAGCCCTCTGCTTTGCACTGTGTGAAAAATACGATATGCCACATTCAGTCAGCAATGAGTGGTGGGCACTGTCAGCTTGATTTACCTACTGATTGTGCTAAACTGGGAAGGCGGAGAGCGCCAGGTGTTTTTAGTTTAAAGTTAGCTTTAGAACTTTAAAAAAAATCCAAATAATGATGGAATTACTTGTGTCTGGGGAGACAATCAGAATTAAGGTCTCAGGAATATGGAATGCTTGCAGTGAAAAATAGTATCATTTTCTGGAATATTAAGGCATAGTCTATGTAGTTTCCCCCCCAAAAACCCCAAATAAATCTATTTCTGCAGCCGTTATACAGAAACACAACAGCTTGAAACACAATTCAGTTAAGTTCTAGATTCTCCCAATACTAGCTAATACGCTGAAGTCAACTGAAGAGGTTCTACCCGTGCTATGATGTATGTGGTGGCAGCGGCTGGGAGAGTGGCTCGTTCTGATGCTGTCTCACCAGCGAGCAATGTGTGGCAAGCAGGGCAACTGCAATTCCTGAATCGCTGCTTATTAAGGTTAAAGGAGCTCTGCACTGACACAGCTAGGTCTGAAGAGGCCAAACGATCTTTTGGATTGCATAGAATCACAGAGTTGGAAGGGACCACCAGGGTGATCTAGTCCAACCCCCTGCACAATGCAGGAAACATATTGTAACTAACAGTGTATTCCTAAGGAGAGTCTAAGCCCATTCATTTCAATGGGCTTAGACTGGAGTAATTCTCCTTAAGAATGCACTGTAAGTGTTGCCTACTGCTACTGAGGCTAATCTGGAGACTGCAGTAGATCCCACACATTATGCTGCAGCAACTGTCTTCAGAGTACCACTTGTAGTTGCTGACTCAGTTGCTCACAAAATAATTCCGAGTATCTTAACACGAAACAGTACAGTATTTACTTTAACGTGGCAGCTTATTCAGCACTTGATTCCAATGCCAGAAATAGAGGCTTAGTATTGGATAGACTAGGAGATGTCATGTTCAAATAAATGTGGGCTAGGCAAGTTCATTTGTTATTTTATCTTCATTGTGAGGAGCAGAATGATACAAATTCTGGAAATCCTGAAGTCAAGAGAAAAAGGAAAATTTCTGGAAAAGCCATATTTATTTTACCAGATCTAAGCTTACTTCATTGTTTTAAAAAAAATTGCTTTATATATAAGTAAGAATATAACATTGTTCTATTTGTCATATTTATGTGATTGAGAAGGATGAAAACGTTAGATTTATTCAAACAATAATTACAAATATACCCTGAACAGTGGGTTTGAGACTTGGACATAAGAATATGTCAAAGAATATATAAGAACTGTAATTAACTGATCCTGCAGATCATCTTACACAGCTAACACACTGTTATTGCAAAACATTTTGGGAAAGTAAAGAATAGATAAAATGTTTTAAACCCCTGCATTAAAAAACATGTTACTTATCTTTGTAAATATTTCATAAGAGATTTTTTTCAGTTTTCCCCAATGAAAAAATAGGAAGATTCTTAGAGAAAAGAAAGGGCTAAAGCCTACCCCCCACACCGTTTTTTTATGAAGAGGACAAGAGTAGGAAAAGCAAATACAAAAGAGATTCTATCGAAGAACACGGTTTCTCTGGAAAGCAACACATGAACAGGTACCATGGCCACAGGTCTTTAGAATATTTGCAAACCTTTAAGAAAGTGTTTCTCATTATATTGTTCAAATAAAAGGAGGGGGGAATCATATATTATAAGCCTTAGATGCAATCGTTGGTCAAATGGATCCTGTTTATTTTGGTGGGGTAGCCAATAAGAAGGAAGATTAAAAGAATATTGCACATTCACTCATCTGGCAGAGCAAAAAATTCTGCTTTGGTTACGAACACATACCATGTTCAAGCCATTCCTGCCAGAAGGAAGATTTGCACCATGTCCCCTTCATTTCCCCCTAGGAATGACTCCTTAGCTGAATCTCAGACTGCTTTTCCAAGAGAATTTGAAGTGCTGCTTGAGGATTCTCTAGGAGGGCAGCTTCCGTATGGAAAAAAATGAGAAACATATTGATGGTGTCCACATGATCCCCTGGACTGTGAGAAGAAACCCAAAGAGAGAGGGGAAACCTAAGCTGCTGCCAAACAGAGAATTTATAAAACTGAATAAATATACTGAATATGTCAACTGTGTGTCTTCTTCATAAGCCGCAGTTCCATATAATTTCCCCTTTTCAACAAAATGCTGTCTCAGAGTTTTGGTTCTCAAAAGGATAGTTGTGTCCAAAATGCGCCTGAAAAATTTCTTTAGTTTAATCAAAATCTCTATTTGTCACCACCACCACCACCTACATTTCCCCCTTTCTTGCCAGTTGTGAGGCTGCAGTTTTCCTTTTCCTTTTTTGCTTTCTCAGGATTGCAGCTTTAAGGGGTAATCAGATGTGATGGTAACACATCACATGTGCTTCAATATAGCTCTGTGTGCTTCAATATAGCTCTGTTCCAGGAATACAAAAAGGAGGGTGGACAGATTGGGGTCCAGGGGAACATGAGTGAGCAATGCAGAATTCTCCCTGGCCACAGCTTACATCACAGCGTCCATTTCCATCTCCTTCCCCACCTTCATTGTGACTGGTGCCATCAGCTGAACTCTGAGACCAGATGTGTGCTTGGTTGGGAGAAAATCACTTGGAAAGGACAGTGGCCTGGAAGTCTCAAGTCGGAGAGTTGTGCTCTATTTACCCCTGTGCCCCTTTTGCAGTTGAACACAGATCCCAATCCTCTTTCCTTAGGTGACTGGGTGTAGCCCATGCTTAACACCACAGGCATCACATCTACCTTGACCTTTAAACTAAAATGAGATGGATACAGTCCCTTTTATATATATACTTTTATCACCCCATGGAGTAGTTACTTGAAAACCTAACCGTCAAAATAAATCTCTTAACGTTAGAGGACTGAATATAACTTCAAATATGCTAACACTGAGATTTCAACCGTACCAGTTAATCTCACATGCACAAATGTTCCTCCAGTGCAGGGAGCTGCACTGAAAATCTTTATGGGACTAAGGTTTACCATGACTGCCGTCCTGCCTGATGTTTTGTTTATGCAACAAATTGTTTGGAGCCTACAATTCTCTATAATATCAGCTGTTCCCTCCCAAGAGGCTTGCAAGAACTGGTCTGCAACTTCTAACAACCCAAGAAAACTTCTACTTCACTTGAAGTAATCTTTTCAAAATTGTTGCAGTACAATGCGAATTTAATTTCTGAACAGTTTTGAAGAAAAAGACGATGCTAGCTATCCATTTTATAAAGTAGTAAAGGAAAGCTGAGTTAGAACCCACCAAGGCCCATAGCTGTGAAGGGACCTGGCTACCTTAATGGGCCGAATAACACAATACAAAATCCCCATGGCTGCCACAAGGGTTTTGTATCACGTGTGTGACAGTAGTTCCATGCCCCCCGATCAAAATGTGCATGAAAAGGGGCTTCAGGTTATCCTCTCTAGCCACTTTTGGCCCCAGGAGCTGCTATTTGCTCTGCTGAGAAACATACCCGTAACAATGTATACAGTTAAGTTACCAAATGGAGCAAATAACAGCTCCATGGAGCCATTTTGTAAAAACAGAGTGGTGGAGAAGAATTCCTTCTTCATTAGTGAGACAACTGGAGTACAGCCCATGAATGCCTGAGAAGAACGGAACTCCAGGATACGTGTGTGATACAAAATCCTTATAGAGGCCACAAAGACTCTGCATTGTGTGAATTGGACCATGCTAGAATCCCTCTATGAATTTCCAGCTCTCATTTTTTTTAAAAGTGTTTCACAAGCTCTTTATTTACAGAAGGATAATGGAAAATGTTAAAGTTGGGGAAAGGGCAGCTGCAGGTAGCTTTTCGAAATAGTTCTTGTCCCAAGTCACTTAACCCCCTTTAGTGACTAGATTTATTTTTATATTTGTTTTCCACTTGCCCCTTCTTTTTCCCCCCTCTTGCTTGCTTACTCTCCCCTCCCCTCCAATGTCAGTAATGACAAGTGGGCAGAACATCTCAGTGCGATCTACACCAATTTTGTGTATGCTACAGTGGGGGATATGTTATGTAATGGGAGGACACAGGAGCCAAAAAAAAGTACCCAATCTCACTCAACCAGGTATTCGTTTTTAACAATTCATTGCAAAGCATCTTAGTACAAGTTCCCTGTGTGAATTAATATGTGCTTCTAAGAGACTGTGGAGATCCAGCGTAATGTAGTGGTTAAGGTTTCAGACTAGGACCTGGGAAACCCAGTTTAAATCCCCACTTGTGCCAGGGAAGCTTGCTGGGTGACCTTGGGCCAGTCACACACTCTCAACCCTGACCCTAGCTAGTATTTGGATGTGAGACCTCCAAGGAAAACCATGAGGCATGACACAGAGGTAGGCAATGGTAAACCACCTCCAAACATCTCTTGCCTTGAAAACCCTACGGGGTCGCCATAAGTCAGCTGTGACTTGATGGCAAAAAAAAGAAGAAAAAAGAAAAGAAAAGAAAAGAAAAAAGAGGGCGCAGAACATTCATTTAATTGCCAGTGACTAACCTCTGTTGACCTCCTATCCTCACCTTCCCCAAATCCGGCATTAAGGCTAAAGGTCTGAAGAGAGCACAATTTTTACAATCAAGAAGCCTCTTACTGAAGAAAAAAGTAGTACAGGTACTGGCGTTCATCTAATGATCCATGGACCATCCAGCTGCAGCCCACTGAGCTGCTTAAAACTTTCCTCCTAGGAGTCAGTGGACTCCTAGGACCAACATAGGAGTCAAAGTGGAGGTCTACAGTGGGAGAAAGGAACCAGTGGTTTGTGGCTTGATTGGTGCCACTGCATGTATACCGAGGGGAAATAGATGAAAGTTCAGAAGAAAAGTTCATGGAAGGAGCTGGCAGGGTGAATCTTTTCCCCTTCCTCAAGCTTGCTCTGAAAATCCTCTTGGAGGATCAGGAGAGACTCGCAAAGAAAACACATCTGCAGCAACAATAACTTATCAGGTAAAATCACCTGTAAATTGCTATTAATTTTTATTCTCCCAAGAAAAGTTGAAAAGATGATTAAGAAATGTGCACCTTGAGGGTACTTTAGCAGGTCTATGAGTCATTTGGAAGGACAGAGTTCTTCTTGCACCTAACAGCTCAGTTTTTCTGGGAATGTGGACAAGGAATCCCCATATCAGGGCAAAGGGACAGACTAGACCCCCCCTTTTGGAGTGCAAGAATCCATAGATCTGCTGTCACGCAGGTCAAAGAACTAGCTGGAAAATATATTGATTGGTTGTGGGGATCCAATAGTCCACCCCCAAGAATTGTATAAGTGACCCCCCATAGAGACATAGTCATCACATTTACTTCTGGTATAAAACTGAACGAGCTTTCACTCTGTTATCCAATGCAAACAATTTCAGCATAGGGAGACACCACTGTGTATCCACAGACAACAGCAATTGTGGCTTTCAAAACAGGACGTTCTGGTTGTGACACTGGTCTTCTTCTATTTTAAATAGACACTATAAAAGCTTCTATTCCCCCAGGGCTCTTCTCAGCATTGGTCAGCTATCCTTCAGCTAGAAATTATCAACCAAAAAGGAACTTCTTCTCTGGAACAAAGTCAGATTGGGATTGATAAGAACTTGGGTCGGGGCCTTTTGAGCTGTGGCCCTATTGAATCAGCTAACCACCAAGACCTGTTGGCCAATTCAAATACTATCCTTGAGTTTGTTTTTGGAAAGTGTAGCTGACATGGTTCCCACTATATCGTTTTGAGGACATGAGACTAAAGAGGCCCCCATGAGAATGCACAGCTGGCCATGAAAATTTTGAAAAGCGGCTGTCTAATGCATGGAGAACATCAGTGAGGGAAGACAAGAGATCAGAAGGGGGGTCTGTAAAATTTTTAATAACATTGCTAAATCACTGCTCAAGGAAATAAGTGGTGAACAACAACAACAAAAAACTCAAACATCCTTCATAATATTTAAACTCTTCCACAGATATAGAAAAGGCCCTGTGAGCTCCCTCTTGTGGGGAAAAACTATTGATGAGCTCGTACAAAAGAAATTATGAAATGACAGTTTAGGGGGAAAAAATACAAGGCAGTGATTCTCAAAATGCTGTTTCCTGGAGGAAGGGCAGAAGAAGCAGGAAGTCCCAGAGATGGAAATCTGCAGGTACTGCATGTAAGACAGAAAGGCTATGTTGACCCTGGAAGCTGCAGAGGCAGCTTCTGGACACAGCACCTTCTCCTGATATCATCTCCTCTTCCTGGCTCTTATAGGAAGGAATTGTAGATGCCCTTTTCTAGTTTTCATTCGGAGTAACTCCAAGACCGAAAAACAAGGAAGAGCCTTATTAACAGCCCAGGGCCCAGCTACAAACACTCGGCCTCCACAATCTTCATGGTAATCCTCTCAGCTGAAGCCTTCACTCTGATAACAGACAAAACACAGGTTCCCACCAAACACAGGCTCCTACCATAAGCCGAAGATCCCGAACTTGGCTGGTGCGTTTCAAAATAACTTTAAAGTAGTCCCAAATAGGCTCTGGCAGATCCTTATGAGGTAAAATAGAGTAAAAAAGGGAGGGGGAATGGTGGGAGGACCTCTTAACAAAACTGCTTCATGTTGGCCATCTTGGAACATACTCAAATCAGTAGAACCAGTTTTTGTTCAGTGTCACGTGTTGATTACTGACATATCCTTACTCATGTGGTAGTGGGCTGCATACGTGCAGCTGTGTGCAGAGTTTCTGTGTTCACTTGTCAAGCAAATGGCTGCTGATGAGGTGGGGGCTCAAAAGGAATTTAGAAAGGATCCAGAGTTCAAAGGTCTAAGAAACACTAGTATAGAATAATAGTAGCAACAGTTCCTTAAATTTAGGCATAGCTAACATAGGTTTACATATTTTTTACTATTATTTATCAACCGGTACTTCTCAGATAATTAGCAGATTTATATCCAGCACCAGACTTGGCATCAATATCAAACAGATAAAAGGAAGGTTCTGGAACTGACCAGAATTTCCCCTAAGCTCTACCATTTCCCCCATGAATTTAGGAATTTTACACTGTATTAAAGTAAAACACATTCAGCAATTATTCTTTACTTGTCATTTAGTGAGGTGTATCCAGCCACCATGAGCCAAGAGGAAAGGCAAGGTATAAACATTTTAATGAATAAATATCTGTAAAGATTACAGTACCTTGTTTTATTTTTCTTGTCTCTGAACACCATACAAATCAGGACCAGCACAGCCTTAGCTTTACCCCTGTTTCCTAACCCAGGCCCATGGCTAACAAGACACTGTGAGGCAGGCACTGCTCATCAAATCAGCTGCAGTCATTTGGGGAGGGTCTGGGAGGAAAGGAGGACTCAGATGGTCCCACTTTTCCTGGTAATGGCAGAATGTCTTGGTAGAGATCTTCATTTGTTTGAGTGAGCCCCCCTCCCTCAATATTCAGACCTACTAACATTGGGCTGTTTGTGTGCTGCTAACAGCATAATTCTTTACAAGAAATTTCAGTTTTATAAAACTTTTTAAGTTTTATTTAAAACTTTTAAGTTTTATAAAATATAAGTTTTATATAAGATAGTGTAGCGAATATACAGATGAATAAGTTGCTATAAACTCAAATATTAATAGTTCCTTTCTTCTAAGTATATAAACTATATATGTTAGGTATCAACTTAGTAGAGGGGTATAAATATGTACTGTTTAGATATATTGGCTAATAGGCTTGATAAACAGTATATTAATATAATATAATACAGTGGCGTAAGGTAGCTAGATTATATACAGGTTTGAGTATAAATGTGTGTATTTCAGTTATGTTAAAGACTTAATTACTTTCAAGATCTATCGTTTAAGAGTTGGTATTATAGTATGACTTATCTCCACTCTAGTGCGGAAGTTGGCGTGGATCTTGTTATAGATATGGAGTAATGATTTTGTCTGGGGAGTGAATGTTTCATGTTTGTATGTATGTGTTATGTTGTTATAAAAATAAAAATTTAATTCAATAAAAAAGAGAAAATAAATTTCAGTTTTGAAAGGTCATAAAATAAAAAGACCAACAGCCACATCTCCAAGCAAAGAACAGTTGCATACTTTAAAAAATAAAATAAAAACTGTCACAAGAACACTGCATGACTATTCCATGTTCACAAGCCTCCCCCATCCCCCACAGTTTTCAGTGCCGGCATCATTAAGAGATTCTTCAAATTACTTTTAAAATATCCACCTCCCCAGGGATTTTCACTTGCATCTAATTAGACTACTTACCCCATGCCATGTAATTCCCTGTTGCCAAAACTGTTAAATGCTTCAATAAGTAAGTGAGAAGGGCATCAATGGAGCAGGACAGATGCAATGCCATTGGCTAACAATAGAGGTGTGAAATGAGTCGCTTAATTATAAAGCTCATTAATGCATGGTGTTTAAGGGGGGGGGAACTTGGGGTGATGATTCTGTTAAAATGCCTGGTTCCTTCAACAGAGCATGGGACTGCAGAAAACTTTCAATTTACACCTTTAATAAGGAAGACTGGGATGATATTTTAACTAATAATGATAAAAATCAATATCTGCATAAGAGAATTTTAGGCTGAAAGATAGATCATTAGCAAGAGAAGTCTTCTCACAACCCTATTACATTTATAAAAGCATGATACATTTACGTTTTAAATTTTGTGTAATGCACTTGGGCATGGTAAATACATAATTCACAAGGCAAAGTGGGGGGGAGCGGCCACTATGAAGACTCACAGACCTAACATGCAACTAATCTAACGTGTGTTTTGCCACAGACCTAAGTGCCGAAATATGCTGCTTTTAGGATATAAACCGTCGTGTTTGCCTTTAAACAACATATCAGTCAGTAGTTTTGAAACATTCAGTGGGTGGATCCTTAACATCAGCCAGTTTTTTTGAAACTTGAGGACAGACAATTTAGTAACTAGTTACATATACTTACTACTTCATTTATCATGCCCTGGCAAAGCTGAGCTATGCTTGTTAAAATGTTGCTGACTGTTATGCAGATTTACTGGGGCAATTACAAAATGTTGACTGCATGTATTTTATTGTCTCACAGCTTTCTCTTATATATTTAGGCTGTATGTTTGCTTCCATTGTGGCACGGATTAAACAACACATTTGATCAACTGATTTCATTTAAGCAGGATCTACAACCTTTGTCCAGTCTTGGAAGTGGCTTTCCCTGGATCCCGCTCTCAACCAGATCCTCTGGCACATGCAGAGGGGTCAAAAGGCGGCGGAGAGTGGGGCTGCCTTTCCCACAAAACACCTAAGAGTTCTCTGTAATGCATACAGAACCCAGAAGTAAAGGCCTGTAACACTTTGTGCAAGTCTATAAATGTCATTGCTAAGAAGAATCCCTAAAAGAAACCATGTGACAGCATTTGTGGAGTTCTGCATTTAAATTACATAAAAGCTTAAAGTAATTTCACCAATTTAAGTGTTGCTGATGTATGATGAGAATGTTACTAAACATTAATATTTTTGCTGTTTAAGGAAGATTATGCAATAGATGATATTCTATATGTTATTTGTCAGGATGGTGGACCTAACACCAACAGAATTACACAGCGGCAAGGTGCTAAAAAGCTAATTCAACCCAATGCTTCCTCAAAGACAAAGTTATCTGCTTATCAGCTTGCCAAAAACCAAACCACATAACCTAGCAAGTGTTCTTCAGATGACTAATGCAAGAAATCAAATCCATACACTGTGGGGTGAAGGAGGGGAAGGAAGAAGACAGATAGGTCTGTGTACCCAGTTTTAGACTGCTGTCCCTTATAGTAGCTTCTCATGCCACATGGCAAACGTATTTTGAAATTGAGGGACTTTCAAAAGTGGTTCTTGTGCTACATAATGGGCTTCTGCTGTTTGAAAGAAAAATGTTAGAAAGTCCTCTGGGCATGCCCAAAGTAGCTCTTTGGATCCCAGCCAATATGTTTCAATCCTTTTTTTATAACAGAAAATTATACCACTGTATTGCATAACACATACTTCATCTGCCAGAGCAGCTACCTCTGGCTGCCAGACAACACATTAACCTGGCATGAACATAGCTTAAAATTAAAACTATGAAAGAACCTTCCACTCTTACTGCAAGGTTTTCAAATATATTCTAAGTGTAAAAAATTTCTTTAAAACTTAAGGACTTTTCAAGACGATTCCTAAAAGAAAATAATATATAACTTTCACAATTGAACATTTCTGTAATGAGTGCTTTCATTGGCACTGATTTCGTCTCTGTAAAGGAGTCAATAATTTAGAAAGTTCAGGATGCATTTGAGAAGTCCCCCAAATTAAAACAGATTGCAACTTTTGATACTAATTTCTCTACAAACTCTATCACATGTTAGGAGGTTATCATTAAGTCTACATTGTATGCTAACGTACAGGTGTCCTTCAGGGCTCCAAAGTAGATCCAGTTTACAAACAAAATGGATCTACAGATCTGTGCAAATTTTGTTATGCTAACACATATTCATTAGGCAAAGTCAAAGATCCTAAGGAAATTAGCAGACAATACCCTTATTAAGACAGTGAAGGCCCCATTCCTCCATAGTAGTAGAAACTATAAAGTAACATCTTTGGATTAATACTTAATTTGGTGGTGGTGGGGGAAAGTGCCCCCATGTGGTTTGTAAGGCAAGAGATGTTCAGAGGTGGTTTGCCCTTGCCTGCCTCTGTGTTGTGACCCTAAAAATTCCTTGGTGGTCTCCCATCCAAATACTAAGCAAGGCCGATCCTGCTTAGCTTCTGAGATCTGATGAAATCGGGCTAGCCTGGGCTATCCAGGCCAGGGCAATACTGAATTTAATAAATAAAAAATACAACTTACTGTGAGAACTGAGAGAAGTTCTTCTACGCTGCATTCAGGTTTTAAACGGTCCTTGAACATTCTTACTGTTGGATGCTTCAAATAGTAATATGAAGCAATGCGGCCTAGCGTGAGAGGTTCAATGGTGTGGTCATCCTATTAAAAATGGGAAAATGCAGATATTTTATATAAATGCAATACAGTATGGTTGATACTCTGCCACAGTTAACCGATTTTATACAGTACTCTAACAGGGGCATTTATCTGTGTATTTACACTGAACAAAAGTGATAAAATAAACTTAATTCTGTGAGACTGGCTCTAATGCCAAGTAACTGAAGAATACCAATAGGTGTAACAGAAGGTGTCACAGTACCCTACACATATTTAATCATACAAGAAATTTCAGTGCAAAGGCCAATCCCTCATAAGTATTATCTAGTTTTTCTTTTCGGACTTTTAATGAAGTGTAAAATAACCATACCTCTTCAATTTTAATGCAGTAAGAGTATTCCAGGTCGATGAGTGACTTCTCAACAAGGTTTGAAAGGAACTTGTTCATATTGTCATGGCTTATATCATCTAAGTTATAGTAACTGCATAAATAAAAATGCAAAAGAGAAGAACTTTTAAAATACTGCTGATACATGAATGACATCGTGATGATTTGTACAGCAGAAACAAACACAGTACAGATCATGACTACCGTAAGAATTAGCTGGACACAACTGCTACCTCAAATGAAACTTTTCCCTGCTGGCATGTAAAAACTGTTCTGGGTAAATGACCATATAAATGATTGAGATGTTACCCCGCCCCCAATCTATACTTCTGCAAGGTTTCATAGTCATAGCTGATCCTTCCTCTTTCTCTAGATGGATTTTTGAAGAGAAGAAAAAACGTCTGAAGCTGTCTAATGAGCCCCAAATTAGGTACACTTGCTTGCTGTATTAGTTATCTCCTAGCCCTCAGAGTAGATGTGTTGCTTTGATTATGATATTGTAACCATGAAAGAAGTTGTAAAGTATCACACGAGAAGCCAGTTTAAATATTAATAAGCCTGAAAACACATACCCTAGTTACCTGAAAGACAACATTACTTTCCCATTTATGTTGTCAAGAAAAAGAAGGGCCATCTTAAATTTGTATCCAAGTTACAGTTACTTACAGTAATAAAAAACTGAGTGTAACCTTTATTAGGGGGAATCATCTGACATTCAGGGGCTTTCTGTTTAAACCCAATATAGTGAAGGAATACCTCATTTTATTGCTAGGGTTGCCAACCTCCAGGTAATAGATGGAGATCTCCTGCTATTACAACTGATCTCCAGCCGATAGAGATCAGTTCCCCTGGAGAAAATGGCAGCTTTGGCCATTGGATTTTATGGCATTGAAGTCCCACCCTCCCCAACCCGCCCCTCCTCAGGCTCCACCCCAAAAATCTCCCACTGGTGATGAAGAGGGGCCTGGCAACCCTATTTATTGCACTTTGCTTTATTGTGCCTCACAGATATTGCGTGGTTTTTTTGTTTTTTTGTTTAACAAATTGAAGGTTTTATTGTGGTCTGGAACCAGACCAGCAAAATCTCTGAGGTATGCCTGTATTCTTACTGAATACTTTACTAAGCAGGATGGAAAATTTGAATTAATTTGTGAACAGACAGCATGGGACCAGAAGTGGTCTGTAGTTTGGATCTTTCTGGATTTTGGATGTGAAGTTCGACTGGCGGGGAGGAAAGCTAAACTGAAGGCTGAGCGTGTTCACAGTGCGCCCAGCTTTCAGTTTAGCTTCCTTCCCCGCCGCAGTCAAACTTTGGCAGCGGCGGGGATGCTAAACTGAAAGCTGGGCCCCTGAAGTTTGATCTGACTTGCAGCCATGCTGCTCGGCCTCTCCAGACTTTGGCTGGGCAAAGGCTGGGCAGCGCGGCTGCAAGTCAGATCTGTGCGGTCCCCGGCCTCTCAGAAGTCAGGAGAGGGCCATGCAGATCTGCTTGCATGCTGACTTGAAGGGTCCAGTTTTCAGGTCAGTCGGGATGTGGGATACTCAAACAGTATCTACTTGTGTTAACATAAAACCCTGTATAGCCTGTAAGGCGCTGACCTGAATTGCCCAGGCTAGCCTGATCTTGTCAGATCTCAGAAGCTAAGCAGGGTCAGCCCTGGTTAGTATTTGGATGGGAGACCACCAAGGAATACCAGGGTTGCTGTGCAGAGGAAGGCACTGGCAAACCACCTCTTGCCATGAGAACCCCCAAAAGAGGTCGCCATAAGTCGGCTGTGACTTGACGGCACTTTACACACACACACACACACACACACAGAGCCGATTGAAGGCAGCAACTTCTCCCCACCCCAACATACCTGGCCTCCCTTCCTGTTCCCCTGCTCCCTTCTACGAGCTGGATTAGAGGACCCAGGCTGCTTCCAAGCTGGTCAGCCCCTGGCCTCTATGTATTGTAATGAGCACCTTCTGTTTTTTAAACTTATGAGACTATTGGTTTTAACTTAGATCACTTATATGCTGCTATGTTTTTATGTTGTTTTATTGTTGTGAGCCACCTGAGACCGGCTCCGGCTGGGAGAAGGGCAAGATATAAGACTAAATAAAAATAAAAGAAAATTAAAAAAAAAATTACAGTAAAAGGTTTGTTATCCAGCACTCATGGGAAATGGGGGGGGGGGCTGGTCAATCAAATGCATCCTGCCCTGTCCTCTACCTAGAATCCCAGGAGCACTCCAGCAGAGCTGGCTCCTGACAACCTGAGTGGGGTACTTGTGTGCCCAAAAGACACAGGAGGTTGAGGGGGAGAAGCTTGACCTCTGGTTAATACCAGTTAAGTGAACATTCTGGGAAATCCAGCGCTGAACAACAAAGCTTTTACTGTAATACAAGGCAAGCATCTATGGACACTAGCGCTGATGCTGCTTCTCATTTATTTTTTACTGCTCTGCTATTGGAACATTTGGTCTACATATATATGCTCTCAACCAAGATTTGTGGTCTCATTTATTTTCATTAAAACTCCATGGTTTGTGCAATTGTACCAAATACCTTGCAACAAATTTGAAGCAACGTGCCAAAAAAGGTGGCACTGTAAAAATCAAGATGGGGACAGGGGGACGTTGCTAAAATATAATGATTTAGGGGTTGTAAAATATGAACGTTTTGCTAAAAGAAAATGGAAAGGAATGCAGATGTAATTGTGCAAACATAGCATAAATTAGAAAATAAACATGGTGAAATCATATTGATTAAAATAAATGGTCTATATTTTTGTTTTAGTTATTCTACTAAAGGATAACAACTTTTAACTTTGATTTCAATATGAATATTGACAAATTAACTGGAAATTATAAGCCAGGTGCCAATTGAAGAACATCCAATCATTTGAGCATGGTCAGTGGAACTTTTCATTTAAAAAAAAATGCAGAATCCCACGCCATATCTCAATTTTCTTTTGAAACTCCCATCAGTTAGAATGGGGGTGAGGAGCATCGTCTACTATTTAAGAGTTCAAAGTTTACTTGGGCACGTTAAAAAGGTTACAGGGTTCTTTGGATCTACGGATACTTGGTTGGATCAAGCACAAAATTACTGCTTATGCTAGAACTCTTGCACAAGCAGAAACACAAGGGGGAAAAAATCAAAGTAGCAAATTGTGCAAAGTCAAACTTATTGCATTTCTCTTTGCAAAATACCTTGTGCAACCAATTTCTGGGGCACTATAATATATAGAGATGAAAGCCCTAGGCACTGCGCAAGAACTGAATTGCTCTTTTATGTTTCTGCTTGCATATTACTGGATCCAAGCTATTTTTACTTGTAATTTACCCAGACTGTATAACAAACAGAACATCTACTTTTGAAACATCATCATGTTAAATTTTTGACATTCTAATTACTCTTAAATTATAACTTTTGCATAAAAATGTTCAGTTTAAGATTTCTAATCTTAACTGTAGATTAAGTAATGGAACTTAAAAATTGTATTCTACAGAAATAAAGCAATACTAAAATATTAATTTCTAGTCTGTATGAAGAAGCATAATGTAGGGAATAATTTGTGTGAACACTTTCCTTTCGTCATAATATTCTTTTACAATTGCAAAATAGCTAATGTAATAAAAATGCAATTAGACTGTGAGCCAGAAGGCCTTTAAATGAAGCTATTCGTACAGTTCAATCAGAGCCCACGTATTATCACCATTATAGTTAATACCATCAACAACAATTTAAAACATGGTCTCAATAAAGATATTGTGGTAGAACAGGATTTCGTTTGGCATAGCCACAGTTACACAAAGTATTATTGATCAAAACTAGCCTTTCTGGTTTGAAACGGAAAACTGAATGTTTAAAAATAATAATGAATTCCAAAATACTCATGTTATTTCTAGGAAACTTAGAAGTCTAACATAACAGTAGGATTTTTATTTTATGTAAACTATTGTGCTTATCATTATTCACATACATATATATCATACATAATTATGTGTACACATTGAGCATACCCACTAGCATAAATAGGATTTCAAAATCCTAAGAATGTGATGATCTCAAACAGGATACATCTACTTCATTAGACAGAATAGGTGCCCAGCTTAAAAATATCATGTTATTTTTAAGTTTAAAGGCTGGTATGTGCAAAGTGCACAAACCCTGCACTATATATCAGGCACCACCTTCTGGGTAACTATATTATCTAACTATTTAATTGCAGATAAAGAATAAAGAACAGTGTAGTTTCATGGTCACTGCATTGAATCATCTAGCCATTATTTTCCTTCTGCTGCAGACAGACAACCCACCTTTTTTGTCAGTACACCATTTCATTTATTTCTCAGTGAAACCCAGTTTCACAATAATTGACTTGTCAGAAGCTCTAATTTATGAGGCTGGGCTCTGTAAGCCTTCTCCTATATTGGGCTCAACCTGCACACAAGCAAGGTTGAATATTTACAATGCTGTTAACAGGTGCTGAGTTGTTTAATGATTCTAATAGCCAGAAGCGTACTGAGAAAGCCAGCGGGATCACAATTACAGGCTGTTTGAACACAACAATTACTCGTCCCTTGAGAGGTGTGAAAGTCAAAGGCAGTTTTATACTAACAGCATCTAGCACATGGGGTAGACAGGCTAACTTCCATTAGTAGCCCACTGGGAAAAATGCAATAA
Source organism: Euleptes europaea (assembly GCF_029931775.1). NCBI lineage: Eukaryota > Metazoa > Chordata > Lepidosauria > Squamata > Sphaerodactylidae > Euleptes > Euleptes europaea. The sequence goes on from NC_079321.1 coordinate 60,053,044, forward strand.
CAAGCCCCTAGGCTCCATAAAAATTTACAAAGTACATAAAATTTGAACAAACCGAAGGAACAAACTTTTTAAACGGGCGTTTAAATAATACATAACACCCTTACTTCCCACAAAACCAACTGAACGTATCAACAACACAACAAGAAACATGAACTTATTTTTCTAATCGAAGCAAGTGTGGAATTTCATCAGCTGAAAAAGAAAGGGACTCACAGAGACATAAAATGCAGATGAAGTTACACAGACCGTTTTGGGTTTAATGTGGATGGTGGTGGCAATTGCTTCCTGTATAGTTTATGTAAACCTGACCCAAGATCTCCCTGGGAAATTTTTCATCAGCCTTGAAACGGTGCTGCTATAACTGTCAGGTCTGTGGAGTCATTTGTTACAAACACCATGTTTTTTATGTTCAGATTATACGGTGGTAGTAATGACACAGATAATGAAACTGGGTTCCAGGGACGGCTGAAAAATGCTACAAGGAAAACTCTTACTTGCATTCTAGAGGATTTCTCCGGAAAACCACAAGAGCTTAACTCGTAAGTATTTTTTCCTTTAAGATTTACCATTTTGAAGAGAAGTTTCATTTAAAACATAAGGCAGACACAAATAGTTATCCTGAAAGGATATTTCATTTAGTCATTTTGTGACACACTGTAATCGAGGTGATTTTTCTTGAAGTTAATTTTTCTAACCATGGATATGAAGCGGGGGTAAAATCTGTTATTTTGAGCATACCCCTGATGGATAAAACACTGGAGAGGTGATCCAATCAATGCAGTCTCTGGTCCTATTCCAACAGTCATGGATCAACATGCCTCAATGGGAAGGAAATCAGACATTCCCATGAGAGCCAGAACAGTTGCAAGAGAAAGGAGGTTTCTGTCACTGAGACATAAATTGACTGACTGTCATTATCATTTTTGACTGGTAAGCTAAGTGAACCAGATTCATTATTAAAATGGCTTGCAATCAATGCTCAAAAGTGCTGTATTTTGCACTGAAATGTTAAGCTAGTTGATATGCTAGCCCCGTCTCTTTAACCTCTGAGTGCTTAACAGTGCACTGGTTTCAATGGGAATGAGCAGCATTTCACTGTCAGTGGATTGCTCCCCCAAACTTGTGAAACTTTTTATCTGTTAAAGTAGGCAGATTCCCTTTTTAAAAGAAACAGTTTGACTATTTCCACCTTATGAGGGCTACACCACAGTTATCAAAATTTATGGCTGGCATGGACCTCGGGAGGCCTGAGCAGAGATTAAAAGGGGACGCAACCAGACGGGGGGAAGCTATATTGCTAGAGGAAATAAACAGGACAAATAAAAATCATCCCACATTCCCCTCACCCATAAAGGGTAGAAGGAACCTTTCCAGAAAGAGGAATTATTTTAGTTTTGTCACTAACAACCTTTGAGAATTTTGCAAACTCTAACACAAGGGGCATAAGGAACACAAAACTTTTGCTCTCTCCTTCCCCTCTCTATGAAGCCAAGAAAGCAGCAGAGAAGTTACTATATCCCAATCTTCTAGCTACTGGCTGAAACAGTTACGATTCTGTGCAGCTGCAGAAAAAACATGGGTTTTGCTGCCAACTGTGAGTCCTGCACAGTATGCCAGCTTGTAATATGGGGTACCCTCACCACCTTGCTAGTGCCCAATTACCTATGAGTGTCATGTTTTGGTATTTCTATAACTTTTCCATTTTCCATGCAAGGTGACTGGAGAAAAGGTAAACTCGCTGTGACTGACTCTATATGAGGGTAATATATTAACTGAGGATTCTGTCCAAAATAATTAGCAAAAAGAAGTATTTTCTATTGAAAGCTGAGATCCTGGGCATGTTTAAATGGATGAAAGCACTTTTGTAATGAACAAGAGAAATGGATGGCTGCATGCATGCCACTGCATTTACTGCCTCATGCCGCAACACTTGTGGCTGGAAGACAGACGTTCTATATGGGGTTCAACGGTAAAAGTGGGACGGGAATGAAGAGAAGAGGGACCCAGACTCAGCCAAGGCTCTCTGTTTTGTTTCTTCCAGCTTCCCTCCCTCTCACACCAAAGGTGAAACAGATGTAAATATGGGCCATGTGTAAAAAGCTTTTGTATGTCAATGTTTCACATGCACCATGACATGGACAACAGCATCAAAGCATTCGTGTGCAGTGTCACCATAACAGCAATTGTTAGCCTGGGTTGGTACCTGCCGGTGTGCTAACATGGGAATGGGACAGTGCACGTATTAAGTACATTCGACTGTGATAGGCGGGCATAGAAAGTTATAGCTCTCATGATGTCTTCTCTTGCTATTAGCGATGGTGCTGCAAGAGGCCTCATGGTGAAATCAGTCATCAGATATGTGTGGCAGGAGAAGGGGAATTAATAACATATAAATACTGGGAGAATATTCACCCTTGCAGCTCTGATTTGCTCTGGGTGTGTGCCAAGACTGCAGTCTGAATAACAATGCCTCAACTGCAGCATGTTTGCAGCATGTGGACACCTCCTCCTCAAAGAATGTGCAATCTTGTTAGTGTCCCATGAATAGCAAAATGGATTCAGACCGATGTATTGCATATTAAGAGTGATGATAAAATTGGGGAGCTTCACAGTGATATGGTGGGAATCTCTGGCATGTAAAAATGTTTGAAAAACCACAGATGAAGAAAAGTTTAAGAAAGTTAGCAAAAATAATGGTATTTTTCATTTAAAAATACAGCACTGATTTCTCCTTTTTTTGGTATCTTCTTACAAATTTTTTATCAAAGAGCCCACTGAGAGATCCTTCATGTACATCAGGGAACCCCAACATGGTATTTGTGGGTGTCATGGTGTATGCTGACAGCTTTCCTGGCGCTGGTCAAGTTGTTTTAGAAAGTGGGAGAGGCCCTGTGGAGCTTTTGCTCAGTAGGGCTTCTGATTGGCTGTGCAGATTTTTAAAGAGTTGCTTCAGCAGTAGCTGCCACACCAGTTTCAAAAGGCATCCCGTTAAACAGAACCGCTTCAGGAAATGTTGAAGAATATTAGAATTATGAATGACCTCACTCCCTAACATTTTGTGTTTGGTGCTACTTCCCGTGGTAGACATTTTGTGGTTGCACCCACCATCCTGTGCCAGAATTTCAAAGGTGCCTAGAGGCTTAAAAAGATTGGGGACATTACTTAAAGAAGGTTTAGCTACTTCTTCTGAACAAAACACACTTTTCAATTAAAGCAAAAATTTATAATCTCTACTCAATCAAATGGTGAATGTAGGCTTGCATACACATTGTTTAATTTTAAAATGTTTTTAGAGGAAACAATCTACCTAGTTTGGAATCATAACATTTTCAGTGCAATCCTGAAGGAGGGGGACCGAATGGCCTCACGAGCCGGTGTGATCCTCTACAGTGGCATAAACGTCACTTGCACCATGCAAATTGGCATTATCGCTGGTGCAGGGCCACTTACACTGGCGCTGGGGAGTGGTACATCAGTGCCACGCATGGGTGCCATTGGAGCTGCTGTGGCAGCAGCTTATCTCTGGTGCAGGGGCTCATGCTGGTGCCAAAGGGGGCGTTCCCGGGGAGGGGCTGACTTTAGTCCGCCTCTGGAGCCTTTCCCCCCCCCAAGAACACCCCTTTTGAATATTAAATATTCATTTACATGTTAAAAATAAAAAAGTACTAAAGCAGCTGTGCAGTATTTTTAAAAATTGAACACTAAACATAGAAACCCCAATCTGGAGAAGTTAGTTATGTTTAAATTCTGTTAAAAATCAAGGGAACAAACAGAACAGCTGTTTGAATACAAGATAGTATGTATGTATTATGTACTTGAAATATTTATAAACCCTTTCTTCTGACAAATTAGGACTCAAGATGTGTAACAATCAGTGATAAAATACTATAAATAACACATACTTCTAAACAACACTAAAATAATCAATGCTTAAATAATACCAACAGCCACAACACATTTCCTTTTTTTGTCCACCAGTAAAGAAGGGAAAAGCTCTGGGCAAACTGAGAGTAAAACTTGAGCTTGCATTAATGTTTGACTGAAGAAGCCACATATTTGTGGTGAAAACGTGAGAATCAATCCGGAGACAGTTTTCAAGCACGCTCAAGCAAGCATATGCCATGATATGCACTTTTCAATCCTGAGCGGATACATTTAGTCATCTATCTTCAAGTCTATCATCACGTCCTACTGAAATTGTTTGGACTTATTTATTAAAGAACGTTATATTGCCTCTCCTCAGGGATTATATTCAGTTAGCATTAGGGTTTTGTATATATTTTGTATATAGTTTTGTATAATTGATTGTGAGTATTTGTGATGCACATTGTCTTTGTCATTATCACTATTTTGAAAATATATTGAGAGTTTCCAATTAGCATTTGGAATTGAATTATTGAGCCTTATACTGGTTTTTTGCCCAAGACTATTAACCAGTAAACCATGTTAACTTAGACTTAAATTGTATGTGGGGTGGATTACCAATTAGTACATGATTAATTAAGTATTGAACAAACAGAGAACTTTCCTGATAATGCATAGCAATATAATTATGGATTGATGTTATCACAGTATGCATCTCTTCCTTTTCACCAACCAATGAAATGAGATGGGGATGGAGAATTGCAGTGTATGATGTCACACCACACCTTACATTATATTATCACCAGGAAAAGGGAAGAAAATGGTCACATTTCCATAAATACTACATCCTACAACATTAAAACAATAACATGGCTTCAAGAGTGCTCAAGGGCTTTTATCTGACTATTATATCAACAAATTTGATCCACACACAGAAGCAGGGATTTTCATAAGGGCTAGGGATAAATGAAAGAACTTCATGTACTTACGGAATTCTGGCTGCTAGCAAGAGTTATATGTGCATATGAGGCTCTAAATCACGTTATTAATCACTACCCCTACTTGTAAAGTGGGTGTCATGTTGATGGAAATGCTGAGAGCCAAAACAGGCAAAAGAACAATTTTTTGCCATGTCCCCTAAGCCACAGGGACTGAGAAATGCACAGGTGCACTGGATTCATGCTGCCATCAAATGTAGCATGCAAGTGAATCCTCATCAATTGGGGATGGGAATTATACTGAAAGGAAACAAGTAGCATTTCTATGCAAGAACTTTACACTGTTGAAGACTTTATTTTCTGTTAAATGAACCATTGTTGTTCATCTCCAACTGTGTCTTGTCTGTCCAGTCAAATATCTATGCAAAAGGGATTTCTACTTACCTCATAAATAATTACAGCCTTGGTCTGGCATGTTCCCAAATAAGAGACCTTCATGGACCACACAGCTTACATACTACCAAGCTTTTAATCAAAGCCTGTGCCCCCCTTGTTACCTGATTATGGGCGGTTGGGGTTTAAAGAATCCATAGGAGAAGCCAGAGTCTGGGATTAGACATTCTTCAGTCTTGTGGGTAGTCCTCCCTCTCCCCTCCCCATGGCTGCTACACTAGGACATGCATTCAGTTTAGGTCCATGGGTCTTGAAGCAGCAAATGCTATAAGCACAGAAGGCTGCTTCCATATGTGAATCACTTCTCTGACAACAACAATTTGCAAACTACTCACCTAGGATTCATGATAAGACGACGGAAGAAGTAGGTCCATGTGATGTAATCCATTGCATCTTGCTTTGAAGATACAGTTCCAGCTGCAATTTCAGCATTTAAGTGATCTGATAGAACTTCCAGCAAACTAAAAAAAGGAGACTTTTTTGCACTAGTTGACTTACAATAAATTGCATTAACTGTGTGATCCTATTAAATACACAAAGCTTTAAATTTGACTTAACAGATAATTATTCTTTTAACATCTTGCCACAGATATGAAAATTTATTCCACAGAACACTAAAGCTTCTAAAAAGGGGGAAATGCCATTTGGGAAGGACAGTGCTATTTTACCACTTATTACAAGTTATTATGCGTGCAGATACAACATCAGCCAATTCCACCCCACTTGCAACAAGGTAGCCACCACCATGGTTTCTTAGTTAGAGAACTATCCAGGATGTACGACTAGCCCCAAGTTCAGGGGCTGCTAAAGGGCCCAGAAGAAAAGAAAGAAAGAAGCCACTAAGCACCTGGATAAATTAAAAGAGAAGGTTGTCTGGGAATAACATTGGTTTTTGCTGCGATAGGTCCTTCTACTCTCCTGCTTACTCGTCCAAGACTTTCTCAGGCACTGGGAATAGCCTTCACAGAAGTATTTATAATATAATATAGGACTATAAACTGAGAATCCAGAAGTTCCTCCAGGCCAGGAAAATAGAGTGGAAACTGGACTACAAGAAAGTTAAAGGTTCCTTTTTTGGCAGTTGGAAGGAATGCAGTGCCTTAGTGAATCATTTTTCTCTATAATTATTAAAGAAGTTATTTTTCTTTCTTTACCTTGATTCAACTGGGAAAGGTTCATAAAGAAATTTTTTGTAGAAATCTTTCTTGATATCATGAACTAGAATCACTGCCTTGCCTTGGTCATCAAACTGAGGTCTTCCAGCACGTCCCATCATCTGAAGAACATCTACAAAAGTCAATTGATTACAATGTTAAGTGTGTGGTGCAGTCCCTATTACTCGTCTATTAATCAAATATCCAGGTCTATTAATCAAATATCCAGATATATGTAACATTCTTCTCACTGATCCCACAGATAATGGTTAAAATCCAAACCTCAAGCATGAACTTGAGTGAATAAAGCTTAGTAAAACATGGACAAATTGAGGCGTTGGTTCGATGGTCCTGAATGTCCCAGGCTGGACTTGCCTCAACAGGTTGCTTTAGTTCATATTGCCCCCTTTCGTTTCACACGGCTGGTGGGAAATGGAACAGGGCGCATATATAGCACATGAAGCTACTCTGTTCTAAGTCAGACCATTGTCCACCTAGCCCAGTACAGTCCACTGTGTATCCCATATGTCAGGTTCCTTGTGCTCATTTTAGTGTGGTCCCTTGGGTAAACTTTCCTTTAAATACATCACATTCTCAGCCTTGTAGCACTCTACTCTTAGAAATGTTCTATATAACAAGGCTACAACTAAACGACAATTTATTTTAAATAAACAGCACTTACACGACTAATGTTATAAAGGCAGTCAAAAAAGTAAAAATAAAGAAATATATCACTGAGAAGCTTCAAGTTACATATTAAACTCTTTTTTTAATTTTTTACAAATTTTAGTTACCCAGGAAACCACAAAGATTCCTGGGGGATCTTGGGCCAGTCGACAATATATAAGCTATTTCATAAACAAAATGGAGGAACCATGTATTCTGCCCTGAGCTCCCTGAAATACATGTGCCTTCCTCCAATTCTAACAAACAAACATGATATTCTCATTTGCTTACAAAATAGTTTATAATAAGCTATACAATACTAACTAGTAAGAATATTAGGACACAAATGTGGTAAACACTTACTCCCACAAAAGAATTCTCCTTAGATACTACCGTTTTGCTATTAATTTGCCTCTAATTGTTCATGATTATCCAAATTCAATATTTTCAAGCACAGCAAAATTTGAAAAATGTTAACTCTCACACTTGTTCCAGCTTGAATTTTGATAGCATTGTGCTGGAAAATCCTGTCAAATTCTACATGTGATTGGCACAACAATGTCTGGGATCTTTTGGTGATGAAGAAGTTAACATGGAAGCATGGACATCTAAACTTGAATTTCTTCACAATGTGCAATGCATGTTTAACCTATTTGAATGACTTATTCCCCCACCATTATCAAGTGTATTTATTCTTTCATTTAGAAAATTTCTAAGATGCATCTATACTAAAAAAAAAAGGATATACTCAAAGGAATTTTACATGCAATGAGTTGGATCTTACAGCTCTTATCTGCTAGCAATGGTGCTCTTCTTCAATGCAAAAAGCTTTCCTTTGATGTGAGAGACTTTACTGGTGGAAGATACTTTGTGCCAGAAGAAAGCACCATTGAACATATCCATAAGGTCCAAGCCATCATTAAAAAACAAAAAACAATAAAAAACATCACATCTCTACTATAACGTACAGCCCAATCCTAAGGGGAGAGTTGCGGGGCGCCTAGGGATGGTGGCGCCACACTGCCTTCTGAGCGGCTTGCTTGCTACTGCAGCAAGCCCAATATGTGATTTTCTCAAAACCCTGTGAAACTGCTCCATTCATTTTCACGGGGCTCACACAAGCAAAAGGGGGCATTCTTGGGGCGAAAGGGCTCAGGGAGCTGACTAAAGTCAGCTCCGTTCCCAGGAATGGCCCTTTTGGCGCTGGTGCAAGCCCCTGCACCAGAGAAATGCTGCCGTGGTGACTGCACCGGCATTCATGCGTGGCACTGCTGCGCAGCTCCCCAACATCGGCATAAGTAGCCCTGTGCTGGTGTTAGTGCCCATTTAGTCAGTGCAAGTGGCACTAACGCTGGCGCAGGGGGTCACGCCGACTCCTAAGGCCACTTGGCCCCTACCTTCAGGATTGCTTTGCCAATTACCATTTAAGATATTTGAAGAAAAACGTAAGGAACTCAACTTTGCTTCTTTTCATATTCAGGAGTAATTAAAGGAACTCTTTTGAATTGCACAGATGTACCATGTATTCCTTTAACACAGATCTATGATTTGGTCACATCATGAGAAGACAAGAGTCACTGGAAAAGATAGTCATGCTAGGAAAAGTTGAGGGCAGCAGGAAAAGAGGAAGACCCAACAGGAGACGGACTGACTCAATAAAGGAAGCCACAGCCCTCAATTTGCAAGATCTGAGCAAGGCTGTCAAAGATAGGACATTTTGGAGGATTTTCATTCATAGGGTCGCCATGAGTCGGAAGCAACTTGACGGCACTTAACACACACACACACACACACACACACATGATTTGTGCCAATACCTGTAATAGGATAATCCACATATCGCCGTGTTTTTCCATCATAATATTCTGTTCCTTTTACAATTACCAAATGTGCTGGAAAATTGACACCCCAAGCTAATGTGCTAGTTGCAATAAGAACCTAAAGAAAAAAAATGAACATTTGATGGCAGAAGTAGGTGTGACAAAACCAGAACTTTAAAAAGGGAATAAACTTTCAGTCTGATGTTATAAAGAGAATAAGCATACTTGAATCTTGCAATTCACGAACAACTCCTCTACAGTTTTTCTGTCTCGCTCATGCAGCCCCGCATGGTGGATGCCTATTCCAAAGGCCAGTGTTAGTTTGAGATTAGACTCCCTTACTGTTCCTATGATGTCATTCATCTGTAACACAAAAAGAGTGCAGGAAAATGTATTTTAAAGTCTTTTAGAATATTTCCAGTAAAGCAAGCATGTAATTATAAAACAAAACAAAAAACAATTATCCACATTATACTAGGCTCCATTTATTATGCATAGAAGAAAAGAACAAGCAAGGAAACTAAAAAGCATATGGGAAAGCATGTAAGTCCAAACAAATATAACCACCTTTGTGTGCGTGCGTGTGTGTTGCCAAGTCACAGCTGATTTATGGTGACCGCATAGGGTTTTCAAGGCAAGAGTCTCTAAGAGGTGGTTTGCCATTGCCTGCCACCTTTATGATGCACTATATGTTATTCAAACTGAAAAGACAAATTAATCTTTATTGTGGTTCCGAACTTCAAAACCTCATGCTTATATTTAATATCTCGCTTCAAGATTTTAAAAGCATTTTCAGACTAACTACTTGGTACTAAGGACCAGACTCAAAGTTGTGTATACCTAGATCCATATGCTCAGACGGCTTGTACACTGTCTCCTTCTGAAACCCACCACTACCCACCTTGATGCTACATGAACAGCTGCTTCTGAAACTTGGGAAACCTTGAGAAATATTGTCTGGTATAGCACAAGGAGCTGCTATCAAGGCAAAAAGTGAAAATTATACATGGAAAGAAGCTGCTGTCTTTTTTCTTTTGACAATTAGCGGTGTGATCCGAGAAAAATTTGTTATAATTTTTAGATCGGGGATTCAGGAGAGAAACTTTACTGTGATTACTGATTTCTGGGTAGGCCATTACTAGTTTTGGAGTCAAATCCTTTTGTGGGGGGGGAAGAGGAGGAGTTCTGGAATTTTTAGGTGATTATTTTCAATGGGGAACTGATCAGAGGGTCTTGGGCAGCTGTTTTTAAAGTTAACGGCACCAAATTTGCTCAGAACATAGCCCTCCTTCTAATCTAAATTTCAAACAGAATGGTCAAAGATGCCTCTCAGTGCAGACACACTTCTTTCCACTGATTCCTAAGGGGAAGAAATGATGGTGGCCTGGTAGGAGAGAGCCTGTAACCAGCATTCAAGGGAAAAAAACACCGTTTGCATTCGTTTTATAATGGAATTTTATAGCGACTGACGATTTCCCCTCTTTTCTGCTGAAAACTCTTCACTTGCCAGCCTTCCTTGTTGTGGCCCATTGTTTCCTTTCACAAAGTAAGGAAGTCTTCCTTTGCAGAAAACCTTCCCCTGCCCCTGCAATCTTTGAAAATAGTTCAGATTTTTCAAAAACAAAAACATGTGAATGCATGATTGCATATGATGACTCAATCATCCAATTGCTATGAGATACATGACTTTACTCTGGGTATCCACTGCAGGGTATCTTAATTAATACTACTAGTATTTAAAGAATTCCTGGAGGAGGAGATGGTGACAAATGGCTGGGGTGTGGGGATCCGAGGGTTACGCTCCATGATATATTTATGAGTTGTCTCTGGCCTCACTGCTTTGATCAGAGCCACATTCAGTTCCAAGAACATCACTTTTAAAGGTACAGAAGCTGATTTTAAGGAGGAGGGGCAGCATGGGTGGAGGGGCCTCTTGCCCCCCTCAGCCTTTTTCCTGATCCTACAGAACCTCCAGTGAGAAATTATTTCGGAGCTGCATGTAACATAGTCCAAGCACTCACAGATCCACATGGACTGTTCCAAGGAAATTCTTTCTTTGGGGCTTGTCTCCAAAGGTGACTCCAAAGGTGACTTTTGTTTTGAGGACGAGGAAAGGATGGGCAAAATGATGGTTGTGTAAAAGAACCCTGAAAACGGTATGGGCGGGAAGGCTGGTTGGCTTGCGGGCCAAAGTAACGCCGCTTAAAGTCGGGCGCCTGAGGGGTAATCCCTAGGGACTTTGCATTTGTTTTATTCTTTTTCAAGCGATCCAGGAAGGTATCCATTTGGTCGCTGAATAAGGACGTCCCTTCAAACAGAAGGTCCTCGATACGTGATCTAGTATCATAGGGGAGCACAGATTGACGTAGCCAAGCGTGTCTGCGAATAACTATGGTGGACACAATGGCTTTACTGGACGAATCTGCCACATGGCGTGCCACCGTGAGCTGCTGTCTTGCTAAAGACATGCCTTCTGACTGAATGGCTACCGCCGAAGGACGCTGGTCATCAGGAAGGACAAGAAATTTGAGGGAAAACGTGATCCCAAAGAGAGTATTGATATCAGGCCATGAAAACAAGGAAGTTGGAAATGCGGAGGCCTACAGCACTAGAAGTGTAAACTTTTCTAGCAAGGGTATCCAGTTTACGACCCTATCTATCCTGCGGAGAGGAATGTGCTCCTAACCTATATTTACCAGGCAAAGCCTCCACTATGACGGAATTAGGTGGGGGGTGCTGATAAAGGAACTCTCCACCTTCCCTGCGAATCTTATAGAGATTCTCTACTCTTTTGGTGGGCGAGGGGACTGAGGCAGGCTTAGCCCAGTTGGTACGGACCACTTCGAGAATGCTTTTTATCATGGGGAGGGCCACAGGGCCTACATCAGGGCTATGGAGGATATCCATAATATCATCTATCAGACCGGAATCTTCCGGTTTAAACTCAATTTTAAGAGCCTTCGCCATTCGGATTAGTTGTTCCGCGTATAAGCAAACATCTCCCGTAGGAGAAACCGGTTTAGAGTCCCCAACAGTGTCCTCGGGTGAGGGAACTGAAGCACGGGATTCCTCATCCTCATCCGAACCAGGAGAGAAGGAGGCGTCATACTTGGAATGATCAGTGTCCCTTGACATGGAAGGAGACCTAGTTAGAGGAGGCTTGCGAAGCGGCGCTTGCCTTGGACGGACGGAGTCTTTGGATCTGTCATCAGGATGGCGGGATGGCGTGTGTCGACACCGACAAGAGCCCCCGGAAGGTGAACGTGAACGGGAGCGACTGTGATGACGACGGTCGACCGAAGAACCCGAGTAAACTGATGGAGTCGGGTATCGGCGTCGAGAAACATCCCGGCGCCGACGGGAGGAAGACCGGCTCCAAGAGGAGGAACGGTGCCTCCGAATGACAGGACCGTGAGCGAAGTGAACGGCTATGTCTGGTGATTAACTGCTTGGATGATGAATGACGAGTGTGAACATCTGGACCATGTGAGCGAAGTGAACGGCTATGTCCGGAGATTGACTGTTTGGATGAAGACCGGCGAGATTGGGAGCAGAGAGAAGTAGATCGGCGCCGACGATGAACGGATCGGCTTCGACGAGAAGAACGGCTGCGACAAGTAGATCAGCTCTGACGAGAGGACGACCAGCGTCTGCGGGAGATGGATAGACTCCGACGGGCAGAACAACGTCGAGAAGAGGATCGGCTCCGATGGGTAGGGCGGCGACGGTGCGAAGTAGACAGACGCCGACTGGATCTGGATGAAGCCGGACTTCGAGAATGGCGTCGAGAAGTCAATCGACGCCGAGGCCGTTGACCAGGTTCAAGATGGGACAAACCTTTCGGCGACTCTACTTGGGTCTTTTCGACTGACCATTGAGAGTTTCATTAGGTGCTCACAGGAGGGGGTGGCTGAACGGCACCTTCCTGGAGCTCTGCAGATTCTGCCTGAGGCCCCTTATCGCCCGGCTGTGGGGACTTTGTAAGCACCGGAGGCACATCTTTGTAGAGATGAAGGAGGTGCTGTTTGAACTCAGCCGAGTCTTCCTGGGCCCTGCTCGGACACGGAACCGAGGGGGTAGCCAGGGAATGAGGAGGCGAATCCTCGATAGTAATGGGCTGCTGTGCAGCTATGTTGGAGGCAAGCGACGCCAAGGGATGTGATGACTTGGCCTGAGATCGGCGTCGAGGAGATGTCGAGGGTGATGGGCGTCGAAGAGACTTTGGTGAACGCGAAGGCGATCGGCGCCGAGGTGATCTGGAGCGGGAAGCATGGCGCGAAGAGCCTTGGCCTCGGCCATCTTGGGAATCCAGAGCAGTAATCTTTGCCAGACGAACAATGACCGACGAGGGATTCTTAGAAGGGCCACCATTCTTGGATTTTTTTGTTGGGGGGAGTCCCACTTCAGATTGTGGCTTACCGGTCGAAGTACCAGGCTCAGCAGATTGACCCCGCGGACGCAGAGACTCTTTGTAGAGGTGAGAGAGCAGGCGAGTCGACCGAACTCTCAGGGCCTTGTTGGTAAGTTTGGAGCAACTTTTGCAAGTTGCAGGAATGTGGCCTTCTCCCAAACAAAGGAGACATTCAAGGTGAGGATCAGTCTTCACCATCTTGGTACCACAAGAGGTTCATTTCTTGAAAAGTGGAGCTTTCTTGGACTCCATGGCTAGAGACGAAGCTAACACATTCCTTGGACTCCATTGCTGGAGACGAAGCTAACACGTTCTCTCTCCGTGGTGGCAGAAAGAGAACTGGAGGGAAGAGTGCTCCCTCCCCCTTGGGTCATGTGACCGGTGGGCGGGAAGATTGCATGCCCCAAGGGGAGGGGGAGCACTCTCTCTAGATTTTGCTAGAAGCTGACAAATCTTATCCGTGGCTGGCCTGCGCCTGCGCAGTCCCCAATGTGGGACTGCATAGAAGCCACGCAGATGAACTGGATTTTTCTTTCTGTGTGTTTTTAATAATGCCTAAGAATCCCCAATTGGTGTTACCATCTGGAAAATCATGGTAATGACCCGAAACAGAGACTGTGTATATTTTCAGCTCAGGAATTTTGGAACACAGACCCTTAATAGATATATTCAAAGAATACCAACAAATATGTTGGGTTGGATTTCATGGAGCCATTCCACTAACAATAGGGCTTTCTGCCAACTCAAGACTTCTGCTGATGTTCTAGAGGAAAGTAACACCTGACTAGAATACAACCACTAGTTCCAATCCACAATAAGAAATCTACACCTTTCATATGTATCTAAGAAGCACATACATTTTAAAAATGTCACAAAAATATGACAAATTATATCTTGCATCTTGGCAACAAATGTCATCGCAATTTTACTCTTAAACTTGCATATGAAAAAAAAATATTGCTTAACATATGACACTCCAGAAATTAATGTCATTTGTTAATATATCATCTATTCAAATTTAGACTGGTTTCTCAATTTAACATCATTATATGCCGTAGCGATCACATGGCAATGACCACTAATATAAACACAATTCAGTTTGCTAAAGTGCTGCTGGGGTTCTGGTGAGGTTCAGTTTATATGATCTAAGGGAGGCTTCTAGATTTAGTCCTCTCTTAGGACAAAGATAAATGCTGCTACCCAAATGTTCGTGACAGGTATCGTAAATTAAGTATGGGGGGGGGGGGCTGCTGTGAACCCACCAGAATGTAGATTGGAAGCATAAGGAAACAGTATACTTGCAGAAATGTACGACTGCAAAAGAAAAGGATACAAAAAAAGAAAAGAAAAACAGCAGAGAGAATAAAAAAGCTTCCTCCTTAATACAAATTTCACACAATGTGATTTATAATTGAGTTTTCATATGTATATTTATGATGATTTGAAGCAAAAACAGCTGCAAGTGTAATCTTCTTTAAAAAAATTAAATCATATATGGTTTAAAGTTCTGATTATGTGGCCCGTTTTTAAAATCAGATGAGAAGCAGAACTTGATGCGTTATATTAACAATGGGATGGTTTGATAATAAACTCTAATTTTCAAACAATCTTTTAAGCCTGGGAGAAATCATAATTAGCAAAAGCACTGAGGCATATGAATTGGCATGTTTTGTTCTGTTAATAAATAAAATACACAGTTCTTCAGGGAAAGAAAAACGAAATTAACAATGAGTTTTTGATACTGTATTATATTAACTATTATAATATTGTCTTCTGTTAATTGTACAACAAAGCACATTACTGCTGTATTAAAATTGCCTTCCCTTTGTTACTTTAAACGGCACAGTCAGTGCAGAGATATAATGGTATTTATTCTATCCTCAACACCAGTGAAATGTGCTGATCTTAACTCTCAGTGAGAAAGGCAGGCTATAAATGAAGTACATATATACAAACAATACAAGGTTTTCTTTTAAAAAATAACTGGGATTAAATTCAGTGTCTACAACGTTTAAAGCCAGTCACAATGTTTATTTTGCACAGGCGGCTTTCTAATGTTGATTATTGTCTTTGTTACCAAATTTCACACGTAGAACACCCTCCCACCCGACACACAAAAAGACACTGCTGGACATTTATTTAGAAAGGATATTCTTAATGTTTACTGTGATAGTGTCGTTATCCCCCCACCCATCTGTCCACTGCCTTGTACTACAACAGTGTCCTGTGGAGATGTTAGACATACCTGCAAAGCTGTGTAATTTAACACAGTAAAACTAAAGGACCCTTAGCAGGAGAGCTGGCATATGAACTGTTATCCTGTCATTCTAACAGCGGGGAATCCTAGCTGTTTCTAGAAGACCCCCCTCACTTTCACATAAATTAATGCAATAAAAAAATATTTTACCCACAAGCACATTCCAGAGTTCTAATGTTTTTTAAAAGTCTTCCCATGACTTTATTTTTGAATTAATGTTAGTCAACTTCTAAAACAAGATAAAAACAGGAAGATGCCCAAAAGGGAGATTTTGGGCTGGCTACAATGGGGGTAATCCCACTGAAATCAAGAGGAAGATATTGGTGTAAGATGTTTGTGAGCTTTAAGTATGAAGAACCAAGTATGAAGAACCATTTAATAACTGTCTAGGCTTTTCAACAATTTAATATTTTAATAAGAACAATTCAATAATTTTCTAGGAAAACAATGCCAAAGGAAAGCCTATCAAGGCAATGCATGTATATAAGCATACCCACTTAATAGGTCTTTTAAGAGCATGAATAAGTATTACTATGAAGGGTCTGGCCCAGGCTAAATAAACTTATGTAACCTGTTGATTTTTCAAGTGTGGCAGAAGTTTTGTTTTCATATGTAGTTTAATTAACGTGCATCTCTTATAATAGATGTGTTTGAAAGCTGAACCTAGAAGATTTGTAACAATAAAATAGAAATAATTTTTAAAAAATGAAAACAGATGCATGGGACAGAAATATAACAAAACCAGCCATTTTTTTAGAAACGCATAAGTAGCCACTTCGCATAGTTCTTACACATGTGTAAAATTTTCATCAATTTAACATTAATGCAATTGTTTGGTTGTATTTAATAATTTATTATACCTAAAAAAGCTTTTGTAGAAAGGCAGCATTCCATTTAAGAAGATACATTACCCCGTGTCTGAAATTCATTCCAGTCAGAGTATAATTCAGCAAGTTGATGACAATGCTGGCTCCAAAAGAAAGGAGGAGACCAGATTGGACAAGAATGAGCTAACAGATTGTGCAGTCCAATTCTGTCCCTTTGAGTGTGATATATTGTTTCAAGATGCTAAAGCCCCATACTTTCTCAAAGAATATCTGCTGCACTGGTTTTCCCATTTTCACAGAATCCTTATTATTAGTACTCTGTACCCTTTTCAAAGCACATCAGACCCAGACCATATGCCTCTGCATAACGCTCATCGATTGTCTGAAATGCCCAGCGAAGAAAGATGTGCCGAACAAAAGAATCACGAAAGTTATGAAGTCTTAAAAAATATATAATTACATAGCTCACATCTGGTGCAGATGTTAAGTGAAGTTAAAGTGCTGCTGTGTTAAGGTGGAAATGGCATTTTTTTACAACAACAAAAAAACAACATAACAGAAGGAAGCTGTACTGCGAATCCTGACATAGAACCCTTCTGCCAATCCAGACCCCACATAAAGAATTGGCATAGCTCTTGGTATGCCTAATTCAAAGCTTTTAGAGTGAGTGTTGAACTTAGTGGAAGATTTAGATTCAAATACTTGCTTACGTGAGAAATTCACTGAGTGACCTTGGACCAGTTGCTGTTTCTTAGTGTAACATACCTTATATGGTTGTTATGACGATTAAATGGGGGAGAAAGCTACGTATGACAGGTTGAAGTTTTTGGAGGAAGGGTTGGATAAATAAAGTAGTAATACATTAATAGATAAGTACAATAAATGAAACTAATGAAGTGGGCAGAAAATGTATAAGCTTAAAATGAACAAGTATATTTATTTCATTAACTGAACAGGACAAAATAAAGAAAAAATGTGAACAATATACTGAAGAATGATACAGAAGAGAAGAAAGGACGACAGATTCCTTCAAAGAAAAATCTTCTGAAAAAGAACCTACAGTTTTAGAAAATGATGTGAAAGCTGCTCTGAGAGCAGTAGAAGGAGATTGAGACTGGGGAGGCAACCATGAAGGGAATAGAAAAGATTCTTAAGCATAAGGATGTGTCGCTGGTAACCAAGACCCAGATAAAATGCAAGAAGGGGCTCCAGGAAGAACGTTTATGGAGGCGCCAGAAAAAAACTTCTTTGACCTGGTCAGTGGGTGTAGAAAGGGAAAGATTAAATCTGCTGAGAGCCAGGGACACCCAGGGAAGACAGAGCTCATCCGAGGCATGGGGGAGGCAGCCATTTTGACTATATGCTGGCCCCAGATGCTGAAGACGACTTCCAGGTAATGGAAACCCAGTAGAGACTTATAATATCCTAAGCTTAAGAGCCTGAACTATATTCCAACATCTAATAGGGCCGTGTTGGCGAATCTATGGCACTCGTGCTGCAGCCGACACGCCAAACCCTCTCTGTGAGCACGCGCGGACCCGTTGCGTCTGCCTAGGGCTGTGCCGTGTTGAGGGCGCTGAGGGCGGTGCCCCTTCTCCCCAAGCCCATGATCCCCAAGCCTGCACTGGCACCCTCCCTCTCCTTGCACCTGGGGCAAGCCCCTCCCTCTCTCTCAGCTGAGCTGCGGCACCCCACCCATCTTCAGTTTGGACCAGGCGGCTGTGGCCGAGCACCTTGCCATGTCCCCCACCTTGCCATGTCCCCTCTGTTTGTCAGGGCCCCGCCAGTCTTCAATTTGGACGGGGGAGGCTGTGGCCGAGCACCTTGCCACGCCCCCCCTCTCAGCTGAGCTGCGGGGCAGCTTAGCTGTTTGTCAGGGGCCCCGCCCTTCTTCAGTTTGTCTGGGGCCCCGCCCATCTAAAAAAGCATTTAGAAAATTCTACCACATTTGCAGACAATCCTACAAGCCATCAGGAAATCTACAAGGAATTTTCTAGCATTGTAGCAGCTGCAAAGTTGAATTTTAGTAACAGATTTTTACAGTTCCGTAAGATGGAGACAACCCTGTGTTTTCTTACTTCTCCAGATAAAGCCAAATTTGAAGAACTTGATCTTTCCTGCCTACACTGGTTAGATTTAGAAAATCTGGAAATGGAGCTAATATAATTTCAAGAAAGCTCTATCTGGAAAAATAAATTCTATGACCTGCGTGAAACACTTGAGAAGATAGAAGGGATGCCAAAGGACAGCACAGTTAGTTCTGAAAACGTAATCCTTAAAGTGTGGAATTCTCTGCCAAATAATTTTAAGTCAATGAAAGCACTTGGGATTGCTTTCCTCACTTTGTTTGGATCATCTTATGCTTGTGAGCAGCTGTTTTCAGCTTTGAATTATATCAAATCTGACACCAGAAAGAGGCTAACAGATTACCTGAGTGCTGCATGTGTTGCTCTCAAACTTACAAAGTATGAGCCAAGGGTAGACAAATTATCAGCAAGCACACAACAGCAAAAATCACATTAATTGTTCAAAAAATTTGATGATGTCCTCAAAGATGTCACAAAAATGGTGAATTACATCATGGTTCGTGCTCTGAATTGTCAACAGTTTCAAGCACTTCTTGAGGAGGTTCAGGCACAGTATAATTGTTTACTTATGTACAATAATGTCCGGTGGCTGAGCAGAGGACGAGTCCTAGGGAGATAAATGCCAAAGGCAAACTTTTACCTTTCAATAAAAAGTTGTTTGTATCATTGAAAGCTCTGTTATTGTGTTTTTCTTTTAACGCAAAATATGTGAATGTATGAGTTGTTTTTTCTAAACTAAAACCTCAGTATTCAGGTTAAATTGCCATATTGGCACTTGGCGATAAATAAGTGGGTTTTGGGTTGCAGTTTGGGCACTCGGTCTCTAAAAGGTTCGCCATCACTGTAATAGGGCATGTATAGAGAGAGGGACAGAGGAATTGCACTTCTCTTGGTTCTTTTTAATCCCTTGCTCAATCTGTTGCTGTGATAAAAAGTATGCTTGGAAATGTTTTACTTTTAAAAAATACTTTTTAACTTTGAATGCTGACTGTAGTTCTCTGTACCACATAGACCTTCACGAGCTTGGAACACACTACTGTAAAACAGGCCCCCCCCCGGAAGCTAGGAAGGCTGGCAGCTGGCATGCAGCTATTTCTCCAATGGCAACGCTAGGCAGTATCTTGTCCCCGTGGTGTCCAGAAGTGGGGTAAGCAGGAGACACCGAGGCAAGGCCTTCAGATTTGAAAGAAATGGTGGGGGGGACCATGGGGGGGGGACCCTGACCCCCACCCCAGTGGGCAAGTCCTACAACGGTCAGGTGATGGCAGTGGTTACCGAGAGAGAGAGAGAGAGAGAGAGAGCGAGAGAGAGAGCGAGAGAGAGAGAGAGAGAGAGAGAGAGAGACAGACAGACAGACAGACAGACACACAACCCCCTCCAGGAGAGGCTGAAAATCCCCGGGAGAGGGCAGGAGTGAAATAGGTCCTGAGCAGGCCTGTTCCGCCACAGGGCCCAATTTTTTCAGTAAACCCAGAATAAGCTGAATACCCATACTGGTAAATTTGGATTTCGGCTTAATTCCAGGTTTACTGAAAAATTCAGGCCCATAATAGTCTATAGCGATTTTTTCGAAGTTCCTGTGGGGGCATTTTTGGAGGTAGAGTTC
The DNA here is from genome assembly GCF_029931775.1 of Euleptes europaea. NCBI lineage: Eukaryota > Metazoa > Chordata > Lepidosauria > Squamata > Sphaerodactylidae > Euleptes > Euleptes europaea. The sequence continues at coordinate 60,073,127 of NC_079321.1, forward strand.
CCAAATTTTCAGGGTAGCTTCGAGGGACTCTCCTTGCATGAACCGTGATATTTGGTGAAGAATGGGCCAGGGGGTCCGATTTTATGGGGTCCAGAAAGGACCCTCTCCTCCATAGAGAAGCAAATGCTTAATTTAGTATGATTCATATAGTTCTAAGTATGATGGGTTGGATTCAGTGCATGAACCTAAGCAGGGTTCGTACCTGGATTGGACTACCAATGAAGATTCTGCAGGAAGGCAATGGCAAACCATCTCTGATTAATCACTTGCCTTGATTAATCACTTCCCCTGCTGGGGTCACCATAAGCTGCTTGCAATTTGATGGCCTTTATTTATATATTAAGGACTGTGGCACTATCTTGACATTATGAGAATGTTATTCTACTGCTAGAGGCAGATAAGCAGACACATTTGAGGCCAGGTTCTTCTTATAGAAGCATAGATAAAAGACAAGCATTATCAACAGAACATATACATTTGTTTTAAGCCATGTGAAGAAATGAGCAACAGTGACCTGAGACCAACAGTGGGAGATTCATATTCCAGAAAGAAGGGACTGGAAGAAGGTGGGACAAGATCATGTGATCCTGCTCCCAAACACAATTAAGAACATAAGAAAAGCCATGCTGGATCAGACAAAGGGGCATCAAGTCCAATAGTTTGTTCACACGGTGGCCAACCAGGTGCCTCTAGGAAGCCCACGAACAAGACAACTGCAGCAGCATCCTGCCTGTATTTCACAGCACCTAAATAATGGGCATGCTCCTCTGATACTTTAGAGAACAGATATGCATCATGGCTAGTATTCATGACTAGATCTCTCAATAATTCATAAAATTAACCCAATTCATTAATACAAAATGCATGAACTTACCTCTCTTTCATCCATATTCAACCATTGTTTTGGATCATCTTCAGTTGCCAGAAAAGCAATCAACTCCAAAGCAGTGAGTCTGGTTTGACGTCTCGATGATACAAAGATAAGAACGGGCTTGGCTGGGGAATGGCTCCTAATAGCTGTTGGGGAAAAAATTAGAATTATGCAATTCTAGAAACCAGAATTTCCCTGTGCATCCTCGTGTCAGCAATTGATTCATCTGAATGAAAAGTGACGATGATGCAAATTTAATATCCCATTTGTCTTTGGCATAAGGGAATTTTCCACAAGTGTACTTTTGCAGCAAAATATGGGTAAAACAATGGGTTGAGGGGTTTCTATGCTTATAATAGTCAAGCCAAGCATTCTTTTGTTGCATTTTTTTTAAAAAAAGGTTTTCTTGCAGAGTGTGAAAAATTTCAGCTTGCAGCAAAATTTTATGAGCTAAGAACGGATATTATAAAGCAAACTGTTGACATATTCATGACTACATTCTATCAAAGAAGTGAGGAAAAGAACATCCGCAAATCATATTTCTTTAGCAATCTGACCACAGTAACAGCATTAACATAATCAGACTACTGTTTAAAAGTACAATCTTAGTATTTACTTTTTGCAACTGTAAATAATTTGCTAATTGTAAAATAATTTCAATGCTTTATGAATGTTGTGTGAATTTATGCTGCTGTTAAGCACAGAACAATTTTAGTATAAACCATCACAATACACATTGGTAAATGGGAGACATGTATAGGACCGATGAGCATTAATACTGTCCAAGTCTTGTTGCACCTTAAAGACTAACAAATTTATTTAGGCATAAGCTTTCGTGAGCCGGAGCCCACTTCCTCTGATAATGTTAATACTGCATCTTCTTCATACAGATATCAATATATCCATTTCCTAACAGAAACCTGACAGCTAATGAATTTTTGTTGCTTCAGGAACAGGTGTGGCAGAACAGTTCTGGACAGATTTATTGTTCATTAGTGTTTTTCTGCAATGCTCCTCTTTTAGGTGTAAATTATCTGAACTGCCAAGATTGGTCTCTAGTTTCCAATCAATACTTTGCTTCTGTCATAAGGCTAATTAGATCAGCTAAAAAGTCACCTCGCAACTGTCGTCTTACAATCAACAGCAGTTCACATCACAAAATTTATTTGGGGACTTCTTTTTAATTGATATAATAAATATTCCTTATGGAACCCACACAGAACATGTTTCTGTAAAATATGAAGGTGGTTCCTAAATCTATCCTTTTTGTCAGTTTAAGGATAAAAAATTGAAAACAGAGACATATCCGGACACACTGAAAATTCTGACGTTTATGGTTATTGCCTTGAAAGCAAAATTATATAAGCCTAGCTTGACATGCAACTTATGTTTACAATTTTTTAAGATTTGAAGAGGAGAAAATCACTTTCTGAATTAATACCAACAAAGGTTTTATAGGTTTGCAAATCTTAAACTATTAATATGAAAGCATTTCCATAGTGTCAAATATGAACAGTAATTTCAGTTATTCTACTTGAAATATGTTTAGGTTCCATAGACATGTTATGTTAGCAGCCTAATGCATGAGGCATGAAGCCGGGTCATGTTGTTAAAGACATTCTTCTTAAAATAACCCAAGAAAGCACACAATAGCATATGATATAAATCTGTCTAGTGCAGACTTTAATTTTTTTTACAAATATGCTAGCATACCCTGAAATGCTGGTTTGTTCATACTAGCCATTCGAGGACAATAGTGCTGGCCAGGGAAGCCTTGAATGTGTACTTCTAACGGAACCGGACGCACCGATGGCCTGAAGTTGAACAGTCCCACCTACAGAGAAAAGATAAGTGACCGGTTGTGCATGTATAAGGTTGCTTTTTTTTTTTAAAGATACTTATGGATGGCTATTTTGAAAAACAAACAGATGCCCTAAGTCTTCTACTTGCCTGACTGATATTTAGCCAATCAGCAAGGTCTCTGGCATTAGCTAACGCAGTGGACAGACCTACGACTCTGACAGGCTTTTCTGTGTGAGATGAGATGAAGTTAGTGCGAGAAACAATAACTTCTAGCACTGGGCCTCTTTCATCCCCTAGAAAAGAAGGGCAGAAGAACACATCAATATTTTTTAAAGTTCAGCTAGCAATGCCAGAGCACACTTCAATTCCAGCAATAATACCAATGAAAACGATGCTCACCTAGCAGATGGATCTCATCTATGATGAGAATGGAAACTTTTTGAACATAGCTTCTATTCTGCCAGCTTCTGCTGACCCCATCCCATTTCTCTGGGGTAGTCACAATAAGGTCAGCTTGGGCAATTGACCTCATATCAGGAGTCACATCCCCTGTCAATTCCACAACCCTGTAAAGGGAGTCAAGTGGTCATTGTGAAGCAATACAACACAAATTCCTATTTATTTTGAAACAGACCAAAGATCTAGAACAGCAATAAAATGTGATAAATAAAACAATCCTGTCTGAATATAAGAATAGATTGTAAGTGTCCAAGACATGGGTCAACTTTCTATTCGGGTCCTTCATAGAAAAAGCTAAGCAATATATAACAACTATAGCAGTTCTTTTCTGAGGAGTCAAAGTCAACATGAAAATCTCATGCAGTAGGAAAAAATCCCTCATATTAACAGAGGATCTTGCCAGTCATTGTCTCCTAACCAATAAGAGTTCAGCTGATTTTCTATCAAGTTTAGACATAGGTTCATCAAAAATATGTACTATCATAAAGTTAATTTTGTACATTTTTAGTCCTATCTAAACTATTTCATAAAAGGGGTTTTTCTTAGCTAAAGTTAGACCAAAGTATTAGGAGCTTTGTTAGGATAAAATTGGCATGAATATTATGGTCAGAAGTGCTCCAGGGACTGTCAAATCTGCACATGACTTTTCTTAACAAGAACAAATGTCAACATGTCCAGGTATCCAGTGCAATCCTATGTAGAGTTACTCTTGTCTAAGGCTACTGAAATCAATAGCCTTAGGCTGGGAAATTTTTGCATAGGATACACTATGGAGAATGTAGTCAACATTTACTTGTCAATCCAGGAGAACTCTTACCACTACCCATTTCTTTTCTGCCAACAATTCTTTATAAACACAAGCAGTTGACATGAACCTTTATTTGAATAACTATCATAGGGATTTGAAGAAAAGTTTCTTATTTTTTACCCAACAATGCAAATATCTGAACACTTACTTCTTGCCAAGCTTTTCTTCAATTCTAATTTTCCAGTCCTCAATTCTCTCCCGCACCAGAGCCTTCAGAGGAGCAATATACACTGCCTGCAAGGCACAGGGCAACAGAAGCAGAAAAAAAGCAATACAACCAATAAAAGAATAGGATTGGTGCATAATAGCTTTTTGTATGTTCTCTTACAGAGCTCACTTAAAGCCAACAGCTATGGAATACTTTTAAACATTTTGCTTAGTCACTTGCAACAGGTTTCTAATTAAGATAAAATGTAACAGTCCATTTTTAAACTTCTTTAAGCCAATGACTCATGTTTGAATTTAAATTCTAAGTAACAACGCATAACTGCATTTTACAGTCAACAAAGCAGAAAAATAATAATTAAAAAAGGACCTGTACTGAATACTATTGCTTACTGTTAGGCACATAAAAATGTAAAAAAACCAAACCCTATGCAAAAGGAAAACTAATATTCGTTATATCAATATATTTGTACCATAACAACCTATTATATAGAAGATAGCAATATTAGAAGTAGATGAAAATCTACTGGATATTACTGCTGTATAAGACCACTGAAATGAATTGAAAATCTAGCCATTGAAAGATATGGCATTGTTTCATGATGTATTTAAAATATTTATATCCCATCGTTTGATCAACTGACCCACCATATCTTTTTTTATTCTAGGTGGTGACTAGGTGGGGTGACCAGCTCCACTACCAAAACAGCCACTGTCATAGCCATGCTGGTTTCATTTGTAAACCTTCTACTGCAGCTTTTTTGTTGTTGTTGCGAGATAGACACTAACAAAACTTTTTCAAACTTGAGTTTACAGTGTCTGGTTTATGCAGATTATATAAACTACTGTGGTTTCAATGTTAGGTTTAATCATTTTGAAATTCTTTGTGTGTCTCCTTTAAGACATTAAGATAAAATCATTGCAGCAGGCATGATAGACCGCCCACTTTTATAGCAGTATGGGCAGCAGCACAGCCTTAAACATGTTTATTTAGAAGCAAAGACCATTGGTTCCTTGGAACTTGGTCCCTGGCAATTGTGCTTAGGGTTTTAGACATATGCCCAGTCCCAGCTAATGAGAGCCATGAGACTGAAGTTAGGCCCAACTCCAGGGATTTGCTACACTTTGTCAATGACTTGGCCTGGAGACAAAAACCTGGTTAGAAGCAGCTACATTACTGTCCCCATCCTGTAGTGAGTGAGTGTGAGAAGAAGCCTGGACATGTGGGGAGAGGAGATTCGAAAAATAAAAACCAATGGAGAGCAAGTCGAGCTAAACTATTGGGCAAGGAGGTTAGAGAGTCCTTCCTCCTAAATAAGCTGACCTCTCCTGAAGGATTTAGAATGCCCTCCAACAGTTAGTGTGTGTGTGTGTGTGTGTGTGTGTGTGTGTGTGTGTGTGTAAGTAAAGTGCCATCAAGTTGAAGCAGACTTATGGCGACCCCTTTTGGGGTTTTCATAGCAAGAGACTAACAGAGGTGGTTTGCCAGTGCCTTCCTCTGCACAGTAACCCTGGTATTCCTTGGTGGTCTCCCATCCAAATACTAACCAGGGCTGACCCTGCTTAGCTTCTGAGATCTAACAAGATCAGGCTAGCCTAGGCATCCAAGTCAGGGCAGGGGAAGAGTGCCACATGTAAAAAACAATTAAACACTGCCAATTTTATTAAGTATGAAACCTAGTTCTCGGACAGAATGATTGGATTGGATTCCCCTATTCCTTGCATATGGATATGAAGGGATTTCACCCAGTAAATTACCGTATTAGAAAGAAAGCTAGGCTAATATTGTAATCAATGTCCCTGTTCAGTTGTAGTCAAACATCTTCCTGTTTGCAGGAAAAGTATAACTTTGAAAGCATCAGTAGGTTATGTTATGGACATAGATGTGACTATCTACAACACGTTTTCCCAGCAGCAAGAATAATATTTATATACACTAGTGATTTTAATCAAGCAAAAATGTGGTGAAGAACCACTTAGATATCTACAGTAAAAATATTACTATTTTTTCTTCTGGATAGCTCAGGACTACCAGCAAAAAGCAGAGAAAGAGAACATTGCTCAGAATAACTTTACCAACCTTTGATGTGGGATAGTTGTTGAAAACTCTAAAGATGGCTAACTCTGCTGCAACTGTCTTCCCAGAACCAGTGGGAGCACCAAGGAGAACATTACAATCTGTATGGTACAATGTATGGAATATCTGGGTCTGAATCGGGTTGAAATGAGAGAATTTGTACAGAGCTTCATACTTGGGATTTCCCAAAGCTGTGATGGGTAAAGGCTGGAGATCCAGTAGTTCTGAAAATTGAGGAATAATGTCAAGCATATGTTTAAATGTGCAATCAAGTACAATAGAAAGTTCTTAAGGTCAAAATAGAAAACCATAGATACATATTACTATTAATACCATACATGAACTCATACTCTAAAAGAGAATATGAGCTCAAATGAGAACTAAACAAAGTTGGTTTTATAGGTATATGTTTTTCAAACGAGCACAGTTAAACTTACTAAGAGCTGTTCTGATGTCTAAAATTTGCTCAGATAGCCCTTTTCACAAAAGGCCATTGTCTTTTCAAATCTACTGTAATTACATCTAAATCTAACATACCGAAGCAAATATGCCCCATAATTTATGAGGACAAACATAAATAAACTAACTCAGAGAACATCATGGGCTAGGACAAGGATTTTCAAAGGCTTGAAAAACAAGGGCACAATTATTTTGTAAGAGGGAGAATGCTGCAAATAAAGCTTGATTAAGAAAGTCAGAAGTAGGCATAAGACTAATGGCAAAGTCCTAAGGCCAGTCCTTGAACAGATTAGGCTATTAACTACAACATTTTTTTAGCATTTTTGTACCAGTGTTCTGCTCAGAACTCTTACAGGCATTTCACTGGAAGACACAAACAGCCAATGGGAGTCTCCACCCTTCCAACTGGGGATGCCAGGACAAAGCGCTCCATACAGGCAAGCAAGGGAGATGGATCTTGTCCTCTGAGCTGTGACTGCTGACACTGTTTTTCTACTCCTTGGACCTCCAACCATTTCTGACCCCAGTCATTGCTAGCAGTAAGTAGGCATGGCACAGGCTTGCAGACATTCTGGCAGCATAGCACTGCACTATCAGTATTGTGTCATGCCGGTGAGACTCCCCCTACAATTAGGGGACACAGGAAGCCCTGGATGGCCACCAGCCGTGTCACTCTAAAACTGTACTTGATCAAGGGAGAAGGAACGGCTGTGGGGGTTGCAGTGCTGACAGCTTATGAGCCATGCGGTCTGCATAAAGGGGGCTGGGGAGGGATGGCACACAGAGGTCACTGGAATGAATATGAGTAGAAGGCCAGTAATGAATTTCCTGAGCAGGAGTGGAGTGGTGCATGGCAAATCTGACCGAAATAATAGGCATATGGAGCAGTCAATCAGCATGAGTGGTCCTATACCATGTAGTGTTTGGTAGTGGTAAAACTCAAGTTGTGTGAGAGACTCCTTTCAGGATTGTCTAGCATTCGGGATTTGAGCCATGAGCCTTAAGCATACCATGCCTGTGCCAGTCTACTGTACTACATCTCTCTGCATTTTGTATATATGGTTGGTGCCAACATCAGGGCTCCTGGGGTTTTCCAAACACCTTGTGCTGCGTTTGTGAGCTACGTGCACAGTTGGGGGATCATGTTTATATAATAATTACTTATGAAATTGTAGGGTCCAACCTAGCCTCTAGGTGAACTAATAATGGAAGTACAGCTTCTTGTTGATCTTAAATTATGGGTGAGTTCAGATGGAAGCCGATGTAGCCTGAGATACCAGGTCTGTTAAGGGCTTTATAGGTCAAAGGCGGTAGCACTTTGAATTGGGCTTTGAAAACAAATTATTAGCCAGTGAAATTTTCCCCCCATGAAACACTGCCAAATAATAACTGATACCAGGTTGGCAGCAATATTTTGCATCAATTGCAGTTTCTGAACTGTCTTCATGGGATGCCCCATTTAAAGTATACTGATCTAGGTATTTCTTAAGGTTTTAATGACAGTGGTCTTCCAGCAGAAACAGCAGTTGGTATATCAGCTGATGCTTGCAAAAGACACTCCAGACCATAGCTGAAACCTGTAAATCAAGATGCAAAGTATGAAGCCTGATCCTCCCTTCTCCCATGTTGTGAACTAGATAATTTGAATAAACTAGATAATAGTTTGAATAAACTCTACCAATGGTTTGATGCTCATGTTAAAAGGTATGGGAGACAGAATTAATCCTTGAGGAACTCCAGAGGGCAACTTCTACTGAAAGAAACAAATGGTTCCTATTGTCAGCTGGAACATCTGTCTCAGAAAGGAACAGAATCATCACAAGCTCCCAGATGTTGAACATCACTTTACTTGAGTGGAAAATTAATGTGATGGTCCAATAGCTGCTGCAGTCTTTCATGCCTTCTTTTTCAGAATTGAACTGTAGTTTGTTTCCAGTCTGTAGGTTGTTTTGTTTTCCATATTTGTTGGCATATTCTTGTTAAGATTTTGATGGACTCCATTTCTGTGGCTTGAAATGGCTCTACTGATATCCCATCTGCTCCTGGTGATTTGTTTCTCCCATTTACTTTGAGTGCAGCTTTCACTTCATTTTCTAAAATTGCAGGTTCTTCTTTAAAAGATTCTTCTTCAAAGGAATCTGTCATCCTTCCATCTCTTCTGTAGAATTCTTCAGTGTATTGTTCCCATCTTTTCTTTATTTTGTCCTCTTCAGTTAATTTATTTCCATGTTTCAGCATGCCTAACAGTGCTTTAAATTTCCCCTTGATTTCTTGGATCTTATGGATCTCTTGTTCTTCCTTTTTTGTTGCTCTGTTTCTTTACACCAGTTATTATAATAGTTCTCTTTGTCTCTACGTGCTAGGAATCTCAGGTACAGAACTAATATTCAATGTGGCATCCAGGTCCCACTGAATGTGGGAAGTTTTCTTCAAAATGCTTTGCAAAAAAAGTCAAAACAGACTACCGGTGGTTCCATGCCTCACAGGCTGAATTAACCTCCTAGCCACTCAGAATAACTCCAATGAATGCAAGTTTTCTTTTTCTGAAATTGGAGTTATTTGGTTTTTGCAGCCACATAAAAAGCCTCACACATTGGCTCATGCTTGTCAAAGTGTGAGAGAAAAACAGGAAGAGTCAGGAATATATCTAACCAGTGAGTTGTCCAAAATTTTCTCCATACTTCCATGATGGCTGAATTAAGGAGGGGATTCTGTTTTTCCTATAAAGAGTTTGACTGTGGACCACCAGGCTGCAATTCTATCAATGGCCTGCTGGTGAAAGGAAATTGTGAAAGGAAAAGAGTTGGATAAAGCTGGAGGAGTGAACTCCTTATTGTGGTATCCTAGGTTAAGACCTGGACCGGATAAGTAAATCCCTCACTCTCTGTAGTAAAACCAAGCCTTAAGGGGTTGTTTTACTGCAAATATTACACCGGTAGAGAAATAAATTCATTAAGGCCCTGCAGTGCCATGCAATAGGTCTTCAAAGGCACTCTAAACAGAGCTGTCCAAGGGTTCTGCCACTTGTGTTCTAGTCACTGCTCTAAGTGTTTCATCTCCAAGAACTCTGTAAAAAGGTCAGGGAACAAGTATGAACTGGGAAAGGACTTCTACAAGCAATTACGGAAATGGCTTGGTTCAGTTCCTTACTCTAGGAATCTAAGAGAATCTAAACAAAAGATGCTATCAAATCACTCATCATCTGCCAAGTGACTGCTGGAAACCCTTCGGTACTAGGAATCTTCAAGGGCACACCACTTTACTCTGCAGAGGTTAGTGAGTGCTGCAACTTTAATTCCTATCAACGGATGATTTCCCTACGGCAAGGGCCATGTCAGAGCGGCTTACAAGAGCATCAGACAATCTGATCAAAAACTTACTCTAGGAAGATATAATGAATAGTTCAGTTTCGTATGGTCTCTGGTTATAAAAAATAATGAACAATAATCAGATATACTGGAATTAAAGTACAAAATGGAAGAAATTTAGCTGCTAAGGAGAAGAATGTTAAATCTTCCAGGAACAAGGAAACCTGCATGAGTATAAATTGATAGAAAACTGAAAACAATAACAAAGATTTAAATAGACAGAAGGCTATAAAGCTGTCCTGAACTGGTAAACTCTGTCATAAAAATGAGTACAATTCCAAGTGCATATTTCTAATATTATTCCAAAGAAATGTATTAAATAAATAACCAATTGTTTATTACAAATATGTTATTTTAAAAATGGTTATTAGTTAATTCCTTTGGAATAAGTTGTAGATTAAGCAAAGTGTTCTACAAACAGTATGAGCCCAGGCAGGTGGGCTTTATGCAATTTGTTCTACTATGAGCTGAAATTGCAGAATGGTTTCAAGCGGATAAAAATTAAATATGGGTGGAACTGAAACAATCATTACAATACAACTCTTCAAGCCCACCTGTAGGTAGAAAGGAAATACAGATCTAGGACAATAATAAAAAATAATTTGTTTTGACAATTCTAGGTTTTTGGGGTAGATTTAAAAGGCAATTAACCTCTTTGTGCTTCCTTTTAATGTCAATATTGTATCATCTAGAATGTAAATAGATTAAATAGATAAGCAATTTTGTTCACAGAGAAAGAACTAATTTGATTAATTCAAAGGACTCTGACATCAGTCAGGAATTTATTGCTTATGAAATGGTAAAGAAAGCTTGCATTATAGACTTTAATGACAATATATTAGAAATTTTAAAGGTAGATGATGGGGGGGGGGGACAGACAAGGTGCATCCTAGGAGCTGCAGAATGATAACCTGTTTAACCACCTACCCCGGAGAGTAGAGGTTAATCACATTGTAGTAACTGACAGAGAAACCAGATTTCACATCCCAGTTCAAAGGCCAAATGGTGTGAAACTGGCAGATACACTGCTATCACCAAAGCTTAGCCTTCGATAGGCATATCTTTGAGACACAATTGCTTGAATTATCACTATTAGCAATTTACACTGCTGGCAAGCTGGTGGTGTAAAACAGCTTTTCTAGGTTCCAATGACATTTATCATACCACTACCAGGGGGTGGGTGGATATTCTGATGTCATGGTAAACCTTTATGAGGCAAGCAAAAACTTTATATTCTCACAGTTCTAACTTGATGTGAATGTCCAAAGGGGGGATATTCCCCCCCAAAGGATGGATGTGGACTATGGGCAAGCAATGACCCACAGGGGACTCCAACAGCAATCTAAGTGGAAACAGTTTGTCAACTGTGTTAGTATGGGGGGGAGCATCACAAGAAGCTGCGTCGCTCATTCTTGACTGACATACATCAATTTCTGTCTAATGTTAAAAATACTTCAATATAAAAACCATATTTATTTTAGAAATAACTGGTTGCTAAACAATGATGAAGTTTAAATGACAGAAACTGGTATATGCCCATACCCAGATGGGATTGGAATCCTATCAAATTAGTGGGAATTTGCATTGATTTTGTTACACAGATGCTTTCTTTGAAGTTTAGCTCCAGATTTCTATGCCCCTTTTATGGTGCTTCCCAGTAAGGTAGGGCTGGAAAGCTATAAAATGTGTTGAGGCTTCGAGGCTTTATATTCTTAACATACTTTGTAGATATTTCACAATGCTTTAATCATCCCCACTAATGCTGTGATTTCTTGGAATCTGTCAAAGGGAGAAAGGCCTTTTCTTGATCTTTGTCTAGCAGGACCTCTGTATACTTCATTGTTTCAGAGGAACCAGATGGGAATGGCAGTCAATTACCATAAATCCTAGAGGTTCCATAACTGGTGATGTGTAAATATCTTTTTGTTTCTTCTGAATGCTACTCATTGATCAGTCAATTAGATAAATAGGGTACATATGTTTAGCCAGACAGTTTTGGTATAGCAGAACAATGGCCAAACACATCATACTCATGTGTGAATTTATACATGTTAAAAAAGGACCCACGGGTCAGACATGTACATTTTTTAATGCACTCAGTATGCTGAATTTTAAAAGAGACAGACATGACTACAATAGGAGTCTACACATTGGCATCAGGCACACTGAGTTGTAGTTCTCTAATATGACCAGAAGAAACAAACTAAGATTATGTGCCAATTGCTTTCATATTCATGTGAAGATTGAAAAAAATAATGTGAAGATTGAAAAAAATAATGTGAAGATTGAAAAAAAATATGGAAGTAGTGACTTGTGCTTTAGGGGGTAACAGTTAAAACCAATATATAGCACAGTTATTAAAATATTTAATTTTTACCATTAAAAAAATCTAATACTGAAAATTCTACCACTTTTATTATCCAGCACAGAGTCTTTTAGAAAGAATCCTGTCTAGTAAGATACTATTTAACTTCCTTAAAAACTGGTTAACAGTTTTTTGCACTGTCGTTGCTGGATTTTCTGTAACAGACTACAACACAGAGAGAAGGAAATCAACACTGCAAAACTGATACAATTCAGCACACACAATTTCCCTAGAAATCAATGTACATGGATCGTGCAGGATCGCAGCTCTAGACACTGTTACCTGTATGAGGTGGATGTCTCTCAGGTAGAATCAGATGCTGAAAATTGATAATGCATACCGCCTCAGCTCCTAACCATCTATCAGACACAGCCCGGATATAGTATTGGGACGGTAGTGGTTCAAAGATTGGTATAGTGAACACCAATAGCTGAGTTTCTTTTGCAATGACCTATGATAAACAACATACAGCACTATATTAGTTTCCAGATGGTTAAAATTAGGTTACCCTATTGTTCTCATATAATATGACAAATGAAAAAAAATAACGCACAGAAATAGAGCACATCCCTGTACATTTTTTAAAAGTTGTAAATGGAAGAGAAGGTCCAATTCCTTTAAAAAAACATTTCTTGTGCTTTACAGACAGATTGCATTCTAAATGGCTTAAACTGTAGAAATGGCCCTTGCTTATTAAGTGATTTCTTTTGATGGAACCGTAGCTAATAATAATCTGTATTGACAAGCATAATAGAAGGAAACATCACACATTTGATTTTTCATCTGAAAGTAATTGTACTTTCAGACACATGACAAATCTTTTATTAGATTTTGTTTTTGAAGAGATGCCAGAGAATGATTACATAGAAAGCCAATTTTAGCATGTGAATCTGAAAGCAACACCCAGAGATACTGTGTCACAATATTTTAAATTAATGTTCATTAAAACACTGTTCCACTAGCTTAGTGGTATATGCACTTTACATCATTGTGCAAGACATTTATATGCTTTATTTATTTACCTGCTTTTTTTGAATAATAAAATATTCTGAATGGTAAATGTGATCATTAAAACACTGTTCCACTAGTTAGTGGTATATGCACTTTAATCATTCTGCAAGACGTTTGTATGCTTTATTTATTTACCTGCTTTTTTTGAATAATAAAATATTCTGAATGGTAAATGTGATCATTGGTGGGGTCTTCTACCCAAATCCACCAGGGCTCCCCACCTGTGCCATGGACCTAGAACACACAGAAAATGGACACATTTAAACATATCGTAGATATCTCAAGATTTTCAGGTTCTATGTTAAATAACTTGGGAATCACATTAGTTCAAGAGATGAAAATGAAGAAGATGGACAATATGATGCAGAATGCATACCACTATACCAAACATTAGCAAAACATATTTAATTTATTCCCTGAGAAAAGCATGGGCTCTACCTACTACTTATGTGGTCTCATGTACCTATGCAGCAAGAGGGGGCTTCTTAGAGAAATTTTGAATCCTTAGACATTCTTCCTCTTTATTTACCTGTTGATGTTACAAATTTAGTCCACAGACTGTAAAATGTTCTGCTTTGTTGTATTCAAAGGACTCATAAAATGTAAAGGAGGGTTGACAAGACATTGGTCGCCAATATAGGCATGCCTCTGATATTTTCAGTGAATTTCACCAACACAGTACAGCTAGGATTCATGTTGACTATTTCATTTAGACTTTTAACCCACCTCAAAATAGTTAGGAGCTTGGATGTGAGGGCGATCTGGCTGCAATATCTGTCACCCCATTGATTGCCAGGGTTGATTCGGCTGATCTGGCTGGCTAGGCAGGTGTCCCCTCCCTCCCTCACTGCTCCACGTGCATCCCTCCCAAAGCTGAGCGCTCGGTGGAAGAGGACAACCATCCCAGATGGATAGTTAGGAGCAGTTCAAATATCAACGCTGACAATATATGAAGGATAAAACTCCTATTGCATTCATCTTACTCTAATCCAGATTCTGGAAAAGAAGTGTTAAATCTCCGAGGGTCGGTGAAAATGTTAACATAATGGTGAACCTTAATTAAGATGAATTAAGATGAAAGCTCAGGTAGTTTTCTTTTACCCCTGGGACTTTAGTGTGGTTAGGTGCCATATGAACTGGAACCCACAATTGCCTATGGTCACTTTAATCAGTATGGCTATTGCTCCTTCAAGCCAGCAGTGGAGGTGCAGGAGTCCCTAAGCTAATGATTGGCAAGCCATCTGGCTGCAGTAGTGACCTTGAGCCCAAATTACTTGCCAAATTTCCTGGCTTTACTTTCAAGGAGTTTTTACCTGATCATTCCACTTGAAATCAGAAGTGACGTTCAACCTCACTCTGAGCACGGTACGTGTAATCGGTTGGACGGTAGCTTCCATTGTGATGGAGGGAATTTGATGGACGCACTGTTTGACCTTTAATCCAATATTCACATGATGCAGCATGTGACCTGCAAAGTAAGTACAACTTGTCACACATTTGCATTCATGAGAATTGGGGAGGTGGGAGCAGGGAATCACACATCAGAAAGGCCTTTGGAGGCCTGCTTGTTTGTTGTTTCAGGGTAAATTAACTGACTCTGCTGACCTAGCATGCTTGAATATTTAACTTGAATTAGTTATTACAGCTTGGAAACCTATCAATGCTCCATCTAGGTGTTACTCATGGGTTAAATAGCTATTAAGAACTTACACCACAACATACTGTTTCAAGCCAGCTCCCTTTTTCTCCCTATGACTTTTC